>NC_083814.1:11020075-11667575 GCF_015708825.2 Lethenteron reissneri | reverse complement strand
CACTCCTACCTATCCACACACCTGCCTATCCACACTCCTACCTATCCACACACCTACCTATCCACACACCTACCTACACACACCTGCCTATCCACACTCCTACCTATCCACACACCTGCCTATCCACACTCCTACCTATCCACACACCTACCTATGCAGACGTCTACCTATCCACACACCTGCCTATCCACACACCTACCTATCCACACACCTACCTATGCAGACTTCTACCTATCCACACGTCTGCCTATCCGCATGATGTGTGTGTGTGGGGGGCTGCTGTCTGACCAGCTCCGGTTTGACAGCAGAGGTCTCACTTCGAATCAGTCGGGTGGCATTATATTTTCATCGCCTGTGCAATGCTGTGTGGAAGCTACCTGGTCTGTCGCTCCACTCGAAGCTTCGGGTCTTCTCGGCCACAGTCATTCCCTCCCTTCTCTACGCTTGTGAAACGTGGACCCCTCTAATGGAACATCTTAGCCTGTTCGAAACATTCAGGCTGGCATGCCAATGATCCATCCTGGGTTTAACCAGGCTGGATTGTGTGAGGAGCTTACAAATCCTGGAAAGATCTGGACAAAGTCTCATCGGTGAGCTCTTCCGGCAGGCAAGGCTGCGTTGGCTGGGTCATGTAGCCCGCATGTCCAGCCACCACATTGCCTAAACAGTTATTGTTCGGCCCGATCGAGGGGGCTAAACGGACGCGGCACGAGCTAAAGAAGAGATGGAGTGATGTGGTACCGGAGAACGTGGAGCTGAGTGGACTTGCCGATGACTGGTACCAGCGGTGTCAAGATCGGCCTCAGTGGAGGAGGCTCGTGAAGGACGCTACTGGGCAGTTGGGGGCAGTCGCCCTCCAACAACAACGGAGGGCAGAGGAACGACGCTCACAACAACGAGCGGAGCGCCGGGTTGATAAAGCATAGCAAGTTGGCACAGTAGGGGGCACAGGTGGTGCATCAGTCAGTCATCTCAGTCGACCCGTGGCACCTGGGTCTGCACCATGACCTCCTGCCAGCGGGCGTTCGACACTTCACGTGGCCTCAAGGTGCACATGGCCTGGCACGAGCCCCGTGGTGACGTCACCGCTACTTAGTGGCCAATGGCGGTTGTTGTTGTTGTGTGTAGTGTTTGTGTAGTGTGTGTGTGTAGTGTGTGTGTAGTGTGTGTAGTGTGTGTGTGTAGTGTGTGTAGTGTGTAGTGTGTGTGTGTAGTGTGTGTGTAGTGTGTGTGTAGAGTGTGTAGTGTGTGTGTGTCTGTGTGTGTGTGTAGTGTGTGGTGTGTAGTGTGTGTGGTGTGTAGTGTGTGTGTGTAGTGTAGTGTGTGTAGTGTGTGTGTGTCTGTGTGTGTAGTGTGTGTGTGTGTCTGTGTGTGTAGTGTGTGTCTGTGTGTGTAGTGTGTATGTGTGTGTCTGTGTGTGTAGTGTGTGTGTGTGTGTCTGTGTGTGTAGTGTGTGTGTGTGTCTGTGTGTATGTCTGTGTGTGTGTAGTTGTGTGTGTTTCGGAGCGTGGAGGTGGCGCTGTCCGTGTCGGGGCTCCACGTTTTACATTCCGCTGTGACCTAGAAACCCCCCCCCCTTACCCCCCCCCATCTTCACTTGACAAGTGTAGCCCATTCATCAGCCCGGTGACATTCCCATTCATAAAACACTCACGCGCGCACTCGCGCACGCTCGCACTCGCGTGCGTGCACGGATAGCCACGTGCGCGCATGCGCAAGCAACGCATGCACACACCGCTGCATGCTCACACGCACATGCGTATGCACACGTGCACCAAGTTGCATGAAACGCGCCAGCGCCCATCATCTCATCTCCCGACAACCCCTCATCCCCCAACACCTCACCCACCTTGCTATCTTTCACCCCCCCCACTCCCACTGCGCTCACCCCCCCGCCCCCAACAGCCCCCACCACCAACCTCGCCTCCCCCCCCACAGCCCCCACCACCACCCTCGCCTCCCCCCCCCACAGCCCCCACCACCACCCTCCCCCCCCGCGGCCCCCACCACCACTCTCGCCCCCCCAACAGCCCCCACCACCACCCTCGCCCCCCCCCCAGCCCCCACCATCACCCTCGCCCCCCCAGCCCCCACCACCACCCTCGCCCCCCCCAACAGCCCCCACCACCACCCTCGCCCCCCCACAGCTCCCACCACCACCCTCCCCCCCCCACGGCCCCCACCACCACCCCCGCCCCCCCCCCAACAGCCCCCACCACCACCCTCGCCCCCTCCCCATCGCCCCACAGCCCCCACCACCACCCTCGCCCCACCCCAACAGGCCCCCACCACCACCCTCGCCCCCACCCCATCGCCCAACAGCCCCCACCGCACACCCCCTCGCTTCACCATACCGTGTGGATAGTGGGGGGTGGGGGGGGGATGCGGAGGGGGATTTCTCTCCGTTTCCGTGGCGACGTCGCCATGGCGACGCTCATCTCCCTCCTCGCGGTCCTCTCTCTCCCGTTCGTCTCGCTCACCGCTTGCCGCTGCGTGCGGTGGCTGCATGGCATGGCGGGTTTGTGGTTTGAAAACGTTTTCTTTGCGTGAGACCCAAATAAATGGCGGCCGCACCTCCGATTAGCGCGGTTGGCTACGTACGGCGCGAAAGAAGTTCGGCACACGCGCAATGCCGGAGTGTCGCCGTTTAATTTTGGTTTGGCGTGGTGGAAAATCACCCACGTGGACCGCACTGGCATGGCTCTTATGTACCCGAGTATCGAGCGCTAAAGGCAATTGCGTATTTATGTTGAACTTCTTTCACACCATACGTTGCCAATCGTGCTAACCGGAGGCGTGCCAGGCTGCCTGTATCGCAAAGTGCGACTCTTCACCCTTGGTTTGCACGGCTGTTCGCCAAGCCCTCTGGTTTCCATACAAATGCAAACGAACGGAAAATGTATTTTCCAGGTAAAAGTGTGTCATTGAAGTCTCGAATTGTGCAGCTCTGTTTCCCAGCAGGTCGCAATGAAATGCGTGCCGATGGGGATGCAGAATCGGGCCGTCGATTTTAATTGGCGCTTCGATCAATATGGAGAGCCTACATCCCGGAATAATATTCCTGTGTCATCCGATCCCACAACGCATTCACATTTGGCAGAGCCGTCCCTAGGGTACACGGCGAATCGGGGCGACTGCCCCGGGCCCCGCACATTGGGGGCCCCCCGCGCTTCAATGTCACGTGTCCGATGTTATACATCCGGTTTGGTTTGAAAGCGTGGCGGGGGCGCACCCCCCCCCCCCCCCCCATGGACGGCCCTGACAGCCAGAGAGAGATCATCATCCCATTGCCATGATCAGCGTTGTCATCTTCAGGGCTTAACTTCTCACCCCAGTTATATTTGTGGATTGCCAGAGTGGGCTTTGGACGAGTGCACGTCGTGGCGAGTAGGCACAGCTGTGGCAAGAGGTGTACTGGATGCGGTGTACCGGGAGCTTAAGTATTTCCCAGGTAGCAGACGAAGGCGAACCAAGCACCACCACCACCATCATCGTCATGACGACCACTTAGTTGGTAAATTATGTCCGTAAGTTAAATGGCTGGCGGTGGAGGGGAGTGGATACCGAATCTCGGCTGGACCCGTAGAGTGACCAACGTAGAAGAAACAGGTGGCGTGTGGAAGGCGACCTGATGTTGCAGCCAGTGATGAGAAGGGCACTGGCACTACATGGACACGCGCGTGTGTAGGATGGGCATCAACAGGAATATTAAAAGTGCGTTGTTTGTAAAAATGGAAGGAAGCAGAGGGAGAGGAAGACCTGACGAGAGAGTGGCTTTGACGATGACGACGACATCAAGAGAGTCGTGCCAGAAAGATGTGGCCACTACTTGAGCCGTATTGGCACGACGAGTGGAGGAAACGTGCAGTGGACATCTCCCTCGTGGATCGTGATGATGATGGTGTTGGTGGAGGAGGAGGGGAGCGGTGGTGCAGTGGTTGGTATTCATAGTTTTGTTTTATTTATCTCCCTCCCGCCCCTGGCCACAACCGCGCTTGCCAAAATTAGTACCTGGTGCGATATGTAAAAGATCTCCACGAGGGAGACAAAGGCAGGGATCACGCCCAAAGCCGCCTTTGTCTTCCCAGTGCTGATGTTTTACACACCGGGTGCTCGTTCAAAGTTGAAGCGATCTGGGGGGAGGCCGAGGACCAGGTCAGGTAATCGTCACCCGCTAGCCACGACGTTGCCGCTCCCCACGCTCGTGAAAGGCCAACACAAAGACAAAGGTCCCCCACGTGTAGCCTTGAACAGACTTGGGGCAAGTACTGTTAACGAGTAGCACCTATGAAGGCCGGCGCGGCGCGGCGCACGAGGAAGGGGTGGGGTGGCCAGAACCACGCCCGGCCGCCTTTGTCTCTCCAGTGGCGATGTTTTCCACACCACACCAGGTACTCATTTGAGGCTGAGTCGACCTAGGGGACGCACACACACACACGTCCAATCCATCGCTCGTAGGCCTAGATCCTTCCCCTCGGCATGAAGACAAGTTGTTACAGCTCGCCGCCGCGTGCTCGCGCTGCGTCACGTGTTACTCCGCGCGACGTCCGACGTTTCGCTCCACGTCGCTGGGGACCTTCAGGAGTATTCGGGAGAAGCCGCGTGTGCAGCGCGATTCCCCAGGTCCCCCCACCTCCACCCCTGTACCAGAGAGTCGTCGTTTCCCGTAATTATTATTTTGTATCGTGTTTAATTTTACTGCGGTGGCAGGCTCCTAATAACAATAACAGTCGCTTAGAACGCTCACTGTGGGCACGCGTATCACTCGAAAACAGCGAACTGCGGTACTTAGTCTCCAGCACTAACCCTGACCCCCTAGCCCCAACACTAACCCCTACCACCTAGCCCCAACACTAACCCCTACCACCTAGCCCCAACACTAACCCCTACCACCTAGCCCCAATACTAACCCCTAGCCCCAACACTAACCCCTACACCCTAGCCCCAACACTAACCCAGACCCCCTACCTCCAACACTAACCCCTACCACCTAGCCCCAACACTAACCCCTACCACCTAGCCCCAACACTAACCTCTACCACCTAGCCCCAACACTAACCCCTAGCCCCTAACCCCAACACTAACCCCTACCACCTAGCCCCAACACTAACCCCTACCACCTAGCCCCAACACTACCACCTAGCCCCAACACTAACCCCTACCACCTAGCCCCAACACTACCACCTAGCCCCAACACTAACCCCTACCACCTAGCCCCAACACTAACCCATAGCCCCAACACTCACCCCATCACCGCCACCTCCTCCCTGCAGCCTTCCCTTCCCATCCACCTCCTCCGGCCGAGTCGGGGACTGCCCGGGGTGGAGTGAAGGTTGCGTGTGCGGGGTGGAGCGGTGGCGCAGTGGTTAGCGCACCGCGCTTGCGATCCCGTCCACCCTCGTGTCTCGATTCCCAGCCAACGTCGGTGGCAGCAAATGTCTGAGCCAGTCGTGGCTCTTGCCTCGGTCGACTCGGCCTTAAATGAGTACCTGGTGCCACGTGTGCACATCAGTGCTGACCACCCCCCACCCACTTAGCACGCTGTGCTGGCTTTCACTGGCGCTCACTAACAGCACTTGTCCACACCGACTGTGCAGGCTATACGGGGGATATTTGTATTTGCATACGCGTGCGAGAATGCACGTGCTTGCATGCGTATGTGTGCATGCGTGTGCATGCATGCGCATGCGTGTACATGCATGTGTCTGCATGCATGGTTACACGTGTGCCTATGTACATGTACGTACGCGTGTGCATGCGTGTGCGTGGATGGGTATGTGTGCATGCATGCATTGGCATGCGTGTACATGCATTGGCATGCGTGTACATGCATGTGTCTGCATGCATGCTTACACGTGCCTGTGTGCATTCACGTGCGTGCGTGTGCATGCATGCTTACATGTGTAGCGCACAAACAAGCGTGCAATGCATGCGTATGTGTGCGTGCGTGCGTGTGCATGCTTGTAATTTGCATGCACGCGCCAGTACGTGATTTTGCACGCGGGCGCGTGCGTGCGCGCGCGTTTGCAGTGTGTATTTGTGTACGAGTGTGCATCCAAGGGATTACGCTGCCTCTTAGTATGCAGGTGCAGTCGTGTGGTCTCTTCCAGCGGAGACTCCCTCCTTCCCTTCCGCCCCCCCTCCCCGCATCACCCCCGCACCCCCCCCCCCCTCCGTAATTCACGTTAACCCCATACCAGCACGTTGGGTTTTCCCGATCGTGCTGTATGTCTGTCTTTCCGATGTGTCTGTGTTTTGGGGTTGTACCTATCCCGCGCCCGACGTCCTACCGATGGATGGACGTCATCCAGATGGACGTTCTCCAGATGGACGTTCTCCAGATGGATTCTTTCTATCTCCCCTTGGCTGCCACTCCGTCATTGTGCTTGACCGTTCATCGCCCCGTCCGTACGTCGTCTGTAAAGAAAGAGCTTCATAGCTCATCGGATTCCTCCAGTGCAAAATGCATCTTTTGATTCTCAATTCTCTCTGGCCACCACGCTCGGTGCCCAGGCGCCACTCGCTCCTCTCTATGATTTGGACCGGTGGTGTCAGCCACCTCGCCGTTGCTACTTGGCGTAACCCTTTCAGGTGTCCCCGCCAATTTCCATGCGAACGTGGAAATCGGGTCGGGAACAACGAGGGCATTCGAACCGTGGCTGTCGGGGCTGAATGTATCCTCGGACGTGTTTACTGCAGTGGCTTTAGGGTTAGCTTCGGTCAGGGTTAGCGTTCGGACTAAGGGGTCGGGGTTAGTGTTGGGGGTATGGTCGGGGTTAGTGTTGGGGCTATGGTCGGGGTTAGTGTTGGGGCTAGGGTGTAGGGTTTAGTGTTGGGGCTAGGAGGTCGGGGTTAGTGTTGGGGCTAGGGTGTAGGGTTTAGTGTTGGGGCTAGGAGGTCGGGGTTAGTGTTGGGGCTAGGGTGTAGGGTTTAGTGTTGGGGCTAGGAGGTCGGGGTTAGTGTTGGGGGTCGGGGTTAGTGTTGGGGCTAGGAGATAGGGGTGGGGGTCGGGGTTAGTGTTGGGGCTAGGGTGTAGGGGTTAGTGTTGGGGCTCGGGGCTAGGGTGTAGGGGTGGGGGTTAGTGTTGGGGCTAGGAGGTCGGGGTTAGTGTTGGGGCTAGGGTGTAGGGGTGGGGGTTAGGGTTAGTGTTGGGGCTAGGGTGTAGGGGCTCGGGGTTAGTGTTGGGGCTAGGGTGTAGGGGTTAGTGTTGGGTCTCGGGGCTAGGGGTTAGTGTTGGGGCTAGGGTGTAGGGGTTAGTGTTGGGGCTAGGGTGTAGGGGTGGGGGTTAGGGTTAGTGTTGGGGCTAGGGTGTTGGGGCTAGGGTGTAGGGGTTAGGGGTGGGGGTAGACAAACCCCCGGCGTTGTTGCTGGGGGGCCCACGCCTCTGTGCGACCGTGCCGGGTGGGTGGTGGCGGGGGGGGCAAGGGGGGGGGCAGGGGGGGGGGCCTGGCCCGCGTGGGGGTCGCGCGCCCAGCAGAGGCAGCGGGAGGCCAACGCGATGAGGCTCGCTGGACAAATTATGTTTTGTGGACAAAGTCATTTTACAGGGAATACCCCCCCTCTACCCTCCCAGCCCCGCCCCCCAGCACCCCCAGCCCCGCCCCCCAGCCCCCCTCCCCAGCCCCGCCCCCCGTGTCGGTGAGAAAGGCAGAGATCGTGCTAAGAATGCAATGCGGGGGGATGCGCGTGTATGTATGTATGTGCGTGCGTGTGTGCGTGTGTGTGTGTGTGCGTGTGTGTGTGCGCGTGCGTGTTTGTGCGTGCTTGTGTGTGCGTGTGCGCGTGTGTGTGTGCGTGTGTGTGTGCGCGTGTGTGCGTGTGTGTGTGTGCGTGTCTGCACGTGTGTGTGTGCGCGCACGTGTGTGCGCGTGTGTGCTACATAGTCACCACTCGTCTACTGCAACTCTGGTGTGGCGTGCTCGCTTGTTGCACTCGGCGTGGGCTCAGAACACAAATGTAAAGGTGCGCGCACAAAGATAAAGTTCCCCCGTGTAGCCTGTAACAGACTGTCGGGGCAAGTGCTGTCAGCGAGAAGCACCTATGATGGCCGGCACCGCACACGAGGGGGTGGGTGGCCAGCACCACGCCGAGCCGCCTTTGTCTCCCCAGTGGTAATGTTTACACACCACACACCAGGTAATCATTTGAGGCTGAGTCGACTTAGGGGAGGCCCATGAACGGTTCAGATAATCGTCACCGGTGTTGGCCGTGAGCGGGAATCGAACTGGGGTCGCAGGGTTCGTAGCGCAGCGCGCTAACCACTACCCCACCGCTCCCCACGCTCTCGCTCGCAAGCGTGACTCATGCCACTTCAATTAAACTGCCCGCGTAGATTTCTTTAAAACAAAATCAATACCAGCTCCAGGTACACCCCCCCCCTCCCCCCACTGCACCACACACGGGGGGGGGCTGGTGGGGGTCCTCACTCCCTGTCTGCTCCTCCGGAATGCACTGCCATTTGGTGGTGGTGGTTGTGGTGGTGGTTGTGTTGGTGGTGGTTGTGGTGGTGGTGGTTGTGGTGGTGGTTGTGGTGGTGGTGGTTGTGGTGGTGGTGGTTGTGGTGGTGGTTGTGGTGGTTGTGGTGGTGGTGGTAGTTGTGGTGGTGGTTGTGGTGGTTGTGGTGGTGGAGGGGCTTATGGGTCCCCGGGGTCCCGGCATGAGGTCCAATTATCCGATTGACGTAAATGTAGAGGGCCGCAGAGCTCGGGCAATTGTTGGCGCCGGCAGCCCAACGCGAGGCTGCTGCCGCTGCCTCCCTGCTTGTCCGCGATTTCTCCACGCGCCTCCGAGTCGTCCTCTGTCTTCGAGAGCGGCGCGTTCCAAGTTGCAATTATGATCATTGTTTTGTCCTCGCAAGAACAAACCTTCCCGACAATGCATTATGCCACCCCAACCCCCTCGTGTGCCGTGCCAGCCTTCACAGGTGCTACACGCGAACGGCCCTTGCTCCAATAATTATCTATTAGGGCTACACGGTGGGGTGGGGTGGGGGGAATCGTTGTCTTTGTGCGCACGCGTGTGTGTGTGGGTGCACGTGTATGCGTACGCCCGTGCGTTACGTGCGGCGCGTGTGCACGCTTGTCGCACGCGCACGCGCACGCCTCTGCACGCGCGTGTACAGCACGGCGCTGTTGGCTGGCACTGCTGTGCCATCGGTGTGCCAACATCGTTGTGCGTGAGTGGTTGCTGCTGCTGCTGCTACTGCTACCTTCTCAGCATTCCTAATTTACTGGAAATGCATTATGGGACAGAAGGTTCTGGAATAAACCTCACTCTTTTTTCCCCAACCCCCACCGCCGATACCACCACCACCTCCTCCTCCTCAGCCCTCCTTCTCCTCCTCCTCCACCCTCCTCCTCCACCATCACCGACACCCACCGCCACCCTCCCACCCTCCCTCTGTGTGATTTGTTTTTTTCCCACAACGCGCAGAGCGGTGACGGCTCGAATGCAAAGTGACTCCGAGGTGCATCACAAACCCGGCAGCGGCGGCGGCGGCGACAGCGATCCCATTGCCTGTGCGGCCCTGCACGTTGTACATTGCAACAATAACAACAACACGGCACAGACGAGTGTGTGTGTGTGTGTGCATGCGTGCATGTGTGTGTGTGCATGCGTGCATGTGTGCATGTGCATGCGTGCATGTGTGTGTGTGTGCATGCGTGCATGTGTGTGTGTGTGCATGCGTGCATGTGTGTGTGTGTGCATGCGTGCATGTGTGTGTGTGTGCATGCGTGTACGTGTGTGTGTGTGTGCATGCGTGCATGCGTGCACGCGTGTGCGTGCGTGCACGTGTGTGCGTGCGTGCACGTGTGTGTGTGCGTGCGTGCACGTGTGTGTGTGCGTGCGTGCACGTGTGTGTGTGCGTGCGTGCACGTGTGTGTGTGCGCGTGCAGCTACGTGTGTGTGTGCATGCGTGCACGCGCATATGCGTTTGCATGTGGGCAGCGGTGGTGCAGCGGTTTTGCGCAGTGACCCAAGTTCGATTTCCGCTCACGACCAACAGCAGATACGATTATTTGAAGCGGACTTGGGTCTCCAGTAGGTCGACTCGGCCTCAAATGAGTACCTGGTGCAGTGTGCATCGCCACTAGAGAGACAAAGGCGGCCGAGCGTGGTGCTGGCCACCCACTCCCTCGGGTGCTTGCTAACAGCACTTGCCCCAACATTATGTTAAGGCTATACGATGCATCTTTGTGTGCGGGTGTGTGGGCGTGGGGGAGCGGTGGGGCAAATGTGTAGCAGCGTTGCGAACTCAGCAACCCGAGTTACAGTCCTCTAACATCAGTGGCGAATATCCGAACTGGTTCAATCGAGAATGTTCTTTGATTCGCAAGGATTGGTAGTCTACGGTGGTGAATCGGTCATTGATGAGCACCGCTGGGAAACGATGGTGGTGATGATGATATTTCCAATTTCAAATCGATGTTCTAGCTTGACCGACTTGTAGCGGATGAACCGTCATGCATGGGCACGGTCAGCCAAGGAGTGGGAGAGCAACCTCCCTTTAGCGGGGAGATGGAGCTTCGAAGTCACCGCGGCGTGCGCAGGCGCTGGGTGGGATTCAAACATCGCAGGATCGTCTTCTTGGTTCTTTCGGTAAAGTCACGTAGAATGGAAGTAATAAAATAATAAAAATAAAACATAATAAAATAATTCTCACGACGTTTCGGCCACAACCCAAGCAGCCGTCTTCAGCTGTCTCCCCGACAGACCTGGTCTTCACCTGAGGACGGCTGCTTGCGTTGTGGCCGAAACGTCGTGAGAATTATTTTATTATGTTTTATTTTTATTATTTTATTATTTCCCTTCTATGTGACTTTACCGAAAGAACCAAGAAGATGAATCCCTGCAGTCACGAAAGCTTGAAATCGAAATATTTTTATTTTTATTTTATTATTTCCCTTCTACGTGACTTTACCGAACGAACCAAGAAGATGAATCCCTGCAGTCACGAAAGCTTGAAATCGAAATATGTTTTTATTATTTTTTTATTTCCCTTCTACGTGACTTTACCGAAAGAATCAAGAAGATGAATCCCTGCAGTCACGAAAGCTTGAAATCGAAATATTTTTTTTATTACTTCCCTTCTACGTGACTTTACCGAACGAACCAAGAAGATGAATCCCTGCAGTCACGAAAGATTTAAATCGAAATCGCAGGATCGTGTCCTGAGATGCGGACTGTGTGGGGGGGCCTTCATCATCACCCAGCAGTGGATTGAGCGTGGCTCATGGTAATGACGATGATTATGAAGAAGAGCCATTGATTGATTAAAAAGGGGGAGGGTGATTCATGATTATTATAGGCATGGGTCGATGTGCGATAATTGGAGGCGATGATGGTGGTGGTGGTGATGATGTTGGTGGTGATGATGGTGGTGATGATGGTGTTGATGGTGGTGGTGATGGTGATGATGGTGGTGATGATGGTGGTGATGATGGTGGAGATGATGTTGGTGATGATGGTGGTGGTGATGATGGTGGTGATGATGGTGGTGGTGATGATGGTGGTGGTGGTGATGATGGTGGTGGTGGTGATGATGGTGGTGGTGATGATGATGGTGGTGGTGGTGATGATGATGGTGGTGGCGGTGATGTTGGTGGCGGTGATGTTGGTGGCGGTGATGTTGGTGGCGATGTTGGTGATGATGGTGATAGTCGATGATCATCATAGTGACGGCGATCTGGTCACGTTCACACGTTTCATGACGCCATGTTTTTTTGTAACAATCCCCCGACGTGCACGCATGCACAATACAAAGACAAAGATCCCCCGTATAGCCTTATCAGACTGTTGGGGCAAGTGCTGTTAGCGAGTAGCACCTATGAAGGGCCAGAACGGCACACGGAGGTGGTGGGTGGCCAGCACCACGCCCAGCCGCCTTTGTCTTCCCAGTGGCGATGTATTTACACACCGCGCCAGGTACTCATTTGAGCCTGAGTCGACCTAGGGGAGTCCCAGGACCGGTTCAGATAATCGTCAATGGCGTTGACTGTGAGCGGGGAATCGAACTCGGGTTGCCGGGTTCGGAGCGCAGCGTAGCGCTAACCGCTACACCACCGCTCCCCACGTGTGTGCATGCACGGACACGCACGAATGCACTCAAACGCGGCCACGCACACACACACACGCGGACACACACACGCACGCGCACGCACGCGCACGTACGCACACGCATGCAAACACACGCACGCATGCAAACACACACGCGGTCACGCAAACACACACACGCATGCACACACATACGCGGACACGCACACACGCACGCATGCAAACACACGCACGCACGCACGAGTCCAGGCGCACATTGTTACGCGCGGCACGCACACGCGCGCATTCTACGCCGGCATTTGCAGTTCCCTGTCTATTCCCCACCCCACTTCCTCCCCCTCCCCTCGTCCTCCCACACTTCTCCCCCGTTTCTTCTCCTCTTGCTCAGCCCCCCCAACCCCACCTCCCCCTCTCCCCCTCTCCAATTCACATCCCTCTCCATCCTTGCTGCCACCAACCCAATGATCGATGATGACAAAGATGATGGTGGTGGTGGTCAATGATAACGATAATGACGATAATTGTGTCCACCCCGCGTGCACATCGACGCACAGGTAAAGACAAAGATCCCCCTTATAGCCTCTCGGGGCAAGTGCTGCGAGCCAGCACCTACGACGGCTGGCAAGGCACACGAGGGGGTGGGTGTCTCCTGAATTCTGATTATTTTATTTTCCCCCACACACCGCACCGACAGCTCATTGTGTCAAGGCTGGGTCGACCTAGGGAAGTTGCCCAGGACCAGGTTGAGATATTCGCCACTGTAATTTTGTGAATGGGGAATCGAACTCGGGTCGCCGGGTTTCGTAGCGCAGTGCGCTAACCACCACACTACCGCTCCTCGCGTGCACGGACACACACAGACACACACACAGACAGACATTTCCCCTCACCCCCTTCCCTCGCTCCCTCGCCTCCCCTCGCCGTTCATTGATGAGCGTGGGCGAGAGAGTGAGAGTGAGAAGGGGGTGCTCATGCGAGTTTAAGCCGTGTGTGTGCGTGGAGCGGTGGTGCAGCGGTTAGCGCTACGCTGCGCTATGAACCCGGCGAACAGAGTTCGATTCCCGCTCACGGCCAACACCAGGTGATGATTTTCTGAATCGGTCGTGGGCCTCCCCTAGGTCGACTCGGCCTCAAATGCGTACCTGGTGCGGTGTGTAAGCATCGTCACTGCAGAGACAAAGGCGGCTGGGCGTGGTGCTGGCCACCCACCCCCTCGTGTGCCGTGCTGGCCTTCATAGGTGCTCGCTAACAGCACTTGCCCCAACAGTCTGTTTCAGGCTGTACGGGGGTGGGTGGGTGGCCAGCACCACGCCCGGCCCACTTGATTCCTCCCCCAGCGGCGACTGTTCCACGCGCGCCAACACCACGCGCAATGTACTCATTTTTGAGGCCGAGCCGACCTAGGGGAGGCCCAGGGCGTCCCCCCCCCCCCCACCGCGTTGCAGTCGCTCGTGCCTCCTCGAACGTTCAACAGCGAGAGGAGCACGTGGCCACGCGGGGGGGGGGGGGGTGCCACACCGAGGGCAAGCGCAGGAGCCCCAGGTAGCTCAAGGTCCCTGACCCCCCCCCCCCCCCCAACGGATTCATTGGAAAATAAGGGAGAATGGCGGGGGGGGGGGGGGTATGAGGGTCATTTGGAATCCTCGCATCGAACGATCGAATTCAGAATCCCAATGAACGCGGACGAATTGACACGAAATGCGCGCGCGTGCGTTGGACTTCTTTCGCGCCGTGCGTTCGCCAACCGCGCTAATTGGAGGTGCGGGGGGGGGGGCAGACTAAACACGAAGCAGTTTTAATTCATCAACCTCCGTCGTCGTCTGTGTCTTTGTTTTTCCACCTCGCCCCACGTCTCTGTCATCTCACTGCCTCCTCTCTCTCTGTCTGCGTGCCCCATCCACGTCTCATTATCCCACCTCGTCTTGCTGCCTCTCTCTCCCCTCTCTTGTCCACGCCTCTTCTATCGCCCTACTCGGATGGTGGAAGAGATGTCGACCTCCGAGATTGGCACGGTTGGCTACGTACGGTGCGAAAGAAGTTAAATTTGGGCCGTACCCCCCCCCCCTCCCACTGACTCCCGGCACGTGCCAAATCGTGCGCACGTCTTGAAGATAAATCTTCGATGATGACCAACAGAGAATAATGCAACGACGATGATGAACGTCGAGCCGTCATCCACTGCTGGGAGACAGTGTCCCCGTGCCTGCGGTAGGGAGGTAGGGAAAGGTTGATGATGGTGGTGGTGGTGGTGAAGGTGATTGCAGCGGAGGTGGATGGAGGGCGGCTGGTGGTGGTTGTGGTGGTGGTGGTTGTGGTGGTGGTTGTATTCGAGAGGGGTGGCGATGGCGGTGATTGCATCGGCGGGGATGATGGAGGAGGTTGCAGTGGGGATGCCGAGGGACGGGGGAGGAGGAGGGAGGGAGGGAGCAGGAGGGAGGGGGAGGAGGGAGGGATGCTGTTGATTGAGGAATTGGCGGAGGAGGAGGAGGGGGGGGAAGGAGGAGGAAGTGGAAGCAGGCTGGAGCTTGCGCAGTGGCATCGCGCACAGAATGCAAATGCGAGCACCGATCCTTAAAGGGTTTTTTCTCTCTCTCTCGCTCCGTGGGGCGCGCTGGGTGGGGTGGGCATGCCCGTGTGTGTGTGTGTGTGCGCGCGCGTCACCCATGTGTGTGTCCTGTGTGCGTGTGTCTTACACATGTGTGTGTGTCTGTGTGTATCCCAGCCTTCGTAGGTGCTCGCGAACAGCACTTGCCCCTAAAGTATGTTGAAGCTGTCAGGGGGATCTTTGTTTATGCGGGGAGCGGTAGCGTAGCGGTTATCGCGCTGTTCGATTCCCGCTCACGGACGTCGAATATCTGCACCGGTCCTGGGCATCCCCTAGGTCGACTCAGCCTTAAAACGAGTACCTCGTGCAGACCGGCACCGGGTAGACATGTGCGTGTGGTGCTGGCCACCCACCCACCCACTCGTGTTCCGTGCTATCATAGGCGCTGCTCGCTAACATCGCTTTAAGGCTGTGCGGGTGATCTCTGTCTTGATATTTGGCGCCCACCAGCATCCCCGTTGCATCCTGTCAAAACAATCCAGTCACGGTGACATGACGACCTTCTTGCCCGAGGCCGGGGGAGGGATTCACGAGGGCCATGCCAGGCACTGAGCCGGGGGCCACTGAGGGCCTCGGTTCGAGTCCGGTTCTCGCGTTCACGATTGCCACGACAACAACAACAACAGCATCTCATCTCATCCGTGCCGCGTTTTTACTTCCCACATTAAAACAGCAGCTGTGAGAAATCGGGCAGACGCATATCACCCCCCCTCCTTTCTCCCTTCTGCGTCACCACGTGACACTCACCCTGCTGTGTCACCACGTGACACTCTCCCTGCTGCGTCACCACGTGACACTCACCCTGCTGTGTCACCACGTGACACCCTGCTGTGTCACCACGTGACACTCACCCTGCTGTGTCACCACGTGACACTCTCCCTGCTGCGTCACCACGTGACACTCACCCTGCTGCGTCACCACGTGACACTCTCCCTGCTGTGTCACCACGTGACACTCTCCCTGCTGTGTCACCACGTGACACTCACCCTGCTGCGTCACCACGTGACACTCACCCTGCTGTGTCACCACGTGACACTCACCCTGCTGTGTCACCACGTGACACTCTCCCTGCTGCGTCACCACGTGACACTCACCCTGCTGCGTCACCACGTGACACTCACCCTGCTGCGTCACCATGTGACACTCACCCTGCTGCGTCACCACGTGACACTCACCCTGCTGCGTCACCACGTGACACTCACCCTGCTGCGTCACCACGTGACACTCACCCTGCTGTGTCACCACGTGACACACTGCTGTGTCACCACGTGACACTCACCCTGCTGAGCCTCGATATTAGGAAGCCACTGGAGCTATGCACTTTTAAAACATCGAGATTTCGAACTGAGGTTTGTGTTTAGTTTGTTGTTCTTCCTCGCACCTCCGATTAGCACGGTTGGCTACGTACGGTGGTGCGAAAGAAGTTCAACATACAGACACATTCACGTCCCCCATGTATCACTCACTCTGTCCCCTACCCCCCTCCCCCCACCATGTCCCGCACCTCATCCCCCGTGGCCCCTCGCCCCACAGGTGTCGCGCGTCCTGCGCCCGGGCGGCCACTTCGTGTCGGTGACGTTCGCCCACCCGCATGTGCGCTCGCCGCTGTACGCGCGGCGCCGCTACGGATGGCGCGTGCGGCACCGCACGTACGGGGAGACCTTCCACTACCACGTGTACGTGATGACGAGGGGCCACGGCGAGCCGCCCGGAGATGATGACGACGACGACGATGAAGACGAAGATGATGAGGATGATGATGCGGCTCCGCCCGTCATGCTTGAGTACGACGAGCGAGAAGACTTCCTCAACGCCATCGATCTGTCAACGTTCCTTTGACCTTCGTTGACCCTTTGGCCGGTCCCACAACAGCGCGCAAGTTTTTAGGAGGTCGCGTTGGCAAGGTCGCCGAGTGCGAGCTCCACGTGGATATTTACACTCGCGCTCGGTTCACTTTGCAAGCGAAAGGGAAAATATCACTCGAGATGTTTCGTGAATGTTTGTCTTTTGGACTTCTTTCGCACCGTACGTAGCCAACGGCGCTAATCGGAGGTGCGGTGCAAGGACAATAAACTAACACAGGAAGGAAATTAGTTTTTAATCGGGCGACCTAACGTATTCTCCAGTTTGGGGTGGCTGCGTCCGATATTGTGAAGAACGCAAGACGAGACTCAAAGTCTTCGGGAAAGACTTTGAGACTCGTCTTGCTGTTCGCAATCGTCTTCCCGAAACACATCTCATCCAGCGTTTTAAAGCACCGTGTCCGTAACCATCTCCTGGGAAGACGGCTCCCCGTTGCAGTGCCGTATTCTCCCGATGATGAAGCAGGGGTTTTAAATAAAAAAATAAAAATTCGCCACAAAGTTTGGAGTGCGTCTTACTCTCTGGAGCCTCTTGTAATTTGCAGATGATGGTAGCTCTGCACCAGGGAATTCCTCCTCCTCCATCCAAGAGGTCTCTCTCCCCCTCTACTCCTCCTCCATCCAAGGGTTCTCCCTGCTCCTCCACGCAGAGCAGAGGGCCTTCCCGCCTCATCCTCCACGCAGGGAATCTCCCTCTCAGGGGAGTACCCACACTTTACCCCTCCACACGTGGGCCTGCCGATAATTATCTCGGAGAGATTTATGTGAAATCAACATTTCAACGAATGCCCGGAACTTCCTCGCCTGATATACAGGAAGTCGTGGGTTCGATCCTGACCCTGACGCCTGCTGTATATGTGGAGTTTGCATGCCTCTCTCCGTGGTGAGATGTTAACTACCTCGCATGGTATTCAGGAGGTCGTGGGTTCGATCCTGACCCTGATGCCTGCTGTATATGTGGAGTTTGCATGCCTCTCTCTCCATGGTGAGATGTTAACTACCTCGCCTGGTATTCAGGAGGTCGTGAGTTCGATCCTGACCCTGACGCCTGCTGTATATGTGGAATTTGCATGCCTCTCTCCGTGGTGAGATGTTAACTACCTCGCATGGTATTCAGGAGGTCGTGGGTTCGATCCTGACCCTGATGCCTGCTGTATATGTGGAATTTGCATGCCTCTCTCCGTGGTGAAATGTTAACTACCTCGCCTGGTATTCAGCAGGTCGTAGGTTCCATTCTGACTCTGACGCCTGCTGTATATCCCCTTGGTTGCATCGATTTTTTTCCAGGTCCTCCGGTTTTTCCCTCCACATTTAGAATGAACATCATGATTATTAATGAGGGGCGGGTCCATGTGGAGGACGTAACCTGTTCATGATTATTAATGTGGGGGGGGGCTGGTCGACGTGAGAGTGACGTCACGCGCGTTACACACTGACATTCTTGGGTAAATATAGCAACAAGTGATAAACAAACAATAGACGAAGGAGGTCCCATGATGTAGCTTGCTCACCCTGAGCTCTCATTACTCTGGTAGTGCGTTGTCTTTGAACTGTGCGCCTTTTGGCGTCATCTGGTCGAACACCATATGAGACTAGGCTCTAAAGAAAGCTGTCTCTGGTGTGGACCAATCCGTTTCAAATACTATGCATAAATTATCAGAGTATTGTTTTTTGTTTGCATTTGACTGCAAGTATTGTGGTTAATGTAAGCATGATTCCTTGCAAACGGTGTCAGTTTTTGTTGCCAGAAAAAAGGGGAAAACCCCTATTAGTATATTTTGGTACTGGCAAAGGAGGTCCCATGATGAAATAGACGATGGGTCAGCTTTTTGGCTGTCGCCTGCTACCGTCGGGGGGGTGGGCACCGTCTCCGCACCCGCCTGCGTCCATTGACCGTGCAGGCGGCTTCAGCCCAGCCCAGGGCTCTTCGATAATTTTCAGAGGCGGTGGGGGAGGGGGCAAGACATCATCAATGCCATCCCCTAATCAATGCCTTACATTATTACAGACCAATTCAGACCTTTTTGGTCAACCCCGGGCCCCTTATACAATCTCAACGTTCATCCTACAAAGTCCCATCGTCGCAAGGGAGAAACACAAATAGACAACAACATTTTTGGTGCCCAAATTGTTATGGCTGTACGCCGTGCGGAGCTGAAACCTCAATTTCCCCGTACAAGAAGAGGGGGTGGTAAAACCGCACGGGTTGACAGCGGTGTCGCTGTGTGAGGGCCGCCACACCATTTGAAACCACTGGGGTTTGACAGCAGCGCGATGATTATGATGGAGGGGGGGGTGTGTTTTCAGTTTAACACTTAGCAGGCTTTCACGACCAATATCATCCATAATAGGTTTTTTTGGGTTAGATCGCGTAAAAATGTAAATGTGTCGTTAAAACCCGCCACCACCCGACACAGCCAACTAGCAAGGGTTGTCACGTAAACAGAACACAAATCTGGCTGTCGCCTGATGAAGCTAGTTGTAATTACTGGCGAAACGTCGTACTCAGATTGTAAATGTTGTGGCTTTGCTCTCCAACACACCGGTGTGCTGTACTAGTGTAGAGGAGTAATATGGGGACGTGACGTCATGCGCGCTGTCCAGTGCGGTGACGTCATGGGACGTGACGTCACGCGCGCTGGGCGGGGCGATGACGTAGGGCCTCCTCTTGGTACTTAAGGGGGACCACGTGACGAAAGCGGGGTCACTGTGGGAGCCCGGGATAGAGAACGGTCGAAGAGCCAGCCAGGGGTAGGGCTCAAGGAGTCTGGAAAGAAGCCGGCGGTAGTCATAGGAGGTGCTACTCTCCCCATTCGGTCGGTGTTGGCTGATCCCCCGATCCGACTCGAGGGAGAGAGACCGGAGCTAGCCGAGCTAAGGAAGATACCTAGTGAAGGACCCCTACCCCTGGGGGAGTTGTCTAAAACCCTCAATAAATAACCGGCGCAAGCCCTTACATGAAGATCTGCCTCCGAGTTATCATTTACACCCCAACAACTGGTGTCAGAAGTGGGGTCACTAGCGACAAATTGGCTACGTTCTGCTTACGTGACAACCCTTACTAGTTGGCTGTGTCGGGTGGTGGCGGGTTTAACGACACACTTATTTTGCCTCGCGCGATCTAACTCAAACACTAGATTTGAAGCTTTTTTGTGACTGCAAGGATTCATAATCTTAGGTTTTTCGGTAAAGTCACGTAGGTAAAAAAAATAAAAATATAATTGAAATAATAATAGAAATAAAATAATTATAATTATTATTTCAATTATATTTTTATTATTTCTTTTTTACCTACGTGAAATAAAGTAAATATTGTATTTCTATTAAAATTATTATTTCATTTCTATTATTATTTCAATTCTATTTTTATTATTTATTTTTTACCTACGTGACTTTACCGCAAAAAACTACGAGTATAACCCAAACACCTCCGTGATGGGGTTGTGTTTTTTGCGCCATTCGTGTCTTGCCGGGGGCCGCACTAAAGGGCCCCCGAGGGCCCCCAGGAGCCACCAATGACCCGCGGGGCCTTGCGATGAAAGTCGCTGCCCAACAACAAAAAGTGGCCGTGCAGAGAGAGAGAGAGAGATGCATTCCAGACGGTTTTTATGTTTTTATTCGTTTTTTTTCTTCTTTCAAATGTATTAATAATAATCATCGTCATCATCATCATTGTTAGTAGTATTTTTTTAATTGTTATTTTATCTTGAAATTAAGTCATCGTAAAGCGTGCATGGGGGTGGGGGGGGGCAGGGGTTTAGTTCGCGAGTCGCACGATCCTTACCAACGTCTCAGCAACGTCTCAGCAACGTCTCGTATCAAAAACCTTCACCTCGCGATGTCGTAGCCGGACCATCAGAACTAACAAAAACGTTCGACTTAACATCTGTGTGTGTGTGTCCGTGTGATTGCTACATCTGTGTGTTTTTTGTGTCTGGGTCTGTGTTTGTGGTTTATACATCTGTGTGTGTGTTCGTGTGGTTGCTACATCTGTGTGTGTGTGGTTTTTGTGTCTGTGTGTTTGTGGTTTCTACATCTGTGTGTGTCTGTGTGTGTGTCTGTGTTTGTGGTTTCTTCACCGCGCCTCGCCGTGACACCATCACGGCCCGCCAAGATTATCTGGCCCCTGTCAATGTCCACGTGACGAGTTACTGCGTTGAGCTACCATTTGTGCCCTTGAAAGTGAGACCCAGAAGGTGAACATCGGCCAGAGAGTTCCCTTTACTCGACTGGACATCTGCGAGAAAGAGCTTTATAGCTCAGCGGGTTCCTCCGGCATAAATGAGTATTGTGAGTCTGATTACTTTGCCGACACTAATGCTCGCGAGGCAATATTGGTAGACTGATGGCCTAGACAGCATTGTATTATAGTTGTGTACGTGAAGACGTGGGGGGCTGGTGGTACAGGTCACGTGCATTATTCCCGTGATGCTCCTCGGCGACGCGTAACGAGTTTGTGTACAAACAACAACCACAACAACCACCACCACCAACAACAACAACCGCTCCGTTGTGATTTTTTTTGTTACTGGAAAAGGCGAATCAATGTATATTCATGGGGGAGGTAGGGGGGTGGAATCGTTTTCTCAGATTTCAAGTAGCAAAAACAATAATGATCATCATTGGAACCTCATTTGCCAGTAGCAAAATATGATAATTGGTTTTTACCCTTTTATCTGGCAACAAAACTGACACCTTTTGGCGTCATCTGGTCCAACACCATGAGAGACTAGGCTCTAAAGAAAGCTGTCTCGGGTGTGGACCAATCGATTTCAAGGACAGTGCATACATGATCAGAGTTATGTTTTTGTTTGCATTCCGACTGCAGGTATTGTGGTCAATACAAACATGACTCCTTGTAAAAAAAGGTGTCAGTTTTGTTGCCAGATAAAAGGGTAAAAAACTAATTATTATAATAATGATCATTATAATGATCACCACCACCGAGGAATGAATACACTGGTCAACAAGAAAAAAACATTTTTTTCTGGCATGGACTTTTGCAGCTGTTTTAGACTAATTTCAGGGTGCTGATTCCAAATCTGATTTCAAATTTGCTCTACCACATCATTTTTATGCTATCGGCATACCCCATTTTCATTGCTTTTACCCGAAATTAACTCTGTCACTTATGATTGCAAGTTGTTGCGAGTCAGTGACTGCTTTAGTGTTAAAATATGGTGCTGTATTTTTAGGATAGTGTGTTTATAATATCATTTTATGTAGATATCCACATTTAATATTTTTCTTCTGCAGTTTTTTTATTGAAAATGCAATATTTGATATCTCAAAAACCTGATGTGATAGACAAAAACTGATGACAGATTTGGAATCAGCACCCCAAAATTACCTTAAACCCGTTGGAATATCTTATGCCAGAAAAAGTGTGTTGACCAGTGTTATTGCCACTTCATCTATCGCGGTCGTGGGGAGACTCCGGGATGGTCACTCCACGTTCTGGAGCCATCGTGGGGTCACGGCGACTCGGGCGTGCGCACGCGAGCGAGAGACACCGCGCGCTGGCCAGGTACTACGTGCTCTGTGCGCTGATGGATGGGGTCCTACGTGGCATTGAGGGTGGGTTTATGATTTTACATCGGTGGTGGTGGTGCTGGGCCATTGGGATGTGGAGTGGAGGGGAAGGGGGGGGGTCTATGGGCGGAGTTTGCGGGGGGGGGGGGCGGAAATGCCCTGCTCAAACTGGGCACCTTTATGAAATCATGTTCAGTAAGTTTACAATCAAGATTTTTTAATTTTATTAATTATACGCACCCGCGATTCCTAATGTGAAGAACAAAGCGAGTCCCTGCACCCCCCCCCCTCTCCACCCACTCAAATATAGAAGTCAAACTCCGCCACCCGTCAGCCGCGCGTGTTATTGACAATCACCGCCCGGTATCTCTCAGCCAGGGCAGACTTGTCCGAGCAGGCAAACTCCATCCACCATACATACCCCTCTCTCTCTCTCTCGTTCTCAGTACGTATCGGCTGCGGCTACTATTTGTGACACGTACGTACGGTGAACTCTTTTTTTCGCACCGTACGTGGCTAATCACCTACTCCCAAGTCTGCCAGCGACCCAGAAAAATACTTCAGAAACCCCCCCCCCCCACTCCCACCACAACCACCACCACCCGGCACACCACATCCAGTAAACCGCACCGGCAGTCCCAAAGGGGGCTTTCTGGCCGCCACCATTTCCACGTATCCCACCGACTCCAAAATTTAGCAGCGGAGCCGGAGAATTTACTCGATGACAAATTAAGCCGAGGCCGCTGTGATTGAGGTCCTAGCGAAATTAAATGTGGCGAGCGGGGGTGGAAGTGGTGGGGGGGGGGGGCTGTGTGATCATCATCGACAAATGCATGGACGGCAAGGACTGGAGCAGCCCCAGGTTACTGAGGACTCCACCCATGGAACGACGCGTTCTGTCTCTCGATATGTCGTCTGTAAGTTGTACAAAAAAAATACTTGTAATCATAGATCACAACGTGTGTGTGTATATGAAATATGCAACACTTTTCGTTTAAAAAAATCCGTGCAGCGACTGACGACGAATGTTGAGACCCCTTTCCGTTCTGCGCGCGGACCGCAAATGCGCCTCGTCTCCCCCCCCCCCCCCTCGTGTGCCCCACCTCGCCCCCTCCTCCACTCCCCCCCCGTTTCCCCCCCCCCCTTGCCCCCCCACCTCGTCTCCCCCCCCTCGTCTCCCTCACCTCGTCTCCCCCCCCCCCTCGTCTCCCCCCTCGTCCCCCCTCGTCTCCCCCCCCTCTCGTCTCCCCCACCTCGCCCCCCCTCGTCTCCCCCCACCTCGTCTCCCCCCCTCGTCTCCCCCCCCCCTCGTCTCCCCCCCCTCGTCTCCCCCCACCTCGTCTCTCCCCACCTCGTCTCCCCCACCTTGTCCCCCCCCCTCGTCCCCCCTCGCCCCCCCCCCCTCGTCCCCCCTCTCCCTCCCACCCACTTTGGCACTGTGACGCTGGGCACGTGGCCAGCGAAGGGGAACGAACGGTGCGTCGCGTGCGGACCTCGGCCGCTGAATGTTCAGTGTCGCTTCGCCCACATCACGCACCGTCATCATGATCACCACCACGACCACCACCTCCATCATCACATTCGTCATGTGTGTATGTTGAACTTCTTTCGCACCGTACAGATGTGCGGAGGAAGGACAACAAACTAAACATAAGTATCATAACAATTGTTACCATCATCATTGCTATTATCGTCATCATTATCACAATCGTTATCATACTCTTCATTACCATCATTGTCATTACCATCATTGTCATAGCCATCATCATTACCATCATCATTACAATCATCATCATTACAATCAGCATCATCATTACCATCATCATCATCATCATTGCCATCATCGTCGTTATTACCAGGGCCGTCCATAGAGGGGGGCACGGGGCAAACCCCACACCGTGTGTGCCCCCCAAAACGCGGGGCCCGGGGCGATCGCCCCGATTCGCCGTTACCCCTAGGGACGGCTCTGGTCATTGCCATCGTCGCCGCCACCGCGGTCACCGTTGTTGATGGAGCACTGCGTGCGCGCCGATGTCAGAATATTGATTCACACTGGAGAAATCCGATGAGCTATGAAGCTCTTTTCACAGATGTCCAGTTTAATCACCCACACCGCGCCTCCGCAGCGTTCATTTACTTTGATTGGCCGAGGAGCCGCGGTGCAGCGGTTACCGCTTGCGTTATTAGCCGGCGAGCCGAGTTCGATTCCCGCTCACGGCGATCATCGATGGGCTCCTGCCTGGTTCGTCAAACGTGAACTATGCCCCCCCCCCACGTGGATGGGGGGGGGGGCATCACCCCAGCAATTGATTGACAGGCATCTATACATTATTACAATGATTTAATTAAGGCGCCTTTGATAATAATAGTTTTTTTACCCTTCTATCTGGCAACAAAACTAACACCTGTTTTACAAGGAGTCATGTTTACATAGACCACAATACCTGCAGTAATAATGCAAACAAAAAACATAACTCTGATCGTGTGCACTGTCCTTGAAATTGATTGGTCCACACCCGAGACAGCTTTCCTTAGAGCCTAGTCTCACATGGGTTGGACCAGATGACGCCAAAAGGTGCGCCTTTGTAAATATGACTCCTTGTAAAAAAGGTGTCAGTTTTGTTGCCAGATAGAAGGGTAAAAAAACTAATTATCATATTTTTACTGGCAAATGAGGTTCCAATGGTGTAAGGCGCCTTTATTTAATTATTAAGGTGCGCTGCCTCTTTTGCATGGGGAGATGTAACCACTTGGATTGCTTTTGCAGTCGTGGGCTGTTTGCGTTTGGAATTTGGTACTTTGCCGATAACAAATGGGGCAACCACCAACCCTTAGAGAGGGCACGCGATGTCGATGATTGGCGCATTGGACACGCTCACCGTCCGAAACTCCGTTTGGTCGTTGCTGGAAAGACGATGACAATGACGACGACGATGATGGTGATGATTTCGGTGACCCTTGGCTAGGATTTCAACTCAAGACCTTTCAAATGTGTGGGTCAGTCGCTCTCGACTGCAGAGAGATAGTTACCCGGTCGGATTCCGGTTTAAAAAATATTTTTGTAGAAACGTGGGTTTGGTGGGGGGTACAAAGTTAATATCTCCACCACCACCGCCACCACCACCACCACTGCCGCCACCACCACCACTACCGCCGCCATCACCATCACCATCATAACCATCACCAACGCCACTACTACCACCACCGCCACCATCATAGAAAAGGCTACGGTTTTGTCGTGGCTTTTATTTTTTAAAATAAAATTTACGTCCGAGGTCCGGTGAAAAAAACGAAAACATAATTTCACCAAATAAGTTGGGGCGGTTCCGCACCAATTTTTTGCCTTTTTGTTGCTGTTATTAAATAATAATAAAAAGTTTTATTTCGAATAAAAACAATACATTGATAAACATTACAATTCCAAGCGTTATAAAACAAAACGTTATTCTAGCGTCGTTTAGTTTGTTTTCTTGCGTTTGTTTTGGCATTCCGGATCGATCGGAGGAGAGAATGGAAATCCGCGAGGTGCCAGGTTGGCATCGGAGGAACGGGCAACCCCAATCTCTGCCACCCCCTTCCAAAAAAACCTAAATCCACCGTCATTTCCAAAACTTTCACGATTCATTCAAACTTTCGTGACAAAATTCGCAGCCCTCCCTGTGCCCTCCGCGTCCCCGAACGAACCCCGCCGCGCCCCCCACACCCCCCACAGCGACACCGCCACCCGCGGCATCACCAGCGACCCACAGCGACAACATCGCAAGCAGTGAGAGACGTTGAGACGATCGCGGTAGAACACCATTTTCACGATGCAATATCAGTGTACGCAACCTCAGTATTTTTGGTTGTTGTTATTATTATTAATCGCAACAATAATATTATATTTTTTTCGCCGCTCGGTACGAATAAAGTGCCCTTGTTTCCGCTGACCGCGCAAGGAACATCCGTCGAACGCAACTATCTTCGTCGCCATGTTATCGTTGTAGTCATCGTAGGCATCATCATCATCATTGCCATCTTCATAATAATTCTTCATTGTGGTCATCATCGCCATTGTCATAATGAGTCATCGTCGTCGTCAACGCAGTTGGCAGGAGCGTTCGCCCTTTATTGACGGAAGGGCGAGGTTAAACAGCGCGTGCAGTCACAGAGAGAGCGAGAGAGAGATGGAGAGAGAGATGAAGACGCAGATCGCGAGTGAAACCGCCCCAAGCCACGCGAAACGCACCCAGACACGCAACTGCGCTCGTGTCATCACGGTGTAGGGGGGGGGGGGTGGATTTCTCGTGGGAATACTTTCAGGAGCTCGGCCGCAGGATGGGCCATGGACACGAGGTCGCTCTTGACCTCAAACGAAGCCCCTAGCCGGTGAAAAGGAAGCCCAGGAGACGGGCGCAATTGAAGGGGCTGTGCGTGTGTTTATATTTGATGGGTGCCGCACGTCCGACGATGGTTTTTACGAGTTCGTGCGGAAGCTGCCCTCGAAGCGACGTCGGTGAGTGTGGACCACTTCCACCGCGACGCATTTGCTCCCCTGTTCGTGTCTGTTCCACACGAAAGACAAAGATCCCCCCCCACCACCACACACTCCAGTGTAGCCTACGCAGACTGTTGGGGCAAGTGCAGTTCGCGAGCACCTATTAAGGTTGGCACTGCGGACGAAGGTCGTTGTGTAGTGCATCCAGCACCGCGCCCGGCCGCATTTGTCTTCCCAGTGCTGATGTTTCACACACACAGCATAAGCTTTTTAAAATTAAATTTAAATCACGATTGCCGAGCTTAGGCCTAACTAGCCTCAAAAAACATCGAGCGGCCAGCAACCCACAGCACTATTGCAGGTGCTGTAGTCATGGATACTGGTTGGCAGGCGTCTTGAATTGAGCAAGGTTGTTTGTTACGCGACCCTTTGGAGGAGACACGATGGGACGGAATTCCAAAGTTGAGCAGCGCGAAGGGAAGACGCAGGCGACGCGGTTGGACAGAGTGTGGTGCAGGATGAGACGAACCAGTCCGCTAGACCCGACCCCTCGACGTTTTCAAGTGAAAGTTCAAGAGAACTCCAGCCCTGGTCGTGGCGCTGACGAAGGCTGCGTTGACCTAGGGTGGGACCCGCGTTGCGTTTAGGTGCCACGTGCAATGATTGGCCGAACAACCTATAAATTGGTTATCTGCTTTGGTGCATCCAACATGGGCAGGGACTGGGGAGACAAAGGCGGCCGGGTTGCGGTTTTCCAGCCACACCCCCAGCTCCTCACCACATTGGGCCATGTCAGCTTTAATAGGTGCTCGCTAACAGCGCTTGCCCGTCACGTGCTGTGTGGTCGTACAGGGGGATCCGTGTCTCATTCACACTCACACACACGGTGTGACGTTGTCACCCATCACCTTGACGTCGTATCAATGTAAGTCCTCGCTTAACGCGTGGCGGGGTTCACACTACGACGCGCTTTTCGCTTTGACGCGGTTCTTCCATTCGGGAATACTTGTCGCGGAACGCGTGACGCGCACCGTTATAACGCGGAACGCGCCCGTTATAACGCGCCCGTTATAACGCGCCCGTTATAACACTGTTTCTGAGCGGTCGAAGACGAACTACTTTATTGAGCTGCGCGGCTGAGCAGTACAGCGATACAGGACGCGGAATGATACAGTAATGCAGTGGCGGTGTGTACCCTCCGTTATTTGTCACGCCATCTCACTGTGTTGTGTGCGTAGTAGTGGTAGTAGTAGTGGTAGTAGTACATCGCATCTCGCTGAACCTTTATCGTTACTACATTAATTACGGGGAAATGTTTTCGCTTAATGCGGCACTTTTCAGGAACGCATCTTCCACCGCGTTAAACGAGGACCTAATGTACACGCATCACCACCGTGCCGCGTCGAATCAGAATCGTCAATCGTCGCACGCAACTTCTTGGTTCTTTCGGTAAAGTCACGTAGAAGGGAAGTAATAAAATAATAAAAATAAAACATAATAAAATAAAATTATTTTATTTTATTATGTTTTATTCCCTGCAGTCACGAAAGCTTTAAATCGTCGCACGCAAGTCGATGCGTCGTACGCGTCGGGGTCTCCACCCATTTCTAACGGTGGCCCTGAACCAATGGTTGGAAATTCCACATTCCCATGACGGGCCGGGGGGGGGGGGGGCTACACGTTCCAGATGAGACTATAATACATCTCGTGTCACTGAATTTGCCTCCCAGTTTTATGGGGGGGGGGGGGGGTGGGGGGCGCAGAGAAAATCACATCGTGTGGGCCCCCCCAATGCCTTCAAGACTAAACCGGCACTATTACATCAGACACCGTGACGTGTAAGTGCCAGGTCCCCCCCCCCCCAAAGCGCGGGGCCCGGGGCGGTCGCCCCTTGGGACGCCTCTGGGCTCTATTCAGAACCCGTTCCTCAATACGGTCCCTTTATATCTGAAATCAGTGCGGCTGGACACTGGGATATCAGAGTCTGGCATGAGCCATCCTCCCTTCCCTAGGTCGCTCCGATATAACAAAGTTAACAATTGGGTGGTTAGGTCAGGGCAGTGCGGGGAGCGGGTTAACAGCAGTCAGCGGTGGGGGAGAGACAAAGGCGGCCGGCCAGGCGTCAACTTATTGACCGTCCGCCAAACATGCACCGCGCCAGCCTTAATAATAGGCGCTCGCTAGGGGGGCGCGTTACCGACACGAACGACGCGGTACACGGAGAGGATGGAAGGGCAGCCGGGGGGCCGTCTGTGAATTCACGTCACCAATGACATCACTGTGACTCGCACGCTTCAAATCATGCTGATACCGATGTAGTAGATACAACACGAGCGATAGTTATATATTGTCCCGTACGCAAAGGAGGAATTGTTTGCCTGTGGTAGAAATTCCACGTGCCCATGACGGGGCACGGTAGAAGAATAGCAGCAGCTGGGGCTCGGTTTGTATCTTTTTGTTTAAACGGAGACCGTTCATCTTAATAATAATTGGCTGACGCTTGCAAAATTGACGACGCTCACAGACCACGGGGGGTGGGGGCGGGGGGGGTCTTTAACGTCCCTCCTTGGTACAGCCCCCGGGCTGAGATGACGGGGCGGTCGAAAAAGTTATTGCGACGTTAAGCGACCGACGTTTCGTGCCCGGTCCGTATTGTGTTCACCCTCCCCCCCCTCCCCCACATCCGTGAGCGCGCCTCCTTACAACCCTCGTGGACAGAATTCCATCGCATGTCATTTCGCTAGAGACTTTTTGTTATTTAATATTAAAAGTATATATATGTACGCTTTTTACTTAGTAGTTATTTGTTTAATACAGCCCCACAATTATTATGGAACTTTGGATAACAGTTACTGTCAGTCGCAGGCAGCAGCAGGAGCTTCCTTGCCACCGAGCAGAGTGTGCGTGTCGTGCGTGAGTGCGGAATTGCGGGGCTGCAATTCCTTGATAACTTTACATCCATTCATATGGCTCGGATGAATTTCTCCCTCAACCCACCAAACACCAACCAAAAAAACGAAACTCCGTGGCAGCTGCTGCGTCGGGGGAGGGAGTTCAGTTTGTGACGTAGGGGTCAATAAGCGCGTTTCGACGCGTTGACGCATTCCGTACGCGCCCGCCTGCACGCGCGTTAATTTTTGTCGACAACGCAGCGCGTGGAGGCGTCCGAATCCGCAAAAGGTGGACGTTGAAATCCCGCTCACAGAATGAACGTTGAACGATGCGCAACGTTTCAGGCCCCGTGTATATAATGGAAGGAGGATCGGGCCTGGCTGCTGTAACTGGACATAATTAATCTCGTTCACAGAATTAATGATCAAATAATGTTAATGTTTGCAGGGCCAATATATGGAGGGATTGGGCATGGATGTGCCTAAATAGATCATTAATAATCATGATTCGGTTAATCGTTTTGGGGTGGCAGGGGGGTGTGGCAGGGTGGGTCTTCATCTAGCAGCGGATCAACCATGTCCTCGCGGCTGGGCCAACTGAAACGCCGCTCTGGCGTTCACTGAGCCACATTCACCCCGGCTCACGGGAGTCGGGGCCATTCGGTCTCACTCACTCTCTCTCTCTGAGCGTGAGCGGTTATAACTGCAGAATTAGTAAAGTTGGACTGCATTTATTTCGGAAGCATTTTGTCCGTAGACCAGCGTTACCGGACGGGCGCGGAATGAGGAGTGTTGCGAGCCAGTGTCACTGCAGAAATAATTTTTACTCGCTGTCAAAATCAACCAGGGGTTTGGCAGCCGTATCTAATTAACACCGGCGGCCATGAAAATGCCCAGATAGGGCCCCACGGCGATAAACGTCCCGCTAGTTCACCAGCATTGGTTTAAAGCAAAGGCTGACGGATTGCCCACGAGACACTGAATTTCGATACCGCTCCCGAGTCTGCTCGTGTTGAACCGATGCTGCTGATCAAATGCCCTGGCGAGGACAATGGCCCTGCCGCTTAACGGAAAGTGTGACACACGAACAAAACAATTGATGTTTTGTGTGTCACAAACACGGAGTTGGTGAGAGGCCAGAGCAGAATGCACAATAGACAAACATTCCAAAAATCGTAAATATTTATCTATTCCACCCTTTAAACAGGGTCACGCTCCGTCGCTGGCTAGCGAGTGTGCCGCTTGGCAAAGAGGGAGTCTCAACACCCATTTTCAAGAGGATCCTGACTTGGGATGGTTTGGCCAATTAAAACTTTATTGTTCTTGTCGAGTGCGTTTACTTGTGGGATGAACCAGAGTGCCCGTTGACAACGTCAGTGTGAGTTTGTGTGTGTGTGCGCGCGTGCGTGTGGTTATATAGATTTAATACAGTAAAAAACATTTTCCCCACCACACCACTGACGACACATGTAGTGCTATAATCGCACACACCTCTCTAATAAATACTTCATGCAAAACAAAATAATACAGCCAAAGAAGCGAGCGGATCGGGCAAACCAACCCGCCCCTCTCCCCCCCCACCCACCCACCCACCCCCCCCAAAATAATTTCCCCTTCGCCGAAATCATCGCCCGCAGTTCCTTCCCAGCGATCCCCGCATCATCCCCTCCCCTCCCCGTCCCGGCCCGCATCTCCGTTCTCCACTGCTGGCTTGCCGAAAGTGGTAGCCTCAAGTCGGTTTCCGTGGCGACAGTGCAGTTAAGGCGTTGTGTCCATTTGCTCCATCTCCCCCCCGTCGGTGTCGGGGGACGTAACCCGCGGCACGGGCTGGCGCGCACGGGAACGCACGCAGAGCTCGCGAGCGCGTATGCGCACGTGTGTACGCGCGCACGCGCGCACGCGCGCGTGTGCGCACGTGCGCACGCACGCACGCGCGCCATGCATGTACACCCGCGCGTCACGCTCACCTACACCGTGTGCCTGCTACACGCGTCTTCCCGATCGTGTCAAAGGTCCGCTGATATTGTAATTCCCCCGTTGATATCAATGTCACACACACACAGCATATACATGTGTGTGTGTGTGTGCCATATGCGATGATGATTCGCAGTGCACTGTTATCGATGGCATTTGCCCGAACGCGAGGGCTTCTCACTCTGCTGCCCTTGATTGATTGTTGGTCGATGGGTTGATGATTGGCCGACTCGTCGCTCTGTCGATCGATCGATGGGGTCGATCGATTTAATTGGGCGGTGTCTTGTCCGATAGGCCCTTGAGCACATCATCAATCCGCTCGTCCTCGATGACCACTGCGGAGAGGGGGACAGTGGAATGTGGGAGGAGGAGGGGTGGGGAGGATGAGGAGGGGCGAGGAGTTTGGGGGGGAGGAGGAGAGTGGAGAAGGGGATGGGAGGAGGAGGAGGGATGGGACGGAATGGGAGGAGGAAACGGAGGAGGAGGGAGCAGAAGGAGGGATGGAATGAAGAGGATGAGGGAGGGAGAGTAGAGAAGAGGAGGAGGAGGAGGAGGAGGGGGGAAAAGGAGATGGCAGGAGGATGAGGAGAAGGAGGAAGGATAGGAGGGGTGGGAGGAGGAGGGAGGAAGATGAGGGAGGGGGAGGAGGGGAAGGGAGAGAACATTGGTTAATTCAAACATTGGCCGATCTGCCCGTGTATGCAACCGTGTGCGGTTACACATCTATCATCGTCATCGATTCACGTCTCTTATTTACAAGACAGGAAAAACGCAGAGGTGGCCGGGTGGCTCAGAGGTCAGAGCCCCAGCGACGGCACCGCTAGGACCCTGGGTTCCAACCCAGATTTCGGCCGCCCCGTGAGCAAACCGGCTTCTCGTGTGCAGTGACTTGATAGCCTCAGCCCGGTCACCAACGCAATAACAACCATGACCCTCAATTGGTTTCCGTATTTAATTTGGATAAATTCCAACTTTGGCAATGAAAATGTCAGTTCAGACTGTCGAGCGATGAACGTTGCTCTTGCGTGCGGCAGAACGGGTGGGAAAGTGCCGTGCCCTCTGCAGTGTTGAGTAGGTGGCTCTCTTGAAGGGATCTTAGAAGTAGCTCTTTGAAATCCACTTCCTGGGGCCGTTGTCTTAAACGCAGCGGGTCCCACCACTGTGCGAGACATCCAAACGGACTCTTCGGGTCAATACATGATGGCGATGATATTTTTCTAGTTTTTTGCAGAGATTGGCAAAACCCACAAAAGTACGGTTATCTAATTGCACCTGGGTCCGTCTTGGGTCGGTGAACCGGAAGAAATATCCCCGTGCCCGGCACACCATGCCCGCCATACCGCTCGCTTATGGGTTGTGGCTACCTCCTCCTCAACTCCAGGCAGTGAACTGGAAAAGGCGGCCAGTGAGCAATGAGTCACGGGTGGAGGATTTGGAACTCTAGGCCACGTGCATCACGGCATGTCTCAAGCTTCGTTCGGGAGTAGAAAACAAAATATTTTGTTTAAATTTACGATCGAACACAGCATTGTGGCACGTTCGTGACATCACTTGATATGCAATGACAATACAGACTGTATTTACACTGCATGTAAAGGCCACTGCGTCTCAAGGTACTGATGTCAACAGAGAGCTATGATGGAGTACAGCGATGGTGAATTTTAAGTTTATTTTTAAAATTGTATTTCTCTTTATCAACGAACAAATGAGACTTAAATTGTTTTGGACAGCCCTAGACATCGACGCATTCGTCCACGTTGCTTTTACTGCCGTGAACGGGAACCCACGGTGTTCATGGGGTGCTCTTGCCCATCACATCAGACAACCTATCAGAGTATGCGGTCATTGGCCACACCTTGCCGATGAACACCAAGAGTTCGGAGGACGCTACAGAACGGGAACAATGGATAGCCGGGGAAGGGAAACACAAGAGGCCCTTTTGCCCATCAGTGGGAAGTTTTTGACTTGACAACAACCACGCTGATGAGACTCAGAGAAGTTGAAACCGTTGCAGGGTTTCCGGCTTAGACACATACCGCTGGAATAATTTATCTTGAAGTCCGACAGGATGCTGGGCGCAGTGTTAAGTGTGTCCCATGGTCACGTGTCCCATGTCTATGTGTCGGTTGGACGTGAGTCCCATGGTCGCGCGTCCCAGCAGCAGCAGCCACCACCGTTATTCGTCAGCGAGCCACAGCCTTTCTCGAGCGACCCCGACGATCTCGACCCTGACCCCGACCCCCTGGACCCTGACCCCGACGACCTCGACCCTGACCCCTGACCCTTGACCCCGACGACCTCGACTCAGCCTTTTACCTTCGATGGAAATCGGCAGTCAAGGAGCCGGCGCAAATATCCACGCGACGTCCCAACAAGACCCCCCCCCCTCCCCTGCCCTCCCATCATCTTCGCTCGCTGCTCTTCCTCAAGCCTTCTTCTCCCTCCACGCGAAGCTCCCGACGGAGGATCATCTCTGTTCGCTCTCTCTTTCTGCCATCCACGCATCGCTGAGGTTCAAGCTGCTGCTGCTGCTATTGTTGCAGTGGAGTTTCCTTCTTTGCATAAATTGTCACACGGTCATATTTTCTGGGTTAGATCGTGTACGTCTGTTGTCAGTTATATATATATATTTTTAATCTATAACAATTCACTACTCAACACAGTCAAATAAGCTCAAATTGTCACGTGGAGGGTGGGCGGACAAAAATGTCGATTGCTTTGTTTTTATCAGGCCAAAACCGGAGGGTGGGATGCCGATAAGCGGGCAAAGAATCTCGACAATTCCGCGCGGTTCGTTTGGAGATTCCATCCGAGCGTCGCCAGCTGTTAGCAAAAGAGCTCAGCGCTCTCGCGTGATATTAACTTCCCAATAATCAAACCGAAGATCATTTGGCGTCATCGTCCACGCGACAGCTCGCATTGATTCGTCTCTCGTCGTGTGGCAGAGGGTTCAGAGTTTAAACGTTGGCGCTGCGCCTTACGCGAAGATCTCACCTAAAATAATATGCTCGTGAATCATGATGTTGGTCGCGAAAGGCTACGTGTAAAATGTCCGATTTGCAATGTTCGTTCATGGTCAAGGTTTTTTTTCGTGAATATAAATGCGCCGTTAAACCCGCCACCACCCGACACAGCCGATTGGTAAGGTTTGTCACGTAAACAAAACGTGCCAATTCGTTACTAGTGCACCATACCGGTGTACGACGTTTCGCTGGTGCTTACAGCCAGCCTCATCAGGGGATTTTCCAGAATTGTGAAGAAGTCAAACTGCTTTCGGCCTTAAATAGAGCAAAAAGTGATGTCATCACTGCGAGTCTCTCAGGCGCGAAGACCAGTGGGGTTAATGTAGTCATGTAAATTACAATGGATTTTGTTAATCTGATCATGTGCAGGACCTATTAACGGCTGGGTTAGTCACAGTTAATCAACGATGTTACATTTTTCTGTGCTGTATTCTCCTTTTTTCACACCCCCCCCTTCGCTCCCGTAGTCACCTTTGAAAAACCTAGCCTCTTAAGCTCAAGAGGCTCAATGAATGAAAACAACAACAACAGCAGCAACACAACTCAGCTCAAACACCCAACAAGACAGACATCCGTATAAAAACAGAGACTATGCAGGACAAGGTCGCCTATCCGACCCTCACGGACCCCGTTCCGATCGAAGGCCCCCACCATCCCGTGTCGATAAATTCGCGTGGACGCATGCCACCGTCCCTTTCTTTTTGGCCCTACAGGGCCACATTCACGAATCCGACACTTTTCACGTAACCGCCTGCCTCTTACCTCCGGCCCGCCCACCCAGCCAGCCAGCCAGCCGGATTATGCGACGTTTCTCATTTGCGCTGGAATTGAAAATGACGGCTCCGATGGAAGACTGCCAGTTAATTATCGCATTTTAAATTCATAAATAAGAGAGGGGGGGGGGGTGGAGGGGCCGCGGGGCTTTAGTGGGGTGCGGGTGGGAAATTACATCCATAAACGGGGGCTGGAATTACAGTGGCGAATTCAGAGGCCAGCGTCTCCGCACCGAACAGAAACCTAATCCAATCCCATCGCCACAGCACCCTTCTAAGCTCATCCGATGACCCAATCTTTGGTCCCTCTGTCACTCGCCGTGCCCAGTGCCTCAACGCAGACCGACGCTCGATCCGTCAAACGTGAACCCCTTTATTTCACCACCGATCTGTCTGCGTATTTCTCGCCTGAGTCTCGGCCCGTGGAGGGTGCTCGTGTGGCAATTTACAGACGGTGAACACGGACAGGCGCCATCCCAGCCCGGTTGAATAAAGGGCATCGTCAAATGTGAAATGGCTAAGGGCTCTTCCAACTTGGTTTCGATACTACGTTGTCAAATATATATGAATAGAATGATATAAAGTCCCCTTGTCAATCCACTACTGTTGGACGGAAGCCATTCTATGGCAGCGCACGCAGTGGCGCGGTTTGTTTTGACCATACTTCACCACGTTGGTCAATGAGGTTTGGTGAAGGGCAGTAGCAGGGGCGGGAGACTGATTAAAAGTTGGTTACATAAGGGACACCACCCAAATGTGATTTCATATTTCATCAAAATATTTCACCCGGAAAATCCCCTGAGAAAAGAACATTCTAGATTGCAAGGGTGAATTTGCTCGGCGAGTCTAACCCTGATGAAATAATGGATGTAAAGTATGAAATGCGTGTAGGCCAGTCTTAATTTGTTTATTTAAAGGACATTACACATTGGGGAATGACTTGGCTGTTACATGGGCATGGTTATATAAAAACACATTCCTGCGGAGGGAGCTGGTAGGAACGTTGGTTTGCTCGGTCAATGGCCAGGGTCAACGGCGGCGTGGTGTATTTCGCAAATATGGGCGACTGTGAGGGCGGGCACAAGCCGGCGTGAGTAGGTTAAACGTTGAGTTTTATAAGGACACCACGGGGTGACCAGCCCCTCCCCATCCAGCCCCACCCCTCCCACCCCCCACCCAGCCCCACCGTCCCCACCCAGCCCCTCCCCACCCAGCCCCTCCCCACCCTCCCTTCCCCACCCAGCTCCTCCCTCCCCACCCAGCCCCTCCCTGCACGACGGACGCAATAATCCCCTGTGGGCTGGTGTAACCAGGATGTTTCTACCAGTATCAAAGGCGTGAACTGCCATATAAAGCATGAAGCTTACAGTATTGATGTTCGCGATCGCATGACTGCAACCACATTAAAATTTTAGGCTAAGCCGACCTAGGGGGGAAGTCATTGCACATCACAGTTGTTTACCGATGATGATGTGGTGAGTCATGCTGTGAATGTGTCATGTAAAAACGTATTAATGCCGAGTGTAATTATTTCAATTTCCAGCCACAGCCAACGTCAGTTAGCCGTGCATGTTAAGCACAAAGGCAAATATAAAGGTTACCCGTATAGCCTTGAGCAGCCTGTTGGGGCAAGTGGTGTTAGCGAGCCCCTATGAAAGCCAGCACGGCACAACCTATGAGCGCGGGGGAGGGGGGGGCAACACCACTCCCGACCGCCTTTGTCACCCCAGTGCTGATGTTTGAGACACCGCAGCACGTGACCCATTTAAGGTTGAGTCGACCTAAGTGAGGCCTAGGACCCGTTCAGATAATCGTGATTAGAAGTTGGTCGTAAGCGCGGGGATTCGACATCGGGTACCAGGGACTAGCAGGACACTGATGCTGGCCACTCACCCCCTCGTCGTTATGGCACTTGCCACGGCAGTCTGCTAAAGGCTATAGGGGGGCTCTTTGTCTTTGGCTGTATGTCTGTGTGCACACACTGGATACGAGTGCACGCAATGTATGCGTGTGAGCTTGTGCGAGATGATTGTGTGGAGAGTGCAGCAGCGTAGCGTCCCGAGTTCGACTCTGATGACGGCCAACACCGGTGACGATTATCTAAACCGGTCCTGGGACTCGCCTAGATCGACTCAACCTCAAATGAGTACCTGGTGCAATGTGTAAATATCGCCACTAGGGAGACAAAGGCGGCCGAGCGTGGTGCTGACCACCCACCCCCTAGCGTGCTGTGCCAGCTTCCATAGGCGCTCGCAAACAGCACCTGCTCCTACAGTCTGTTAGGGCTCTAGGGGGAATCTTTGTCTTTGTGCGGAGAGAGGGAGGGAGAAAGAGAGAATGGGTATTAAATTACAAATTGAGGTTTGAATTAATGTGAAATCACAAGGAGAGGGACAGGCCGTGCTTTTCAAACGATTATCAGTTGCGCGCCACATCAACACGTCACTTAAAGCCGCGCCAAGGTCAGCCCCAAGGACATCCAAGGTCAAACATCTATCCGCGTCGTGAGCGGGATTCGAACTCGGGACGTGTGTTCGTATGGTGGAGGGGAGATTGATGATGGATCAGCAATGGCCAAACGTTCATGTGGATGCGGTTGAGTGGGTGAGAGTGATTTGGGGAGTTGTCTCACGGCAGACATCTGAGATGCTGCCGGTGATGTAAACTCTGCGGTCAATGGTTTTGAAACATTGACTCATGTGGAGATTCATAGACTGACACAGAGACCCATCTATTCACACAGACCCGCAGACTCACACAGATACCCATAGACTCACACAGACACCCATAGACAAACACATACAACCATATACTCACATACACATTCATAGACTCACGCATATGCCCATACTAACATATAGCCACATTGACTTATGTTATAGAAACGGGAGATGTGTTACTATGCGGTTCATGGTTTCAGGTGTAGACTCACATGGGAATTAGTAGAGTCGCCTGGAGACCCATATAAACTCACACAGGAACCCGTTGACTCACAGGAGGACCAATTGACTCACCCAGAGACCAATACTAGACTCACGTAGTAGCAACCCATCGTCGAAAACTATCGGAGCGGGCAGTGGCGTTCCGTGCTCCGTGTGTGTGGCACACGGTTTCGTGATTAGTGACAGTCATCGCCGTATCGTGTGTGGGCTACTCTGCATTGGCTATTGGTGCAGCAGCAGCAGGAGGTGGAGGAAGGAGGAGCAGGCGGTAGCTGCCATCTGCTGCGCGCTGCTCTGCCGCCCATCAGCAAGGGGCCGTGGTTTTTCCTGCGGGGTAAACCGAAACCCGTCGGATGGATGTATGTCCCTGCTGTGGGGTAGGCGATTAAGGAAAGTGCTCGTTTGACTGTGCAGCACATCGCACCGCGTGTCACACCATCTTGCCGGAGTGCACCACGGATGAAAGGGCCCTTTGCCAGTGGACGGCGTTTGTCGACGGGGCTGTCGAGACCTCTATCGCCAACCCCACCACAGGCGGCAATTGTTTAAGCTGGATGCACCCTCGCCCATAAGACTCGGCAGCATCGAAGCTGGCCCCAAAATGGTGCCCGCGCGGTGTTTAGATCGCCTCCCCACGTGCCATGAATTGTCAGATCAGTGGAGTAACAAGCAAGGGGGGGGGGCAGGGGGTGCCTTACCCCCCCCTACCTCCCCCCTGGTGACCAAAGCTATGAGTTTGGGCCCCCTTGACAACCACCACGAGACATGTTAATCAACAACAGTCTCTAAAACAACAACAACAACAATCACTTGTATTTGTTATTGAAAACTCGGTTTAAATTGGTGTCTTTTTTTTCAATTAAAATGCTGAATGATGGGATGAGGCAAGAGGAGGAGCCGCGATGTATATATAATAGTCTCCTCGGTGCGACCGTGCGAGACAAATCAAATGTTGGGGTCCCATCTGACCAATTTCTGCACCTCCACCTGGGCTGATGACGTCGTTACCTCGCCACTGTGTCAGACACGTCGCACCGGAAGGCCGCTAGGCTGATGGAACTAAACATGGTCCATTTAAAGCTTTCGTGACTGCAGGGATTCATCTTCTTGGTTCTTTCGGTAAAGTCACGTAGAAGGGAAATAATAAAATAAGAAAAATAAAACATATTTTATTATGCTTTAATAAAGGGAAATAATCAAATAATAAAAATGAAACATCTTTTATTATGTTTTGGTTTTATTATTTTATTATTTCCCTTCTACGTGACTTTACCGAAAGAACCAAGAAGATAAACATGGTCCACCACATTCGTCACTTGACACCGTGGCCTTAAAATAAATGGATAAAAACACGTACATGAAAGGCGACGTTTCAGGCAACGACCCTTCTTCTGAGCACGTACAATGCACTTGCTAGAAATGGTGGTTGAATTTGTGTCGACGTTCCGCGCGGCTGATGTTGACCCTGGAAATAAACAACTCGAGGCCCAGCTGATGGTCACCCTGGGGAAGACGAGGCGCGTTTCCGTCTCTCGAGTGCCAGCCCCCGGTTGGACAAAAATAAACGTGGAATTGTCTCGTTTGTCCCCTTTTCTCAGCGTGGCAAGGCCACTGCCAAGCCCCCTCGCCCCCTCCCCCCGTGTGCACACCACTCGATTGTTAACGCGAGGCATCGGACAACTCCGTATGTGTGCCATTACATCCTGCGCGGGATTCCTCCGCTAAGCTCTGTTGCGAGTCATCTTCTTGCTTCTTTCGGTAAAGTCACGTAGAATGGAAACAATAAAAATAAAACATAATAAAATAATTCTCACGACGTTTCGGCCACAACGCACGCAGCCGTCAGACGCTGTCTCCCCGACAGACCTGGTCTTCACCTGGTGACGGCTGCTTGCGTTGTGGCCGAAACGTCGTGAGAATTATTTTATTATGTTTTATTTTATTATTTTTATTGTTTCCATTCTATGTGACTTTACCGAAAGAACCAAGAAGATGAATCCCTGCAGTCACGAAAGCTTTAAATCGAAATTTGCTGCGAGTGTTGGAGGAGAAAAGCCAGATTTCATTTGTGGAGTGTAAAAAAACAAGATATATACACCAACAATAAAGATTTTTGTTGTTGGGTTCGATCGCGTAAATAGAAATGTGTCATTAAACCCGCCACCATCCGACACAGCCAATTAGCAAGATTTGTCGCGTAAACAAAACGTAGCCAATTAGTTTCTATTTCAGCACGCCGGTTGTGTGTTGGAGAGGAAAAAACTCACAACGTTGAGAATTCGAGTCCTGTGACGTTCCACCGGTGACTACCACAACCGGCTTCATCAGGCGACAACTCGATCTAACCCCCAAAAAACTCACCTTTATCATTGATAATATTAGTCGCTTCGCTATTCTGGCAAATCGCCCGATGATGCTGAATGCAATTACCAGCGAAACGTCGTACTATTCAAATTTTAAATGTTGTGGATTTACTCTCCAACACACCGGTGGGCTGAAGTAGTATCTAATTGGCGCGTTGTTTACGTGAACAAACCTTACTGGCCGTGTCGGGTGGTGGAGGGTTACGACACATTTATACTTACGCGATCTGACCCAAAAACCGTTATTATAAATAATATTGGTCGCGAAAGCCTACGTGTTAAAAGCCTACATGTTACACTGATATATACAAATATATATATATATATATCCATGCATACAATGACAAAGCACTCAAATAGAGCTGCACGCGTAATAAGCTGCCAGCAACCTACTTTCTGTACTGCATCTCCTAGAGGCAACCAACCCCCCATGATCCGCTAACCCCCTAAACCCCTCCCAATACGGTGTGGTTTCAGGCCTGCATTATGGCAGTGGCGTTATCGAACAAGTGAAATTAATTGATTGAAATCGGGTTTGTTAAATGCACGAATGAATTGATGAACGGATGAATGAATAACAACGGATAACAGAAACTCGATAAGGGTCGGCCATTAGTGTTTGTTACGCCACAAATAACGCATGTCACGTTGCTAAATTACACACCGCCACGTCACCACGTGCGTATGTCTGCACTCGAAGTCGCGGTGGCGAGATGTTAACTCCCTCGCCTGGTATGCAGGAGGTCGTGGGCTCGATCCCGAAATTGACGCCTCTATATTTCGAGTTTGCGTGTCTGTCTCCCTCCCCGTGATCGCTTGGGTATTTCTCCAGGTCCTTCGGTTTTTCACTCCATTTTTAGAATCAACATTGTGCGTTTTAGAGTATTTGGCTGCGATGCATTTCCACGTGATTAGCCACTACGTTGATCAATCCATGTGGCCATGTCGCTACAGAAAAAAAATAGCTCTATATAGCTCAGTGGGCCTTACCATGGTAAAATAATAAAAACATGTTTAGTCTTCAGGTTTTCTATCCTATACGTACAAATCAGGTCGTTTGTCTGGCATACAAATCATAAAGGTTACCTGCGTTGATTCCAGGCAGGTGAGTTTCACGTCACCTCGTGCGTAGGAAGGGCTGCCCGCCAAGGATTGTATATGCAAATCTTCCAGGTCATGTGACTTACCAAAACTCCACGAATACATGTCGTACATCTTGCGTGCAATAATCGTACGAATCTTAAACGATTGTGCTCTGGGGATGGGCTTGCGGATGCCTTCATCCGGCAGTGGATTGATCATGGTGACGAATCCTCTCTCAAATGAAGGTGAACGTCACGTTCCCTCGTCCGTAGGACGGCCTGCCCTCTGGCCCATGCCCTCGCAATTGGGGCCGCTTACATAACCGGGTGAAACGCATTAAATTGGGGAAGATTATGGTACGAGACCAGACCTTGACGTCGTGGAAATTCCACAATGCCATGGCAGGGGATGGGCTTGGACAAGGGTAACCTTTTCGACAACCACCGTTTAACTCTTTCCCCCACAACGTGGTACTCGATTTAGCGACCACCCGACCCGAATGTGATCTTGGTTACCATCAGCCCACAGTGGGCCAGGTACCGTGCGCCTTGCTCACTGTGTGTACGCAATGGGCGCGTATGCACATGTACGTGTGTGTGTGTGTGCGCGTATTCATATGTGGGGAGCGGTGGTGTAGCGGTTTAGCGCTACGAACCTGGCGACCCGGGTTCGATTCCCGCTCACGGCCACCACCAGTGACGATTATTTGAACCGGCCCCGGGCCTCCCTCTATGTAGACTCAGCCTCAAATGAGTACATGGTACGGTGTGCAGTAAACATCGTCACTGGGGAGACAATGGCGGTCGGGCGTCGTGCATAGGTGCTCGTTAACTGCGTTTGCCAAAAGTCTGTCAAGGCTTTGTCTTTGTACTTATGTATGCGTGCAAGGCGGCGTATGTGTTTGGCGGTGTGTACGTTGTGTATATATAATAAACCCGATTGTGTATACAATACATTTATACTTATAGCCTTGTGTGCCTGTATATGTACACGCCTGTATATGTGCACGCCTGTATAAATATACACGTGCCACACAGGTACGGATTAGGCACAAGCCCTCACCTGTCTGACTCGGTGAGTCATCCAAAACACAGATGCTCACCCCGCCCCTACACCACCACCCCACATCCCTGGGCATCATCAAACAAAAGCAAAACGCCGAACGCCCCAAGTGGCTCAAGGCGCTCTACGCTCGTGAAACCAAACAAAGAAAGAAAAAAAAAACCCGAAAATAAACTAAACATAAAAATTGCAAACATCAATTAACGTCATTTGTAATCGTTCTATTCGAGCAAAACGTGCCACGCGGCTGATGTAATTAAGGTGGAGCAGCTTGTCTGACTCGCAGTCAAATCATTGATTAGGGTCCCCAGTAGGCGAGCACCCACCACTGCCCCCCCCAAAATAAAACTGCCCCCCTCGACACAGCCCCCCCTTTCCCCAGCCCCCCTCGAACACAACCCCCCCTCCCCCCACGTCGCACCACCCATTCATCCTCACCGCACTGCGTGCGTCCGATCTGACCCAACTTTGGAGGTCTCTTTCCTTGCCCACCGGCTCCACCTCCACCTCCTCCGCCACCGCCGCCGCCTCCTCCTCCACCACCTCCTCCTCCTCCTCCCCCGCTGCCGTAGAAGTTGTCTGTGCCCTGGAGGCGGCACGAGAAGGCCAGCTGCCCCACGTCCGATCCCTCGGGGAAGCGCGCCAGCTTCTCATCCGCGTAGGGCATCACCTCCGACATGCCTGCGCCAAGCGCTCTTCAATTCGCCGCGCTCTCTCTCTCTCCTCCTCCCCTCCTCCTTCACGCTCTGTTCCCTCGGCGTCTCTCCGTCTCTTCACTCCTCTTCTGGTCTCCGCGCCGCTGTCGTTCTCCCCCTCCCCTCCTCCTCCTTGTCTCTGTCTAATTGCCCGCTGTTGTCCCCTCGTCTCAGGGAGTCGTAGCAAGCCCCGTGTCCGTCCTCTCGTCTTCTGCTTCTTCCTCTCTGCGTCTCTTTGTTCAATGCGACCGCAACGCGATTGGAGATCGATGCCTCTCTGACAGTTAAACAGCTGCCACCACCACCGCCGCCGCCGCTGCTGTTGCTGACGATGATGATGCAGCCGCTGTTGCTGCTGCTGCTGCCACCGCCGCTGCGATCGGCCGACGAAACGCGTTCGTTACACGGACGCCACCAGCACCGCAGCAATCAAATCAATAGCAATACTAATGACAGCGGCGAGGGTAATTACGCTCGACGTTGGATAAATAATAGTCGAGGAGTCTTCTTCTTCTTCGATTGTTGTCGTCTCGAGCCCCCTTTTGTCGGATAAAAAAACAAACAAATTCGATTCTGTTGCGCGTCAATTGGTCCCAATGCTGCTGCTGCCGCTGCTGCTGCTACCGAAGCTGCTGCTGCTGCCGATGATGTTGTTTTATCACCGTGCCTCGATGAACGGCGCTGGTTCTATTCTACACAACGCGGACACCTCTGTCCATCGGTTGTGTCCGCTCGGCTCAAGCCTGGCGCTCTCTCTCTCTGCCTCGCGAGATCTCTTCACTCCGTGTGTCACCTACTCCCCCGCGCATCCCACTCATATAGGCGTGACGTCACCCCACTTCATCCCGAGCGCGAGCGCCGTTGTGGGGAGGGGGGCAAGGGGGGGGGCGCTACCACCAGTGTCATTGGCCTAGGTGGGATCCCAGGTACCGCCTACAACCAAAGCCAAAGACAAAGGTCCCCCGTAAAGCCAGCCTTCCCCCAGACCTTTTGGAGGGGCAAGTGCTGTTAGCGAGGAACACCTATGGAGGCGAGCACCACGCCCGACCGCCTTTGTCTCCCCCCCCCCCCAAGCGCCAATGTTGTTTTCACGTCCGCATCAGGTGCTCGTTTGAGGCTGAGCTGACCTTGGGGAGGGTCTAGGACCGGGTTCAGATAATCGTCACCGATGTTGGTGGCCGTGAGCGGGAAACCTCGAGCCGTCGCGCTAACCGCTACGCTACCGCTCCTGGGCCGCCTACAACCACCACCACCATCGTCGTCTCACCCACCACCACCACCACTCCTCCCTCCCCTCCTCTACATCACAACCCACAACCCCCCATTCACCCCCCCCCCAAATTCTACCCCCCACCACAATCCCTCTCTTAACGGTGACGTCACCTTAACGGCCCCATTGCACGCGTAGTGTTTTGTGAATGGCCATTATTTGTTTAATGCACAAACACAAATAGACAAGATTCACCCATATTTAGTAGTTGACTTAACGACCGCCGCAGTGATCTCGTCGGGATCGCCTATTGAGATGTGGTCCACGCACGAGAGGGTAGTGTGGTCGGAAAAAAAAAACCCACGCCCGGCCGCCTTTGTCTCCCCAGTGCTGTGTTTTTTGAGACCGAGTCGACCCAGGTTCAGATATTTGTCACTAAATTTGGCCGTGAGCGGGATTCGAACTGGGGGTTGATGGGTTCATCGCGCAGTGCGCTAACCGCGTCGCCACCGCTCCCCCTAACACACGCACACACTGGGACTATATATAGCGTGGGAGCTCATGCGGAGATAGTGGTAACATGTGCCTTACTCACAGGGGTTGTAACGAGCTTAATAATCGATTAAGATCTATTATTAAGCTCGCCGTAAATGCATCGATTGATGTCAATTATAAGCATCGATATTTTTCTTTCTTTCATATACGTATGCGGTGTATTTAACTGGATCACGTGACGCTTGCCATCGCCAGAGGCCGCTACAGTCACCACAATTGCAAAGCAAACTAAAATAAAGTCTTGAGGTGGCCGGTTGGCTCAAGAGTGTCAGAATATTGAGCTGTAATTGCGGAGAGCCTGGGTTCGAATCGGGGTCTCAGCCGCCCTGTGTTCAAACCGGGTTCTCAAGTGTATCGAGCTAACGATCTCAACTCGACCATCGATAACTTGCCATGGAAACCCATAGATTCACAGAGACCTATAGATTCACGTAGATACCCATAGATTCACAAAGATATTCATAGATTCAGAGACCCATAGATTTACATAGATACCCATAGATTCACATAGATACCCATAGATTCACAGAGACCCGTATATTCACAAAGATATTCATAGATTCAGAGACACATAGATTCGCATAGATACCCATAGATTCACATAGATACCCACAGATTCACAGAGACCCATATATTCACATAGATACCCATAGATTCACATAAATACCCACAGATTCACAGAGACCCATAGATTCACATAGATATCCATATATTCACATAGATACCCATAGATTCACATAGATACCCACAGATTCACAGAGACCCGTAGATTCACAAAGATATTCATAGATTCAGATACCCATAGATTCACATAGATTCCCATGAATTCACATAGATACCCATAGATTTACACACCCATAGATTCACATAGATACACATAAATTCACACAGATACCCATTGATTCACATAGAGACAAATAGATTCACACACTGGCGGAGCCAGTGGGGGGTGGGGTAGCACATGCCCCTCCCAATGATCCGACCGAAATCCCGAATTTCGATCGGATCAATGGGGTTTATGAGTAATAAATCGGCATTTTGCGACCCCCACTGCCACTGTGTAGCAGCATATTATTACGTGCCAGGGACTCGATGAGATGATAGGACAATAGTCCGAGTCCATAATTGGCAATAAGTAACGGCAAAGCAGTTATAAGTGACTCAGAATTGTGCGCAGTTGTGTATACAGAGCACACGACTTCCCTGAAGGAATTCACCTTCAGCGAGCGCGATGCCGATCACACAACGCGGTTCGAATTCGACCCTCGATCGATGGCTGCGCCATCGCCGCACACGCGTCGAATAAAAAGCAAGGGACAAGTCCTTAGTTACTAACAACTCCTTACTTGCTAACAACTCCTCTATCATTTTTCATTGCTGGATTCACATAAATATTCATAAATTATCATAGATACCCATAGATTCATACAGATACCCATAGATTCACATCGAGACTGAGTTGTAATGAAATCTGGGTTCTCCAGTGTAGCGAGTTCACAGTCTCAGCCCAATCAATGCGACTCGTGCCATTTTTATTCAGTAGTTCGATCGCGTCGAATCTGGAGCCTGGATATTTCTCGAATGGGTGACCATCACGCACGCACAAGGTCGTGTCATTGGGATATTTGGTGATGGGCAGCAGAGTGCAGCACAGTACAACAATGTGCTTTGATTGTACTTCTGTGCTGGCCACCTTCACCAACCCGCGTTGCCCAGCATGGTGAAGTATGGTCGAATAGCAACAACGCGCCACTCCGCGTGAAGTCCTCTTCGCGACAGGGCTGTACACGTACATGATCTGGCCGAGGTATTAATGCCATGACCCACACAGGTATTAGTCACCTAATGTGCGCGAATCTTCCCCAAGGGGACACTTGAGCCAACACCCATGAGAGGTCATCGAAGGCATCTTACTCATCAGCTTTGCCTGCATTCCCTCACAGATACTCATCTTCTGTGAGGACGTGGGCTACCACCACTATCATCACTTTTTCTCACCTATTCTTTGGTTCTTTCGGTAAAGTCACGTAGATAGAAAAATAATAAAAAAGAAAGTGAATAAAAAATTATAAAAATAAAAAATAATAAAAATAAAATAAAGACAAAAACCACGACGTTTCAATCGTAACACAAGCGGTCGTCCTGGTGATGACCGCTTGTGTTATTTTTTTTAATTCACTTTATTTTTTTTAAGTCAAACATTTTCTCACCTGTTGATGGAGAGGCGAGCCCACACCAGCCTGGGATTTCCAGCCTCCAACACACCCCACCGTCACATTTCAAGCCCTCCCCTATTTTTTGGCGACAGTTTCTGATGTCCTGCCCCTATTAGCAGGGGCCGTCCATCCCCTCCCATGGTGATAGGAGTTGGAACCAGTCCCAACTATTCCCGTCCGCATCTCACAGAGAGCCCGGGGGGTGGTAACGGTTCAAGCTCCCAACGGAGGATGCACGACCAGAGGCTGTTCTAAACCCGCCTGCCCGCCAGCGAGCTTCTGGGAAATTCCGTGCGGCCAGCCAAAGTGATTGGCTGGTGTTTCTCGAGGTGCGGTGAGTAATTATTTTGACTAGACCACGTTGGGATTTTTGGTTCGACGGCGTCATAGATGGGTTTTTTTCTATTGTTGTTCTTCTTCTTCTTCTCTCCAAGGGTCTCTCCGGCACAAGTTTGTCATCGCCCTTGTTTGGAGGTTCCTTAGGTAATTATTATGCCGCAGTGGAAAATGTTACCAAACTCCTATCAATAAACCAGAGAGCCCTCTTAGTCATTGAAAGGCACAAACAAGGTCGCGCACACACAGGCGAAGAAGGTACCCATATAATCTACACAGGCTGTTGGAGAAAGTGCTGTTAGTGAGCACCTTGTTACTAGAGTTACTAGAAACTAGCAGTGCACTGGGGGGGAAGGGGGGTCGTGAGTGTTCGGGGTATGTCGCCGGGGTCAAAGTTCAGCGCACCAAACACGACGTCACCGTTGACCACGCACAACAAAGACAAAGATCCCCCCTATAGCCTGTAACAGACTGTAGGGGCAAGTGCTGTTAGCGAGCACCTATGAAGACAAGCACGGCACAGGACGGGGTGGGTGGCCAGCACTACACCCGGCCGCCTTTGTCTCCTCGAGTGACGATGTTTGTACACCGCACCAGGTACTCATTTGAGGCTGAGTCGACCTAGGGGACGAGGCCCAGGACCAGTTCAGATAATCGTCACCAGTGTTGGCCGTGAGTGGGAATCAAACTGGGGTCACCGGGGTTCGTAGCGCAGCGCGCTGACCGCTGCACCACCGCTCCCCACACAAACATACAAAAGACAAAGATCCCCCCTATAGCTGGTAACAGACTGTTGGGGCAAGTGCTGTTAGCGAGCACCTATGAAGGCACCGCACCAGATACTCATTTGAGGCTGAGTCGACCTAGGGGAAGAGGCCCAGGACCGGTTCAGATAATGGTCACTGGGTGTTGGCCATGAGTGGGAATCGAACCCGGATCGCCAGGTTCGTAGCGCAGCGTAGCGCTAATCGCTACACCACCGCTCCCCACACAAACACACACTCACATGGACACACACACACACGCGGATTGATGCACACGCGCATACACACACGGACAGTCACAGTGACACAGACGCGTTATGAAAGGGCGTTGTATTGAATCGTATGCAAATTGACGCCGCACTGGCGTCATTAGAGTGCTTCTGACTCAGGTTTCAAACATGTTCTGGCTTCCCTCAAACTTGTTGGACTCTCTAAGACTGAGGGAGCCCGAGGGTGGTGTGGTAGGGCGTGTGTGTGTATACAAGGCGACGTTTCGGGCAATGATCCTTCTTCACAGCACACGGGTAGAGTGGGAGGTCCTAAGTCTCTCTGGCCTGTGTGCCGTGAGGTCCATTGGTTGAAACGTGGCTTATGTTTTTTTTAAAGACCACACACGTTTTGGCCAAAGTTGGTAAAACATTGGTTCCAACGGCTCCAACCGCATGCTAACGTTGGCCCAACGTCGCGCGTTTACAGGAGAAGTTTTCTACTTGTTTGTTTAAAACGTTGGTCAAAGATGACGATGACGGAGCGGGCAGTAACTCATCACGGGGCCGTGACTGCGCCAGTAGCGGTGCACCAAGGAAGACCACGCGTGGTATTTGGCTGTGCAGTACATGCCAGAGGTCGCAACCGGGTACCCGATACCCGTACTCTACCCGATACCCGGCTACCCGTACCCGGGTACGGGTAGCCGTTTGCCACCCTGGTGTGGCCGGGTACGGGTAGGCCGTGAGTCACTGGTGAGTAACCGTTTGTCACTCATTTCGGGTAGGGTACGGGTATGGGTAGGAAATCAAAACCCGTTTGCGACCTCTGGATACATGCAGGGTATATACATATTTACTGAGTTTACTAATTGGCTGAACTGGTAAAAAAGAAAAAAGTTCAAGGCGCGACCCTGCAATAGCCTGCGCTCGTCACTGCTGGCGGAAGGGTCTCCGCTAGAGGGAGCTCCAGAGAGCCCCGCTCCAGAGTATTTGGCCTACTCTTCCACGCTGGGCTCACTTAATTGGCTGAGCTGCTAATATTAATGGTGATGATTATGATGGGGGGGGGGGGGGTATTGCTCGCTCCTCAAAACAACATTTAATAGCTCAAGAGAGTCGGGACTGTCCGTTTCACTTACCTGGTAAGATTTTTAAAAGATTGAAGTAAAATTTGTATTTTTATTTTAAATGATTTGTTTACCTTTCCGATACTTTGCACTCCTATCGTGATGATGACCCGCCCCTACTAGACATCTGTGAAAAAAGTTTTATAGCTCATCGGATTCCTCCAGAATAAATACAGTATTCTGATCGCTGTAAACTAAGAGAATGAGTAGATAATCCACAGACTTAACAGACCAGGCTAAGATTCACCAGGGGTGTTGGCTACTAAACGAAGACTGCCCGCACTACGATTTGCACGGTTGGCTACGTACGGTGCGAAAGGAGTTCAACATAAATGCGCCACGTCCTTTCTCAAAGACGTCAGCTATCATTGCCTTACTTCCATTTAGCTCAGTCCACTTAGCTCAGTTGCCAATTGTTCAAGTTGCTTACGTAACTTCATTCATCGCTTCCCCCTGCTCCTTGCACCTAATAATATTCCCAGTCAAAAACGAAGACGTAACTACATTTTACTAAAATAACAAATGAAAGGACTGTGTAAAATTACGCGTCGCTCTTTCTCTCTCTGCTGGTCTTGGGGGTTTTCGAGTCAGCATTTGCAAGCCAAGTCTGCCACCTTGTGGCTACACACACACGTCACTGCATTATCATCCACCACCATCATCGTTATATGTCTCACTCTTACTGGTAGGAACCCACTGGTTCCACCAGCCCACAGGGGATTATTGTGTCCGTCCGTCCGTCGTGCAGGGAGGGGCTGGGTGGGGAGGGTGGGGAGGGGCTGGGTGGGGAGGGGAGGGTGGGGATGGGCTGGGTGGGGAGGGTGGGGAGGGGTTGGGTGGGGAGGGTGGGACAGGGTGGGGGCTGGGTGGGGAGGGGCTAGTCACCCCGTGGTGCCCTTATACAACTCAACGTTTAACCTCACGCCGACTTGTGCCCGCCCTCAATCGGCCATATTTGCGGAATACACCACGCCGCCGTTGACCCTGGCCATTGACCGAGCAACCCAACGTTCCTACCAGCTCCCTCCGCAGGAATGTGTTTATCTTCCATCCGTGGGCTTTCCACGCCCACATCCCATGAATTCATCCCGTCTCAATGTCGGCTTGAGAACAAGTTCCAAGGCAGGGTCTTTCACTAATTGTCATAGGAGGTGGGCCACCTTCGCCGATAAGACATCATCAGTGTGAGGTCCGCCACACAATTTGAAACCATGGGGGTTTGACAGCAGCACGATGATGATGATGATGGGGTTGTGTTTTGACCATTTGACATTTGTGTTTTGTCATCGGCCGCACGTTAGGGGCCGCACTAGAGGCCACCGCGGGCCGCTAGTGGCCTGCGGGGCCTTGCATTGAAGCACATTGCGCTAAGTTCTCATTCTTGACCTTGGCCTCAATCCGTTTCGTCATCGTTGTCAGCAATGATCGAGCCACTGCTGGATTAAAGCATCAAAAAGCCATCACCATCCCTCTAGATCTTGCGATAACACAATCCATCTAGCTCCCCCCTCGACTGCAGCTCCTCCACACAGGTGGTCGGGGTGACGAGATGTTAACTGCCTCGCCTGGTATACAAGGGGTCGTGGGTTCTATCCCGATCCTGACATGCATGTCTCTCTTTCTCTCTCTCCCCGTGGTCGCGTGGATTTTTCTCCGGATCCTCCGGTTTCCCCCTCCCCATTGAGAATCAACGTGCATTTAGAGTATTTGGCTGCTATGAATGTCCACATGATAAGCCACTTCGTTGAGCTATCATTTGTGGCCAGGTCGCTTCTGAAAAAAAAAGAACTACATAGCTTGGCGGGCCTTACCTGGTTAAATAACAAAAATAATTTAATGGTTTTTAGTTCAAGCCTATTAGCATCCTATCCCCTCGGCTACAGCTCCTCCACACTTAAAACTCCAGCACCTGTACTCGGCTCCCCGCATACATTGCATAGGGTCGGCCCGTCTAACCCGTTTAACCTGCCGCTTGATGATCATAACATTTTTGGTTCATCCCTTGTCACAAACAGCAAACGAAAAAAAAACATCCATGTCATTGTGGAACCCGGCTCTGTCTTTTATAAGCGCACGTCAAAACATATTTTAAAAAGTTATATTTACGTTAAATCGCTCGGATAAAATCCTGCCTGTCCGCCTCTGATGCAGATAAGTTGATCCATGCACTCGTCTTTTCTCGGGTCGAAGATTCTAATGCCCCTCTGTCAGAGGTCGCAAACGGGTTTTGATTCCTTACCCGTACCCATACCCGGCCGCACCAGGGTCGCAAACGGGTACCCGTACTCTACTCGTACCCTACCCGAAATGAGTGACAAACGGTTACTCACCGGTGACTCACTGCCTACCCGTACCCGTACCCGGCCGCACCAGGGTCGCAAACGGGTACCCGTACCCGTACCCGGCCGGGTATCGGGTACGGGTATCGGGTAGGGTACGGGTATCGGGTACCCGGTTGCGACCTCTGCCCTCTGTCAGGCTTCCCGGCAAAGGGTCCTGAAGCGACCTCGAGTTGAATCGAGAACTACTCCTTACCAACACATATGCCCAATTCTAGATTTGAAGCTTTCGTGACTGCAAGGATTCATATTCTTAGGTTTTTTTCGGTAAAGTCACGTAGGTAAAAAAATAAATTAATAAAAGTTAATTTTTTTAAAAATCACTTAATTTGAATTTTTTACCTACGTGACTTTACCGAAAAAACCTAAGAATACATATGCCCAAGTCATGGCCCCCTGGCACTGGCTCCCGGTAAGACAGCTTCTATTTAAATATTTACTGAGTGAACCTTTAAAGAATTAAGAGGGCTCGCACCGATCTGTATTCGTGACCTATTTTAAACAAAACGTTATATTTTATCAGGCAAGGCCCACTGAGCTATTTCGCTCTTTTCAAGAAGCGACCTGGCCACGAATGATAGCTCAACGAAGTGGCTCATCACTTTGACATTTATTGCAGCCAAATACAGTACTCTCAACCCAGTTTGCTAAACGTGGAGGTTAAAAACCCGAGGACCGAGAAAAATCCACGTGACCACGGGGAGACACGCAAACTCGAAATATACAGGAGGCGTCTGGGTCGGGATCGAACCCACGGCCATCCTGTATACCAGGCGAGGTAGTTAACATCTCACCACGGAGAGAGAGGCACACAAACTCCACATATACAGCGGGCGTCTGGGTCAGGATCGAACCCACGACCATCCTGTATACCAGGCGAGGGAGTTAACATCTCACCATGGAGAGAGAGGCACGCAAACTCCACATATACAGCAGGCGTCTGGGTCAGGATCGAACCCACGAGATAATCTACTCTATACCGTGGCTCACCGCCTGTGGGAATCACTGATTTCACCCTCAAAACGAATCGTTTTTCTTGCTTTAGCCATGCACCATGGCCACACAACCCTACCTATGGCTCGTTATATAGACCCGTCACAAGGGAACGGCAAATCGGGGTGACCGCCCCGGGCCCCGTGCTTTGGGGGGTGGGGGGGGGGGCGCGCTTTGACATCACGGTGTGAGATGATTTGGCCCCGGAGCCCCCGCACCACCCCACCTATGGACGGCCCTGCTCGTACACTAAACGATGGCAGTCTGCACTCAAAGAGTGTAGGAGGAGCAACAGCGAAACTACACGAACTCTCTCTGCTGAAACCCTCTCAGTTCGTGGCTGGCAAGACCTCGACATCGGAATTTGGCTCCTGAACCATATTGCTGCTGCTGCTGCTGCTGTCATCCTACACAGGAATGTAATATTCCCCAAGTTTGTTATCGCTCCTACAAGTTCCTCTCTCTCTCTGTCCGTCTGGCCAGGACTGCATTTCCTGTGGCCATAACTACTGCTTGGGTCATTGTTCAGCGCTCTGTGCATTTTTCTTTGAAAGGCGCTCTATGAAAAGAAATGTATACTTAATTCGCTATTCTTTTTAAACTAAGCCTCGGCGTGTCCAAATCTGCTCGGTCACAGCTCCTCCACACACACAGTTCAGCATCCGCACGTCCTCACACCCAGCCCACCGCCCCCAAATTAAAAAAAAATGTGGGATCCGCCCGTGGCAAAGAGGTCCATGGAAGGTTATGGAAAGCCATGGAAAGTTCACAGCTTGCGTGGAACTTCTGTCGAATATTTTTGGTAAGGAGGGGGAAGCGAAGGGCGGACACGGATGGGAGGAGCTGAGAGGAGTTGGTGGGGTGGAAGTGGGAGGAGGAAGGGAGGTGAAGAGAGAGAGAGAGTGGGGGGCGGAGAGGGTGGGAGGAGGAGAGATTGTGGCGAGGACAGCAAGACGTCGATTGGGTCGTGGAGAAAGTGGGCGCACAAGGAGAGAGGAGAGAAGGGAACAGGAGGAGAGAGAGTGGGAGGAGGAGGAGGAGAGAGTGGGAGGAGGAGGAGAGAGAGTGGGAGGAGGAGGAGAGAGTAGGAGGGAGAGAGGAGGAGAGGGAGGAGGAGGAGTGGGAGGAGGAGGAGAGAGGTAGGAGGGAGGAGGAGGAGAGAGAGGGGAGGAGGAGGGGAGAGGGAGTGGGAGGAGGAGAGAGTGGGAGGAGGAGGAGGAGAGAGGAGGAGAGAGGGGAGGGGAGGAGAGAGGGAGAGGAGGAGGAGGGGAGGAGACAGAGAGTGGGAGGAGTGGGAACAGAAGGAGAGAGTGGGAGGAGGAGGAGTGGGAGGAGGGGGAGTGGGAACAGGAGGAGGAAAGAGTGGGAGAGAGTGGGGAGGAGGAGGAGAGAGTGGGAGGAGGAGGAGAGAGAGAGTGGGAGGAGAGAGTGGGAACAGGAGGAGAGAGTGGGAGGAGGAGGAGAGAGTGGGAGGAGGAGGGGAGAGTGGGAACAGGAGGAGAGAGAGAGTGGGAGGATAGAGTGGGAATAGGAGGAGAGTAAAAAAAAGAGAGAGAGTGGGAGGAGGAAAGAGTGGGAGGAGGAGGAGAGAGTGGGAGGAGTATGAGAGGAGAGAGAGAGAGAGGGAGGGTAGGCGGAGTGCACATTCTGTGGGACAGATCCAAGACCCCCCCCCACTCAGCCAATACCGCTCAGCCACCCGGCAACTTTTTAAGCAACGGGATTCCGAGGCGGGCAATCCAGAAACGAGAGGCCGGAGCGAAGAAGTGTCCTTGGGGTCCACGACAACTCATCCTCCCAGTCTCGTCTCATCAGTCTCGTATCCTCCTCGAGTGACTCGGGCAAGCCAAGCTCAACCATGACCCGTACGGACGGCGCACGGAGCTCGCCACTGCTGCTTGTCACGACGACGACGGTGATGGTGGTGATGGTGGTGACTGTCTCCACCGTGGAGGTTTCGTCCACCCTGCAGCCCTACGACCTGCTGTTCGACAGCGGCGTGGAGGCGTACCACAGGGGCGACTGGCGGGTCGTCGTGTCCACCATGGAGCAGGCGTTGCGCAATCACGCCGAGCGGCGCCGCCTCACTGTCGTCTGCGGGCAGCGCTGCACCAATCACAGCGCCTTCCATGGTACAGCTTTGTTGTTGATGTTGTTGTTGTTGATGACCAGCTGAGGTTGTTTGTTGTTGATGTTGTGATGGTGGTGGAGATAGGTGATTGATTGGCGGTGGTGATAGCGGTGTTGGGTCGTGATATTGGTGATGGTGATAGCGGTGATGGTGTTGGTGATGATGGTAGTGGTATTCGCAGGTGATGATATGGATGGTGGTGACATTTTTGGTGATGGTAATGGTCGAATGGTGATAGTGACGATGGTGGTGGTTGATGACCAGCTGGGGTTTTGTTGTTGTTGTTGTGATGGTGGTGGAGATTGCAGGTGATTGATTGGCGGTGGTGATAGCGGTGTTGGGTCGTGATATTGGTGATGGTGTTGGTGATGATGGTGTTGGTGATGATGGTAGTGGTAATCGCAGGTGATGATTGCGGTGAAGATATGGATGGTGGTGACAGTTTTGGTGGTCGTAATGGTCGAATAGTGATGGTGACGATGGTGGTGGTGATAACAGTTGTGAATGATAACGCAATAGTGATATTGGTGGTTAGTGGTGATTATAACGGTAATGTGATGAGTGTGGTGTTGATATCCCAATTGTGGTTGTGATGTTAGTGATGATATTGATTTGATGATCGGCATGGTGAAGTGATGGCAGCGGTGATGATAAGGATGTTGATAACGGTGATGGGGATAATCCTTCGTGGCAATTGTGGTTACGACGGTGTGTGATGGTGATGGTTATTGTGGCGGTGGTAATGGTGAGAATTCCAGTGAAACTTTGGCGTCGACTTTCTGTTGGGTCAACTCTGCCAAGTCGCCATAAGGTCGCCCTCAAAAGCACAACGACCCTCGTGGGAACACGGGTGCTGGTGTGGTAACAGCAGTCCTGTACTAAGTACACACACAACACAGTACACACACAACACAGTACACACACACACATGTTGTTGTGTGTGTGCTGTGTTGGTGTGGGGAGCGGTGGTGTAGCGGTTAGCGCCACGCAACCAGCCACCCCAAAGTTCGATTCCAGCTCACGGCCACCAACAACCACCAGTGACAGATCACCTGAACCGGTCCTGGGCCTCCCCTGGGTCGACTCAGCCACAAACGAGTACCTGGTGCGGTGTGTAGTATAAACATCGCCACTGGGGAGACAAAGGCGGCCGGGCGTGGTGTTGGCCACAGTGCCGGCCTGCACAATTGCTCGCTAACGGCACTTGCCCCGTCAGTCTGTGCAGGCTACACGGGGGATCTTTGTCCTGTGCTTGTAACAGTATAGTGTGCACAGTACAGTGTGTACTGTACGCGCGCAGGGTATACAGTATGCTCATACAGTATGCAGACGTGCGTACTGTACGTGTGCATACAGTGCGTGTACAGTTTGCGCGTGCGGTATGCAGACGGTGTACACGTGTGCGTACAGTGCACACACGTGTGCATATTTGTAGCATATGAAGGCATATTAAAACTGTATTTTGCGTTAACGTGCAATAAACAGTATGTTATAGAAAGCTATTGCAATCACGACGACACGATGAGCAATCGTAATCGACCGTCTTTGGTCACGATCGTAAGAAACTAATTTAGCGATTGTAGGAATCGAATCAATCACAGATTTCTGAAACCCCAGGATATCGATCGGTTCGTTGTCTTCGAACACAGCCACCGTGAAACCTGCCTCCCCGTGAGGCACTCGGCCGCCACCACAACTACCACCGCCACCACCACCACAACTACCACCGCCACCACCACTCCCACCGCCACTACCACCACCACCACTACCACCGCCACCACTACCACCACCACTACCACCGCCACCACCACTACAACCACCGCCACCACCACTACAACCACCGCCACCACCACAACTACCGCAACTACCACCACAACCACCGCCCCCCCTATCACCACCGCCACAACCACTATCACCGCCACCACTACCACCACAACCACTACCACCGCAACTACCACCACAACCACTACCACCGCCACCACTACAACTACCACCACAACCACTACCACCACAACCACTACTACCACCGCGACCACAACCACCACTACCACCGTCACCACAACTACCACCACCACTACAGCCACAACTACCACCGCGACTGTAACTCATGCGCATTCCCTCTCAGGAATGCCAGCACTGTGTGTGCGGTTCCGTGTTCATTAAACCCCACCACGCCAACAATTTCTCTTGCACCATTCTCCACCTCTGCCATCGCCACACAACAGCGACGGGGAGTTTATTAAATCCCCTAATCTCCAGCCTCTTGTCCACCCAGGTTGGGTGGGCTAAAGTGTGGGTACTGCCCCGCCTCTTCTTCCAAGAGGCCGTCCATAAATGACGTCACGCACCTAGGGGGGTGAGAAATGTAACGTCACATCAAAATGGGCAACTTTAAATACATGTAGAATTGTTATAACAACTACTAATTGTTATAACAACACTCCTACAACATCAGAGTGCAGCGCCACATTAAATACGCACTACAATGACAATATTTTAAAGCGATTTGAAGCATGTTTTATATTTTTTGGGGGGGGGGGGGGCAGAGCTTTGTGACGTCATATTTGAGGGGGGGGGGGTCTGACTTTTTGTGACGCCGTGTGACGAGTGGGGGGGGGGTCAAAAATCGTCCAAAATCTCGTGACGTCATTTATGGACGGCCCCCAAGGTGTCTTCCCCGTATGGAAGAGTAGGCCTGAGATACCCTTTTCCAACAGACGGGCTCTCTTGAGCTCTTTCTAGTGGAGGCCCTGCTACAATGGGGCATGCTGCGGTGGCTAGGAGATGTTAACTCCCTCGCCTGGTATGCAGGAGGTCGTGGGTTCGATCCCGATCCTTCATGTCCGTGTATTTGGAGTTCTCCCTGTAATCGCGTGGATTTTTTCTCGAGGTCCTCTGGTTTTTTTTTTCTCTCTCCACGTTTAGAAACGTGTGCTTGGATTATTTGGCTGGGATACATTTCCACATGATACGTCGCTTCAATGAGCTATCATTTGAACGTTTTATTTTACCAGGTAGAGGCCCACTGAGCTATATAGCTCCATTTACAGAAGCGACCTGGAAAAATAGCTGTACACCAACAGCAACATCGCCCTTGACTGCGAAATCCTAACATGACTCTCCTGTAAAATTGTCTTGTGACTCGGTGAGGCGTTCCTGCATTTAACAAACGTAGCAGTAATAATAATAACAACAAACACGTTCCTTGTGTGTGATGTCATCCACCACGGCTCTGGTTCTGCAATGGAAAAAAAAACAACGTGGTTATTTCCTGAGCCGTGCCAGCCTGGCTCGTGATGGGCGTCGCTCGGGTATAGAGTGAAATAAACTCCTTAAAAAAAGTTTTTTTTAAACAACTTTTTTATTTTAAAATGCACTCAAAAGTAAAAAATACTTTTTTTCAGCCGTCACCAGCTGATCAGAATATTTTGGACATTTGTAACTAAAGAATAAAACCGTGGGGCGTTCCTTTAATATTTTTATGCATAATGAGTTGCTTTATAATGTTTTGGTTTGATAAAAGTGTATTTGTGTGATAGAATGTATGTAAAAAATATGTTCACATTTTTTTAGTAGAAGGCAAAATGTTGATAATTATGTCATTTGACGATGAAGTGTAGAACATTTACGCGTGATATCGATTCTAAATGCGGAGGGAAAAAAACCCGAGGACCCGGAGAAAAACCCACGTGACCAGGTGGAGAGAGAAAGACGTGCAAACTTCAAATATACAGCAGGCGTTGGGGTGTGTAGTCGAACCCACGACCTTTGCGTATCAAGTGAGGGAGTTGACATCTCGCCACCGTGGCACCCTTGACTCTCCACCGCCACCACCCTGGCAGCGGGCGCTGAGTGGAGAAATGTGTGTGCCATTAAGAAAACGAGACAGTGGGGCGTTGTGTGTTTGCTGTGAATCGACAGGCAACGGGGGCGGAAGTGGGAGAGACTCACTTAGTCTCGGGGATTTTCAGAACGGGATTTATGTACGTATGTTGAACTTCTTTCGCACCGTACGTAGCCAACCGTGCTAATCGGAGATCTGTGTAGTATGTTTGGCCAATTTATCACGAATAACCAGGAGTGTTTTGTGTTTATTGAAGCGATTTTCTATTTTGGAGAGACGGACACAGTCACACACCCACAGAACATCAGACTTGGTGTGTGCCTGTGATCACACAATGCCATCTATTTAGCCATTTTGAGTCTCGGGAAGATCCGGTATTGGGATATTTGGCTGATGCTCTTGCTGTTATATGAGCGTTTGGCACATGGGGTGAAACCAGGGTGCCCGGGGAAACCCCACCACGTGACCTCAAACGTTGCATGAAGAAGAAGTGTCCAAACTTTATTGTATCACAGCTGTGTGAAATAATTACATCATAAGACTTAATTACAATTGACATTATGTTAATAGTTTTATTATAGTGATGAGCTTTTTCTGTTATTATCAGAACTTGAACTGATATACTCTCTGGCTCTTTCGGTAAAGTCACGTAGGTAGAAAAAATTATATAATAACATTTCTCTACCTACGTGACTTTACCGAAAGAACCAAAGAATATGGATCCCTGCAGTCACGAAAGCTTCAAATCAAGATTGAACCGATATATGTTTTCATCAATCCCATCAGCCACACGGCCTTCTGAGAGTGCATGATTTCAGCGGCATTGGTTCAGCAAACGGCAGACCGGTTTTGCCATTCGGTGTCTCGTCAGCAGTCAGGCTTGAACCTATTTTACTTAGCGATGCCACTGCCCACTTGCCCCCCCCCCTCCCCCTTGCGTAGCCGTGCAGGCTGAGGGGGACCGCGGGGAGTGGGGGATGTGGGACCTGCGGCTGCTGGAGGCCGTGGTGCGACGCGCGCACTGCCTGCACTCGTGCCTCGAGCAGGTGCTGGGCCCCGCCTCGCTGCACCTTGTCTCCGAGGAGACGCAGCTGGAGTTCCGCAAGCGTAGCCCCTACAACTACCTGCAGCTTGCATACTTCAAGGTGCGTGCGCCCCCCCTGCCTACCCAAACAACCACCCAATCAAGCAAACAACCATCCACCCACCCAACCATCCATTTACCAAACCATCCATCCACCCAACCATGCACCCAACCAATCAACCACCAAACTGTTTCATTGCTGCTTGCTTAATTGCTGAATTTTGGTGGCCCAGGTCAAATCCTCTATCCCGGTGTCTTCTTAAATTCCCACCTGGTTAAACAAATAACCCTGACTTGAACCAACCCATCACTGAGGCCCGCTGTGGGATTTCTCTCCCCATCTATTTTTTTTACTTCAAGGTGCCATCCCCTGACCTGCCCTACCCTCCCCTAGTCCAGCCAACCCAACCAGACCCGACCCGACCCGACCAATCACGATCTCTTCTATAACGGTGACTCCCAACCGGTGGTCCATGGACGGCTGATGGTCTGGAACGCTGTCGTAAGCGGCCCGAGGAAATTGCGTCAAATCCGACCTTGATTAACAAAACGAATTTTTTTTTACTGCATGTTTATCTGCGAAAAACTGTCGAGGATTGACAGTTGTCCACTTATCTTCAGGATGGTTGGAAACCACTGCCCTTTGTGATCTCTCATTGCCTATCTTGCAATACAAGGTGCCGCCCCTTAGTCTGTCCCACCCACTCACCCACCCACTCGCCCACCAATCCACCCACCCATGAACCCACCCACCAACCTACCCACCAACCTGCCAACCCATCAATCCACCCACCAATCCACCTATTCATGAACCAATGAACCACCAACCCACCCACCCATCACAATTCAATCTGTAGTGTCTCTCTCTATCTCTTTCCTGCCTCTCTGACATGACATCTGGAATTTCACCTCCTCATTAGGGAATTTGGGAGAATTCCAAAATTCCTTGAAGACCCAGGGACAAAAATTTGGGAATTGGGGAGAATTCCAAATCCCTTGGAGGCCCAGATTCCTGTCCATCTAACTCAAATGTCACATTCGGGCCGCGTGTACGTCAGCCATGGTGGGGAATCGAACTCTGGACGGCGAGTTCATCCCGCAGTGCTCAAACCGATGGAGCGCTACCCCACTCCAATTGGATGTCGTCGATAAAGATGAGGATATTACATGCAAATGCGTGGACTTGTACGATGCTTTGAAACACGCGCTTGTCTTCGAGATGAAATTATGTCTATTCTTATTCTTGGTTCTTTCGGTAAAGTCACGTAGAAGGGAAATAATAAAATAATAAAAATAAAACATAATATAATAAAATTTTCACGACGTTTCGGCCACAACGCAAGCAGCCGTCGTCAGGTGAAAAAACATTTTATATAATGTTTTATTGTTATTATATTATTATTTCCCTTCTACGTGACTTTACCGAAAGAGCCAACAATATGAATCCCTGCAGTCACGAAAGCTTTAAATCGAAATGTCTATTCTTGCGTAAGATTTTGGAAATGCATTCATGAGCTAAATGTCAAACGTGGACGTCTGCTGCGACGAGAGGGCTTCAGCAGCGAGAGAGTTTGCGTCGCTTTGCTGTTTGTTGTTCCTCCTCTTCCGTTGAAGGAGTGCAGACCGCAGTGGGTTCACTGTGGTTTGCTATTTGTTCCATTTAATTAGCAAGTTTGGAAACTTGACGGGGACCTGTCGGGGGCGAAACGCCTTTGCATATTTGCACACAGCCCTCTTGGCTCTGGTTTTGTTTGTCTCCAAAGTTTTGGGCAAAGCCCTGGCCAGTTTGTCTGATTTTACAATCGGGTTAGTTCCCAATAGCAACACTCATTCATACTAAAGTGTCATTCGTAGTGCATCATTTGTATGAGAGTTCATCAGGCCTCCTTCATCATCAGAATCTTTACGTAGACTGCAGGAGGAATCCAATGCGCTATGAAGCTCTTTTTCACAGTTGTCCAGTACGGGCGGGCCAGCAAGTTATGGATAGGGCAGACGGACAGAGCTCGTCCGTAAACGCTTTCCGCCTCGCTTGGAAAGTGTTAAAAAACGTGGGAGCAACGGCTCAAGTTGGAAAGCTGAAAAACCCGGAACGATAGCATCGCGTTCCTTGTTGCACGACGCTGCTCCATAGCCTTGTGCCGCACCGGGCCCTTCACCGCCCACGGCCTGGCAGATTCCCGTCGTTCCCATCGTCATTCTCAACTACAAAAGTGTGCGGTCGTGCCGTTTGCCACTGGCTGCCTAGCGGTTTTGGGCCCTTGCACCCGTGTTCAGGAACCGTGATGGATCGTGCCATCGCAGGACTGTGAGGGGGGAGGTGGCGATAGCTTGCGGAGGCCTTCGTCTAGCAGCGGAGAGACCAAGGCTGATGATGGCGATGACGATGTTGTCGACGATGAGTTGTGTGTTCCATCTCTCTCGAGGCCGTGCCACGTGGCCCTCCCCCACCCCTCTCCACTGGCGAGTGTCTCCGAAGGCTTCTTAAATATTTACTTGACAGTTGACGGCTCTTGTTTAGATTTTAGTTGCAGCCACCAACCCACCGCTCAACCCAACCCCCCCAAAATTTCGGCGTGGATACCGTGCAGGAGCAATTTAGAATGTGCACGGGGAAACGTCGGTGTTGCACCGTGACGACAACATACACTGATGGTCAACGTGAGACTATCGCTTTACCAACACCGCGTGGACTAGAGGTGTGGACATGTGATCTCTCTCTCTCGCACTGTGCGAGAAAGGATGGGAATGGGGTTAGGGCTAGAGGTTTTGTTTGGGTCGGCCGCCATACCATAAAGGGTTAGGGGACAGAGTTGATGTGAACCCCTAATCCTAGCTCACCCCCACAGCACTCATTCGATCGCCCGCTCGCTCACCCGCTTGCCCTCCCTGAACCCGATCCGTCCCTCCCCTCCACATCGTGAACCCCCGCCCCCCGCCCCCCCTGCCCCCCGCCCCCCCCCCATGCCCTGGAGTCTCCTCTAACCTGGCTGTGTTTCAGATTAAGCAACGTCCATCGTCTGCCGCGCATTCCCGGCAGGGCAGGCGCGCGGTGGAATGTCCATTCATTCGCTCGCCCCGCGCTCCGCACACAGAGCCTAGAATGTTCGCAGCATCGCCACCGCCACCCTCTCTCGTGTGCGTGGCAGCACCTGCATTGGCAACAGGTGGTCACGTCCAGCAGTGGATAGAGCATAGCTCGTGATGTGTGTGTGGGGAGCAGTCGTGTCGCGGTTAGCACCCTGCGCTGCAAACCCGGCTACCCGAGTTCGATTCCCGCCCAAGGCCAACAACGCCGGTGACGATTATCTGAACCGGTCCTGGGACTCCCCTAGGTCGATTCAACCTCAAATGAGTACCTGCTACGATGTGTGAACATCGCCACTCGGGAGACAAAGTTTGCCGGGAGTGGTGCTGTCCACCCGCCCCTTTGTGTGTTGTGCCGGCCTTCACCGTAGGCGCTCGCCCCAACAGTCTTGTTAACGGCAATATGGGTGGGGGAGAGATCTTTGTGTTTGTTTGACGGCGCCCATATTCATTCGCTGTGTAGTTCTTTGTTGTGGGATCGCTCGTGTTCAAATCCACGGCTGGCTTATCTCTGCGTGGATGCGAGCCGTTGACGTTTTGTTTGAAAAAAATTGCCCCCCTCTCTGTTGACGCGGTGAACGCGTAGAACCGACAGCGAGCGAGCGCGAGAGCGAGCGAACTGATGCTCGAAGTTCCGATGGTTTTCAAGAAGAAGGGTTGTAAAGTCGATTTTTGGCCTGAATGTAGCCAAATCTGTTCATTATCAGAATTATTTTTCATCCCAAATCCAAATATTTGTTTTAATATTTTAGGTTCCTAGCAACTTGACAGCCAGGAAGCTGTGATTGATGATTGGTTTCACTCATGTGGCAAGGGTCACCCTGAAGATCTACAATGCTCTAAGTCTTGCACGTAAACACTTACACTTGTACACTTCACCCATTGTCAGTGGACTGAGTAATGTGCCCCCGCACCCCCCCCCCCCCTTCGGCGCAGTGTGACGATGGTCGAGAATCACTGCGAGAGGTTTGGTGGGGAGGCCTTCATCCAGCAGTGGAATGATCATGGCTGGCGATGACGATGGTGGAGTGTGACGATGTAGCCGGTAGAAAGCAGGACCGCTCGACCCTCTCTCGGAAAGGTCGCGAGTTCAAATCCCTTTATTATAATTATTATTATTTTAATTTAATCAATTTGGGACGAGCGTTGGATAGTTAATTTCATTGTGTGTGTACACACAGTAACGCATCTGTTCCGTCTCGGGATTGAATTTCAGGATTAAAATTCCCCCACCCCAGCAGTCGACCACGGGTTGCCGTCGGTAGGGGCGTGCTGGCGTGCGCCCTGGGCCGGCAGTGTGCGGTTACCCGCCGGTAACACCGGCTCCTTTTGTGTCCCGGCCGCTCGCTCGCTCGCTCGCTCGGCCGACTGGCCGGCTGGCCGCAGGTACGGGCCCAGTGCGAGGAGAGAGTGTCTGTCTTGTCTGTGCGTCAAAGACGCAAGGGAGATGGACAAATAAATTGATGTACAAGCAGGCTTTCTTATCCGCTGCTCCTTACTCATTAGGGGCCAGCGACTCGCTGCCCGCTGGACTGCAGACTCGTCGGCAAGTCAACGGCGATTTTGGGGGCAGCCTTCATCCAGCAGTGGCTGACGATCCCCCCACCTCCTCCACCACCCAATTTACATCTGCTTTGTATTCCCTGTGTTTGTGTTTGATGTGGGCTTTGCCATTTCCCCACCGCCGTTCCCCCAAAGTGAAAGAGAAACGCCTCCTGCGTGAAAGACTCCGCGTCGCAGGAGATCCCCCGGCTTCAATCTCCCGAGGAGCTCATGGGCCACAACCCCTGAACCGCATCCACTGCACAAACCATGGGCCAGCAGCAGATGTGGTCACTTGATGATGATAATAATTCACAAATAGAAAATACAAAACTCTCCAGCCAGCGTGCGGAGACAGAGCCACGGGGAAATGCCATGACGACTCAATGGCCCGATTCACAAATACCAAGGAGGAGGAGGCATCATCGCAGCCGTGACGCACCGCTCCGCTACTACTGGTGTGATTATCTGGCTCGTTAACTACCTCGATGTAGAATCACGGCCATTGCTCTTCGTCGACGTCGGCCACACGATGATGAAGATGGCGAAGACCGTGGACAATTGAGAGTTGGCTCGGCTTTAAAAGTAGCGTTGGGAAAGAAAAGTAACGGTGCGTACGTGCGCGCGTGCGAGCGTGCGGGCGGGCGCATGACGTTATTAAGTCAGTGGAAAATATGACCTTACAATCTACAAAGCGAAAATGCCAGACGGATGACATAGGTGCGGACGCTGACTATGAGCAGATTTTCGCGGGGGGTGGGGATGGTGGTCGGGGCAGTAGCCCAGCCTTAACAAAACCACATCTTTTCAGGCAGGCCTGACCGTTTTTTTTTGTTTAAAATCCCAGAAAATCCTCGCCGAGTCCCAAGACTCACCGCGAACGCTGTCCCACGGATGTTAAAAACGGCTTGCCGCATCGGCTCTATCCATCTGCCTGTCTGCTTGCCTGTCTGTCTGCCTGTCTGTGAAGGGGGTGTTTGCTTTCGACTGTCCCTTGTACTGCCTGGCTCATCTGTAACGTCTGTCTCGTGTGCACCATCTGTCTCGTCTGCACAGCGAGTCTCGATTTGTCACTATAGCTCGTGAAAGATGAGGCGTACGGCACGAATTACATTTTACGATTGCGTTGTGTTGCGAGTAGAGACTTGCCCTGTAAGACAACAACCGAAACTTGACAATTTAAAAAAAGGAAACACCCCACCGGTAAAATGGCAAGCCCTTGTCCCGTGACGGCGACATCGGACGCCGTGCACACGCAAACCCCGATGACGTCGTTAACATGTGACATCATCTCGCGACCATGCCATTTGGCCGTGATGACCTCTTGACCTGCACGCGACCTCTTGACCTGCACGCTGCAGAATTATCTGCCATGTAACCCGCAGGCGGGGGAATCTTCTCCCTGGCGAGGAACAAATTGTACATTCAGATTCCTGCGGCGGACGACCGCATGCGGACACGTGCCCCTCGTTCCATTCCGTCACTGCAGAGAGAGACCCTTCCAGCGATCGAAGTCGAGTCAATTTAATATTTTTTGTTGAACACATGCCGCCACCTTCCTGGCACAAATCTGCCACTCGGGAACTCCATCACATTAAAACACTCGTAAAACATCAAAATAGAAAAATCTGGACAATGAGACAACAGAATACGATTGATCGTTGTGACCAAACACCGTTAATTGTTGCCCGGTCAAAAATATTCTCCCCCTCTAGTCCCCGATGAGTGCGGCTGAGATGCTCTTGCAGCGACTGATTAACATTACCGCCACGTAGGTTGTCGCGGTTGTGGCCGCGATGTGTTTTCGGATGGTACCGCACGTTCAAGGGACTGGGATTTGGTTCCTGTAGAGAGCTCCTGGCGGCACGCGGAGCGAAACGTCGGACATCGTGTCGGAACGACGCGCGGGCACGATCTGACGAAGACGGCTACACAGCACGGCCGCGAAACCCCCCACGTGGGAGAACTAAAGTACAGCACCCCAAGCATCTCAAGGGGGCCCCAAGAAAGCCACCTTAGAGCCGATAAATATTTATCGTTTGCAGGCCGCGTGTCGCGCCAAACGAGCTCGTGGGCCGTGCGTGGGCTCCCCTCCCTCCCCCCTCCGGACGTAACCCGACGCCCGACTCGGTCTCGGCAAAAAGAATCTCAAATATCCCGACCGACGGAGCGTTCTCCTACGTCGACGCAATGTCCCCGTCCCCCGGGTGCCCCCACCCCTCCACCCCCCCTACCCGCCCTCACTCCCGCGATTTAAGCATTGGTGGAAACTTTTCCCCGTTTTCCGTTCGACCCCGCACCCGCGTTTCACTTTTGCCCTGAACCCTCCCTCTGACGCCCCAGGGGCAGTCAGTGAAGTGGGGCATGTATGTGTGTGTGTGCGTGCACGCGTGTGCGATCGTGCGTGCGATCGTGCGTGCGATCGTGCAAGGGCGAGCAGAACGCGAGAGTGAGCACGTAGTCGTGGCATGAGACGGGCGCTTGAAGGATTCCAGAAAAGCTTTTGCACCGTTTGCATCAACCAAAATTGGCCGGTTGCCCTCCCTCCCACTTTCCTTCCCTGTCTGTCTATCCGTCCGTCTGTCTGTTCATCCTTTGCCCTGTCTTGCTCATCTCTCCCGTCCCGTCTGTCCGTCTGTGTACCGAGGGCAACAACAGCCCATGGGATGCCAGCTTGAAACGCTTTGGCCAGCGTTTCCTGGAGCAGAATGAGAGACGGAGAGACAAATAAACAATGCGGCGCAGTCCCCCTTCTTTTTAAAGAGCGTTCTGCGGAAATGAAAGTGCTACGCACACGCTAGTAGTTAACGTCTGCAGGGCTTGACCTGCCGATAAACCGGCGGCAGGATGACTGTGTGTGTGTGTGTAAGTGGTCGCTAACAGTACTTGCCCTAACAGTCTGTTAAACCTATACGGGGTGTCTTTGTTGTGTTTGTATGGGGAGCGGTAGTGCAGGGGTTAGCGCACTGCGCTACTAACCTGCCTACTGGAGTTCGAGTCCTGCTCGTGGTCAATAACAGGGGCAAGTATTTGAACTGGTCCTGGGAATACCCTAGGTCGACTCGGCCTTAAATAAGCATCTGGCACGATGTGTAAACATCAGCACTGGGAATACAGAGGCACGCCCCCTCCGTGTGCTGTGCCAGCCTTTATAAGTGCTCGCTAACATTATTTGCCCCCAACAGCTACACGGGGTATATGTCTTTGCCGCCTTGACATGTTCTTTGTCCCGTGCGCCGTTTCCTGTGTCCTGTGTCCAGTGCCCTGTGTCATGTTCTTTGTCCCGTGCGCCGTTTCCTGTGTCCTGTGTCCAGTGCCCTGTGTCATGTTCTTTGTCCCGTGCGCCGTTTCCTGTGTCCTGTGTCCAGTGCCCTGTGTCATGTTCTTTGTCCCGTGCGCCGTTTCCTGTGTCCTGTGTCCAGTGCCCTGTGTCATGTTCTTTGTCCCGTGCGCCGTTTCCTGTGTCTCCAGTGCCCTGTGTCATGTTCTTTGTCCCGTGCGCCGTTTCCTGTGTCCTGTGTCCAGTGCCCTGTGTCATGTTCTTTGTCCCGTGCGCCGTTTCCTGTGTCCTGTGTCCAGTGCCCTGTGTCATGTTCTTTGTCCCGTGCGCCGTTTCCTGTGTCCTGTGTCCAGTGCCCTGTGTCATGTTCTTTGTCCCGTGCGCCGTTTCCTGTGTCCTGTGTCCAGTGCCCTGTGTCATGTTCTTTGTCCCGTGCGCCGTTTCCTGTGTCCTGTGTCCAGTGCCCTGTGTCATGTTCTTTGTCCCGTGCGCCGTTTCCTGTGTCCTGTGTCCAGTGCCCTGTGTCATGTTCTTTGTCCCGTGCGCCGTTTCCTGTGTCCTGTGTCCAGTGCCCTGTGTCATGTTCTTTGTCCCGTGCGCCGTTTCCTGTGTCCTGTGTCCAGTGCCCTGTGTCATGTTCTTTGTCCCGTGCGCCGTTTCCTGTGTCCTGTGTCCAGTGCCCTGTGTCATGTTCTTTGTCCCGTGCGCCGTTTCCTGTGTCCTGTGTCCAGTGCCCTGTGTCATGTTCTTTGTCCCGTGCGCCGTTTCCTGTGTCCTGTGTCCAGTGCCCTGTGTCATGTTCTTTGTCCCGTGCGCCGTTTCCTGTGTCCTGTGTCCAGTGCCCTGTGTCATGTTCTTTGTCCCGTGCGCCGTTTCCTGTGTCCTGTGTCCAGTGCCCTGTGTCATGTTCTTTGTCCCGTGCGCCGTTTCCTGTGTCCTGTGTCCAGTGCCCTGTGTCATGTTCTTTGTCCCGTGCGCCGTTTCCTGTGTCCTGTGTCCAGTGCCCTGTGTCATGTTCTTTGTCCCGTGCGCCGTTTCCTGTGTCCTGTGTCCAGTGCCCTGTGTCATGTTCTTTGTCCCGTGCGCCGTTTCCTGTGTCCTGTGTCCAGTGCCCTGTGTCATGTTCTTTGTCCCGTGCGCCGTTTCCTGTGTCCTGTGTCCAGTGCCCTGTGTCATGTTCTTTGTCCCGTGCGCCGTTTCCTGTGTCCTGTGTCCAGTGCCCTGTGTCATGTTCTTTGTCCCGTGCGCCGTTTCCTGTGTCCTGTGTCCAGTGCCCTGTGTCATGTTCTTTGTCCCGTGCGCCGTTTCCTGTGTCCTGTGTCCAGTGCCCTGTGTCATGTTCTTTGTCCCGTGCGCCGTTTCCTGTGTCCTGTGTCCAGTGCCCTGTGTCATGTTCTTTGTCCCGTGCGCCGTTTCCTGTGTCCTGTGTCCAGTGCCCTGTGTCATGTTCTTTGTCCCGTGCGCCGTTTCCTGTGTCCTGTGTCCAGTGCCCTGTGTCATGTTCTTTGTCCCGTGCGCCGTTTCCTGTGTCCTGTGTCCAGTGCCCTGTGTCATGTTCTTTGTCCCGTGCGCCGTTTCCTGTGTCCTGTGTCCAGTGCCCTGTGTCATGTTCTTTGTCCCGTGCGCCGTTTCCTGTGTCCTGTGTCCAGTGCCCTGTGTCATGTTCTTTGTCCCGTGCGCCGTTTCCTGTGTCCTGTGTCCAGTGCCCTGTGTCATGTTCTTTGTCCCGTGCGCCGTTTCCTGTGTCCTGTGTCCAGTGCCCTGTGTCATGTTCTTTGTCCCGTGCGCCGTTTCCTGTGTCCTGTGTCCAGTGCCCTGTGTCATGTTCTTTGTCCCGTGCGCCGTTTCCTGTGTCCTGTGTCCAGTGCCCTGTGTCATGTTCTTTGTCCCGTGCGCCGTTTCCTGTGTCCTGTGTCCAGTGCCCTGTGTCATGTTCTTTGTCCCGTGCGCCGTTTCCTGTGTCCTGTGTCCAGTGCCCTGTGTCATGTTCTTTGTCCCGTGCGCCGTTTCCTGTGTCCTGTGTCCAGTGCCCTGTGTCATGTTCTTTGTCCCGTGCGCCGTTTCCTGTGTCCTGTGTCCAGTGCCCTGTGTCATGTTCTTTGTCCCGTGCGCCGTTTCCTGTGTCCTGTGTCCAGTGCCCTGTGTCATGTTCTTTGTCCCGTGCGCCGTTTCCTGTGTCCTGTGTCCAGTGCCCTGTGTCATGTTCTTTGTCCCGTGCGCCGTTTCCTGTGTCCTGTGTCCAGTGCCCTGTGTCCCATGCGGTCAGAATCGCCCTGCCGCTACCGCCCCCCACCCCCTCTCCCCCCCTGGTCTCGTGTGATGCGGTGCAATATGACGCGCGAGTGCAGTGGCCGTGTCAGACACGGCCGATATTGCTGCTCGGTTGAGTTCGCTGTTATATGACGCGGCGTTAATGAGCCGATGGCTCCCGCCCCCCCCGCCCAATATGATATGAACCAACGTGGCATCGCTATGAGGGACTTGCCTCTCCAGCAAACCGGCCACGTTGACCAAAGGCTTTTTTGGCCCAGTGATTTGGAGGAGTGTGTGCAAACTCGCGACCACATTGGCCTCCTAGTACCGCAAATGGGGGGATTGCATTCCGGAGACGGGCGCGCGTTGGTGATCGCTGCGGAGTCCGTGCGGCGTGCGCATGCCTCTTCCTCAACACATCCGTAAACGGCGAGCTTTATTTAGTGCCGCCGGGTAGGTGTTGGAAGCCAATTTTATTATCCGTCAACGATCCTTGGGTTGAGCCACGCAACGGATCTCGGCTGGGTGGGGGGGGTGTGGGTGGGGGGGTGTGGGTGGAGGGGTGTGGGTGGGTATTTCAGATAAAGTGCACCTGGCCTGGCACGGGCGCCGTCGTGACGTCATCGTCACTTGGTGGCGAGTGGCGGGTATTGGTATTTGAGATAATTTCTCCGTAAAGTGATTGCAGACCTTTGACAATACTCACAAGCAGCACGGTGTTAGACAATACGCACGGACAATGAGCACCAACAAGCTCAGTCATTCATACGCAAGTCGCACGCAAATGTGTCTTCAATTTTTTCTCAAACCGATGATCTGTGGGCACATGAACACTATTTCCGGGTAATCTGTTCCACAACTGTGGTCCCAAAACGGCACATGCGCTGTTCAGCGATTCCTCATCTCCCCCGCCTTGCTTGTAGTAATAACAATAATCAAAGAGCTTTGACGTAGGATAATTTACGGTTGGGAACATAATATTTTCCTAATCGTTGTGCCAAAATACGGCGGCTCCGTGTTTTTTTCGTGGCTGAAACGAGTTGTCACCGAACACATGAATTCATATCTTCTCCAGTTCTAACATAATTTGTTGTTTTACTTACGAGGAAGAGTTCTTGCTGTGGAATTCGGCTACGCTTTGTAGCGGTCTGTGTTGCATTTTTTGGAATTCCAGCGTACGTCCTTCGTCCCGTGTCTCCAGGTGTCCTGTGTCTCATGTCCCACTGGCTGTCTCCCAGAGTCCCGTGTCTCTATTATCTCCAGTGTCCCATCATTTGTCTACTTACACTATTTCACGTCTTAAATCCCACATCCTGATCACCGCATCCCACGCACTGATCCCCACGTCCTGGTGTCCCATGGCCTGATCTCCAAGTCCCCGTGTCCCACGGCCTCATCCCCATGTCCCATGGCCTGATCCCCGTTTCTCACGCTCTGATCCCCGTCTCCCCATGTCTCACGCCGTGATCCCCCTGTGTGCCGGCCCAGATGGACAACCTGGCGGCGGCGGCGGCAGCAGCGCACACGTTCTCGGTGGGGAACCCCGAGCACACGGAGATGAGGCAGAACCTGGAGTACTACCGCCAGGTGTACAATGTGGAGGCGCAGCACTTCGTCGACCGCGAGGCGCGGCCGCATCTTGTGAGCAGGGACATGCGGGGAGCAGGGGACATGGGTGGACATGGGAGGGGGACAGGCGGGGACACGCGGGGACATGTGGGAGAGGGACACGTTGGAAGAGGACAGGCGGGACACGTGGGAGAGGGACATGCGGGGACACGGAAGGGTGGGACATGCGGACACACGAGGGGAATCGCGCGCATGCGCAGACACAGACGCGTACATGTCTTTCGGAAGACAGGACGCTTTCTAGCAGGGCGTATGCGTGCGCGTGTGCATGATGGCGTGCGCCGGACACAGGACGCGTTCCAGCAGGGAGTGGAGCGCTACGCGGCGGAGGAGTTCCCAATCGCCGTGGAGTACATGGAGCTGGCGGTGGACGAGTATTTCGCTGCGGACTTGGAGTGCCGCGCGCAGTGCGAGGGCCCCTTCGAATTCGACGGCTACGCCTACCTGGACTACAACTCGGACCTCTACCAGGCCATGGCCGGTGAGCGTTGGGAGCAGGCTGCGCGAGTTGAATGCGGGGGTGGGGGAGGGGTGGGGTAACGATCGATAACTTGAAATCTCAATAAACGTGACGGACCTCGATGGAAGCGGGAAGCCGTGGAAATTAGCGAAAGTGAGAAATATTATTTGAGCGAGTTGAATGTGAAGAGATTGTACGTGTGCAGCCCGTGGTCAATCCACGGCTGGATTAGAGGGCCTCCACCACTCAATACAGTGATTAGCGTGCAGGTAAACGGGGAAATATTAAATTTCGGCTACAATCATCTTTTGGCAAGCCGTGACCCAAATCTCTCCCAGTCCGCCCCATCCCATGCGATCTCGGAAGCTAGGCAGCGGGCCTTGAGGCTGGATAGTGCTTGGATGGGCAGCCACCAATTCGTCTTTACATGTGGGCGAAAACCAGAGTGCCTTGGTGGAAACCCAGACGGAAACAGGTGGAGTCCACATTTTTGCCGCTCCTCCTCGACGCCCACGGGGGACGGGAGTTTCTCAACAACGTCTGTGCGGCGATCCACCAACCCTCCCTCGCCTGCTTCCTCCACAATGCCGGATCGCGGGCCGCGTGCGGCAGCGTGGCCACCACCGCCACCACCGCTACGACCGCCACTGCCACCGCCGCCCGTCCTTTTACCGAGAAAACGGAATGCCGCGGCTGACTCGAGCCCCACGTTCCTGCCCCCTCCCTTCGCAGACCACTACGTGCAGGTGCTGAACTGCCGGCATGACTGCGCTCGAGAGTTGTCCACCCGTCCCGGGCGCACGACGCCCATCGAGGACTTCCTGCCGGCGCATTACAACTACCTGCAGTTCGCGTACTACAAGAGTGAGTTCGCGAGCCGGGCGCTCCCGGTGCAGGCCCCTGTCGATGCCCATGGCTTTGGCAGCTGTTGTGATCGTGGCTCGCGTCCATTGTCGTCACCCTCTGAGCACCGCCACTAGCAGCACCAACGGCGGTAGCGGCACCAACAGCAGCACCAATGCCATGAATACCACCACCACCACCGCTGCTGCTGCTGCTGCGCTACCAGCACCTCTAGTACAACCAGCAACATGACGAGCACTATCAATAGCACCACCACTACCGCTGCTAGACAAGACCACCGCTATGACCAGTATCACCACGACTATTACCAGCATATCACCACGACTATCACCAGCATAAATCACTGCCCCCCCACCCCCCGCCCCCTACCGCGCCCTGCGCCGTCGTGCTTGCGCCGCTCAACCGGCGCGCCGTGCTCTCTGTCCCACGTGCGACGCCGCCGGCAGTGGAGGAGCTGGAGAGCGCCATCGCGTGCACGCGCTCCTACCTGCTGTTCCGCCCGGACGACGAGATCATGCAGCAGAACGAGCGCTTCTACGTGGCCACGCTGGGGGAGGCGGAGAGCGCCGGAATCGAGCCCCGCAAGGCGAGCGCCGACATTCACACAACCATGAGCACCAGCAGGACCACCACCACCACTCACACTACCACCACCACCACTACCGCCACTCGCACTACCACCACCACCACTACCACCACTCGCACTACCACCACTCGCACTACCACCACCACTACCACCACTCGCACTACCACCACCACCACTAGCACTACCACCACCACTCACACTACCGCCATCAACACTTGTATTACCAGCAGCACCACTAGCACTACCACCACTAGCACTACTACCACCACTAGCACTACCACCAGCACTAGAACTACTAACACCACTTGCACCACCACTAGCACCACCACCAGCACTACCACGAGCACCACCACCAGCACTAGCACAATCACCAACAGCAGGACCACTACTACCACCACCACCTCTACCACCACCACCACCACCACAGGAATGACACCCACCACCACAGCCGACGGTGCTGACGGTAAAACGGTTGTGCGGTGCAGGAAGTGGTGAGCTACGTGCAGCGCTCGCTGCTCGAGAAGGAGATGCTGTTCTTCGCCAGCGAGGCCTTCGCCACCACCTTCCTGGATCCCGTGAGTGGCGCGTAAAAGCACAACAACAACAATAATAATGACGTCATTAACAAAACTACATATGCCACGTGCGCAAGTTCGCAAACGGGCTATTCGTTGATTCGTCCGACTTCCTATTTACAAAGCTTCGGCTCTGTCCGTCCGTCTGTGATGGCGAGGGTGGGGCCTTGATCCGTCTGACGGCGAGGGTGCAGGGTCTTGGTAGTAGGGGAGCGGGGGGGTAGGTGGGGGGAGTGGGGGGGCTACAATCGATACACCCTTAATGTGCACTTATCTGTTTTTATCATCTTCTGAAGCATTCGTCCGTTCTGCCATTCAGTTTGTGAACGTGCTTCTAAGTTCACCTATGAATTACCGCAACATCCGTGTTGAGTCCGTTCAGCCATTGCGTGCGAGGTGGCACAACTTGAGATGCGTACACGGCAGGCGCCAATTACTCATTGATTGGTTGGCTGATGAACTGGTGGATTGATCGGTTGATTGATTAACTGGTTGATGGATTGATTGATTGTTGGTTGGCTAAATTGCTTGACTGATTATCAACTGGTGGAATGATTGACGGGATGACTGAGTAGTCGGCTGATTAACTGGTTAACTGCTCTGTCGACTGCTTGAGTGATAAGCTGGGCTAACTTCGACCCTCATGTCTCCCCTGCTGTACCTCCTGCTGCCCAGGACACCTGGACCCCTGACTCTGTGAAGCCTCAGAGCCTCCTCCAGCGACAGAGGTCAGCACTTTCGTTTGACCTCGCGTTCACTGTGGGCGATGCTGCGGGGGGTGGGGGGGATGGGGGGTGGGGGGAGAGTGAAGAAGGTGCTGATGGTAGAGATACCTCACAGTGGACGTTAAAGATCCCCTGACGTCATTTGCAAGAGTAGGCCCACTGTGTGTGACGTTGTTCATGTTGATATCGGTGGTGATGATGGTCGTGATAATCATTGATGACGATGATGGTGACGATCTCGACGATGATGGTGACGATCTCGACAATGGTGATGATGACGATGGTAATGAATGTGACGATGTCGATGCTGGTGACGAATGGGAACGATGGCGACGACGGTGCCCGTGCGATGCAGGACGGAGCGGAGCGCGACGTCGCGCATCTCGGAGGAAATCGGGAGCCTGATGCGCGAGATCGAGGAGATGGTGGAGGAGAAGACGCGCGAGCACACGCAGCTCGAGTCGCTCATCAAGGAAGGTACGGACCCCCACAACCCCACATCCCTCCCTCCGATTGACCGGCTTGTATTTGCCGCGTCGCTTGTGAGCACCGATTGGCTGGGTCGTTTCTCCGAAGCGGGGCGATCGCCTACTGTGCTCTCCTAGTGTGCGCCGATTGACTCGTTTGTTGCCTTGATGTGTATTGATTGGCCAGTTCTCAAACTGCGTGCCGATTGGCTTGTCAACGCCCTTTTCCGGTGTGTTTTCCACGGGTGTGCCGATTGGCTGTTGGCTGATATGTTCCAACCAAGCATCTCCTATAATGTGCGCATTGCTGGTTGGCCGGGGGGGTGATCGTCGTCTCCCCGCCTCCACGTGAATGCTCATTACCGATTGGCCGCGGGGATCGCAAAGTCCCCGCCCCCTCGTGAATGCCAAATACCGATTGGCCGCTGCGGCTGTTGTTGACGGACAGGTGGGCCGCTGCTGTACCCGGGCGTGGTGCTCACCATGGACTCGCGCGCCCTCAACGGATCGCAGCGCGCGCTACTCGACGATGTCATCACGGCCGAAGAGAGTAAAGAGCTGCTGGAGCTTGTTAACGTGCGTCGTTGCCCCCTCCACCCTCGCACCGTGCCCCCCACACCCCCCCTACCCCCGAATGTAATTAGATCATTTGCATAAAACAGGAACTAGTCGATTCGTACGAGCGCTGTGCATTGCATGCCTCGTGAGCGTTAAGTCGAATTTATTTGTAGAATGCAACATATCGGTTCCATTCTCGTGTTTTGTCTGCTGTCGGCTCGATGACGCGATCAGTCGCTCGTCGAGGCTGGGATGATGATGATGACGATGGTAACTTGCCAGCGTGTCGCAATGTTTGACCCCCTAACCCCGATTCCAACTCTTGACCCCAAACATCAGACGGCGGGAGCCTCGGGTGACGGTTACCGCGGCAAGCCCTCTCCTCACACGCCCAACGAGAAGTTTGATGGCATCACCGTCTACAAGGCGCTGCGGGTTAGACAAAGATCCCCCGTGTAGCCTTAACAGACTGATAGGGCAAGTGCTGTTAGCGAGCATCTATCAAATATTAACTATTTTTATTTTGCCAGGTAAGGCCCACTTTTTCAGAAGCAACCTGGCCACAAATGATAGCTCAACGAATTGGCTTATTATCATGTGCCAATTTATAGCAGCCAAATACTCTAAACCAACATCGATTTTAAATGTGGCAAAACCGGAGGACCCAGAGAAAAATCCACGTGACCATGGGGAGAGAGACATGCAAACTCCAAATATAAAGGCGTCAAGGTCAGAATCAAACCCACGACTTCCTGTATACCAGGCGAGGTAGTTAACATCTCGCCACCGTGGTGCCCCATGAACACGAGGGGGTGGGTGGCCAGAACCACGCTCAGCCACCTTTGTCTCCCCAGTGGTAATGTTTACACATCTCTCCAGGTACACATTTAAGACCTAGGGGGAGGCGCAGGACCGGTTCAGATATTATCACCGTTGTTGGCCGTGAGCGGGAATTGATCTCGGGTCGACGCGTTTGTAACGCAGTGCGCTAACCGCAGTACCACCGCTCCCCATTACGGGTTCGACACACACACAGGTCGCACAAACGTAGGCAACGTTAGATTAAGGGTATTGATTCGCATTTGCATGGCGCTTAAATACCTCGGAAACTCAGAGCCCTACAGCACTTCTTATATCAACCATCACATTGTGTTCGTGTCACCGTCACAATTTGCCATGTTGAAAACTTACTCCGTAATTTACTCTAAGGATGACACACAAAGCAACCATTGCCTCTACTATGAAAAACTTGACAGGACCCGCCTGAAAATTAGTCATGAGACTCGGCGAGGCTTTCTTTCCTGGGTATAAAATCGTAATCGCAATCATGATGACGATAAAAAAAATGTTCTCTGGCGAACGAACTGACCATTTACCGTGGTCGCAGTTTGGACAGGAGGGTCGCATCGCGCTGAAGACGGCGCGTCTCTTCTACGACGTGAGCGAGCGTGTGCGCAGCATCCTCGAGTCCTACTTTCGGCTCGAGTCGCCGCTCTACTTCTCCTACACGCACCTAGTGTGCCGCACGGCTATCGCAGGTACCCTCCCCTCTCCTGCTGCTCGTATGCGTGCGTGTGTGTCTTTGTGTGCCGTGTCGGCCTTAATATGTGCTCGCTAACAACACTTGCTGTTAGAGTCTGTTAAAGGCTCCATGGGTGGTCTTTGTACAAACGCGCACATGCAGGTGAGATGTTTTCAACCAATTAATGTTTAAATATACACGCACGACTATGTTCCGAGTATGCAGTAATGCCATCTCTGACGATGGTGGTAGATATGACAGTGATGACGAAGATGTTGCGACTGCTGGTGATGATGATAATCAAATTGATGATGACAACACAGTGATGATGACTACGCTAATGACTGTGATATGAGAATGATGATGATGCTGATGACAAAGACGACGACGATTATGTTGTTGCTGCTGGTGATGATCATGACAATGACGATGATGTTTAATGTACGCGCCATGCCGTGCCCCCAGGCCAACAGGACAACCGCTCAGACCTGAGCCACCCGATCCACGCCGACAACTGCGTTCTGGACCCCGAGAGCAAAAACTGCCTCAAGGAGCCTCCGGCCTACTTCTACCGAGACTACAGGTGGCGTGGGGGAGATAGCAGGGAACTAGCGGGGGGACTCGCAGAGGGAAGTTGTTGTGGCGTTGCCTGGAACTTAGGGGGTGCGTGTGTGTGTGAGAGCGAGTACCGTGGGGGAGCGGTGGTGTAGCGGTTAGCGCACTGCACTACGAACCCGGCGACCCGAGTTCGATTCCTGTTTACAGCCACCAACACCAGTGAGGATTATCTGAATCGGTTCTGGGCCTCCCCGAGGTCGACTCAGCCTCTAATAAGTGCCTGGTGCGATGTGTAAACATCGCCACTTGGGAGACAAAGGCGGCCGGCCGTGGTGCTGGCCACCCACCCCCTCGTGTGCCATGTCGGCTTTCATGGGTGGTTGCCAACAGGACTTGCTCCAACATTCTGTAAAGGATATACGGGGGATCTTTGTCTGTATATCATGCGGCATGTTATAAGTTGATATTATTTAGCACAACGAGTTTTACGCGTTTCCTCTCTGCAGCGCCATCTTGTACCTGAATGGAGGCTTCGAGGGTGGGAATTTTGTCTTCACGGAGTTGGATGCCGACACGGTCACGGTAAGGAGCTGCTCCTGCTACCTCTGTTGTTGCTGTTGCTGCTGCGTGGGAGGGGAGTGTTGGGTGAGGAGGGTTGATGAGTCGTGGCAGGCCTAATGTGTGGGTGATAAATAGTCAATTTTTTACTTGCAACGCGTAGACGGCGCTCAGTGTCCGCTCGCTCACGAGCTGTGAGAACAACCTCATTCAGACGCTGTCTTCCCGACAGACCTGTTCTTCACCTGAGGAAGGCTGCTTGCGTTGTGGCCGAAACGTCGTGAGAATTATTTTATTATGTTTTATTTTTATCATTTTATTATTTCCATTCTACGTGACTTTACCGAAAGAACCAAGAAGATGAATCCCTGCAGTCACGAAAGCTTTAAATCGAAACTGTGAGAACGACTCGGAGGCGCGAGCCGGAACCACCGACGAACGGGGGACGGGCGGCATCCGGGTAGTGAGCTGGCGCCAACAAATGCCCACGCTCTGCAGTCCTCTGTATATAAAAATATTTTTTCCAGACATTAATGAGTCGTTATTATGCATGTGGGAGGGAAAATTAATGACGCTGGATAAAATGATTACGAGATGAAGATGCTCGAGAAGATGACTGAATGTGGCGGCACTAACGGATGTTCCCCTAATCACCAATCTCCCTTCTTGCGTCCCCACCCCCCCCCCCAGGCGGAGGTGGTTCCGCAGGCGGGCAGGATGGTGGCCTTTTCGTCAGGAGGAGAGAACCCGCACGGTGTTCGCGCCGTCACCAAGGGTCAGCGCTGCGCCATGGCGCTGTGGTTCACGCTCAACCCCATCTTCCGCGAGAAGGTGCCCCACCCTCCCCATCCCTCTCTCCTCCCTCTCTGCCTCCCTCCCTCTCTGCCTCCCTCCGTCTGAAGCGATATCCATCATATTGCTAGGCTCTATAATATTCGTTAAACAACGAAGTCCATTCCCCTTCGCCCCCCAGCGCCTTCCTTAGCCCTCGGTCTCAAGAGCTGAGCTGACCGATCGTTCAGACGTGCGTGCGGACCCCGGAAATAACGGAACTCTCTCCTGCCCCCTCCCTCCGTCCTCCACCCCCCAAGAGTCCACGGGCCCCGCTATAATCCTAAGTCATTCCTGACAATGTAACTCTCTTTACTTGTCTGGGAGTCCTTAAAACGGACGAGGATGAAACCTGGGACGTTTTGTTGCCGTGAGCATCAAACGACGTGCGTGGGAATGTTTCACGCGTTTCGCTGGCTCTCGCGCCCCCCTTACATTACGCTTGTGTGTCTTTTTAAATCCCCCTCCCCCCGCCACAGGAGCGAATCAAGGCCGACGACCTCATAAAGATGCTCTTCACGGAACAACAAAGCGAAAGCGATCTCTTCCCCAACGCGCGGGACGAACTTTGAGAAGTGACACACAAGCGCACGGCACGGCACACCCGCTGCACGCACCCATGAGCGTTCACCGTCTGGATCGTTCTTTGTGACGAGAACGTTTCTTCAGCCGCAGTGGTTATTCCCGCCTGCGCTACATGACCTCGTGTCGTTGTAAATGAAGCTGATGTCAAAAGGTAGGAAAGTAAAAAAAAGTAAAAGAAAACTGCTTCGCGGGGGGCATGTGGCTCTGGTCACGTGACCCTTACCTGGCCATTAACGATGGATGGGCAGTTTTGACGAAAACCGTCGTGATAAAACACTGCCTTTTAACTCCAGAACGTGGTCTTCCAGTGTTTCAGGCCGATCGATGGATGATTGTGAACCCATTGCCCCGAAACCCGAGCTCATTTAATTTTTGTATTCTTCCTACGTTAATGTTGGGCACATGCACGTATCCGCCAGCGAGCACGTTCCGCACGGCACGATCGCCGTTGAGCTGCAGAGAATCTTGTTTTTCTGCATCATTGCGGGAATCCGCCACAGTGGTGTTAGAGATTTTATGAGATAGCATTTTTTTTATTTTACTCGCCACTTCCAACGCACTCCACGAAATGTTCCAACCCAAAATGTTTTTGTATCTAATAATAATTATATGTAAATTAAAAATAAGCAATTTTTACGATGTGCCGTACTGCGCTGAATGTGCAACCGTGGTGCTCGCACGCCTTGCCTTGTATTCGTACGCCGCGATGAATCTGCGATCACCGATCTGCTTTCGGGTTGAACCGCGGAATGTTCGTCAAGCATGTATGATGTGAGTCACGCTGCAGCACGTGCTGTGCTCGGGAGCTTCTCGGTGAAGTTTCTTCACGGAGCTCCCAGTACGTGGAGCGAAACGTCGGACGTTGCGCCCAACGACGTGCGGCGCGACCCACAAACACATCGGAGAGCTTTGCAGCGCAACCGCGGCGAACATACGTTGTGCTATCTGTGCTCTTGTTTTCCATGAGCACTGCAGCTTTGAGTGGTGATTGTGGAGTCTCTTTTTCACCACCGCCCAAGCTATTTTTAAATTTGAACTCCGCTCAGAAGTGACATCGACCCTCCGAGTTGTCCTCATGTTGTGGTTTTTTATTCATTCATTTTAGCTGCACTGATTGCTGTGTCCCCTCTTGGGGTCATGACCCACGGTTTGGAAATCCCTGCCCTTGGGAATTTCACGACTCGTGCCAAAAATACATCGAGAGACTGGCGTATCTTTTTTACGAGAAGGGGAAAGTGCATGATTATGCCAAGGCACTGTGGATCGGAACTCGGCAACAACTTTTCTGGCACGTGGTGATGTAATGGCTTCACATCATCGCGCGAGAAAAAGCGGGATCGGACGCCAGACGTGTCATTAAAATTGTCCACCGAGGAAAAAAAACGGAGCGAGTCGGTTTACATTAATTTCGGGACCATGGTTCTTCCCTGCAGAAGAAATTCGGTTGGGAACTCATCGGGTCATTACTTTGTTCTATAAATGAAGAAAGCGGTTTTGTCCAGCTCCTATTCGTCTTGGGTAGAAAAAAAACATTGGCACGAGCGAGTGGCCCTTTTTCTGTCGACACAGAAATTCGCCGGCCAACACGCACTGTCCCTCCGCAGCTGAAGTTGATGGCTGCCATTTGTCGTAAATGTAGTTTTCATAATCTCGAAAATTGGAGCGTACAAAACTGACACCCTTCTGTATGAGTCTTATCATTTCCACTCGAAAAAGGGGCAAAACACCTGCCCATTCATTGCTGCCTTCCTGTGTTTTAAGTTTTAAATGTTTTTATTCGCTACGTATGGTGCTAATGATTTTAATGCGTTCTTGACAAGCCTAATATTTTTTTACACTACTTTAAAGCCTATGATGTGTTTTTGGGTTATACCGCGTGTTGTCCGCATTGATATCCGATATTTTGCTCCGCGTGCTAGATGATCAGTTTCTGAAGAAAGCTCTTGCATTTTTTTCGAGAAGCATGTGGATCAAAACGTTGGACATCGTGCCAAGCAACACACGGTAAAAACCCAATAACCCCATAGGGAGCGCACCACAGCATGACCTCCGCAGTACTATTACTCCTCACATGAAAACCACTGAGCCTTGGCAAAAGCTAAACGTTTTGAGGTTATAATTCAGGAGAGTGATCGGAGGTAAACCCATTTGCTGGAACCTAGCACAAACCGCGAGCTGATGAACGTTTGCAAATGAAAATACTTCTCGTCGGCGTTGCCAGTAGCTTTCCGAATGCTTTATTTATACGCAATGAAATCACTTGGAAATGTTTTTTCGTGTTTTTATTGTACATATATATTTGTACGCGGGAGTTGTGATTCGCGCGTTTTGTACGTTGTGGGTGAGGCGAGTGCAAACTACCGTATTCTCCGGATTGTGAGAATTTCCCAGAGAGTGAGAGACTCGTCAAACGTGTGTCCGCTGTCCATAAAGGTAGACAGATCTGGTCGCACGCACACACACACACACGCCTACACACGGCCAGGTTGTAAGATGCACCACCAATGTTTACTTTAAAATAGAAAATATGGGGAGTGTACCGTGTAATCCAGAGAATACGGTACTTGCATAACTATCAGGTCTAAGCAAACGGGTCAAGAGATGACCTATTAACCTTTTGACCTAATTATGGCTGCTGATGTGTCATTTTTAGAATCGCCCACGCTGAATTTGTTGGGTACCACCTACATTTTTTTTAAGTTTGTAAAAAAAAAATTACAAATAGCATTGAATTGATGCAAAACGATCACGCAATAAAAAAAAAGTTTTCATGTCTGATTTATGTTTTCTTTCATCTACCCCACCACACTTTGATTCTATGTGAAGCCGGGTATTCCCCACAAACATGCAACGTTGGGCCAATGTTGGAATGTGATTGGAATCTTTGGGTCAACGTTGGGTCAACGTTGGGTCCACGTTGCAACTATGTTGCGGCTTTGGTAGACTGTTGAGTGGTATTGTGCCGGATACAATCTTGAGATATAATTTTTGTTCAATTGAAGGACATGGGTTTTTTTCTCTCTCCAGGTTTGTGGCATAACGTGGAGTGAATGTCACTGAAATTCACTTCACTTGAACTCTTTTTCCATACTCGGCCCGGTAAACATGGAATGTTGGGTCAAAAGTTCTAACCACATGCCAACGTTGGGCAAAAGATCTGACCACATGCCAACGTTAGGTCAACATGAGATGTGGCATCACCCATATGGGTTTGACCCTGGACAGTCCTGGAATTGACATTACTGTGTTTGGGTGGTGAGAATTGATCTGTACCGAACTTTTATCACTGTAAACTGCAATGTTTTGATAGACAGGATGACTGAGAAATAAATCCTGGTTTGGTCTACAGTGGGAAAAGTGGCAGCCCCTAAGGTCGAAACCGGGTCTAGATGAGGTTGCTTACTTCAATGCTGTTTGGTACAATAAAAATGGTCTGAAAAGGAAATAGACCGATGGACCAGACCATGTTTTAGTCGGAATGTGAAGGCATAACTGAGTTACGCTCATACACATTTACCTCAGAATCTAGCTTATACATAAATAAAGACCTTAATCTGTCTCAAAAACCTCTTGGGACTTCCCAACAAGGTATAAAGCTGACATTTGGTACATATTTAGCTTTTAGGACAGCAAAACAGAAACATCTTTAAATCCAAGATTGATTATTTAAAGGCCCCAAAATCTTGATTTGAAGTGCCCCATCAACATGTTTGTGCGTGATGTAATTCAGAAACCGCTTGAAATATAAGATAGCGTTTTTTTTCTTTTGATAGAGTGTTAAACAAATAAAATTCAATTGACAACCATTGTTCCTTTATTGTTTTTGAGATATTTCGGATTAAATCGGTTTTGAACGAAATAATACGCATTTTATGATGTTCAAATCTGGGTAATTCGAAAACCGTAAAAGATAGGAGCTTTCCCTCAGAGTATTAAGTTCCTGAATTTTTGTTCTTCCAATAGAAAATAGAATGGAATTTTTACATTGAGCGGTTTCCGATGGATTACGTCTTTAAATAGAAATTTAATCAAGTCAACAATTTTCGTTTTTTTGCGGTATTTTTAAAAGTAGCGCCTGATTGGAAAAAAAATTATCAGCTAAATTATATTTATTGAAAACTTTTGCATGGCGAAGACTGCCTTTATGAACCATCTTTCGGTAAAGTCACGTAGGTAGAAAAATAATAGATCACGACTTAAGTAGTATGGATTCATGCAGTCACAAAAGCTTTGAATCAAGATCAGCAACACACTCCTGCGGAGGGAGCTGGTAGGAACGTTGGGTTGCTCGGTCAATGGCCTGCAGGGTCAACGGCGGCGTGGTGTATTCCGCAAATATGGCCGACTGTGAGTGCGGGCACAAGCCGGCGTGAGTAGGTTAAACGTTGAGTTTTATAAGGGCACCACGGGGTGACCAGCCCCTCCCCACCCAGCCCCACCCCTCCCACCCCCCACCCAGCCCCTCCCCACCCAGCCCCTCTCCACCCAGCCCCACCCCTCCCACCCCCCACCTAGCCCCACCCTCCCCACCCAGTCCCTCTCCACCCTCCCCACCCAGCCCCTCCCCACCCAGCCCCACCCTCCCCACCCAGCCCCTCTCCACCCTCCCCACCTAGCCCCTCCCCATCCAGCCCCACCCCTCCCACCGCCCCACCCAGCCCCTCCCCACCCAGCCCCACCCTCCCCACCCAGCCCCTCCCTCCCCACCCAGCCCCTCCCTGCACGACGGACACAATAATCCCCTGTGGGCTCGTGTAACCAGGAGGCTCCTACCAGTACAATAGGATTGTGCGTGTGTCTGTCTGCAACTTACCTGGATGACGTCATGCCAGATTGGGGTGCGGTGAGAAGGGGGGTTGATGACATCATAAAGGCTGGGTTGAGAGCGCAGTACAACGTCACGCCAGCTGGAGGTGAGGTTGCGAGAAGACAATTCGATGACGTCAGACGCTGGGTTGTTGAGAGGAGTAATGACGTCACACCAGATTTGGGGTGAGGTTGCGAGAAGACAATTCGATGACGTCAGAAGCTGGGTTGTTGAGAGGAGTAATGACGTCACACCAGATTTGGGGTGAGGTTGCGAGAAGACAATTCGATGACGTCAGAAGCTGGGTTGTTGAGAGGAGTAATGACGTCATACCAGATTTGGGGTGAGGTTGCGAGAAGACAATTCGATGACGTCAGAAGCTGGGTTGTTGAGAGGAGTAATGACGTCACACCAGATTTGGGGTGAGGTTGCGAGAAGACAATTCGATGACGTCAGAAGCTGGGTTGTTGAGAGGAGTAATGACGTCACACCAGATTTGGGGTGAGGTTGCGAGAAAACAATTCGATGACGTCAGAAGCTGGGTTGTTGAGAGGAATAATGACGTCACACCAGATTTGGGGTGAGGTTGCGAGAAGACAATTCGATGACGTCAGAAGCTGGGTTGTTGAGAGGAGTAATGACGTCACACCAGATTTGGAGTGAGGTTGCGAGAAAACAATTCGATGACGTCAGAAGCTGGGTTGTTGAGAGGAGTAATGACGTCACACCAGATTTGGGGTGAGGTTGTGACAAGGGAGGTTAATGACGTCACGCGACGCGAGGTTGCGATGGGCGTGATGACGTCATGATACAGAATCTTTATATTGGAGGAAATCGATGAGCTTTCAAGCGCTTTTTTACAGACGTCCAGTAGTTCAAGTTCAAGTTCATTTATTAGGTATAGCCCTGTGAGCCATTCAGCTCTTGAATCGGGTGCAACCGCAACAAACAAAAAACAAAAACATGAACAAAAAAACATCTTAAAGTGAATATGTGACTAAGTGCAAACAGAAAATCCAAGAAAAGACAGCAAAAAATATTGCAGAAAAAACACCGTACACCAACGCTGTGTGCAAAAATCCCAGTGGGATGCAAGTCAAACAACAACAACAACCACAAGACAACTTAGATTAAGGCCATCAGTCTAACTCTGTACTACAACAACACAAACATGGCTAAACCAATACACTTTTCGAAATCACCAAAATAAAGCCATGAAGGCAATGAAAAAGCAATCATAGGAACTGACGGAATTTTCACAATAAATGGCATAAACAACATGTACTACCAAAACCCTGCAGCCATAGCTGGCTGCATGAGTCACTCCACAACAGCAGGAGCATCAATCGGAGTATTGTAATTTTTCAATGCACCTTTAAGATCAGCACACTAAATCAAAACACAGGTCATACTTTGTAGCGATCATCCGGAGCGAAACATTTTATTTTAGGTCACTGAATAGCACTGGCAGCTAGGGGTGTACAACTCCTCTAGAGCAGTTTTGAGTGAAGATCTCATAGGTAGTGACTCAAGTTTCAATTTATTTGCAACAGCATTCCAGACCCTGGGGGCATCAATAGCAAAGGCCCTTCCTCCAGTATATGTACGGCAATAGGGACTATTAAGCTGGTAAATGAGTGTAGACCTTAGGTCAAATTTGTTCTTTGAAACAGAGACGAGATCCAGCAGTAGGGGCAGGTCAGAACGTTACAACAAGAAACAATAAAAAAAACGACGTGAGTGGAAAAATATAGTAACGGTTATGAAGTGGAATAATCGGTTCGTGAAAGCATCAGTCTCTGTACAGAATCGCCATCCTTTTACCGCGGAAACTCTGCCAGTGTGTAAGAATCGCACCTTACAATGACGAGACGACGTTTTAAATTTCCCGCCAAATTTACTTTGACGCCTGACGTCACCCTGGTCGGGATGCGGGGGGGGGAGGGGTGACGTCGTGACGTGGTGACGTCACGAGGGGTGACGTCGTGACGTGGTGACGTCACGAGGGGTAGTCGCTGAGCCGTTGTTAAATCGACGGCGACGTCGCCAGCAAAACAGCGTCCAAACCAACTCCGCGCAAACACCTCCACCACTATAACAACCACCACCACCAACACCACAGCCGCCACCGCTACAACCACGACGACCACAGCCAGCACCAGGAGCTGAGAGAAGGCGATGTTCGGTCTCAGAGATCTGGACGACGATCCCTTCATGGCGTGAGCGAGCCCCGGTGTTAAATCGTCTCCCCACCCCCTACCCCCCACTCGCGTTTAAGTCGTCGTGTTTTTGTCAAGATAACCATTAATGTGTAATCATCCGTCACCCCCCTCTGCTCTCGTCGCGATGGCGAGGTGGATGTTGACGTGTACGGCTCGTCTCGGTAAAGGGATATAGATACCAGGCCGAAGTTGGGCCTCACCGACGCTTACCGCTCTTGCCTGAATTCGCTGCCCGGCTTGAGCGCTGTTGCTCGGCAGATGGAGAAGGCTGAGAGGGGGTGGAGGGGGTCTCCCCCCCCCCCACCAGGCCGATACGACTCGGTGTCTTAACGATGCGCGCGGTCTTTGTGTCTCTGTGTTTGTCTCCGTGTGTGTCGCTCTCCTATGCGTTTGTGTGTCTTTGTATTGGCCTTTCGATGATACGCGATGTGTATCCGTGTGTGACTTTGCGGGCGTGTTTGTGTTGTGTCGGTTCCTCTCGTGATTCGCGCTTTCTATCTTCCTCTCCCGTGTCTGTCTTGTGCGTTTGTTTTCTCTGTGGCGTTGCATACGCTCATTGTAGCAATTCGCCCTCTCTATCTCTGTGTCGGTGTGTGGCCTCTTGAGGCCGTGTGCGTGTCTCACCTCTGATGCGTCTGCGATACCTCGGTGTCTCTCGAATGGCGCGGGTTCGGGTGTTCGTGTCTTTGTCTTTGCGTGTGCAATGTGTTGTCTCTGGCTCAAGTGACCCGCTCCCCGTGTGTGTGTGTGTGTACTGTGTTGGTGTCTGTGAATGTGTTGCATCGTTGTCTCTCGTGAGCCTCCCTCTCGCTCTGTGTATTTGTGCGAGCCTGTGTCCGTGAGTTGTATCGCTGTGTGTGTCTTTCTCCATAGTGTGTGTGTGGGGAGCGGTAGTGCAGTGGTCAGCGCTACGCTGCATTACGAACCCGGCCACCCGAGTTCGATTCCCCCTCACGGCCAAAACCAGTGACGATTATCTGAACCGGTCCTGGGCCTCCCCTAGGTCGACTCAGCCTCAAATGAGTACCTGGTACTGGCCACTCACCTCCCCCCCACCCCTCGTGTACCGTGCTTGCTAACAGCACTTGTCCCATCAGTCTATTAAGGCTACGGCGGATCTTTGTCGTTTTTGTTAGTCATACTTTAGTGTATATAGTGACTATTATTATATTTTAATCTCTCTGTTTTAATTCCGTCGGGGTATGGATTTATGTTATCTCTACCTGTCTCGCTGCGTATTATTCCAACTTCTCTATTGTCTCTGTCTCATTGTATGGACGTATCTTGTAGCATTATGTTTATTTAAGTTTGTATGCGTCTCACCTCTCAATGTGACTTGTACGTCTCACTTCCGCCTGAGCTATACTATATACCGTATTGTTTTATCGAAGTCTTCATCTCTGTCTTATGCATCTCGCAGTCTGCGTACCTTGGCAGCCTCCCAGTTTTCTCTTATCTAACTCCTCCTGGTCTTTATATGTTTTATCTTTCACCGTCTGTCTCCATTCAGTCTCTTATTCACCTGTTCTTCTTTGCATGTCCACTCTGTCTATGTATATTAGCTCTTGTGTGTTGTGCCAGTGTTATGTACGTCTTTGTTTCATGCGTGTCTGTGTATCTTTGTTATGTATCCATATTATTTTTCTCACCGAGTCTTATTACGTTTTCTATTGTCTCACGTGAGTCTATTTTTGCGTCTAATTTCCCTCAAGATTCCAGTGTTTGTTGTGTTTCTGTCGCCGCCTCTTAGTATCTCTTCTCTTCTTCTGGGCGTCTCGTATCGCGTGACCTTAATCCTGCTGTCGTTCGCTTTAACTTTGCCGTCTCCACGTCCCTCCCCTCCCAACTCTTCCATCGAATCCCAACTCCCTTCCAAGCTCAAACTCTCGTCATCTACCATCCCACCAGATCTAAACCCAATCTCCATGTCTCACTTTACTGATCCGACCTTGGCGTCATCGTCTCCTCTATGCGACTGCTCATTACCGATAATTTCAACATCTATGTTGATGATTTTATTTGATTCCAGTAACCTTCCGGTCAGTTTTATAATGCACGGATCTCGCCCAACTGATCTCATACACCACTCCTAAACTGTGACATTATACTAGGAAATAGTGCAAAAACTTGGAGTTGCTGTAGATATTAACTCTGCAGGACATCTGTACAACATTTTCCGCATCCACCTGCTATTATAACCCACATCCATGACTTTATCAAGGCCTCCCAAAATATGTCATTTGCAAACTCGGGTTAATTCAAAATAATGCTGCCAAACATCTCGCCCACAAACGAGACCATTTTACCCCGAAACTACCATCCACCATCTTTGTGATCCTCCACGAACTTGCACCTGCCAATCACTGAACCTTCTCATCCCACTCTACTCCCTCTCCACACACTCCGCTCCAGCAACCAAGGCCTTCTGTCGGCCACGAGTCAACATTTGTTCCATGGGACATAGCTCATTCTCTCTCGGTTGCCCATGTTGCCTTGCACATCCTCCAGACATCCGTGCTGTCGTCTACCCATGGCTGTTTCAAGTCCAAGCTCAAAACATTCTCCTTCTGCCCCTCATGACAAAATTATCACGCGCACCTGTTTCTGTGGAGTATCTGCAGATGCAATCGCATTCAGACACATTATGTTCATCCGATTTCTGTTGTATTGATTGATTGTAAAGTACATTTTATTTAACAGGTTTTGAAATTCAGGGCATTCTATTAAAACAGCTGAGGTGTGTCGAAGTTTGTATTGTAAAGTGCTCTGGAGTGCTCTGCATTATGAGCGCTATATAAAGACAATACTATATAAAAACAATGCGTTGCATTGTACGGGTTGTGGGGCTGCTTTTTTAATGTCAGCTATCATTGGAGGGCAGGTAATGGATACATGTTTAATAATGTCTAATTGGTCTTGCCCATCTGCTGTTGAGAGCTCTGCAACCAGTTTTATAATTGTGTTTTCCAGACCCAGGTATAAAAAAAGGAATTCATGTAGAGGGCATATTTGAACAGGTGTGAGAGCCTATTGGTATTGTTTACCTGGAGGGGGTCGTTAAGAGTGGTAGTTAAGGTTAGGATCAGGGTTGGTATTCAGTGAAGTGACTCAACATCAAAAAAGTAAATAAGCTGATGATAAGCCTCCTTCGCTTATCTGTCCATCCACATAAAAAAACGAGTTTTGATGCATCCCATCAGCCACACTGCTGTACTGGCATCGTCTATGCCCTCTGGGTCAGAAGAGGGAACGACGCAATGTGCTGTTTCTTGCATCGTATTCCGTGGTTATGTAAATAATTTACGTATGAATTTACAAATACAAAAGTTATTCCGTATGGCATTATTTATTAATAGGGCAAATGCGGTGTTAAAAGGCACTTATTAAGCCTGGCACAGCACACAAAAGTGGTTGGTGATGCGAGCATCATGCCTGGTCCCCTTTGACTCCCTCGTCCTGATGTTTACTCACTGCACCAGGTTGAGTCTGAGTCCACATAGGAGAGGACCAGATTAATTTTTGAGACCGCTTGCCATAAATGTGCGTGGTGACTGGGATTCGAACCCATGTTTTTGGGTTTGGAGTTCAGTTTGTAAATCAGTGCACCTCTGCTCCCCACAATGCATTAACACACTCAACCAGACTCGTGCGAGAGTCATAAACTACTAGATGCAAAAAATCCGCACACTCCCAATCCAGTTTTTTGTTAGTGTAGTCGCCCTTTAATATAAAATGTATGTTTTGTTTTGTATGGTAAACAAAGTTACGTGTATCAGCGCATATTTTGGTTGTTAAAAATACTGTATTAGCAGCATCTCTTTGGTCAACTATTATGTGTGTGTGGGAGTCTGGGAATTTGTGTGAATATGCCTATGTGCTGTTCCGTGAGTGAGTTTTTATGTGTGTGTTTATGCATTTGTGTGTTTGTTTTTGTGCGCGTGTACTGCACATACACAAAAGTCTGGTAATCGTGCTGCTGCGGCTGTAGTGGGTTGAGTTTTTGGCTTTATAAGGCATTCGCCCACATTGCATGTGTAAGCTTTCATGGTGGATATGGACTTGTGATTAGGAAACAAAGAACATGTTAATTTAACTCGATACATTTGTGTTTTTTTTACCCCCAACGTCTGCATCATTTGAATATATTATTCCAAGACTTTTAAACCATATCTTGGTGCATTGAATCCAGCCTTAAAGGATAACTGTTTTGAGTTTGATTTTAGAACACTGTAACATCCCAGAGAGCTCAAACTTGGCCTCTGATTACCAAGTTGGGGTGTGATGGTGCACGTCTCTGATCTAGCATTTTTGAGGCAAAGGGTTGGTGGATTGCTCAGGTTTCGTGAAATTCCCAAACTGGAAGATGACCAGAAAGATACCAGTTACATTTTTATCTTTTTTGTGTGAACCCATCTGTTATGCCCTCGTATGCACAGTCAGCTTCTCTGGCCACTAGATTTCCTTCCACAAGAAAAAAAACTCTGATAAAAAAAACGTTAGCAAAAAAGTCCCAATGCAACACCCTGATCATAAAGAAATGTTCTGAGGAACAATACATGAACAAAAAAACTACTGAAATTATAGTGTCAATAAATAATGTACAGCCCTTTGTCAATCCACTGCTTAGATGAAGACCTTGTCCACGCTGTGCTGGTAATGAGTGATGTTTGGCCATACTTCACCACTCTGGTCAGGGAAGGTTGTGCAAGGGTGGGGCATCCAGAGCGGGTTCAGATCATTATCGCCACCGATGTTTGTCATGACCGGGAATGGACCTGAATGCTGCTAACCACTGCACCACTGGTCCCGCCCCCAGATTAATGGAAGGAAGCTATTAACTACGTAAAATCTAAATGACATTTGATTGAAGTTGGGTAAAATGGCTGAATGGAATGAGCATGGAATCACCAAAAAGTGCCTTAAGGTAAATTTTTAAAAATAACCCTCAGCTCACATGGTGTTAAGAGACCATCATTCAGCATATATGGCTCTATTTCTATTATACGCAGAATTTAGAGAAACCTATGGCTATAAAAAAAATATTGGCCAAGTGGCTCGGGGTAGAGCGAGCAGCTCACAATTGGAAGGTTGTAAGTTAAAATCCTGGTTTGGGCAGTTGACTTGGCCCCACCATCCCTCCGGGGTCCATAAAATATAGACAACTTTGTGGGAAGTCAACAGTGATTGTTGTATGCATAGATTCTTCCAGCTGAAGGCATGTAGTATTTTCACGACAAGCTCAGGACTGTAAACAATGCCTTAATGCTCAATCGAGCATGAAATGTCTGACTGGTAAAGACAACATGGAATAAGGATGTGTACATGACCTCAAAGTGTAGCTCAGTATAACAGCGATGGCAACACTTTAATCTGTGCACCCGTTCCTCCCCCGTGCGCGGTCTCTTTTGCTCTCTCTTCCCATCTCCCGGACCCATCTCCCCCCACCCCCACAAATTCCTGGACCCCGCCGGTCCCCGAAAACACGACTGGTGGCGCCGTCTCTCTCCCAAGCAGCGACCCTTTCCGGGCACATCACGAGCGCGTGCGGCGCGCAATGCAGGGCTTCCCAGCGCCGATGCCCCTCGCTCTGCCCGACGCCCGTGCCCCCATGGGCCTCTTTGCTCCGTTCCCGAGATTGGTGAGGCTGACGTCGGCGCGTCTCGTTTCGAACTCCGCACTGTAAATGTTGCTGCCCCGCAATTGATTTGTTGTGCCACTGCTGGTGGAGGGGCCTCCACTAAAGGGAGCTCTGGAGAGCCACCCCACAGGGGCTTATTGGCCTGCTCTTCCACACTGTTTAGACATCTTAGAAGAGATGGGAGTATGTACACGTTATCCCACCATTCGCAACTTGCTGATTATTAACTGTGGTGTACCCATTTATATTCCTGGGTCGACAGCGGTGGGCGATTTTAAGAAACTTGCCCAATGAACCTGTGACCTGGATTGTAAGTCCAGTGTGCTAACCACTATGAGAGGGCAACATCTCCCCTCACTGGTTGGATTCATCGTCACGATTAGGAATTGTTTGATTCAAGAATTTGTTGTTTATTTTTGTTAGTACTCTGCAGGGATTCCTTTCTCACCCCGGCAAAGCTGCACTCTGTGAGTGGCTACAAAGAGCTCTCCAGTCCTTCAGATTATGAAGGGAGGTACTGAATTAATAAATTAACATTTACAATCACAGTTTATGCTGGAGATGTTGCTACTTACGGGTGTTGAATTGTTTGGGCTATGAGCCTCGTGGCTACATTTGAAAAAATATATTTTGCGCCTGGGTCGATTTGCTGAAGCCCATGGCCACCTGTGTCACTGGTTTTTATTTCTACGCAGCTGTGTTTTGTTTCACACTCTAAAGCGTTACACGCGTCATTTAAGGCTGAGTGTTAAAACGGGCACTCGTCGCCGAGAGTGAGGAGTCTGGGCAGTGCGCCTTTCCTCCCCCAAGTGTCTCCTTAGCTTTTAAATCGAACGTTTTACAAGTCGCGTTGCCGAACACCCATCTGTGCCGTGTTAACGGCAAGCCCCCCGCGCTGTCTGAGTGTTCTATGAGTGCCGTAGTTTGGACCTTGTTGAGTTGATTTGGCCACACGTGCACTGTATCACTAACGGCGGTCTTAGTTGTTGCAAAAATACATTTATGGTATTTGTAATTTTAGCTGTGTTATTTGTTGCACTTTTTTTATGCTTGGCTATGCCATTAAGCAAATTCTCTGTTGGAATTATTGTAGGATTAACGGTAATGATGTAGGCCCTGTAATTGCTTGCTTATTCCACTTTTGGTGGAGGGGCGTTCACTTGAGGGAGCGCTGGACTCCTTGAGTGTATTTATGGCCTCCTCTATCACGCCGTTCAGACGTCTTGGAAGAGGTTTGAGTACCCACACTCTACCCCACTATATATACGTCCTGCCTGTCAAGGAACTGTGGTGAACCCATTCGTACTGTGAGTGGATAGAGGCAGGGGGATTTGAGAAACTTGCTACACTGTTTCAACTGCCGTTTGAAAAAAAGCTTCATAGCTCATCGGATTCCTCCAGTCTAAATAAAGATTTTTATTCTGATGTCAGATTGAATTGATGACCTCTGAATTGCAGGTCCATTGTGCTAACCATTATATCATGGCAACATCTGTGGGATTCAATGAGATGAACTATATAATATTAATACAGTAATTCATTCAGGAAAGCCACCATTGTGATCAAGACTGCGTTTCAGGAGGGTATTGCATTGGGATGTTTGGCCATCTCCTTACTGATGAGTGCTTTGCGTAGAGCAGGAGATTAGAGTACCGTATTAAACCCACGCATAAAGAGGGATAACCCTTTGTTAATGTATTACGCTAAAGAACCATTTTCATGAAGATGGTTCTGAACAACGAGATTAAAGTACTTTTTCTGGAAGATGTTTACCATGTTCTCTGGATTATAAGACACTGTAAAATGTTACACACTGCAGGCTTGTGCCCTGTGTCGATAAAGTTATACAAATCTGGACTCGCACACAAAAACTTTTTCTTTAGAATACAGATGGGAAAAAGTGCATCTTATAATCCGCAGAATAGGGTAAGTGTAAATGGACGAGTGGGACTGAACAGCCACAACAGCCCTCTTCGTGCTGTGCTTCAATGTGGGCTGTTAGTGAGCAGGGCCAAGAGTTTGAGCTGTTGGCTTCTGAACTCTTGGGGCCTCGGTTACACAGCTGTGGCAAGGGAGCAGAAACATTTCTAAGGTTGCTGAATAAGGCGCTGAGTAAAAACATAAATAATTCAGCATTCTGTGTGGGGCAGTGATGGAGGCGTGCGTTGTCTTGTGGGTGGCGCGATATGCTGTGTGTGCGATTTGTGCTTGTTTACGCTCGAGTTGGAAACGTCAATAATCCCACGCGAGCCTTCGTGCCTCGCTTGTGACCTCATCGCGGGTCGATATAAAACCCAAGACCGTGACAGTGGCAGGAAATGCCGGTGACAGGTCGCCAAGAGAAAACGGTTTTGAAACGTATTGTTCTGGTGTTGAGATCTTTGGTGTGAAGAGGCTGATGCGTCACGATTGATCCCTGGCGCCACGGAATTTGATGAATCGTTACAATTCTGGGTCACAGTTTGGTCTTGAGAATTAATGCGCGTGCTCATTATGCGTTGCTGTGAAGCATTATAGGTGAAAATAAATCATACGCAGGATTCCGTTCCGTGAAAAAAATACCGAGACCATCAGCCTAGAAACCATGAAGCAGCATTTGTTTGAGCAGAAATTGGTTGTATTGCAATGTGTTTGTGCCGTCTCGAATGCCTTGTTTCGTTCTCTCGCTTATTTCATTAGCTTAAACGCAACATGTGCTGCTGTATTTTAAACATGTCATAAATAATATCTGATGTGCATATTTCAATACGTATTGCGTAAGGCTAACAATATTTTTTTATTGATAAATCATGATACTCCTTTAAGGAACTCTGTAATTTCCTTTGTCTTTTTGGTCCAGACATTAACTTAAGTGGTTTGTTTGTCATTTTGTGTTGGGATTTTAATTACACGATTTGTGTGTCCCAGTGACTAAACGCTATTGGCTGTTCCCTGCCTAACCGTCTTTGTATCTCACTGGGTCGTGACCGAGCAGCATCTGCCACATTTTTGTTAACTTGTCGCCCTTTATCATTAAACCTCATGAGCCTTGCCAGTGTTAAAGGAATACATCACCCCAAAATAACAAGTAGCTCTTCGCTTTTAGTTACATATTTGGTTGTGTGCTCCAGGATATATGGTGTGAAGCGTCAGATTTTTTTAACAAATTAAAAATACGTCAAAAATCTTGATCATCTGCGCCATTGTAATGCTCTAGCTATATTGTTGCGTTGACGTTAAATTGCAATTACTGGGAGTGAGGTCGAAAGCAACGGGTTAAACCGTGAAAGCCTCCCCACACAAAGTTAGTCCCGGAGGTTGTTTGACCACTCTTCACCTTGCTGGTCAGAAATCTACGTTGAACTTCTTTCGCACCATACTTAGCCAACTATGCTCATCGGAGGTGCGGGTCAGGGGAGAGCCCAGGACAGGTCCAGATATCACTCGTTGCAGATGTTAGCCGTGGTCAGGAATTGAACTCGGTTCATGGTGAAGTGAAAACTCACCACTGCGTCTCCGCAGAGCTTCAAACTTGTGTGGGCAACGGACGTGGACACACGGGATATGTGTGGCCAAATAGTCACGGTTGTTTTCTATTTGTCGAGTATTCCTTCAAACCAAGCTGGCAGTTGTTTTTGTTTTCAGGAGCATCTGCATTCATCACTGCCCCATTATATGCGTTTGATATGTGATGTGGGCTAATTGTGGTGTTGGCGCTTCCTTAACTTGGGTCTCTTCTGCTTCGCAGGGTTTCGGAATGCAGCTCTCTCCGTTCGGCGCCTTCGGAAACCCGATGGTGAGAGCTTCATGTTTTAATTTTTAAGAGCTTATTATCTGTTCGTTTTTTTGCCCATTTTGTATTGCATTTCGTCAAGAAACCTCACGCCATCAAGTATACAAACCGATCTGAGCGAAAACATTTTCTTGGACGGTTATGCTTGCTTTGTATCCTTGCTGCATAGTAACTGAAGCATGTTATTTTGTATTTCTTTAACATTTTATCCTAGATGTGGTCGAGTGGTAATACCGTGTTGGAGCACTGAACTTGAGTTTCAAATTGGCCATCTGGGATTAAATTGGCTTCTTAAAATGTATTGAGTTGTTTGCCTCAGCCTTGTGGCCATGAATTACCGTGATTACCATAACTGCATACATTACCATGATATAAAACTAGTTTTTTGCTTCATTTGGCATATTTCAAGACTGAGGATATATTTTTTAGTTTTGACTGTTATGTAACAAACACATCTACAGTCGTGCCTGTGCACCACCTCTTGTCTTTAAGGGGCAATTCAAGAGACTCAGAAGTAGTTCTGTGACATCTCCTTCCAGAGGCGAATCTCTAGTGCGAGAGTTCCTAATGTAAATATCATCGCCTCGTGACATGGTGCTAATAAACGCAATTGGAATGTTAAGCGCGGAAAAAAAAAAAATACCAACTAAAAATATTCGAGGGTAAAAAAATCTCCCACGTAATCCTAAAAATAATAAATCCTGTTGCGGAGGATCAACCGTGCTCGCGAGACACGTGACGTGGGAGCGCCGAGGTGCCGTGAAGGAAGAATTAGTCACTCCAAAAATAGCTCCCGCGAATGCTGATCGCATGTTGTCTAGCCCAACGTATGACTTAACATCAACGTTGGTCCCCTGAGCCGCCCCTTACACTTGTACTCCATGAGGGTTTTAAATTTATTAGAAATCGTGGAAATGCAGGCAACTCTTGGGTTATCCGCAGTGGAATAGGGAATGATGGCCCGGATATGAGAACAATGCAAATACGGATAATGCAAACCAAATACGTGGGGCAAAATTCTGTATTTATTACTTAACTACATAAGTTTAGGGGTGAAGATTTATAATGTGTTTTTTATTGCCTCTTGAAGTAATCCTTTTACTTGCCGACGTGTTTGAAGTCACGAGGCAGCTAATAATTTAACCGGCGCGTGTGTAAATGACAAAAAAAAATTCCGCACGCACGCTTATATCGTAAACTCGAATGTTCCTCCGGTAAATAATCCAGAATTGGCTCTGGCTTCAAAAAGGTAACTGCTAACCAACATAACAAATACTCTTGTCCTGTAGATTGGTACATTAAGATGCTTGTCCTGCGCTGTCTAACATCGGTTTGAGCTGCTTTTGTGAGAGAAAATGTAATTTTGAATGGCCATCATTGTGTGCTCCAGTGATGCTGTAAAGTGCAGTGCTTGCTGGTAGCCAGCACTACAATTGTGGCACTTAGCACAATGCATGTTGTGCTTGGTTCCTTCGGTTGTGTAACATGGACTCGGAGGAAAAATCTATTTTTTCCATTGTCAGCAGACAAAATATACTGGCGCTGCTGTGCATTTGCGCTGCTATTGATGAATACATTGCAACAATTTAACTTGTTTATTTGGGAGCTTCTTCATCCTTGAAGTGAAAACAAGACTCGGCCGTCACGTGTGGGTGTCGCTCGCTGAGTTTTTTTGCCATGCTCCGTGCCGTCGCTCCTCCCTGTCTCTTCCTTCCGGTCGCCTGTGTGCAGTCGGGTGTCATGATGAATCCGTTCCAGATGATGGACAGCATGATCAGCAACATGCACAGCATGATGTCGTCTGATATGCACGGAAATTATGTGAGTACCGGGTGAACACGCACTGCCGACTCCAGAGTCGCTTGGGCATCAGCAATTGTTTTCAGCTTGTTCAATTGAAATGTTTTTTTAATGCGTTTAAACTAAGGTTGAAAGCATTAAAGCGTTATGCATTAATTAACTCTGTAGATTGGATAACTTTCTAGAAACCCAAAAAATTGAAAGGGTTGCTAAAAACTTCGCGGTAAAATACCAGCGTTAGATATGTCAGCCTTTTCGGCCAGTGCATTGACATCACACGCCATTGTGCGTGCCTCGCTTCCCCATGATGTACTGCATTTTCACGAGGTACATGCCTCATGCGCCGGTATACGCATCATCTCGTTGTGCGGCTCGAAAGGTAACGTTATCAGTGCCAAATTAAATATTACAGAGTCCATGCGTATGCATGATTTAAAATATTATTGTTCAAACAATTGGAGGTCAACCGTAGATTTAGTTGAATAGTTTGCATTCTTACCTCCTGGTTTCTGGCACAGGGATTCTCGATGCAGATTCAAGCAAAATGTTGTGTTTAAGTGCTTTATTTAGTTACGAGAATTGTTATATTTACCGGTGAGCCGGGAAAACAATATTTGGCGAATAAAATACTTGTACGCACGACATTTTGTTTTGTTGGTCTTGTCAGGTGGTGAAGGGTTACACGATAACAATTTGGCCAGATCATTACGTGGCCATTCCGAAAAATATATTATGAATCTGTTTTGTAATTGTTTTAATATAGTTTTTTTTTTATGTCGGAGCGACGGCAAGCCCAGGGTGATTTTCAAGCACCGCAGAGTTGATGCAGGCACAGTGCACGTTGTGTCCCCAGGAGACAATCAGCCCCAACCCGAACGGGCACTCCTTCTCGTCCACCACCGTCATGTCCTACAGCAACATGGGTGACGGGCCTCCCCGTGTCTACCAGGCGAGCAGCCAGACCCACCAAGTGCCCGGGGGGGTGAGTGTTGCACCGAATCGCACCGCCATGAGTCGCACCGCAGCATGTGTCCCGCACGGCGGTAACGGCACGCTCCACGCTCCACATCCTGCACGTCAAGGCGCGCGCTGTCCACAGCCGTGGCAAATCCCGCGGCGGGATTCGCGCATCAACAAATATCCTTCACCTGGATAATGTACGCAACACAGACTAGGGATGCCTGCTTAAACTAAATAAATAGGAACACACAGCAGAGATAATACACAACACACCACAAATACGGAAATACGGAACACACCACTGGGAAATTCCCTGCAGTGGAGGTACATGCCACAGTGAAGGTAAACACAACAGTGAATCCACACATCACGGATTATACACAACCACGAAACACACCGTGACGTATACACGCCATTAGAACGCCACCAGATATACCATAGACACGGCATACATGAAAAAAAGTCTTGAGTTTTGAGGCTTTCATGGAGGAGAAAAAGGGTATGAATTTTATGTAAGATCACACATCACAGTAAATACGCACAACATGGATAATACACGCGGAACACATCATCACAATAAGAGCCTTGAGACTCGGTGAGGCTTTGTGGATGAATGAAGGGATTAGTATTATAAATACACTTACACCACAACAAATTGACAGCGTGGATAATGCACACTCGTGCACACGGTGGTCATGGAATAGACTTGTAAATATATGCATCACGACATTACTCACAGTATGCATAATATACACACCAGAGTCAAAACGCAGTGCACGAAATATCCACGCTGTGGAGAATACACCACTACACACAGCATATGCATACACTATTCAAATACACAGCAGAAAAAACACGTAATCAATTACACATACTACAACAATTAAAACACAATGTAGCAAACAAAAAACACCAAATGCACTCCACAGAAAACACAAACAAACACTTCATGGAATACACATACTACAGCAAGTGCACACAACACACACTTGCGCTTTCACAGTCACTTCGTGCGCCAACCCCTTGGTTGCGGCTCTGCGATCTGCCATTAACTTGCTAATCTCCCTTTAACATGCAAATTTTCACCTGGCAGCCCTTTGATTGGTGGAAAACCAATCACTGTCGGGTTCGGCTGCCCACCGCTTACATTATCATTGGCTGCTGGCATTTGGGCTACGCCCATTTCAAACCCCTTTATAAACAGTTTGCCTTGGAAGCTAACTCCCCTTTTCCTGAAGACAACCGCTTGTGTTGCGATCGAAACGTGTTTTTTTGTTATTTTCTTTGAACCTATCTACGTGACTTTACCGAAAGACCCAAGAATATGAATTCCTGCAGTCACGAAAGTTTTAAGTCAAGATACAACACACACTGTTGCAAATGCACAACATTTACACCACAGCAAACATGTACACACTTCGGCAAATACACACACTACAGTGAAATACGAAATGAACACATAGCAACAACATGCACCACTCAATTAACACGCAGTACACAATTATCATTCAGTGACATCCTACTACTCCGACACATGCCATCTGACGACCAAACGAGGAGACATGCCACAAAACGTATTGTTTAATGGGATCAATCCCTAATAAAAAAAAATCATCACAGGCAAATGCGGGTATGAAGCTTTGGCAGATTGCTCTTACTCAGTTTAACAAAACATTAATATTTTTGTGATCTAACCCTATAGAGAGGACCGGTCTCCACCATAGGAATCGCCGGCTCAATGCCGCTAATGGAGGGTACCTGATGCCCGTTGGAGTGTAGAGATATGTTAATTCTTTAGAAAACTTAAAGCTATGAACAACTGTTGCTTTGTAACATCGGTTAAGATGTGGCTTCTCTGGTCTGCGTGTCGGTTGGACTTTGGGGTTTAAACTGTGTTAGAGCACTGAGCAGGTAGCGCTGGTACTCAATATGAATTTGGGGGGAAAAAAAACTAAATGAGAACCCACGGTTGCCCGCAAACCATGAGTGGTGTAATAAACGGCAGTTGGGCCATTGTCAGCTTGAGTTGAGGGTGGCGGTGAGCGATGCCGAGCTGATGGTGGGGCTGGGTACGTGGTGTCCGGCGTGAGCAGGTGCGAGAGGTGCGGCGGTCGGTGCGCGACTCTGAGAGCGGCCTCGAGAAGATGTCCATCGGCCACCACATTGGCGAGCGCGCCCACATCATTGAGCGCTCGCGCAACCATCGCACGGGCAACCGCGAGGAGAACCAGGACTTCATCAACCTGGAGGAGAGTGAGTAAAACTAAACTACACAATTTTTTTAATCTCACCAGGTGAGACCCACTGAGGCTATATAGGTCTTTTTCAGAAGTGACCTGGTCACAAATGATAGCCCAAAAAGTAGCTTATCATGTGCAAATTTATAGCAATCAAATACTCTGAACGCACATTGAATTTGAATGTGGAGTGTCAAGGCCGTAGCCTATAAATTATCTGCAACCCTGTTGTAGACAAGTTTATCGCTGTCACTAAAGTATCTATGGTTACGCACACACATTTTGTCGTTATCAGTTGACAGAGTGCAAACTTAGTTTTGTTTACAAGTCATGTTATTTTAAGCTCAGGGACTTTGGAAGCCTTTGGCCAAGATGCTCACTCTGGTATCTGAGTTCTCGCCACTGGGTCTGGATGTCACAAACCCGACACCAGCCTCACTTACAGCCCCACTTACCAGCTGCTAAGGCTGGCCTGGCATGTTTGCACTACGCCCTTCATCTAGCGCTCCGGAGGCAAGAGTTGACAGATCATAGCAGATTTTGTAAAACTATCAAACCTGCTGGGCTGTGAAGGTAGCTGAGTAATGGCGATTCCAGCAAATTTTTCCTGTGACTCATCTCAGTGTTCTCTCTTCGAGTGTGGGTTTTCCCTGGGAATTTAGGGTTTTCTCCCACAAGCGATACCCATCCTCGAAAGGCAGGTGCCTCCTGGTACATTGTCTTGAAACTTGGTGAAGCTCTTCTGGACAAATGAATCACCTACATCTACGGCCCTTTTGTCAGTTGACTGCTGCATGAGGGGGCCCTTGCCATACCAGTCATGGGTGTTATCTGACCATAATAATAATTAAAGCGATTTGTCAATCGACTGCTATATGAAGATTCTTTAACCATACTTCACGCTGGTCAGTGTGGGTTGGTCAAGGTGGACCGAGGACCGGTTCAGATACCATTTGCTGCTATTGTTAGGCCGGCAATCAGATTGATGTCACCAGTTTCACCGTGTGTGCCAAACTACTGTGCCACTTTTTCTTCTTGGTTCTTTCGGTAAAGTCACGTAGAAGGGAAGTAATAAAATAATAAAAATTTGACCATTCTCCACCGCTTAATACAATTTGTTTCCCTCAGCCGGGCCGGTCATTTTTAAGAAATTAATGCTCCAGATGTGGTGCCGTGAGGGCTGCTGCTTTGAAGTTGGCGCCAATTTATCCCATGCTCTAACCCTGGCTCCTCCCTCTGCCCCCCCCCCCCCCTCTAGCTGAAGCACCGGCGTTTGACGCAGAGTTCCGCTCCCGCACCTCCCAGTACGCGGGTGGCGGAGGTGGGGACCGTCGCATTGACTACCGTCGCCGTGCCGACCGCACCCCTGCCATCATGCCGGCCGGGGCTAGCAGTGAGGTGCCGGTGAGGAGGTACGACTGGTGAGGGCGGGGGGGGGGCGGTGGTGGCTGGGGTGGCCGGGGTGGGGGCTCACGCTTCCTCCTCCTCCTCATCCCCGCACCCCCCACCCCCGCTCCCTCCCTCGCCGTCGCCTCGGAGACGGAGCCGCGCACGATGCTGTATGGTACGTGGACAGAGCGGGTACTCGCCGTACTGCGGTACACTGCACCGCACAATGTTATGCAGTAAGGTCTCGAGAGTATGCGGGGGTTAGGTTCCGTGTACCCCCGCGTAAGCGCAAATTCACGTAAGCTGGGATTCGCCTTTACGTGTGTGGTATATAGCATGCATATACATGTACAGAAATGTCCAGTACTGAAACCGTAAATGATTCACTAATCATCAGTAGCGTCCAGGTCAGATAGAACACTAGATATTTTTTTGGACTCGTTTCTTGCTCAGGCGATACAGTTATACGACCTCAAATCCATGTTCGCATGATGGCGGGGTGGAGCGAAAGTACGAGTCACAAGTGTCAGTGATTCGGGGTCGGTCGCGTATGACTGGGTCCGCGTACTCTGAGACCTTACTGTACTGCACTGTGTTATACCACGCCTCGCTGCGGTACACCGAATAAGCACTGCAGTGCGGTACACTGCAGTGAACTGCATTGTGCTCCACACTGCATGGTCACTACACTGCACTGCTTTACACTGCTACACTACGCTGCATCACACCGCTCCATGGCACTGCACTAGAGTACACCGCATTGCGCTGCGCTTTGTTAAAACTCGCTGGACTGTGTGACACCACTGCACTATTCCACACGATACCGCACTGTGCTGCATACCACTGCACTACGCTACTGAACATTTCACTGCACTACACAGTGCTGCACTGCAGAATGTCATACCACACCAGATGAACAAACCCATACTGCCCTTCACAACGCACCACACTGGACCACGCTGAACTGTCACTCAGTTGCCTAGTTCTGAGGTTTCGCGTGTGCGTGTGTTTATTTTCTCTTTTCAGGGGTGTAAGTCACGTGTAGGCCTGGTCTCCAGTGAAAGTGTGACCTCTCAGCCCAGCTACGACCTCGCCTCACCTGACCTCCTCCCCCCCACCCTCACCCCACCCGACCCTGTGTGGGACGATGACGGTCGTTTGTGTTCACGAGCTCCGGAAACAAAAATGTCATAACATGTTACGCCAGCACAACGAAGGGGAAAGATCCAGCCCCATAGTGTCCGGGAGAGGGCGGGGGAGGGGTGGGGAGGACTCGAGAGGGCCCCCCCCCACCACACCCCCTCCCTCCTTCTAAATTCATACTCAAGTCTAAAAATATTGGTACAATATTTAACACCAATTGTGGTTTTCTTCAAAGTTTCTACACACAGAGAGCTAGGGCAGAATGCACGATCGGCAAGAGAAGATCATATCGTTGTTACCCTTGTTTAGCGTTTTCACGTTTTCTGAAAGTTTAATGTTCACCGTGTTATTCCCCCCTCCTGAGTTTTTGTATATCGCCTTCCACCCCACTATTTAAACAAGTCGCACGGCAGGGGCTGGAGCGATCTTCGCGGGTGGTACAGCAGCCCTGGGGACATGTCGACCGTCCGTCCCGTTCTTTTCATCTTATTTTTGTTCTTTCTCCCCTCCCTCACTTGACCGTCTCTTTTTACCGTCACCTCTCCTCCTTCCGTTGTTTGTTGTTTTTCGTCCACCGACGCCACGGCTTAGACGGACGGCGGTTTCCACGCGTTGACGACGGGAGACCAGGAGGAGGGGGGGGGGGGCGGTGTGTGTGGGCTGCATGGGGGGCGGAGTACATCTTCCCGTGCGGCTCTGGGCCGCCACCTCGTGGTTTCACGTCGCTTTCGCACGGGGGCTGCGGGGGATAGATTTGGGTCGTTAACGAATAAATATCGTTCAAGGTCATATAGACCTCGGAACACTTTGCCATGCACTACACCTGCATTTGCGTCCAGAAGCGAGTTTCTCCGTTAAAGCAAAATATGAAGCCGGATGTGTTGTGATGCTCACGCATGCTGTAAGTTCGTATGATAGGTAGAGCCTAATTGTCCACTGTTGGATGAGGATCACCCTTTGTGGTGCTGCTCATGAGGGCTATTTGACCATACTGCCCCACGCTGGTTATCCCGGACTGGTGATAGGACGGTATAGCACACACAACAGTGGCTGCATTGCCATCTGCTGCCCCAATGCCTATAACACCTGTTGTTATTTGCATGGCGGTCACCCATCCACGCACTGTCGAGATTCAACGCTGCTTAGCTTGTGATTTGATCCGTAGGTTAGGAGCTGCAATTGCAGTGGGGGATGATGCATTAAGGAGGGACGAGCTCATTACTCCAATCCGATCAGCAAAATTAGTCGTGCAGGAATGCGAGGAATTGTACCTTGTGACTGCTAACAGCCACGACTCTAGATTGCAAATGGGTCAGGGATTCGGCACATCACGCCTGGCTGCTGCCTTTAGGTGTGGCTCTGGTTCCTTGGTGATTGTGTAATGCAATTTCCCTGAACGAAGATGCTATATGAAACACATTATTATGTGTTCTAGAATAAATAAAAGTTTTCAACTGCTAGAAATGAGCCCTGTGACGATTCACCAAATTGTAATTTAAAATCTCTTCTTCCAATTGCAACGCTCACACCAATGTGTGCATGTGAGGATACATGATTTTCGATTCGTGCATACGTCATAGGATTTTTTTCCTTTAATTGCAATGGTTACGGTTCAAAACGAGATGGTACAAAACGCAAATGAGAATAATATCGCGTATCGAATCGTGACCTTCAATCTTAACTGGAACATCAAATTGAAGGGCAGCGGGGAGGTGGGTTGGTTGAATTGGCACTTGCCTATAAATAACACATTTTCATTGCAGGTGGCAAACGCGCTTCTGTACACAAATGCAGCTGACATGGCCAGCTTAGTGTTCTGCGGTCTTCATAAGGGTTGGGGAACACCCTTAACAGAGTTCTCTCTTAAAGGCCACGATCCCACTAGGGCAGTCGTCGTCGGCAACATATGGCTGCAGTCGTTTCCTCTTGTAAAAATGTAGTTGCCCAATATGTGAACTTAACCTGGTCGCAGGTCCTATTAGTTGGCAAATCGAGATGGCAACTTCCAAAAAGGTGATAAGACGAGAGGTCACGTGACTTGCCTGAAGTCAAGCTCAAGTCTTCGTTTGAGAGATGGTGGCTTCACGTTGGTGCATGACTGGGTTCTGGATAGATGAAAGAGAGAGCCTTGTGATTGATTACACTGGTCAACACACTTTTTCTGGCATAAGGTATTCCAACGGTTTTAATGTAATTTTGGGGTGCTGATTCCAAATCTGGCATCAGTTTTTGTCTATCACATCAGGTTTTTGAGATATCAAATATTGCATTTTCAATAAAAACTGCAGAAGAAAAATATTAAATAAATGTGGATATCTACATAAAATGATATTATAAACACACTATCCTAAAAATACAGCACCATATTTTAACACTAAAGCAGTCACTGACTCGCAACAACTTGCACTCATAAGTGACAGTTAATTTCGGGTAAAATCAATGAAAATGGGGTATGCCGATAGCATAAAAATGAGATGTGATGGAGCAAATCTGAGATCAGATTTGGAATCAACACCCTGAAATTAGTCTAAAACAGCTGCAAAAGTCCAGGCCAGAAAAAAATGTTTTTTTTTGTTGACCAGTGTTATCCTTTTCATCAAAGCGTATTAACACAAGCGTCTTGGAATAAGGTGCGATATAAATCTACGTAAGATAAGATGTATGTATCGACCAAGTGACTGATAAGAATGGATCGCATCAAGAATTGTCGCTTCAATTGCCATAGTTGCTCATTCTTCAAGAGTTGCTGGTGACGGTTGCCGGCGTAGATTTATTCAAAACTGCCCCCGTGGATCATGGCCTTATTGGTCTCTGTTAATTCTTGCCAGAGATTCCTGTTTTAAATTCTGTCCCCGTGAGGCCCTGTCGGTGGTTAAGTGGCATTGGGAATGGCTTTACAGTTTTGTTTTTGTGAAGCCATTCTTCTTGGGGTTACAAGGCATAGCGCAGCCGTCGCTTATTTAACTTGTTATGGAAACTAACATAGTAATATCCTCCCTTAAGCAACTACGATTTCCCAGGTCTCCTTTTTGAAACGCAGATGGCTTGCACCTGGTTTAATAAAGGACGATGAATCGAATCGGACTTGTCACTGTCCCTCTGCTGCAGTCTGTACCAATCACACACTAATGTTTGGTGTACTGAATTTACAAAAACAATAACTTGCCATCAAAGCACATTGTTGTACAGCGTCTAATAACGAGGCTCTGTGAAAACTCTGTATAATGAAGTACTGAGCAGTCAGTACAGTAATTCAAAATGTCAAAGTTACTGGAGAAATGTTTGACCTAGGAATCGAAAATACATTTTATGCAGGGCACTTCTCTGGAATGAAATGTTTTTTGTTGATGAATTCTTCCGAGCCATTGTATATTAATCTCATTTGCTAAAACGGGGTTAATAAAAATGTAACAACCCATAAAACTCGGTCTAGAAAGTAATATTTTGTTGAGAGAATACTCTGCATTTACTCAAACGACTAATTGAGGTGTACCCTGAAGCGACCTGGGTAACCCACAAAAACTCATGGTCCATTTGATAGAGGTTTGTAGAGAGTATGGAGGTGATGCAACAAGAATTTCCAAAATTGGGTTTTCATTTAATCAAGCTATTATTGTATTGGGTTGTATCTGCTGTACCTCCTTGATTGTGTAACCAGTTTTCACAGAGCCTCCGGCATTTGTTGAGCAGATGGTGCTGAATAGTAATTCATTGTAATGGTACAAGAGCCATCCATGAAAACACGGGGTGCAAAAACAACAAGGAAGGGGCCCGGTCATGAGATGCCATACGTAATACAGGGTTTTCAGTTTAGATATTCACGGTGGAGTTTGTTGGCTGGCAGTGTGTTCAGGTGGGGAGCCGGTTAGTTCCAGGCTGCAGAGGAGCAGGAGTGACCTGCTGCTTTATGTGGGTGCACCGTGCCACCGACCCATGCTGTGTTGATGGGGAACGGAGCCCCCCAACCCCACCCCATCTTGTCGGGGTTTTGGAATGAGCAGTAGGGTCGTGAGTAATCTGTTAACTGGGTGAAAATGTGACCCTGGTGGCCAATGCTGTGCTTGCCTCAAGAAAACTCTTCACAGCTGCTGCCTCTGCTGTGTTCTTGTTTAAGAGTTTGTAACCGTGCACACGTGACCTGCACCCGGAAGTCTCCCGTGTGTTGGTGAGACGTGTCGATTTCGCAGATTTATCAATTCAAATGGATGTGCTAATTTAAAAATCAAACAGCATATGTCAATTTTGAAGTCCGTAAAACAAATATTTGCTCGGTTCTATGAAAGTGTCCAATTGAAGTTTAATGTCTACTTTAAGAGATACATTCCTTTATAAAATGTTCAAATATGCATGACATTTTGCAGTGGGAGAGGAGAGTGGAAGTTGTATCGAGTCCTGGTCGATGTGTTCACCCTCTAAGTGTAAAACAAGGGATTGAGCTCACATTTTGTATATTAAAGAAAAACTGTTCCCTTAGTAATCTGTAGTTAACACCATCTGTATGTAATTAAAATATGTAGCCAAAAGGATATGTAATTCATCCATCAGCCTATGCACCTTCTGAACCTTAAAAATTAAAGAACAAAAACGAGGTTATTAAAAGCAATTGGTCAAGATATTGACGATGTTTTGGGCAAATCCGCTTTCGCAACATCATTTGTTCCAAGGTAAATTTACATCGATTTTGACTTCGTTGAGGTTCATTGGAAATGTGTGACCGGTTGCCAATAGGCCGATGGATAACTTTGTTCCCCTTCTGTCCTTTAAACTGACTTCGTCCACGGTGTGGTTTGTGTTCACCCGGGATAATGATCTTCCATCAGCAACCATTCGGTCGCGCAAGGTGGCGCTGTGACAGCTTACCATCGATCACTTGGCCAGGTAAAAATAAACTTCGCCCGGGTCCAATGTTGCCAACTCAGCGATTTTGTTGCTAGATCTCGTCGCCCCTCTTTGGGTTGCCCTGTCAACAACGTGCTGTTCAAAGTAGCTAGCAACAACTCCAGCGGCCTTCGCTGCATCGTAAATGGTACAGATTTAGGAACGATTCAATTTGTGTTTTAATGATTCTGTATCAAATTCTGTATCAGTTTAATGTTCAGTCTTTTGTAAATTGACTCGTGACACTTGGCAACTTTACACGGTCTATGGAGCAACTTCTTTGATGTTTATTTGGCGACTTTCCGCTTTGAGGAGTTGGCAAGATTGGGGCTCGGGTGATTTAATCCCGAGTCTCAAGACTTCAGGAGCGTCCTGCCCTGGGGTTCTTGACAAATTTGTTTTATTAAAACTGGCACTTACAAAAGCAAAGTTCAGATTTAAATTCATTGTACATTTAGTCGATAGTTTGATACTTTGTTTAATACAGGGCCTATATAACAACAACAGGATAACCCCCCCCCCTCCCTCCCAATTAACCTTTTGAAAATGTAAACCTGTCTGTGAAGTTGTAGATTATAGACGTTATAGACCATAGAATGTTGAATAATCTTCTTTCGTTTTCGGATTTAACTTTGTTCACGAGTCATTTTGAATTGTAGTGTCCATGCGTAGTAGAGTGACATACTGTATGTAATGTTTGACAAGGCGCATTAAGGGTAATATTAAGAGGTGAGAATGTTGTAGTCAGTGGTGGGGAACCTTTTACAAAGGGCCGAATACCTTTTAGTGGGCAACATACATTAGTTCACACTAAACCTTGATGGACTAAACATATTTGCTACGAAGAACATCAATTGCCCAAAACATCACCTATGATGTATATGTTTAATTCGAAGGCAGCGTTATTGACCAATTGTTAGTTTTTCTTGTTAATTGTGCTTTTCCATCACTGCCAACGCAGCAGAAAGATCACCGACATTTTTTTAAATTAGGCTACGGCTGGATTGGCCTTGTTCTTACAGCTACTTTAAAGACGGCCAGTGTTTCTGAGCGTCCTAAAATCGGAAGCTCGGTTCAGTCAGGTTGGAACATTCCCTCCCAGTGCCCAATGAGTGCAGCTGAGAAGCTGATGGAATATCGTTTTTGCGGGCTGTTTTGAAGTTGGTAGCCCTGGTGTAAGCTACGCGTTTTAGGAAGTGAAGCCACGGGTCGTATCTGGCCCCGCTGGGCCCATGGGTTCCCCACTCCTGCCAGAAGTCATTTGCTGTATGTTGCGCGGAAATGTTAACAATAAAACCAAACGTTGATTACGATATGAAACAAGCCACTTGTCACTGGTATAATAAACTGTCGGCAGCAACCTGAGCCACCCGTCACGAATGAGCACAGGGGGTGGGCTGGCAATCAGCTCCCTTGAGTCGTTGATGGAATTTCCACATTCCCTGTGGCCGGGAGTCGGTTTATCCACAGGACAGCTGTTGTTAATATTCGTGTATAAATGCTAATATTGTAGTGTCAAATATATAGTACTGACTGTCTAGTTATAACGTACCACGAACTCTTTTCGGGTTTTGCATAAAAAAAGAGAGTGATTAGCAAATTTGATACGAAATAAATGAAACCTAAACGACAGTTAGGGCGTTTGTTGGCGTTGTATAATTTTTATTCCAATACAAGCTTGCGTGGACTCTCTGTGCCTCGTCATTGTTATTGTTTGTGCTGTCCAGTTGTTTATCCCAACTTTGTAAACCAGGGTCAATCGTAAGGCACAGAACATACGTACATAAAGGTGCACTCACAACATTACCTTTTGTTGTACGGCTGATGTAGATGCAAGCAAGAACTACAATTTCACATTCAGATGGTCAGGCCAGATTTCCGTGTCAGGAGCAGCGAAGTCTATCGCTGTGATGTCTTCGTTATTTGCGGGTCGGGCATTGTGTCGTTATAGCCGCTAGAGGGAGCACTAGAGTAGAGGGCATTTGGGCGAACTTCCACTTTCCAGATGTGTCTAAACTCGAGGTTGGAGTAATACTCAGTTTTTTTTCGGTAAAGTCACGTAGGTAAAAAATAAAATAAATGAAAACAACTCCATTAAATCACGACGTTTCGGGCGCGACACAAGCGTCCTTCTTCAGGTGGGGACAACGTAGCGAAAGCACAACCGTCCGTTGCTTTCACATCGTTAACGTACCACGAAACGTCGTGATTTAATTTAGTTGTTTTCATTTATTTTAGTAGATTTTTTACCTACGTGACTTTACCGAAAACAACCAAATAGTATGAATCCTTGCAGTCACGAAAGCTTCAAATCTAGGTTGGAGTAAACCCACAGTTTTAACTCGCCACGTGCAACTTGCCCATCGGCTGATGTAGCCCATTTATGCTGTTGAGTGGAAAGATGCGGGTGGGGGGGGACGATTTAAGATAGTTTCCCATCAACTGCTACGCCTGGAGTTCGAAGCACCTGCGTGTGTCCCCTTATGTCTCGTCATAAAGGGGCCGGGCAATATGATCAAATAACGCGGAATGTGCCAACATCGAGGCACGCTGATAATTTGTTATGATGGAGCGCGCCTTTATTCCGGGACGTTCTTAGAACGCGTCGCACAGCGATAAGCAACTTGCATCTCATCTCAAGCATTTGTCGTTAAACCCGCCACCACCCGACAAAGCCAACTACTAAGGTTTGTCACGTAAACAGAACATGCCAATTCGTTACGAGTACAGCACATCGGTGTGATGGAGAGTAAATCCACAACATTTACAATCCGAGTACGATGTTTCGCCAGGACATTACAACGAGCAGCATCAGGCAACGACCAGATTTGTGAAGAAATCCTTAATTCTAGATTTGAAGCTTTCGTGACTGCAATGATTCATATTCTTAGGTTTTTTCGGTAAAGTCACGTAGGTAAAACATTAAAATTAATCATTGATGCAGCAAATCTGGCTGTGACGGTCCCACCTGATGACAGACTTGTGTTGCCTCCGAAACGTCGTGATTTTTATTTTATTTTACTTTTATTAATTTTAATGTTTTACCTACGTGACTTTACCGAAAAAACCTAAGAATAAGAAATCCTCCTGTTTCGCTCCTGAAATAGAGGGGTAGATGTGACGTCGGCACTTGTAAACCCACTCACGTGCGAAGTCCAGAGAGAGGAGGGGGTGGGGTGTTAATGAATGTATATACATTACAATGCGTAGTCATTACCGGTTGGGATAGTCATATGGTAACCAACGTACATGATGCATGCAAATTGTTCCTGCACATCAGCAGCAAAATCAAGCGAGCAGACTTCGTCTGACTCGCATGTGCACTTATTCCTCCACACAATAACTTATTCGAAGTCTTTTTTTTTACACATTCCATCAGCGTCACGGCCCATAATTGCATAATTTAGGCAGCATTTGTTTAACAACAACAACACTCTGGTTCCGATTATTAAGTGGGGATCATCAGCGGAGTCTCGCGTGAATATTTGTATTATATAAATAATATTTGTATTACTTAATTATTTCCCTTCTACGTGACTTTACCGAAAGAACCAAGAATATAGTGACGAATTGTCAAGTTCAGTTTACGTGACAACCATTGCTCGTTGGCTGTGTCGGGTCGTGGCGGGTTTGAACGACACATTTATATATTTACACGATCTAACCCCAAAATAAAAACTCTTAGGCATGTATTTGATGGCGAAGTCTGCTGCCCGACCCCAAAGCAAATTTCTTACGGTATATTCTTAGGTTTTTTCGGTAAAGTCGCGTAGGTAAAACAATTCAATTAATAAAAGTAAACTAAAAATAAAATAAAATACTTTTATTAATTTTAATTTTTTACCTACGTGACTTTACCGAAAAAAACCTAAGAATATGAATCCTTGCAGTCACGAAAGCTTAAAATCTAGAATTCTTACGGTATCTATAATTTACAAAAAATTTACACATTGGTGACAGCGGCGTTGGGGGTATATTTTACGCGCACGCTTTCACGACGACGATGCCGAATGCGTCAATTGCTGCTCGATCAGCCAGTGCACGTGTCGTCTTAGCGGGACACCTCGCAAGCGGCCAATCAGTGCCGTGCTTCATGAATGATTTTCGTCCGTCAGTTTTCGGTGGCTCGCCCCGCGTTTAATTTGTCTCTGTGCAGTAAGTAAACATTTAATCTTGGAGCGATGGCATCGGTGTGCGAGGCCAAACACGCCGCACGAATGCAAAGCCGCACATATTTGTCCCTGTGCAGTGTTTGTCTTCTTCTTCTGCTTAGCACAGAGAGACACGCATTACATAAATGAGCCACTGATTTGCCATGCAAAGTTTTAACAGGGTCATCATTGCAAAACTGGACTCGAGTAAGAACACAACGATTGATGCTGCTGAGAGCAGAAACGGGCATACTTTTTTTATTCGTTTGAAGGAGAGAGGGGGGGGGGATGTGTTTTCAAATATTGTTTTCTGCTGCAAAAAGAGACGAGCACGTTGACCCAATGTACAGTCATCCAACCCACGTTATAACAACAACAAAAAACAACAAATTAAAATAACGACGATGATATTGATCATAATAGTAACGAATTTTGGAATCACAAGACAAGGCAGTTGTTGAGTTCAGAAGGGAAGATAGCGGAATTTTTTTTTTCATTTCAAATTGGAAATTCACCAATACAATTAACACAATACGGGACGTCAACTTAAAGCACATAATGGTATTTAAAACGTTTATTATCAAAGCACACAACCTTCAGCTACAGAACACCTGAAACATCGGTAACATATCAATAGGACCAGTCACATCATTGTAACGGTCGCAGCCGCTAGCACGCATGCCCCCCCCCCCCCCCCCTGGGACACGAGCCATCATCACTTGAACCGACGCCCCGAAAAGCCAAACCCCAGCAAGCGCACAGGCGAAAGGGCGCGGGTATCGGGGCGAAAACACGAGACACGTGCGAAACGTTGTCGCAGGTGTGCACTTCCACGGGATAGGATAATCGTGGACCAATGACGGAGCATTATCACATAACTCCATCGTCCAAGGTTGCAAGAACAAATCATTGGGGGTTTTCACGGAGTGCACCGATGTTGTGAGATCGACGTCACCATCTGTTGCGGGTTATATTTGTTGTCGCTTGGTGTTTTTCTTCCTGCACGGCGTTGCTTAGCTGTGTCAGGAAGACGAGAGGAACGCCGCGGGGAACTGAAATGCATGCCTCGTGTGCATGGACCGCCTCGCTCGTGGGACAACGAGGTCTCCAGTCTCTTTAGGTGGTGTTGTGTAACCCGAGTGTGGAAGAAAGAGAGCACAGAGGCAATGGTGCCTACACGAGTGGTCAGTGCGTGACCAAACTTCCTGCCCTTCCGAACCAAAATATTCACAAGACCCGATCGCCACAAAACAACAACGGTGGTCACAGCCAGTTCGCTCGTGCGCTGGTTGGCTGTGGAGTTTTTCATTTAAAAAAAAATCTACATTAGCACCCCACAAGTACTCATTATGTCTGGCTCGGCCGCCACAGGCACAAGTGCCTCGTGCTAGTCGCAATTCTGCAGATGTTTCCTGTTTCAAATGAAGATAAAATTGAAAAGTAAAAAATATATATATACACATGAACGTCTCCATCGAGCAGCACTTGGAAGTGCCCAGCCGCGGTTTGGCCATCCCTGGCCATGTGGAGATCTGACCCCTGGTCATAAGGTGCCAGTACGTGGGCTTGTTAATGAACGTGTAACAATGAACTCTTAACGTAGATTCGTGATCATTATTTAACCAAATGAAGTATTTTTTTGTCTCGTTTTTACTGCCCCGTTTGCATTATTTGAATTTTTTTTCTGTCTCCGTACAGTTTTGTTCACTCAGCCTTGATGTAGCGGCATGTAGTAATACATAAATGGTCAACAAAGGAGTCATACAAGTAGGAATCTATGCACGTGTTGTGAGCACAATGATACATTTAAAGTTATTGATGCATTGTTACGTTCCCAATCGTTAAGCTTTTATCAGAGCACTTCATTGCAGTGTTTAAACCATCTTTTTAAATTGCGCTCTTTTGTATGAGATAATACAATTGACTAACCACTTAAGTACAATTTATGTAATGTTTTTCTTGGCTGCAGTACTATGCAATTCATTCATGAATACGAGTAGATTTCCCATTGGATTATAAATGTTTTAAGGTATCATATTTTAGAACCGCATTCCGACAAATGCCATCTCCATATATCCATAACACATTTGTAAATAAATCCTGGTCTTTTTAGAATTAATATCGTAATAAAGTCATCGACAATAATACTTTTCAGCTCTTTGTCAATCCACTGTTTGGATGAAGGCCTTCCCACACAGTGTTAGTCATGAGGGGTCGTTAGACCATACGTTGGTCACGTGCGGATTGGTGAAGGGGATGTTTGGTTAGCAGGGGAGGATTGCCACGTCTGCTTCAGATATTCAGATATAAATCACCACGATGTTATCTGTAGCTGGGAACTAAACCGGAGTACTCGAGTATCGGGATTTATCGCAGTACAATGTGCTCACCACTGCAACCCTGGTCCCCCAGACAGGAAATTAATACAGTACAAGGAGATGAAACAACTTTTTTCGTGACACTTAAGCGCAGCTCGGCTTGAATTGCAGAGCTGCGCCTAAGGCGATGGCCACTATGAGCTTGCTTGCCAATCGTTTCAATATTTACAGTTAGTTACAAAAACGGCAAAATGAACCCTTTCATAATACAAGATCAAAATCACCCTTTTAAATGCTTCCAATCATCAGATCTCAACGAGCTAAGCAGGCCTGAGCCTGTGTTTAGTACTTGGATGGACGGGAGACTGCCTTGGAATACCAAGTGTTGTATGCTGGTGTTGAGAGGTGGCCAGGAAATGGCAGTGCAGAAATGGATTCTTTAATCTGCGAGGTTTTACCCGCTTCAAAAATATGCGTGGGGTTATTCTGGGGGAGTTGGGTTTCCTCCCACACGAAGCCAACCCCTCTCATGGAGTTGGCCAAAACATCTCAATGTAGCAGGACCCTCCCAAGAAGAGTCTTGAGACTCAGTGAGGCTCTCCTGGTGAAGTAAATGGCATTGCTATTATTAATATCATAAACGTAACCCACAATTCGCTCTGCACAAAATCGATCAACGTGCTTCGCAATATTTCGCCTTTGTGACATTTAACATCATGTCCGTAGAGAAAGTGCTTCCTTCGGAAAATAAAATCAATTGATGATGTGCTTAAATAAAAAATCTAATGTGAATATCGGCAACCTTTGTGTGACAAATCGACAACTCTGTTTTAATGGAATATTAAAGTAAGGCTCTCCTAGTGACCCTTCACCACCACTAGATGGAGACTCGCTTGTATCGGAGGAAACATCTATCCTTTGTTTTTCCTTGCAAATCATCACGGCTCAACTATTGAATGGTTCCCTTCTTGATATTCAGCACATCAGCACCTGTGGCTGCACAATACACGCAACATGCTTCATGCAAGTAAGAAAAGTCCTCGCAGCAACACGAGCCTTGTTACGCGTTCATCTCAAACCTCGAACCTCGCCGCTGCTGTACAAGAGGGCGCAAGATAACTGAAATATTTTTGCCCTTCGCTTATCGGTCCCAACAGTGATCAAAAGATGGCTCATGCCTATAACACCAGTCAACCCGGGAACAGTTGTTATGCAGGCCACACGCTGCTAATGAGACTCAGCAAAGTCAAAACCAGTCTAGGATTATGCCCCTTCAAACAAATACTGCCGCAAAACGTTGGTCCTTTATGCCCATTGGTGATGGACTTACTAAGTGCGATTCTCTTTCGATGATGAAACAGACCCTTTCCTCTGCACGTGTTTGTTCTGTTTGATTATTCTCTGCTGTTGAATGCGTCTTACTCTTTTTTTATTGTCCTGATCTGTATTCAGGGCTTTTTTTCTCTCATCACCATCCATGGTTTTTAATTACAGTCACAGTAGTAGTAGTATCGTGAGCACTGCAATCTTATCAATCGGCAAAGATACACATTTATTCAATGGCTTATCAATAAACCCCTCAAGACTGGGTTTTCCAAAAAAGCTGTTATGTTTCAACAGTCCAATCTGCCTCCACACTCACAATCTCGGTGGAAAATCTCACATGAGGCCATGGAGGGACCTCAGAGCTCCACCCCGAGAGCCTGATCTTGGAAACACCAAGTGCGTTTCTCAGTGCCCACGCGTGCAATTCCAGCGCACATTGTCACTGAGTTACACCGTTCTGCGTGGAAATATTGATTCTTCTCATGGTCGAGCATTTGTCCCAGCAGCAGCCGTCCGCGGCACCGTGCTCTCCGCACTTCATCTGCGCTGCCGCCATCTCCGCGTCCTCCGCATCCCGACTACCACCGTCGCCGCCGATGTCAAAGGTCCCTCCAGACACGACAAACAGTTCACAGTCGGGCAGGCCGCGCGCGCCCTTGGACGGCGTGCCGTGCCTTGGCACAGGCGTGCTGGTGCGCGGGCCACCCCCTCTTGGCGTGGAGGAGTGGGCCGGGCTCGGGCAGGGGCTCACCATCGGCGTCTCGTCGATGTAGCTGATGATCTCGTCGAGCGTGAAGAAGCGGCTGCTGCCGCTGTCGCCATCGCCTTCGTCCAGGCTCATGGTCTTGACGACGACGGGACGCAGCGTGGCCGTCACGCCACCCTCCGAGCGCCGCCTGCGCCCTGCGTAGTTGGCGGGGCGCCCGTCTGGAGCCGACCCCGAGGTGGAGATCTGCCCGGCGCTGCTGCTTACTCCGATGCCGCCACCGCCGCCGCCGCCTAATCTCTTGCGGTAGTGCTTGGGCGAGGCGTGCTGCTGCAGCCCGGTGGAGGAGTCGTCTGTGGGTCCGCGAAGTTTGCTGCCGCTGGATGAGCCCACGGGCCAGCACATGTCCCCATCGTCGTGCGAGCAGCGCCTCGTGTGCGGCAGCTGGAAGAGAAAATCGCACACGAGTTGGTCCGTGTCAGCGATGGGCCGAGACGTCAAGCTAATCAAAAAAAGATGTCAGATTTAATTTTTTTACAGATGCTGGGCACATGTCCAAAAATCCAAGTGCCAAGCAGCGAGCGACATTCTTGCATGTGTAATAGTAACGGTTAATCCGCTTCTTGAATTGAGCAAGGCAATTGTAAGAGATTTGGAAGAGAGGCGATGGGAAGAAAGTCCAAAGTGGAGCGCTGCGGGGAAAGATGCAGAAATAGGAGTGTTTGGACCCACAGTTTGGTGAGTGGGTGAGTGATTGAATGGGTGAGTGTATTGTTTTTTACCTGCAGTGTGGTGGTTAATCACGGTACAAATGAGACGAAATAGTCAGTGTGCTCGACCGATTCCACGTAATTGGGTGGAGGGAATCAATGAGTGAAGTTCATGGGAACGAGAAGTGATAACGAGGTGACTGATTTAATCGGTGAGTGCGGGATCGTTAATCAGCCTGACTGCTTGATGTTTAATTCGCATTGGAATTTTATCTGTTCCTTTGAGTGAGTAGGACATAAAAGTGGGTTAAGTACAAACGGGTTTGCTTGTTTGATATTTGCCCTGGTGATATATATTTTAGTGATGTCATCAAGGGAAACAGACATTTTCAATCTAGATTTGAAGTTTTATTTATTTTATTTTATACCTTACGTGACTTTACCGAAAGAACCAAAGAATTTCGACATTTTCAGTGGCACGTTGATGAGTCAACACATTCTGTACCACATTCTCCTTGGCAGACCAGGGGACAAGCACCACAACAGGGGCTTGCGCACAAACACGTCCACGTCGACGCCTACGAGCACCTCGTGCTCTCTTTTAGCCCCGCCCCCCCTCCCGATACGTCCCATTCATTGGCTACCACATTCTGATAAGCTCCCCCCCCTCTCCTCCCCTCCCCCTTAACTTGTATTTAAGAGCTTGCATCTTGAATCCCTGCCTCACTTGATGCAGCAAATCTGGCTGTGACGGTCCCACCTGATGACGGAGACTTGTGTTGCCTCCGAAACGTCGTGATTTTTATTTAATTTTTTATTAATTTTAATTTCATTTTTTACCTACATGGTGACTTTACCGAAAGAACTAAGAGCATGCTAAGGGAGTTTCGCAACATTTGTGTCATCCACCAGTGCTGAATTACAGGCGTACATAGCCACCCCCCTCCCGGCTATGAATGTTTCACGGCTCTGCCAGAGGTACCTGGAGGAAGTGCTTGCCTTCCACGAGCAACTGGTGCAGGTCACGCAGCTGGTACCCCTCCAGCGGTATGCGGTTGAGAGCGATGTTCTCTTTGCTGGGGCTCAGCTCGACATCGCCTTCAGCCGGCAAATCACGAACGCATCCCCCGTTGGTCTTCATGCCTGTCGATATACACACACATCGATGCAAGGGAGAGGCGAGCGTTGTCATCATGCAGCATAACGTCGCATATCCGTCCATCGCAAACCTGACCTGTAAACCAGCAACTGCGGAGGCGCGGGTTTGCTGGATCACACAAATGTCGTGACGCTCCTTTACTGTGGGCGTCAAGGTGCCATGCGCTGGTTTGACAGAAGGTAGTACGGAACAAAATACGGACCTTTTCTACCTGTGTGGGATAGTGCGTTGCCCCCTTGCACGCGTGCGTTTGCTCGGGGTGCTCCGTTTTCTTCCCACATGTAAACACTCGTGAATTGGCCGATCACACCTTCGTATGTTGGGGAACTGTAGAGCTTGGGCAACTGTTGGTATCGCCGGCTCACCCCGTGGATGTCGCTTTTTTTCTCCCCCGATTGAGATTCGTCGCGCCTCTTCGCCGTGTTCTCTCGTTGTCGAGAGTGAGCGCAGCCTGTGCGGTGCCGCGCTCCGAGTTTAATTCATCATCATCATCATGCTTGTGATTAGCAGGTCAGGCTACCTCCTGTGTGCAATCGGGCCGGGTTGTCAGCTGTTCATATGATGGAGCCTTCTGCGGACGCCGCTGTGCAATAGAATTACGGTTGCGGCAGTCACGTGGCTGTAAATGTGGCATTGTTATCGTACGGTACAACGTTGCATATACGCAACCATCACACATCTTCCCTGAACAATTATCCGTCCATACCGAGTGTGGTGTAGTATTTTTGTATGCCTGGTGTAATTAGTCTCTGTATGTAAAGGTGCAACCCTGCAGTTGCTTGCTTGTGGCACTGTTGGTGGAAGGACTTCCAATAGAGGGAGCTCTGGAGCGTATTTTTGGCCTACTCTTTCACTCTGGCCAGTCGACTGACTGGTGTTTCCATTGTTTGCATACTGCTGGATGGTCGGAGGAAAAATGGGGTGTTAACAATCTTGCATCGTCGATTCAACAACCTCGCCAGGAAATCGATCGGGCGACCTCGATTGCAAGTCCCATGCGCTCACGGTTACGTCATCGATGTGACCTTTTCAGACAGTAATGTATTCCTAATCATCCGCCTCGAAAGCACAGTGTAGCATGTTCCCATGTGTAAAGCAGCGTTAATTATTTATTTCCAGCACCTCATTTGTACGTGGCGTGTATCTGTAATTATCTACAGATGTTCACATTTCTGACCTTTCACATATCCGTCTCCGGCGAGTGGGTGCTGTGAGGTTGCGTACATTAGTGCTCGACTATTCCTGCTGTGTTCTCTGGGCGTACGCATGTTGAACCTCTAGTAAGCAGTGTATAGCCTGGATAGTTTAAAAGCATAAAACAAACTTAATGCTCATGTAATAAAATGGCTGATAACATGAAATATATATTTTTTCCCACCTTAGGTTTTGTGCAGTCATTGTTTATGGACAACACAAAGTGTTAATTCCCCATCGTTGTGGAGAAAGTTCATAACAATACTTTATTGCTGTTACTAAGTTTCTCTTGTGTAACCAGATCTAAAAAAAGGTGTGGGTGTTTACGCTTGCCAAAATAAACTCACAAAATGCATGATGTCACCTCACCATATTTGTCAATCCACATTTAACATAACGTTTTTTTGTACAAAATCCATCAGCCATATGGTCTTATTTAATATATACTTTAGCTCCTTAGTATTAGTTAGACTTGTACCTTTAGTATAGTTTGACTTGTAAACCACTTATTTAAGATTTAAGATTCCTAAATGTTGAATGTATGCACCTTCCGGCCAAAGTTAATTCCTTGTCTGTGCGAACTTTCATGGCGAATAAAACCCTTTCTGATTCTGATTTTGATTCTGAGTGTATTTTAGCAGTATTAGTTCGATGTAATCAAACCCTGATACGGATTTTGACAGTGTCTCCATCAGCAGAGTCAGGCTTGTGGTGAACCAATGCTGGTGAACTGGCTGATGTTTATAGGCAAGGACCCTTTCTGTTAGATATGGGTCCTAGTTTGATTGAAAGGTTTCGTGACTGCAGGGATTCATATTCTTGGTTCTGTCGGTAAAGCCACGTAGAAGGGAAACAATAAAATAAATATTATCTATAAAACAAAATTATCACGACATTTCGATTGCAACACAAGCAATCATCATCAGGTGTTTTCAAATCTTCTTGCTGTGGTTTTCACGCCTGATGATGATTGCTTGTGTTGCAATCGAAACGTCGTGAGAATTTTATTGTTTTCTATTTTTATTATTTTATTGTTTCCCTTCTACGCGACTTTACCGAAAGAACCAATAATATATATATGGGTCCTAATTTGAGGGAAGTGAGCTTAGATGGAAAGCACACCTTGGTCGATCGATACATTGTGACGGGCCAGACTTTGAAGGCAGCCTTTGTGATGAATATTGTTTGGTGGCTGAAGGGACATCCTCCGGATTCTAGATTTGAAGGTTTCGTGACGGCAAGGATCCATACTCTTTGGTTCTTTCGGTAAAGTCACGTAGGTGAAAATAAAATAAAAATCGTTTATCGCTCGTCCCTCACTGCTCCGTGTTTAGCCGCCTTCCTCAAAGCCGGGATGCATGAGAAATGATGAAGACCAATTAATTTATTTTTTGTTAAAGACAAACTGGCATTGTTAGACGACGCGTTCAACCCAGTAACGCTGGGTGTCACTGTCATTCGTGCAGAATTCCGCCCGTAGACCGGCCTGAGGATCTCTTTCTCTATTTGCCCTTCCTTGTTGGACATCGCGTAGCATCGCTGTTCTTTGCCTTCCGCTGGGCCTTTCCCAAAGAATCTCCTATCGATCACCTCCTTCCGCTCATTCCCTCTCACCACCACATGTCTAATCGCCTCCTTCAGGTCATTTCCTCTTACTATTACCACCTAATTACATCATTCAGCTCATTCCCTTTCACTGCTGCCTGCCAAATCCAGCTTTCATTCCTCCTCCCGCTAGATTGAATGAGTCCACATTCAATCTAGCGGGAGATCTCGGAGCTCAGCTGGTAGACCCTGGGTAGTGATTGGATGAAGCAGATGTTACAGACTGTGCAGATACCTTTTGAGCAGCAGCAGCAGCAGCAGAAGGCGGTAAGTACAACACATCTCATCGCTGTGCTAGTCTTCTACACTTCGCTTTCGTGACTGCAGGGATTCATCTGCTTGGTTCTTTCGGTAAAGTCACGTAGAAAGAAATTAATAAAATAAAAAAAACATAATAAAATAATTCTCACGACGTTTCAGCCACAACGCAAGCAGCCGTCCTCAGGTGAAGAACAGGTCTGTCTCTCCTTGTTCTTCACCTGAAGACGGCTACTTGCGTTGTGGCCGAAACGTCGTGAGAATGATTTTATTATGTTTTATTTTTATTATTTTATTAATTTCTTTCTACGTGACTTTACCGAAAGAACCAAGAAAAAGTATGGTCAAGTAACACACCCCCCCCATAACTTGCACCACATGGGGAAGTCTTCATGCAGCAGTGGATTGATGAAGGCCTGTTGCACGTACAAGTGAAGATCCCCCACGTGGGTCAACAAACCTACTTGCTGCACTGACTTCTACTCAGTGGTGGCACTGCTCGACAAAAGTCATAATAATACTAATACTTATTCTTGGTTCTTTGGTACAGTCAAGTAGAAGGGAAATAATAAAATAAAATAAAAATATTACTTTATTATTTCCCTTCTACGTGACTTTACCGAAAAAACAAAGAATATGAATCCCTGCAGTCACGACAGCTTTAAATCAAAATTGAATACTAATACTTGCTTGCTCATGAAGATTAAAAACTGCGTATGCCATCTCCCACCCCATGCTTCCCTTGCCGACCCTCATCCTCCATCCCCCACCGCAGGGATCTGTGCCTCCACCAAAATATTTACCCACCAACCATCCCTGCAGCTGCAGGAACCACCTTACCGTGCGTGCGTGCGCAACGCGCGCACACACAGCCGAAGCGACTCCCAACAACATCTAAGTCTCAGGCTTTACACGCGTGAGTCACTGGCAACGTCCAGCCACGCGCTCCACGTGACGCCGAGCTGACACCCGCTCGCTCGTCTCTATTGAAGGACGTGTCTGGGTCAAAGTGCGGCCACCGGCTACTGCAGACGCAGCGCATCGATCGAGCGGCTGAGCAGCAGTCTAGACACGCAGTCAGCCCCCAGGGCACCACTCTGTGGACCCATTTGCCAGCGGGGGGCTGGGGGGGCGGCGGAGGGGGGGGCGAGGGGCCCGACGGGGGGGGGGGGGCCGGGGGGCAGACGAACTTGCAATGCGCACATGTCTGTGTGTTGTTTAATCTAGTCCAGAAGCCAGAGAATGCTCGTGCTGTTTGTTCTGCTGGGTGGCACGTGGCTCGCCACCTTGCAAGCCGGGCCTCTCTCACACGCACGATCTCCACGCCACCCACAGACTCGCAGTGTGGGGACCATACGCCAAGACGACACCACGTAGCGACGTGCCTCCTCCCACGCCAACCCCTTGAAAAAAAACCCTCAAACGGGGGTCTTTTCCAAGGGGGTCCCTCCTAGCAAAGCCCCCAAGCAAGCAGCCCCCCCTTCTATCCCCAAATGTCGACAGTAAAATTCGATCTGATAGAGCTGCCGTGGTGTCATGGTCAGCTCAGCTGGACGTGCAATCCAAAGGATGCCAGTTCTCAGCGCTCTCTTGGCGTGGCAGTTAAAAACAACGGGGACAGTCCTCTTAAATCGCCTCACTTATGTTCACGCTTACGGTGACTTTCAGACCGCATTCCATTCTCCGTCTCTCCCCCCTCCTCTGTTCCGAGCATAGATGGACTCGTCCGTCTGAACAACCGCCAGTCGCTGTCCGTGGTGCTGACGATAAGAAAAAACGCCACTTTTTTCAAAAAAATTCTTGCTGTGGTTTTCACACCTGCCGATGATTGCTTGTGTTGCAATAGAAACGTCGTGAGAAATTAATTGTTTAATTTTTATTATTATATTATTTCCCTTCTACGTGACTTTACCGAAAGAATACGCCTCACTTCTGTCCACCGAGCACTATGAATGGGTACACCATGGTAAGTTGATTGGCAGGTCACTCGTGATGGGAGGCATTGTGGGTACTCCCACCTTGTCCACGATGTCTGGCCAACATTGGAAGAGTAGGCCAAATACCCTTCCATCAGCAGTTCCCTGGGCAAGTAATTGGATAGGCTATAGCTTTCACAGTCAATTGCCATATTTGTTATTCAGTGTACTGCTGACTCTAATGACGTTACAAAATTAACTTAGTCTGTCCCTTCAATCGGGCTAATTAATTTTGTCTCAATCAGCCGAGCTTTGTACTTTGGAGGGCAGTTCTCGTCCCCATCACTCATGATGATTCTCATCCAATCGGTGAATATTGACTGCCATAAAAACAAATAAAACACTCGCTGCTGAACAATTTTTCATTACTCATTTCGTTAACAACATTGGCGCTGCTATGTTACGTTTGCGTTTAATTACTGATGAGTCCGTCCCCTTAGCGAGAACACCCCCCCCCCTCCCTGCGGCCCTTTAACGCGAACGACTGTGAGTGAAACCCACGCTGCACTCGTGGCTTTGGCGGCCGGGCCATTTGCTCGCGGTGCCTGCGACCCCACGGGGGCAGACGTCGCTCGCAGCGAGCCAACGGTGTTGTTTCTAATCCGGGAGGATGCGGCAACCGGTCGGCCAAATTCGTACACGCGAGCATCGCTGTTCGAATAAGCCCTGGCGCCTTCTGCACTTTTAACCAACCGTGGTGACATTCCAACTGGCGCCTACGTTCCCGATTGGCGGTGTTGACCAAACATCCTCCGATGCTGAAAAGTGTACCTGCGAATTACTCGGCTGGGATTATACGTGGCAACGTCGCCACCCCCCCCCCACCCCCCAACTGCAAAAACTTGGCAGGACCCTGCTGAAAAAGTGTCTTTGACTCAATGAACAATAATAGCAAATAACACAATGTGAAGTCACAAAACCACTGGCAGATGTCCATGCACGTTTTTTTGTTCTACACTTCCACCTGACCGCCTTCTCTGCAACCGTGCAAACGAACGAGTGGTTTAGCAAATGTCTTAATGGATGAAGCCATATCAGCTGGCTCGACTGATTTAACTGTGTCTTAGGCTGGCCATTTGTGACCATTAAGAGCCCCTAGACATGATACTCTTCTTAAATATTTGACGGGAATCTTGCGTTTGTCACCGGTGTCGCTAGCGGCGTAGCATGGTTGCCATAGGCCCTGGCGCAAGGAATGAAATAGGGTCCCCTTGTCTAAATTTGCCCACTCGTTGTAGCCAAGAAACTCGGCTACGATTGCCACCTGTCCTGATTTTACCAGGATCGCCCGCTGTTTGTGGTAACTCTCATCGATCCATTGATGAGTGGATGGATAGATATCTGAATGGATCGATGTATGACCCACGGATAACCACCGTCACCCACCCACCGTCATCGAGATCCTCGGCCGCCATGAGCGTGGCACAATGCTCCCAGATGGTGGGGCAGTCGGCACGGTAGCGCTCGCATGCGCACAGGAACAGCGGCAGCAGCAGCGTCTGCACCACGGAGCACCAGAGCAGCGCCAGCACCATCCAGAAGGACTGCGCGTCGTAGCGCAGGCTCACGAAGCTGATCACCTGTGTGTGTGTGTCAGAGGGGAGAGGAGCGCACGGGTTGTTAGCGGGGACGCTATCACATTTCTGGGATATTCATCTTCTTGGTTCTTTCGGTAAAGTCACGTAGAAGGGAAATAATAAAATAATAAAAATTAAACATAATAAAATAATTTATCACGACGTTTCGGCTACAACGCAAGCAGCCGTCCTCAGGTGAAGAATGAAACACCACCAAGCTTGGAGCGTATATTTAAGCTGGGTTGGAGGGGGAAGAAGAGCGCCTTGACAAAATCGAAATTTCTTGGAGACTCAACCGGGACCTCTGGTCGATGAACTGGCTGCACCGCCCACTTCACAGGTCACGGGCCGCCCCCTGCCTGCGTAATGAGTCGAGCGTGACGCTCGGCAATTTTAAACCGGGGACAAAATGGGATATTCACAAATAGGAGCAGAGATGACCGTTCTGACACCGGGATTGTCTCAGCCAAACCAGGACATTTGGGAGCTTTGACCTTAAGTTGAGCCCTGTACAAATGAGGGGAGGGATGCCCTAGATACAGAGGAGGGAGACAGAGAGAGAGAGACAGGCTTTCACGTTAGCCCAGATGGGCATGGTGGTTATACACACAAAAACTAAGACAAAGATCCCCCCCCCACTCTTGCACATGGTATTGGTGTACACACAGAATAAAGATAAGATAAGGCGCAGGTGCTGTTGTGTTGGGGGGTCCAAGCTCTGTGCATTCACGAGGCTGGGATGACCTTTTCACACAGAGCCCCACCGTGCCACCCAATGGGATGCTTGGAGCTGTCGGCATTCGCTGAAAAAAAAAATCTCCTTGCTCGGAAAGCTCCTGGCCAGAAGCCAGCGCCACTACGAGCGACGAAGTCACAGTCTGTTGTGTCACAATGCACAGAGCAGACAGAGAGGGCAGTGGCTGAGAAACACCGTAAACCAATAACAATGAAAACAAACAATTCGCCCAGAGTAACTGGTAACATTTACACGGAAATGTATCAGGATTATGTGATTTTTATTTTATTTAAATGCTGTTACACAGGTAATTGAGGAAATGTTCCTCTGAAATAAGTTTTTATTTCAAACACAACATTTCCCAAAATCGATTTGAAGCTTTCGTGACTGCAGGAATTACTCTTTGGTTATTTCGGTAAAGTCACGTAGAAAAAAAATAAATTAAATAATGGAATACGACGTTTCGATTGCAACACAAGCAGTCGTCATCATAAGGCGTTACGTCTGTGTGTCTATGTTGTGTGTGTCTCTCTCTGTGTGTCTGTGTTGTCTCTCTCTGCTTGTGTGTCTGTTTGTTTGTCTCTCTCTCTGTGTCTGTGTTGTCTCTCTCTGCTTGTGTCTCTCTCTGTGTCTGTGTTGTCTCTCTCTGCTTGTGTGTCTGTCTGCGTATCCCCGTGTCTGTGTTTTGTCTCTCTCTCACATTTAACAATCTTTGGAAGAACGTAATCAACCAGATAGGGTGCTGACCAGAGGTGGGACAAAGTCATTGTTATGCAAGTCCAAGTCGAGTCTCAAGTCATCAAATTCATGACTCGAGTCTGACTCGAGTCCAAGTCACATGACTCGAGTCCACACCTCTGGTGCTGACTGTTGTGTTGCAATCGAAACGTCGTATTCTGTTATTTAATTTATTTTCTTTCTACGCGACTTTACCGAAAGAACCAAGGAGTAATACAATTTCCCCTTCACTTTGTTCCAATTGTGTTCTCGGCGTCACGCCACGAGATGAAAAATCTCTTCAGATGTCTCGAGGAGCAGCGCATCCCTTCGTTTTGGAGAAGTGGATATCCCAGAGCTAACGCTTCAGACCTGTTCAAGTTACGAATGGTTCACGCAGCAATGGCCAGCACGTGTCCCCAATGGCCCTGCATAACGAGAGTAATGTTCATCACGTTCTGATTTGTGCTCATGATGGAACATTTAAATTACACGCTAACGCATGAGCAGTAGGCTAAGCAGTGAGTCGGTGGCCAATAGCTCCGTAGATTGATGATTAAACGAACGCTAAATAGGGCTTGTCAGTACTACACGTAGCGTGGCAACAGTAATTATTGATCACATTACCAAATAATTGGTCACTTTTGCATTCGTGATACAACTAATAACCACCAGCCACCATTCACTCCCAGGACACCTCCAATTTTCACAGCGTGACTCTGCCCCTGCATAGAGATCTGTAGGCCAAAGCGGCCTCAACTCACTCCCATAAGAGATGCCTTAGCTCAAGCAAGCTCCTTCAATCTCACAGAGATCAAGTGGCTCACACAAACTCATCCACACTCGTAGAGATGCGCGTTAGCGTGAGAAAATAACTGGTCAGCGCGCATCTGTAATCTAAGCGCTAACGCCTGGGAATGCAACTTTCTCAGTACGGCTGGCAGCTGCTTGCATTGACGCCGTGTACACGCCGTGTACAAGACGTGTACACATCGTCAAGCAACGTGTACAAGCGACGTGTACGCGGACGGCACACGCGGATTGCTCGCGCAGATGTTTGCCCGCGTCCCATCGTTCCCGAGAGGAAGACAAAGCCTGGATTGTCTGGAAGGATTAATGAGGCGAGTTGTGAATCCACACGACGCCTCTGGATTTTGGCACTCCCGTGTAAACACACACACACACACGCGCACCCCTAAAAAAAATTGGGTTAGGCCACGTGGTAGCTTTATGCCTGTCATTAACCCTTGACCACCCGAAAAAATTGTCACGCTTACAAGATTGTCACGGTTATTTACACAATGCCAATGTATCGATCAAATTCTGGCCGATGAAGCTCCTCCTCACCGGTGGCTTAAGATAAAACTATTGGCCAGGGGAACACATGTTTTAATTATACGCACGCTTGGCAAACATCATCTGTGAGCGTTGGCGCAGGTGTCCCGGCAAAGCGCGCGGTGTTTGTTGATGCCGACGCCGGATTGATTGAATTCGCCACTTTGAGATGCATTTTTTCATTTTTTATTTAACACGCCTTATCTGAGCATACTGGGTGGAGTGGGAATGGTGGGGGGGGGGGGGGGTAAGTTGTCGGACTATCCTGGTGACCTGTGACCTGGTGACCCGGTGACTTGGTGACCTGGTGACCCGGTGACCTGGTGACTTGGTGACCTGGTGACCTGGTGACTTGGTGACTTGGTGACCTGGTGACGTGGTGACCTGGTGACTTGGTGACCTGGTGACCCGGTGACCTGGTGACTTGGTGACCTGGTGACCTGGTGACTTGGTGACCTTGTGACCTGGTGACCTGGTTATGGCTCGCATTAGCTTCGAGTGATCTTTGAATCGGCCCCCACCTCTGCCAGCCCACACTGGCCAGCGTAGTGAAGTGGACAAAAAGGGCTGTTCATGATGATCCAAGCCCGCTCGGACAACGAGTTTCTCTTGCGTTACATTCCAACAGGCTCTTATCGCGTTTTAGTCAGAATCGGAATTAGAATATGTATTCATACTGGAGGAATGCAATGAGCTATAAAGCTCGTTCTCACAGATGTCCAGTCATCACCGACACACGAGAGGTTTGGATCTTGCTCGCGATGTGTGGCCAGTTGTTACGAGATGAGTTTGGAGCAAAGGGTGGCACAGTCGGGTGTTTTACAATCGGGTTTAATTGTCTTTTTATATTAAAACCGATCATCTGAGATTGGGAGAAATCCGGTTTAATTGGTTCTAATTGCAGAACCGCACTTCGCCAACTTCTCAACGATGGGCTTCATCCATTCCAAGCGAAGGAACTCACTGGCGCCCACGATTGTGGAGAAGCTCGTGTTCATCAAGACCAACCTGCCCGCCGCATTCTACGACTACCCCGTGCCCGACGGCCCCCCTGAGTACGATAGCAGCACCGACGAGGAAGCAGCCTAAGCCTTGGATCAGAGTTTCGTATTCATTAAACCAGGTTTTAATTCCCCGAAATCGTGTTTAATTGTATTAAAGAAACAGCCCGATGCCTGCCGCTGGAAAAATCGGGTTTTTAAATCCTTTATATTAAGTTCGCTTGCTTGCTTGCTTGCGTGCTTGCGTGCTTGCTTGCTTGCTTGCTTTCGACCGTGCAAATCTTTCGGTCGTTTTTTAACCCACTTCCCGTGATCCAATCGAGCTGACATTTTGCACACAGACTCGTTGTGCGAGACAATTAGTGTTCGTGAAAATTTAAATACTGGCACACAATCATCTGACCCATAGGTGGCAGCCATCTCAAGCCAGAGGACGAGAGGACTCTAGCCGCCACGCATATAAAGGATTTATAGTGAAAAACTTTGTTTTTACGGGTTATACTTATTTCCACCCATGGTTTGGAGCGCCTGGATAAAAACCCCACACGCAGCCCACGAGAAGAACTGTCTCTCAAGCTGTGCACGCGTGGGGGAGTCAGAAAACACCCTCCATGCACTGCTTCCGGCAGGCAGCTCTCCACCTTACAAGCGGCCCTCTCGTGAACACAATCTGTGCGCCATCCACAGGCCGCTTGGAGGTCAAGGGGGAAATGTGGACGCTTTTTTTACACGCTTTTATTGAACTCACTCTGTCTGTTGTTGTCGTTGTTGTTTTCGTAGTTGTATCCTCAAATCTCGTAACTCAATTTTAATCCACTTCCCAATGTGGTATCGACTGCAAACTTGGTATATTTATGTCGTACTGATGACAATAGTATATTCTGTCAAAAAAATAAAGTATTTTAAAACATTAATTTTTATATGTTATGTTTCGGCTTGGGTCTAATTGTCCACGCTCAACTGACGTTGGCTGTAAATCACCACGGCCCCTCACGTTGTGGCAAGCTTCGGGGCCACTTCCTGGAGTCGTGGAGTTCTGCCATTACGAGTAGGGTACATTTCATTAAAGTGTGTTTGAAAAAAAGTATTTTTAAATATTACTTATTGAAGAAAATATTCAGTCGGGTCCCTTTGTTTGACACCGCGAGATGACTGGAGGGCCAAAACAATGTTAAATGGATGGGCATTAAAAGTCGTGTCTTTTTAATAGAGCCAAAAAGATCGGAATCGATGGACTCCATAGACCATGTGTTTCATGGTTTCATTAAACATGAAAACACGCCGTGAAATACGATTTAATTGCAGGCGTGTGTCTCCGCAGGCCAAGTTCAGTGTGGGAGCGTAAGACACTTTACAGCATATTCCCTTTGGCATCAACCCCGAGTGTACCTCCTGGCAAATCTCTTCCTCGGGGTCCCTGCAGGCAAAAACCCAAGCGAGACCCCCTTCATATCCCCCACGTCTCGACAGTAACAGTCGATCTGATGTATATATATGGGATGCTGCCACTGTAGTGTAATGGTTAGCACATCGGACTCGCAATCCAGAGGTCACCGGTTCAAATTCATCTCCCAGCGTGGCAGCTGAAACAATGGGGCGGGTTTTTAAAACACCCCCCACCACCACCACAACCACTCCTGTCAACCCAACAGCATAAATGGATTCCTCTACAGTTGATAGACGGGTTGCTTTCAATGGGATGAAGTGTGGTTACAGTACTTCCACCCATTCCAAGGCACCTGGCCAACGTTGGGAAGTAGGCCAAAACGCACTATACATTGGGGGCTCTCTATAGTGTATGCTGACCTCTTATTTCACAAGAAATGGTATGAGCAGGATATTTAAGGACTACACTTTTATCTGATAGAGCCACGAGGCCTGTGTCTGACCCCATGGCCATGCCTCATCCTCCTCCTCCTCCTCCACCCACGAGATTCTCTCTAGCACAGAGGACCAGGGTGTGCCACTGCACGTGGCAGATAAATAATTGATGTGTACCCATGGCTGTGTGAGTGCAGTTACGTGGTGTGGGACGGGAGGGGGGAATTATCTCTTTGCTCGGTGCAGAAGCGACACATAAAATCAAATCCCAGTCGCTCCCCACGAGATTGCTATGAAGTCTGCCAGTGTAGTGTGCCCCAGTATCTATCCAATTAATCTGCCTTCCGTGTTCATTTCAAGGCAATTGATTGGGCACATCACATCTGTTTTGCAATGAATAGCTCAAGCGGGGACTGTGTACTTTCCAAAAAAGATTATGGTTAAATGACTTGATAGAGTGAGATGACAGCAGGGAAAAAAATGTGCAATGAGCGAATATGGAGTGTGTTGTTTTAATAGAGTCACGAGGATTGATATCGGATCAATATGCGTCTCGCGGTTTATAACGCATCTCGCGGTTTAATTAAACATTGGACGTAAAATGTGAAATGGAATGTAAGTAATATTCGCTCTAAAAACAAAGCGCACGGAGTAGAATATTAAAATGCTGGCTACTACTCCTGCCCAACCACCCGTTCACCCACCGTCATTATTCAAATGCAAGTGGTGTCCTAGGATGTGGCGCCACACTCTCCCATACACGAGCACGCGGATGACTTCCACGTGTGATGGTGAGCACATTGACCTTGCGATCCAGAGGTCGCCGGTTGGATTCGAGCACCCGGCGCTGCAGCTAACACAATCGGTGCAACTTTCTCAACCTCCCCACACCCCTCCAGCCCACAGCCTCTATCCACTCAGCAGCGTAAACAACGATGCAGTTAAATTTTAATTAAAAGCTTTCGTGACTGCAGTGATTCATAATCTTGGTTCTTTCGGTAAAGTTACGTAGAAGGGAAATAATCAAATAATATAAATATAAAACAATAAAAATTGTCACGACGTTTCGACTGCAACACAAGCAATCATCATCAGGTGTGAAATCCACGGCAAGAAAATTTGAAAAAAATTCCGCGTAATCACACCTGATGATGATTGCTTGTGTTGCAGTCGAAACGTCGTGAGAATTTTTATTGTTTCGTATTTTTATTATTTTATTATTTTCCTTCTACGTGACTTTACCGAAAGAACCAAGAATATAACGACGCAGTTAGTTTACGATTTGCACGTGGTGTGTGTGTGTGCTGGGGTAAAGTGTAGGTACTTCCGCCTTTCCCAAGAGGTTCTGGCCAAAGTGAAATAAGTAGACCAAATGCGCTTCAGAGGGGCTGTCGTGAGCGGCCTCTATTGGAAATCTGTGACTTTTATAGCTCATTGCAAGGCCGTAGCCATGGAGTCAACATTGGGGGGGACCAAATCTTCCAGGGGGTCTGGGGTCCCCCCACCAGAAAAAAATAATCTAAATTTGAAAACTAATTTATTGGCATTTCCTGCCTAAAATATAAAAAATGCACTAACACATAGGATAGACTTTTTATTTATTTTTACAATAATGTCTAATAGTGTATTGTATTACATTGCTCTGTTTTTTTCTGTTTTTACATTTTCTTATTTTATTGTATGTAACGGCAGAGATTAGGGATTAATAAAGTACAATTATAACCACAATCATATAAACAGAAATGTATTTTATAGCAATAATTTGGGTGGGGGGGGGGGCATTTTGAGCATATTTGAAAATTGGGGGGGGGAATCTGTCCCCCCCAAATATATTATAATTATAGCCTTGGCTGATTGGATTCCTCCAGTATAAATACATATTCTGATTCTGGAAGGCCTTCTCACCAGCAGTGGCGTCAGTTAGCAATTGCAGGGCTGCACCTTCTACACAAGTCTCGGTGCGGCCCTCTGCTCGTGGCGTACCTCGATGCTGGAGATGTCAGCGTTCACTTTCTTTGCGACTCAACAAACAGTCGCGATACGATTCGACAGTCGGTTCACGTCTTAAAACCGTGTGGTGGAATGTGGCAACATCTCGCGGTTGGAGGGGCTCGCATTAAAAACCGTTACAACATGCGAATACAACCACGTGCATTGATCCACACGGACAGCGTTGAACGGTAACCGGAAACCGTTTAAAAAATTCCACGTAATCGTTTTCAGTGGAATTTCAGCAGGAAGAGGCGTGCATACCCGAACTGTACTCCACCACATGCGAACTGCCGATCCAATTACTGTGGCGTTATCCATTTATACTACTGGGCGGATAGAGTCCTGGGGGAATTGTCTGCATGTTGAACTTTTTTCGCACCAGCGTACGTAGCCAGTCGCGCTGATGGACAACAAACTAAAAACAAAACGCAGTTCTACTATGAGACATCTCCTTTACCAGTGGCAAAATATAGTAGTAGGTTTTTACCCTTTAAACTGGTACCTTAAAGGGTAAAAACCTACTACTATATTTTACCACTGGTAAAGGAGGTCTCATAGTGTAAATGCTTATCCCTGAGCTCTCAATACTCTGATAGTGCACTGTTTTTTGAGTTGTACGCCTTTTGGCGTCATCTGGTCCAACACCAATGGAGACTAGGCTCTAAGGAAAGCTGTCTCGGGTGTGGACCAGTCAACTTCAAGGACAGTGCATATCATTACCATTATCAGAGTTGTTTCTTTTTGTTTGCATTTTGACTGCTTGTGTTGCGGTTATTGCAAACATGATGCCTTGTATAAAGGTGTCAGTTTTTGTACCAGTTTAAAGGGTAAAAACCTATTACTATAAAACGCAGTTCTGTTAGAAATTTGTTTTTTTTCCGTTTAGATTTAAGAAACTTTCCCCATTGTTTGACCTGCAGTGCCCAAAAGATGGGATGGCACGCCTGACCTTTGGATTGTATGTCCATTGTGCTGATAACCATTACACCACTGTGGCAGCATCCTTTGTTTTCCCCTCTCAGTTAAAAGAACGTGATGTTCATCACTCTCGGCGTGTCTGTGTGTCTACGCTCAACTCAGCGGATGGATTTACAGACCGATAACATTGAAAAAAACCTCACCACAGCCGTTCAATGTGAATCGCACACCGACAGCGGACAACTGCCCTTGAGAAGAGGACGAGGGTACCCTATTAACTAATTCATATATCCAATTAGGGGGAGAGAACAATTGATACGGGCTGAATTATACGACTGCAGCGAAACGTAAACACGGGGAGAGAGAGAGACACAGACGTCAGGCTTTTGTGTTGGTACCTTTTACCGCTGAAATAGGGATAGGAAAATCGGACCCGAATATCATATTTCTGAATGTGCGTGATTCAAAATTTAAAAGGGAGAAACAGAAGGAGCCGAGTGAAAAAGTGAAACCACTTCTTTTCAGGGTCAGTGATTTGAAACGCTAAACTCCCAGGATGCTCTGCGGTGTATTTTCGGGTTGTACCGCATGTTGTTGTTTTGCGTGGTGTCCAACGTTTTGCGTCCACATGCTGCGAGCTTCTGCAGGAACTGAATTAAATCAAATTTCAGCACCACACGACGGCGCGTTGTTCGTCACGACGTCCGATGTTTCAGGAACTGATTTGAATTGATGACATTTGTTCAGTTTTTTGAAGAAGCTCCCGGCACGCTGAGCGAAACTTCGGACACTGTGCCGAACCACGCACGGTAACCCCGAAAACACATCGGAGAGCTAAAGGATGGAGGGAGCTTGAACCAGGGACCTACCCTCTGCGGTTAGATAACTTTCAGAAGAGAAGTAGATAATTCAATGTACACGTGTTGGTTCAAGGAAGCCCCACTCACCCCGTCTCTCTTACCACTCAGCAGTGGTAACATTTGTCGATGTGAGGAGCGAGCCGCGCATTTGGAGAGAAGAAATGATTTCAAACCACGTGGCGGGTTGGGAAGACATTGTCTGTATTCAAGTTCAAGTTAATTTATTAGGTATAGCCCTGTGAGCCATTCAGCTCTTGAATCAGAGCCGCTGCGAGACGTTGGGGCACCGTGCCAACATCCGACTAAATTCTGATATTCATCCTTCTGTGGCTGGTAAAAGCTGACTTTATTGGAGGTGCCGGCCACGGAACGTCTATTTGTCTGAAGCATGCGCTGTCCACTGCTGGACATATGCACCCCATGCAGGGAACCCCTTTGGCTGTGGGGCCAGGATATGAGAAGAGGAGTGTTTAATCGCATTCTTCTCGGATGGTTCTGAGTGGATTTGTTGTTTGTGTCATTTGCCTCTGTGATGACCTCTTGACCTTTGCCGTGAACGCTAACGATCCTCAGTGTAAAACTCTCACGAAACATAATACCGGTGAACTCTCGTCGATTGAGTATTTAATCACCGCATCGCAAGACGTGCGGTCCAATCTCGCGAGACTTCGTGCGGACTGCGCGCCGCGGTTTTGCGTTTCACGGGGGGGGGGGCCTTGAGCCATGGACGTTGACTTCAGGCACAGAACTTGAAAACAAAGAGAGAGAGAGAACACGAAAGGTCTGTCAGGATAGCTGCTGCAATAAATTCGGTGGATTTTCCATTGCACCATGAAACGCTGAAGTTTGGACAGGTTTCATGAAATGCAGCACCTAAAATAACTCAAGGCGGGCGGTGATCAAAATGAACGTGGTGGTGGTGGTGCAGCTGAATGTTTATTTTATTATGAATCCAAAGTGCACGCAGGAAACGTGTTTGAAAGGACATTTCAAAGACTGCGGGTGACCGCCGTGGCACTTGCATCTCCGTAAGCCACAGGGACATTCAACAATAAAACATGGCTCGTTTGTGAGTGGGCTTGAACAGTCGCCACAAAGACGCCTTCCCCGCCGTGGAAGTTCATCGCTTTGAAATGAGGCCGCCCAGAAACCAAATTGCAATCTGTTAAGTGGCTCAGCACTCCTTCAGCTTAACGCACATCTCTGCGAGCTGAATATAAACGGAAATACTGCGTAGGTTTTACCGCGGTGTAATGGTTAGCAAATTAGACTCTCCAGTGGTCCTAGATTTGAAGCTTTCGTGACGGCAAGGATTCATACTCTTGGGTTTTTTCGGTTCGATTCTACTTATCGGAGCAGCAGATGAAACAATGGGGCAAATTTATGCAGGCCCAAACACATCAATTTATGCGTCTTCGCTCGCACGAATTGACTCTGGAATTTGGTCCCATCCTCTCTTTTCCCAGCTAATACCAGCTTCCTATCACCGTGCTTAATTCAAGACGAGTGTTTATCTATCGAATGTTCTACAACTTTAAGGACGCTGTTTGTTGCTGGACGCTTGGCGTTGTGGTGTGGGGTAGAGTGTGACTACTCGCACATTTTAGACGACGTCTGGCCAGCATTGAAGAGTAGGCCAACACGCCCTTAGAAGTGAGGGGTTCCCTAGAGCTCCCTCTAGCGGAAGGTTCATCTACCAGCAGTGGCTTGAGCAAGTAATTTTAGGGCTGCACTTTTGTTGCTGCTGCATAATACAAGCATCCGTTGTGTTTTTGGAGGTTTAAAAAAAAAACTAATTTCACGAATGACAGTCCAATTAGCCTTGCATCCGCAGAGAGCAAATCATGGGAGTCTATTTTAGTCGATAATGTTGAGTTCAGCTCGGCTGGAGGTGAGAGGCAGCGGCAGTCAAGTAAAGGGCTTCACGGTGCCACGCTCATACGGTCCGCTGACCTCCCGTGTGGCCAATTCTAAAACGTTTGGCGACGAAAATCATCCGTTAGCGCTGCCTCCCGGCACCGTGCTATTTGCATGAATACGTTTAACAAACGCTTCGGAGAGGATGCCGCACGAAAAGGTCGAGACCCTACGATGTGTCACCACTGGCCGGGACATGTTTGTAACGGTGACGAAGGCCGGCGATCACCGTAAGACACTCCAAGTGGTAGTTACACTTCACCAGTAGCAATAATTATGAAAGTTAAATATGCAGCCTTCGCACTTTCTTGCTCATGCTACTGCTGGTGGAAGGACCTCCATTCGTGGGAGCTGCAAGGAACCCTTCTCGAGGATATGCTTGCCTTCTCATGCCACTGCTAGCCACTCGTCTCAGAAGAGGTGGTCGTACCCACACTTTACACCATCGCACGTGGCCTGCCGATCGACTGACTATGGCCTACCCCATATATGCCGCTGCTTGGTCAGAGGAGTGGGCATTTTAGAAACTTGCGTATTGCTTCAACTGCAGCGCCGGGCAGATGAAACCAGCACATTGTGTTGATTTGTTTGCTCAAAAGCAAACCGTTTAATTGTTGAATTTTAAAAAAAATGCACATTGGCGGGCACATTAAGGTTAATTCACGAAGGCATGCGTAAGCACGGCCACAACAGAGGCTGCACCTCCCATGCGGAGTAAAGCCACATCAACAGGTGTGCACTTTTGCATAGAATCAATAGCGACAATGTCTCGCGGCCTTTCAGCGTGATTGACGTCCTTTCAGCCGACGAACTCTTCCTGCCTCCCCCCTTGCCGTCATTTGTCACCAGGCAATAAAGGTACTGTCCTCGTATGCACGTACGTTAAATATATTTTGAACGTCGGCGAGTGGATTTTACCGACCGTTCTCTGCATCGTACTCGAGGCTGGCGGGCGTACATCACCAGCGCACGCAGATTTATCCCCACATCTCGCGGCTACGAACCTCGGTGTGCGTACAGCTCAAGGCGCGGTGACATCTGCTCTGCCAAATTTACACTCGGCCACAGGTTTAGCGATAGACACGAAACAAAGGTGGTAAATCATCCTGATTCATTTTTTGGCAAAAAAAACACGTCCAACGGTGATTACATTACATCACATGGAAAAGCTGGCACGATGCGAATGACTTTTAATATTAGTCTAATTATTCTGTATGGTGGCAGGGCACTGTGATGAGTATGCAGTTTTCAGAACTGCAATAAAATTTTCCGTAGTGATTACATTTCCCTCCCGCCCACCCTCCTCCCAGCTGCGGACCATTGCTGAAATGTCATCTGTCACATTTTGATGACACGGTCGAAGCACTCATCATCTTGGCAATGCGTCGCATTGCTTGTAATTGACACTTTCCATATGATATCATGGCAAGACACGCTGTGCGATGTTTAAGTCTGGAAGAGAACATAGCAGGTAAGGGTTTTTAAGCTCTCAGTTGGCAAAAAATAAATGTCGCACTGGGTTGCACACGTGCGCAGGACAGAGGGAGGTCCAGGTTGCCGTGACGGTGGCATTTGGCGTGTTCTCCACGAGTCTGGCGACCAAAGGGGAAGAGATGACCTCAGAGCAGATGGCGTTAAACTGTTAGGGCAGATCGTGGAAGTCGGGTATCTACTGTGCAGCAGCTGTTGGATTTTGGCAGAGGGAAGAAAGGGTGGTCGCATCAGCGGTTTTATTCTTGAAGATGTCTTTGATCTTCTTGGTTCTTTCGGTAAAGTCACGTAGAAGGGAAGTAATAAAATAATAAAAATTAAAACATAATAAAATAATGCTCACGACGTTTCGGCCACAACGCAAGCAGCCGTCCTCAGGTGTCGCCTCGACAGACCTGGTTTCACCTGAGGACGGCTGCTTGCGTTGTGGCCGAAACGTCGTGAGAATTACTTTATTATGTTTTATTTTTATTATTTTATTACTTCCCTTCTACCTGACTTTACCGAAAGAACCAAGAAGATGAATCCCTGCAGTCACGAAAGCCTTAAATCGAGATGTCTTTGATCTTGATATTTTAAAATATTCGCCAAGAAATTAATGGAATCCTAGCGAGTGACGTCGTGGATCTCTGTGCGCGGGTCAATGCTCACAAAGTAAAACCTCTCCCGCGCCACTTGGAGTGACATTTACCGTCACTTGACGACTGTCACACGCGGTTGTGAGGTGTGTGACCAGGGGATGGCAGTGCTGAGTATCGCCGCTCTCATGTGCGACGGGGTTTTCTCCGGGCACTCTGGTTTCTTCCCACACGAAGCCAAACACTCAATAATAGTATTGGGCAGACATCCCAATGCAGCACTCTCTTGTCAAGAGATTCCTGAGATTCGGCGAGGCTTTCCTGGGTAAATACTTGGTAATGTTATTATTATTATTACACTGGTAAAAAAAAAAATTCTGGCCTGGACTGTTGCAGCTGTTTTAGACAAATTTCAGGGTGCTGATTCCAAATCTGATCTCAGATTTGCTCTATCACATCTCATTTTTATGCTATCGGCATACCCCATTTTCATTGATTTTACCCGAAATTAACTCTGTCACTTATGATTGCAAGTTGTTGCGAGTCAGTGACTGCTTTAGTGTTAAAATATGGTGCTGTATTTTTAGGATAGTGTGTTTATAATATCATTTTATGTAGATATCCACATTTATTTAATATTTTTATTCTGCAATTTTTATTGAAAATGCAATATATGATATCTCAAAAACCTGATGTGATAGACAAAAACCGATGCCAGATTTGGAATGAGCACCCCAAAAATACCTTATAACCGTTGGAATACCTTATGCCAGAAAAAGTGTGTTGACCAGTGTTATCAGAACTGATGATGGTGGTCGTGGTGGCACTGCACGCCTGTAATCCAACACTGCGAAGTCAAGGTTTGGTGTAACTTACACATATTGTGAGACTCCATTCCCACGGGCGTTGAGATGCCATGCCTTGGCGTGCCACCAGCAGCCGGTGCAGCAAGTTTGGACAAATCTCCATCAAATCAAGATTGAAATCTCCATCTGTTCCATCTTGTATCGCATATTGCTCCCTCGCATGCACGGGGGTTTCTCCCGGTGCTCCAGTCTCCTCCCACGTGTATAAACACTCATTAATTGGCTGAGAACCTCTGAATATATATTTTTACATGAATGCACCTGCGTGTTGTTTAATGTGCAGCGGCGGTGTGTGAGATGCAGTTTGCATTAATGACGCTACTGAATAAAAACTTTATTTTATTACGATTAATCGACCGAAAGTTGTAATCAACTACATTTTTGTGGTCGGTTACTCAGACCCCTTTAATCCTGACACCTGCCCCTAAAATCCAGGCTTCGCGTCATGCGACTGATAATGCAGATAATATCAACAAGGCCCGTCTATCACCTCCAGTCCAGCGGCACACATGGGAACAACGCAGTTGGGACGATTTCCCCCCAAATATATTTTCGTTTAATCCACTTAGTCAAGTTAATTGGACGATAATCGGTAGAGCGATCGATTACTGAAATAAACATATCCCGGTTGTAATTATTCCTCCATATGGCTTTAGTCTTCCAGTAGCCAGCTGGCACGCCTGTCAATGTAAATTGCACTGGATGAACATCGTGTAATGTATTTGAAAGGCGATGAAAAAGAAATGAAGTGTGCTTTGGCTTGTAGATGGTAGACGCCATCATAACAACACATACACGTGAGCCGTTGCATGTTCGTGCCAGCGTAAACACGACTCGGCCATTATAAGTCCAGGGGTTATAAATCTCTCCCATTGTGCTCGTGTTGACGGTGTTCTCTGTATGAGCCGTATCGCAATACAACACAGCACCACCACAGCTCTACGATATCCCAGTGGTGCATCTAGTAGGACGGGGGGTGGAGGTGGGGGTCTCGTGATAACACTCGTCAAGATAATCCATTACACTGGTCAACAAAAAAAAACATTTTTTTCTGGCCTGGACTTTTGCAGCTGTTCTAGACTAATTTCAGGGTGCTGATTCCAAATCTGATCTCAGATTTGCTCTATCACATCTCATTTTTATGCTATCGGCATACCCCATTTTCATTGATTTTACCCGAAATTAACTCTGTCACTTATGATTGCAAGTTGTTGCGAGTCAGTGACTGCTTTAGTGTTAAAATATGGTGCTGTATTTTTAGGATAGTGTGTTTATAATATCATTTTATGTAGATATCCACATTTATTTAATATTTTTCTTCGGCAGTTTTTATTGAAAATTCAATATTCGATATCTCAAAAAGCTGACGGGACAGACAAAACCTGATGCCAGATTTGGAATCAGCATCCCAAAATTAACTTAAAACCGTTGGAATACCTTATGCCAGAAAAAGTGTGTTGACCAGTGTTATGAACGAAACTGTGGTGTGAAGTTGTGTCACTATTTGGGAGTTGCTCGATTTGAAAACGGGCCACGTTGATGAGACGGTTGCCAGTGTATATCGCCCGTTTTGCCCGGGGTCCCCTTTCAAAAAGCGCTTCCCATCTCAACGGGCCTCCCTCACAATAAACTGACCACAGCCGAAGAAAGGACCGTTGCAGAATATGCAAATTAATTTGGCCCTGACAGCTTCCCGTCGGTTTACCCGACCGCTAATTAAAGACAAACCGCGGGTTGGAAAGCGCTGCATAAGCAAGCCGGCCATGCATAAGCGCGATTTTTAAATCCTTTATATTAAGTTCACTTGCTTGCTTGTGCGCTTACGACCGTGCAAATCTTTCGGTCGTTTTTTTAACCCACTTCCCGTGATCCAATCGAGCTGACATTTTGCACACAGACTCGTTGTGCGTGACAATGTATTTTCGTGAATTTTTTTTCCCAAAATTTGACACTTTGAAGGAAATTTTTATTTATTTAATTACCAATTGAGTAATGGTGGCAGGCAATCATCTGACCCATAGGTGGCAGCCATCTCAAGCCAGAGGACGAGAGGACTCTTGCCGCCACGCATATAAAGGATTTATAGTGAAAAACTTTGTTTTTACGGGTTAATTTTTTCACCACTTGTTTGTTTATCTCTCTTTTATGAGTCTGATAAGGCTCATGATTATTAGAATTGCCAACAGCCGCTCACAGTCATTCCTGCCCTTCCTGTCTGCACTACTGACTGGCCTTGCACACTCATCATTGCATCACAGCGGTGCAATTCAACTCAATGACTCTTGACGAATGCGCCTGTTTTACGACACATTCGTGGAAGCCGTATGCCCTGACCTGCAGCGTCAGCGCAATGTTTATACTCGTGTTTTAACGAAGGGAGCGTTAAAAGTGCGGTCCAACGGCGCATCTCTGCTGCGCTGTCCTCCGCTGTGCCACCCCACGTGGCCCCACAGTCTGTTGGCACATGCTCAATGCACGGTGGATCACCCATCGAAGCAACTGTCCAGGTCTTCTTGGTTCTTTCGGTAAAGTCACGTAGAAGGGGGAAAAAATACAATTCTTACGACGTGTCCAGGCTTAAATCAGCTCGAGATTCTGGGTGATTTGGTCGCGATAATAATATTATTTTACACCCCATTGCAAATCCACTGCTGGATAAAGGCCTCTCCATGCCTTATAATCATGGGTTTTTTTTTTTCAACCATACTTCACCACACCGGTCAATGTCGGTTGGTGAGAGCAAGGGCCCACAATTGGGTTGGGTCATCGCATGCATTTTGAGACTAGGCACTCAATACGGTTATAAGGGCATGTGCTTGGTCACGAAGCTATTACTGTGTGTGTGTGTGTGGGAGAGCAATGTCTGCTCTTGGCAGGCAAAGGCACATGCTTGATAATGGCACGAGTGCTCATCGCTGTGTGTGTATGTGTACATGGGTATGTATGGCACGAGAGCACATGCCTAACCTTAACGAAACGTGTTGGAGCAAGAGGGCATTTACTGGAGCATAAAGCCACCTTTCGTAGTTGAAGGCGTGGGGGGGAGGGAGGCGGCAAATATCAGCGAGTGGCACTAATGCCCTTTAGAATGTGTGACACCTGCACAGGTTTCGGAAGAAACGAGCTGAGATTTAATGGCTTTGGTGACTCAGTCCTCTGTGTGAAATTCAACTCTAGAATTTCACGATTCTCTGCGGCGTAACGGATTTGTTGTCACGGAGGCAACTTTCCGCTTCTTTCGCGCCCGCTGAATGCGGTATGCGCTGAGCGCCGTGGATTGTGATCAGCCCTTCGTGCCGCACAAGCTCGAAACGCCGTCCCAGTGGCGGAATGTGTCTCGTTTAAAAAGTCAGCCCCGTGGCGTGCGCGCCACGTGACCCCGGTCACGGAGTACATCACGGCATCTTTAAAACATTCCGTGGCAAGGCTTGCCGGATCGCGGCCAGATGTGGTTAAGGCCCCGTGGAATTGCGTCTCGCGGCATCGTTGACGGGAGCGGCCAAAACGGAGAGCTGTTCGTGTTTGGGCAATGCCGTGAATATTCATTTTGTGCGTTTAAAAAATTGAATCAAATGAATGTATCTAGCTAATTGAGAGAGTTTCTACTGCGTGGGCTTATTGCGGTCGTGCCGGAAGGCTCTCCGATGCGTTTTCAGATTTTATCGAGCGCGGCTCGGCACTTCATGACCCGCTTTAGAGTTCCGTTCCTGAATTTAAATCCAACTGCACTGAATGGAATGCTTATTTTGAGAGAAGTTCCCAGCAGTTGGAGCGAAACGTCGGACACGATGCCGGACAACACGCTGTGCAATAACGAAACGCACGTCAGAGAGCTACGCGAGATCTGACTGCGGTTACCCGCGTTGTACTTTGTGAGACTCTCTTAGTCGGGGGGGGGGGGGGGCTCTCCACCGCACCATCTCGTAAAAGGCCCTTCCGACAGCAGTGGCCTGAAGCAAGAGACGGCAGGGCTGAACCCTTTCCCTGTAACTTTATTTTGTGACAATTGAATCGCGCGCAGTAGTTTTTTTTAATGGTGCTTCTGCCCCGCGCGGCGCACCGGACGAAGCGACTCGTGGTCCCCCCTCACGCCGGCATCGACGGCATCCGCGTCACGTCAACTTGACCGACGGCCCTCATTTCCCCGGGCGGACGTCCGCACGCGACTCATCGAGCTTGCCCCGGGGTTCGTCGCTCGCGCCGCGCCGGGGAGGCTCCACGCGGCGCGTGGAATAGCCCCGCGTCCTCGGAGCAACGTGGTTGGTGGAGGTGATGGGCTCCAGGGTGCGGTGAAGGTGCATCCCTGCAATTCCTTGCTCACGCTACTGCTGGTCGAAGGGCCTCTAAGCTCTGTTCAGCCGCTGTCACGGACGATGGCATTTTGGGATACTCAACCATGCCGGCCGGATATCTTGGAAGAGTTTGGTACGCGCACACTTTACCCCGCCGCGCGCGACATGCCGATGGCTTAATTGGGTTGGTGGAAGCTATCCCTAATACATTTGCAGCAGAAGGCAGCAGCCCACGTACTTCATTACGACTTGCGCACAGCCAAATGTGCACCGCTGCTTCGTCATTTTAATTTGGGAGCCCATTAGAAGCCATTGTGTGGTAAGCGCCTTCCAGCGGCGCGCCGATAATATCGTGCCGAGTTGAATTCCTTTTGTGCTCGCCATTGGAATCTTGCGGGGGAGTTCACGTTTCGTGGTGCTTGCCAAATGAAAAAGAAACAAAGACAGAGACCCCCCCCCCGCCGTGTAGCCTTCACAAGCCGTTGGGGCAAGTGCTCTTCGCGAGCCAGTTTTCTAGTTTAAGGCCTGAAGCGCGTCGTAATAGTGATCGACCGAGGGGAGGCTCCGGACCGGTTCAGACATTCTCCGCTGATGTTGGCCGCCAGCGGGAATCGAATCCGGGTTCTCGTGTTTGTCGCGCGGCACGCGAACCCCATCGCCGCAGCTCCCTACATGACAAAATAGGCCGCGTAGATGCACGCGTAGCCTCGGCAAAACAGAGAGTCATCCTAATTCAGTGCATGTGCCAGGCACTTGAGGCCCGCGCAGGGGGTAATGTCAAACCAGTGATTTGCTTCTGAGAATAAAAGAAGCAAATAATCGCGTGCTCTGCTGAACGCGATTTTACAATTATCTCCCCGATGCGTTTTCGGGGTTTGCCGCATGTTGTTTGCCACGACGTCCGACGTTTCTGTCAATGGGTCGGGAACTTCGTCGGGAACGGCATTGTTGTCCGGATGGATTTCTCGGTGAAATTCCTAAAGATGCTGTCGGCGCTGGCAGCGAAACGTCGGACATGGTGCCGGACGATAGGCCAGGCGACCCAAAAAACCACATGGAAGCCGTGCAACAGCATGATCGCGCAAACTCTCCGCAGTGGATTCTACGATTCCTGCGTGAAATTTGATGCAGGATGAATGCAACGAACAGACTTTAGATGTTGAACTCTGTAGGAGTCCCCAGTGAATGGGATGCACATTGGGTTTCTGTGGATGTAAGACGGTTTGAGCTGCAGTGGCATTTAAGCGCCAAATAAATGCAAATCCATATTTTATACGCCCGCAGGCATAGCCTTGATTATTCCGTAAAAAAAAAAAAACTCGCAAAGCCTGCAGAGGAGCATTTTGGGTAATTGGTAAGAAGGTAAAGGTGCAGCCCTGCAATTGCTTGCTCACGTCACTGCTGGCAGTACGGCCTCAATTCGAGGGAGGTCGAGAGAGAGAGCTCCACTCGGACGCTATTCTTGGCCGACTTCCACGCGGGCCACGTGTGTAGAAGCACCAACACTTCACCCCACCGTGACGCGGCCTGCCCATCGACTACACGGTGGTGTGTTGCACGTGAAAACCGCTGAGGTGGTTGGTGGGGGCGATTTAAGAAACTTGCGTCATTGTGATAATTGTTTTTTTACCCTTCTATCTGGCAACAAAACTGACACCTTTTTTTACAAGGAGTCATGTTTACATAGACCACAATACCTGCAGTCATAATGCAAACAAAAAACATAACTCTGATAATGTGCACTGTCCTTGAAGTTGATTGGTCCACACCCGAGGAAAGCTGTCTCGGGTGTGGACCAATCAACTTCAAGGACAGTGCATATATTATCAGAGTTATGTGTTTTTTTGTTTGCATTATGACTGCAGGTATTGTGGTCTATGTAAACATGACTCCTTGTAAAAAAGGTGTCAGTTTTGTTGCCAGATAAAAGGGTAAAAAAAACAATTATCATATTTTTTACTTGCAAATGAGGTTCCAATGGTTGCGTCATCGTTTCAACTGCCGTGCCGGGAGATCGAATCGGGCCTGACGACCTCTCGTTTAACACGTCCAGTGTGCTGACCGTTCACCGTGGCGGGCACCCTGAAACATGTTGGGTAAGACAATCAAATATGTGAATCTGTATCGTCGTAATGATCCAGTGGCGTCTCGTTCTGAGACTCAGCCCGTCTGAGAGCAAAAACGCCTGCGGTCGGTCGCATGAAATATCTTAGGTGAGATTACATATTCTACGTGACTTTACCGAAAGAACCAAGAATATGCATCCCTGCAGTCATGAAAGCATTAAATTGAGATTATATATTTAAAACCCCAAATTTAAATTGGTGCGATCTACGATATAAAACAAATTCGCAGCGAATACAGCGAGTGGCCAGTTGCGTAAAATTCCTCTATGGGAAAATTTAAATTCATTATGAAACTGTTTAAATAATGCACCACCTCCTGTCCACGCAATGGAATGGTCGCGTGAACTCATCAGTAACTCGTGCAGGCCGTCTCAATGACAAACGACTATTGATTCTGGTGATAACGTATCATGCTGTGCCAGAGGCTATGCATATGGCCCCCTTTACAAGTCGCCTGTCTTCACGTCCACACGGAAGCCACGTGATTTACAGGAGGCTCGAGTTGATTGCGATGTGGAGATGGAGCGATATATCGATGAGCGGGGAGGGATTCAGAGTGGTGGGGTGCACACAGAATGAAGAGGCTTGAGCTGCTTTAGATGTGGGTTCTTTTCGCCAGTATAAAAAATGATGAAAATATAAGAAGAGGTTTTACCCTTTCTGGCAATAATACAGGAGGTGTTAAGTTATTCAAACACCAAATAAAAACCTTTTCCAAGGTATTGATTGACCACATACACACAAATACCCATTCAACAAGAGGGAGGGCGACTTTGGGGATAATTTAGGACGGGTGGTAAACGTACCACCTCCTCTGCCCCCATCGCCACCACCACTACCACCACCACTACCATCAACCGCCACCTCGACCGCCCGAAACTCACCAGCGTGGGGATGCCGGTGAGGCAGTCGTAGAAGAAGACGATGACGCTAATCAGGTAGGTGGTCTTGAGCGACGTCTGCACCGGCTCGGAGCCGTCGATGGACGACTTGCGCTTGCCCGTGGTGTCCTCAACCACGATGGTGGGCACCGTGATGGTGGCCTTCTCGGGCGCGCGGCGGGCCTGGTGTACGCGGCACGCGGTCTGGTAGAGGGTGATGCCCGTACACGCGATGCCCATGGCCAGGCTGCCGCCCTGCAGCGTCAGGAAGCAGGCACCGAAGCCGAGGCCGATCTTGGTGATGAGGAAGTGGCACTCGCGCGCGTAGTAGCGCTCGGTCGTGTCGTGCCAGCCGACGGCGGGCAGCGTGGACAGGATGAAGGACACGGTCCAGATGCCCATGATGGCCTGCACCGCCTGCTTGCGCGTGTTGCTCAGCCGGTAGTTGACGGGCCAGCGCACCATCCACATGCGGTGGTAGGCGAGCGACGACACGGTGAAGCACGTGGCCAGAGCCAGGGTGTAGAAGCTGGACACGAACACCTTGCAGAGGCCCTCGGTCCACTCGTAGTCCGAGGAGCCGCGTCGCATGTTCACCACGGCGTACATGAGCAGGGGGATGGTGGCGGTGAGGGCGTGCGTGCCGGCCAGGGTGCACAGGAGGAACTCGAGCGCCTTCCATTTCTGCTGCTTGGCCGACACGCTGAGGATGCCCCACACGTTGGCGACGAGGGCCGTCAGCGAGCACACGAGCCACGCCAGGGAGTTCTCGCGCAGGAAGAGCACCTCGCCATCGCCGCTCATCGTTCACGCGCCGCCCGCTGCGTGCGGAGCCCGGACCCTCGTGCCACCGCGCCACACGCTCGGGCGGTCGTTGGGCGGGAGGTGCTGCCGGGCCCCCGGCCGCATGGTCCACAGGCGACGCCGGATCAACGGGCCCCCCACCGCCCCCCACCGCCTGCCTGCCGGGTCGAGGAGTGGAGCGGTGCGTCCTCTGACGAGCTGCGGGCGGGACACATTTCACGCGGCTCAGCGGTCAAAGGTCATTTGAATTCACGGTTGATTTTAAGGGGTTCGCGGCCACGTTCTCCGTTATGTCCGCGTGCTGGGAGCTGTGTTGGGGTTCAGTTCCCCGATTAGGTTCCCTATGCGGCTCCGAGCAAACGGGAACGAAGCCGAGCTTTGTCAGAAATGGAATGCGGCTCCGGGCGCGTGGAGCGAAATGTCGGACGTCGTGCCGAGCAACACGCGGTCACGATCAGAAAACACATCGGAGAGGTGATAGGCACGACCGGGCATCTGTATTCAGATTTAGAATTGTCATATTTATTGTTAGAACGGAGGAATCCGATTATCTATGAAACTCTGTTTCGCAGATGTCCAGTCGTGTTTATTTGTTAACAAAGGCCTCAAGGAGTCTCGAGACTGGACCAGGCGGGTCCTGGCATGTTGGGATGTTGGCCTATTCCATTGAAGAGTGTGAAATGTTATAGAAAGCGTTTGATTAAAAAAAAACACTTTATTGCGAATAAAATAAAGTGTTTGGCTTCCTGTGGGAGGAAACTGGGGAAATCGGAGAAAACCCAATGCATTCAAAGAGGTGACGATAGTACGTTGAACTCAAAAGCCCCCAAACCCATCGATTCAAGAATCAATTTTCTGTACCACCAACTCCTGGTCACATGGCATCTTCGATCTTACACAAGCTGGTAATAACCAGGCAGTCTCCCATCCAAAGCACTAACCAGGCTCAACACACCAGCTGACCTTTCACACCGATCTGCTGAGATCGGGTGCATTCATGGTGCTCCGGTCACATGTAATATTCATGTTTATTATCATTATCAGAGCACGTCTTTATACTTACTTTCTCAACGCAGCACTTATGGCAAAGTAACTCGTCGTTTATATCTGTCGAAGACTCTGAACGCCATGCACATCGAGTATGTAAATGACTCTGTAGGGGCACATCGAGCGGCAAGGCTCGCGTTGTTTTACAATCGCGCTTGACCCGACCTCCGACGGCCGGCTCCGTTATCTGACGGAGACTCACTCACTCCTAATGGCGGCGACATTATAATGGTGATGATGCCGCCAACGCCGAGGAAGGAGGAGGATGAGGAGGCTAAAAGACATTTTGATTGCCCTCGTGGCAGGAGAGTGCTACGAGCGTGTTGCGTGCGCAGCAACAGGCGATTCCGGCGAGAGGTTGGGCGATTCGGGGTTCCTTTAGCGCGTGGGCCCCAGCAGATGCCACGAATAGGCGGCGCTTTTACCAGTGACCCCATTGCGAAGCCCGTTTTGTGCGATGCCGAGACTGAGCCGAGAATGGGGGTAAAAACAACATGGGCATTTTCGTTCTCTTCTATCATGTGCACCAACAGGTGCTTGCGCACAAACACGTACACGTGCACCTTGTGCTCTCTTTTAGCCCCACCCCTCCAAATACGTTCCATTCATTGGCTACCACATTCTGATGAGCTCCCCCCCTCTCCCTCCCCCTTAACTTGTATTTAAGAGCTTGCATCTTGAAATCCCTGCCTCACTTGATGCAGCAAATCTGGCTGTGACGGTCCCACCTGATGACGGAGACTTGTGTTGCCTCCGAAAAGTCGTGATTTTTATTATTTTATTTTTTATTAATTTAAATTTTATTTTTTTACCTACGTGACTTTACCGAAAAAACTAAGAGTATGAATCCTTGCAGTCACGAAAGCTTCAAATCTAGAATTCGTTCATCGTGCAGAAATTATCGTCAGTCAGTCATGTTCGATCTACTGCTGAGTTGACCCCGATCTCCGCCCCCCCTGCCCCCCCCCCTCCCGAAGTCGCCGTTATTTCTCGCGGTCTTGCCGCAAAGAGTTACGGAGGCTGATTTCACGATAGCTCCATCCCTGCGGTGAACGTCCTGCCATGGGCGCCTTCGTCAAACCTTGGCTGCCCGCCCGGCCTCATGCTTCACCATCGGCCGTCATTCTTTCGAGCAGCGACGCGTCCTGCCCAATCCCAGTTTTATTTTTTTGGAGCCAGCCACCACGATGCGTTTCACGCCTGTGTACTTCCTCAACATTCCGCTTCACCGAGATTATTAATGAAAGTGTGGCGCGACACGCGTGGGACTGCATTCTAAACACAGCGATGCTTTTCACTTTCAAAAAGAATCAACCAGCGCGGAGAAGTATGGTCAGATAAATGGACATGACGTGGGGAGATCTTCGCCCTGCAGACCACTTACACAAGCCTGTACATTATTGCATTATTATTTCAATCTCGCAGCACCTACGCAGTCCAGTTTCTACCTTACCGTGTGTCTGTGGACCAAATCGCTCATAATGCGTGCGATCTCATCACATGATAATGGAGTTTTCCCTTTTTTTCTGGCAACAAAACAGCTGTGTTAAGATGTTAAAACACCAAACTGAAACCTTTTACAAGGAATCATGTCCGCATTAACCACAATGCTTGTGGTCAGAATGCAAACAAACAAACTAACTCTGATGATATATGCATTGTCCTTTGAAACTGATTTGGTCCACACCGGAGACAGCTTTCTTTGTTGCCAGAAAAAAATTGTGGTACTGGCAAAGGAGGTCCCATGATGTAGATCTCATCACATCTCGTGCAATTGTGCAGCTAAAGTGTGGGTAGTGCTTGGATGGCCGACCACCGTGCAGAAACAGGGTTTCCATCGCCTCTTGCTCTGCGGTGGGCAGCAGATGCTCAGTTGTGGTCAAATCCATTGTTATGTTGTACTGTACTTCTCTGCACCTGCGTCTATGTTCCCCACCTTCACCAACTCGCGCTGACCAGTGTGGTGAAGTATGATCACTCGACTGGCACGGGGCGTGAAAGGGGCCTTCATCCAGCAGGGGATTAACACCAGGGCTGTGCGTCACGTGTTAGATATGCATGATTGATAACGCAGCGTGCACTGCACCCACAGCCCAGGGATATGTGGAAGCGTGATGGTGATGAGAGGAGGTTTTGTTCCATCTTGGATAATTATTGAGTCGAGCGGCCACCGTCAGCCAAATTACCCGCATTTCAGATTGCCATTAGAGAAACATTTTCCGAAGTGCCCTTGAGAACATTAACGATGGTTATTAATTGGAGAATTATAAAAACGGCGAAACGAATCAAGGTGATGTTGAGGGCCAGGAGACGTCACGAGAATCACCCAACGACGAGAGACGCAATGAACTCCCTTGGAGTGGAGACTGAGAGAGGGGGAGCGGAGAGACGGTGGAGAGAGACAGAGACACAGAGACAGAGAGACACAGAGACAGAGAGACACAGAGACACAGACAGAGAGACACAGAGACAGAGAGTCAGAGAGACACAGAGACAGAGAGTCAGAGAGACAGAGACAGAGACACAGAGACAGAGAGACACAGAGACAGAGAGTCAGAGAGACACAGCAACAGAGACACAGAGACAGAGAGACACAGAGACAGAGAGACGGAGAGACACAGAGACAGAGAGACGGAGAGACACAGAGACAGAGAGACAGAGACAGAGAGATACAGAGACAGAGAGACACAGAGACAGAGAGTCAGAGAGACACAGCAACAGAGACACAGAGACACAGAGACAGAGAGACGGAGAGACACAGAGAAAGAGAGACGGAGAGACACAGAGACAGAGAGACGGAGAGACAGAGAGACGGAGAGATACAGATACAGAGAGACGGAGAGACACAGAGACGGAGAGACAGAGAGACACAGAGACAGAGAGACGGAGAGACACAGAGAAAGAGAGACACAGATACACAGAGACAGAGAGACACAGAGACAGAGAGACGGAGAGATACAGATACAGAGAGACGGAGAGACACAGAGACAGAGAGACACATAGACGGAGAGACAGAGAGACACAGAGACAGAGACACAGAGAGAGAGACAGAGAGTCAGAGAGACAGAGAGACGGAGAGACAGAGACAGAGACACAGAGACAGAGAGACAGAGAGACAGAGAGACGGAGAGACACAGAGACAGAGAGACAGAGAGACGGAGAGACAGAGAGACACAGAGACAGAGAGACGGAGAGACACAGAGAAAGAGAGACGGAGAGACACAGAGACAGAGAGACACAGAGACAGAGAGACGGAGAGACACAGAGACAGAGAGACGGAGAGACACAGAGAAAGAGAGACGGAGAGACACAGACACAGAGAAACACAGAGACACAGAGACAGAGAAACACAGAGACAGAGAGACGGAGAGACACAGAGACAGAGAGACACAGAGACGGAGAGACAGAGAGACACAGAGACGGAGAGACACAAAGACACAGACGGAGACGACGTCACGGAGGTCACGGCTAGATAGGTGCGTCTCGCCCGAGGAGGGAATGTAAGCGAATTGCATTGGGGGTAGAGGCCTTTCGTGCCCTTCCGGCAGTTGGAAATTAAAGGCCGACGGTAACAGCAAGAGGTTGTTAATTAGCCATCATTATTGTTGTTGTTGTCATTGTGTACAGCTTTGTTGTCAGTCCACGGCTGGATCGAGGGCCTCCTGCGCATGCCGTTTCTGTCTCCTCGGGGCTCGTTGAGCGGCAGCCGCAGCGCTGCTCAGTGGCGGTCGGCGAGAGGAGATCGGCTCGGATCCCACTGCTGGTAGCTGCGGCAGTGCATCTTCCTGGGGTTCACCCCCGGGTTCATATTGCAGCGCGCTAACCACTGCACCACCGCTCCACCAACCCCCCCCATCCCCACCAAGTCATTACTGTTTTTTTTACGTATTCGATTAAACTAATACGCAGTACACGCTGATGATATGGATGTTGGGAATGTATCTAAGGAGATGGAGCATGAATGAAGAGGATCGAGTCTTCAGCGGGGATTGCTGATCTTCTCAAGTTCGGGGAGGCGAGGCTCGGATGGTCCTGGCACGTGTTGACAAAGAACAAGAAGATGCAGTTATCGAAGGCTTTGGAGATTAGAGACTCGTAGACAAACACAGAGACCCATAGACTCGCATAGAGATCCGTAGACTCGACAAAAGACCATGGACTCACGCAGCGACCCATGGACTCACGCATAGAGCCATAGACTCACACAGAGTCCCATAAATTCAAGAGAGCCATAGACTCACGCAGCGACACATAGACTCACGCAGACACCCATGGACTCACGCAGAGAGCCATATACTCACACAGAGTCCCATAAATTCAAGAGAGCCATAGACTCCCGCAGAGATGCATAGACTCACGCAGAGACCCATAGACTCACGCAGCGACCCATGCACTCACGCAGAGAGCCATAGACTCATAGAGTCCCATAGATTCAAGAGAGCCATAGACTCACGCAGCGACACATAGACTCACGCAGAGACCCATGGACTCACGCAGAGAGCCATATACTCACACAGAGTCCCATAGATTCAAGAGAGCCATAGACTTATGCAGAGATGCATAGACTCACGCAGAGACCCATAGACTCACGCAGCGACCCATGGACCCACGTAGAGACCCATAGACTCATGAGAGCCATAGACTCACACAGAGTCCCATAGATTCAAGAGAGCCATAGACTCACGCAGAGATGCATAGACTCACGCAGAGACCCATAGACTCACGCAGAGACGCATAGACTCACGCAGTGACCCATGGACTCACGCAGAGATTCGTAGATTAGAAGGGCTGTGGAGGCGCCACTCGTGCAACGCACAAAGGAGTGGAGGGTGACCGAGGGGGTGGGGGATGGGGGGATGATGTGGAACGGGGTACGAGGATCGTCGTGGATGTGACGAGGGAAGAGGCACCGAATTGAAGCTCGTGGAGAAATAAAATCTAAGACGCCGAACCCACGAGGGATTCATGGGACTTTTGAATAATAACACCAATAACCATAGTACTGTGCGCGTGCTGCGCCATGGTGAACATTGATTGTACTGCGGTGACCACGTGCACGGGCTCCGCTCTCTCTCTCTCTCGAGTGTCCTCAGCATTGGCTGCGAGACGCTCCCTATTGACATGCAGCGCTCTCGGCCAGAAACGCTGTCTTGTCAGTGTGCTGTGTGTGTGCTGTGTGTGTGTATGTGTGTGTGTCTGTGCGTGTGTGTCTGTGTGTGTGTCTGTGCGTGTGTGTGTGTCTGTGTGTGTGTGTCTGTGGTGTCTGTGCGTGTGTGTGTCTGTGTGTCTGTGCGTGTGTGTGTCTGTGCGTGTGCATGTGTGTCTGTGTGGGCGTGTGTGTCTGTGCGTGTGCGGTGGTGTAGCGTTTAGCGCTACGCTGCGCTATGAACCTGGTGACCCGGGTTCGATTCCCGCTCACGGCCAACACCAGTGACGATTATCTGAACCGGTCCTGGACCTCCCCTAGGTCGACTCAGCCTCAAATGAGTATCTGGTGCGATGTGTAAACATCGCCACTGGGGAGACAAAGGCGGTCGGGCGTGGTCCTGGCTACCCACGCCCTCGTGTGCCGTTCCGGCCTTCATAGGTGCTCGCTAACAGCACTTGCCCCTACATTCTGTTACAGGCTGTACGGGGGATCTTTGTCTTTGTTACAGGGTGGGGAGCGGTAGTGTAGCGGTTAGCGCGCTGCGCTACGAACTCGGCAGAGACCCGAGTTTGATTCCCACTCAAGGCCACCAACACCAGTGACGAGTATCTGAATCAGTCCTGGGCCTCCCCTAGGTCGACTCGGCCTCAAATTAGTACCTGGCGCGCTTTGGAAACATCGGCACTGGGGAGATAAATACGGCTGGGCGTGGTGCTGGCCACCCAACCCCTCGTGTGCCGTGCCGGCCTTCATAGGTGCTCGCTAGCTAACAGCACTTGCTCCAAAAGTCTGTTAAGGCTATAGGGGGATCTTTGTCTTTGTGTGTTACAGGAGGTGTCGTGGTTATCACATTCAACCCGGCGAACCGAGTTCGATTTCCGCACACAACCAACAACAGTGGCGAATTTCGATTTAAAGCTTTCGTGACTGCAGGGATTCATCTTCTTGGTTCTTTCGGTAAAGTCACGTAGAATGGAAACAATAAAAATAATAAAATAAAACATAATAAAATAATTCTCACGACGTTTCGGCCACAAGCAAGCAGCCGTCATCAGGTAAAGACCCCCCGACAGACCTGGTCTTCACCTGAGGACGGTTGCTTGCGTTGTGGCCGAAACGTCGTGATAATTATTTTATTATGTTTTATTTTTATTGTTTCCATTCTACGTGACTTTACCGAAAGAACCAAGAAGAACAGTGGCGAATGTTTGGACCGATCTTGGGCCCTCCCCTAGGCCGACTTAGCCTCAAATGAGTAGTTGGGTGTGGTGAAATATATAAAACGCCGGGACTGAGGAGACAGCACTTGCCCAGCAGCCTTTTAAATGCCATGGGGGGGGGGAGGAGGTGTTTGTCTACGTGGCGTGTGCAGGTTCGGAGGTCGCTGAATTCATCAGGTGCAGCAACAGCTGCTCGTTTGAGTTCCGCTCGCAGTGTTTACCCACGACGGCTATTTTTAGCTTCGCATTATTCAGTGCGGGCGAACGGTGGCGATGGTTTAGCTCCGTAACGCTGGACGCACTCGCAGCTTGTTGTCCACCCAGCAGCATTGGTGGACAACGCGCAGTCGAACGGTGCGGTGGGGGGTGAAACGTGTGTGCTCTCACCCCCTTCCAATACGTCTGGCCATCGTGGACGAGTCGGCCAAACACCGACTCCTCGTGTGTAGGTGGCCCCTTCCACCAGCGCCGGCCGTGAGCCAGAGGTCGCAACCGGGTACCCGATACCCGTACCCTACTCGATACCCGTACCCGGCCGGGTACGGGTACCCGTTTGCGACCCTGGTGCGGCCGGTTACGGGTAGGCCGTGAGTCACTGGTGAGTAACTGTTTGTCACTCATTTCCCAACGTCTTGTCTCTTCTCACAATTCAAGTTCCTAGAATCAACCCACCCGCGCCTGCAACATGGCTTCATCCCAGAGGTCGCAATCGGGTACCCGATACCCGTTCAAGTTCCTAGAATCAACCCACCCGCGCCTGCAACATGGCTTCATCCCAGAGGTCGCAATCAGGTACCCGATACCCATACCCGGCCGGGTACGGGTAGGGTACGGGTACGGCCGGGTACGGGTACCCGTTTGCGACCCTGGTGCGGCCGGGTACGGGTACGGGTAAGGAATCAAAATCCGTTTGCGACCTCTGCCGTGAGCAAGTCATTGCAGGGCTGAACCTTTGACTTCCACGGCACTCGTCGCGCATTTCGGATGTGCACCACTGCTCAACACGCGCAAGCGCGCGAGTGTGCGCTCGGTTATGCAGCACGCGACTGGATATGAGATGCCCCGCGGCTGTGTCTCAGTCGGATCTGTCTGGGTCGGTGACCGTTCAGGTGTCACTCACCGACTACTCCCTCGGCACACCACGTTCAGGATACCCCTCGCTCTGGCCACGTGCTCACGACTGCAGTGGACGAGCGACCCTGATAGTAAAGGAGCAATAGCCTTGAATGTCGCTAGCATTACGTGTGATGTACTAGTTTGTAATATATAAAGTACTGTATTGTAGTGTGTGTTGTAATCTCAAACGTAGCATATACACATGCACAATTATAATTATTCAATTATTTTAATTAGGCATTCAATTACGACGACTTACCTCTGGCCTATGTGCTGTAAAGGAGGGCCATTGCCCGAAACGTCGCCTGTTATATATTTTTTTTAATGTTTAAACCACGGTGTTATTGACGAATGCGTTGAGGTTGTTTTAGTTGTAAAGTACAAATGTATACTCTACATTATTGCAATGCATGATATTACGGTATACATTATATGGGTGCAAGAATCCACAAGAAAGGTCACAATGCATCGCTTCCACGTGCATGCAAAGACACAGATCCCCCATACAGCCTGTAACAGACTGTTGGGGCAAGTGCTGTTAGCGAGCACCTCTATAAAGGCCGTCAGGGTACACAAAAGTGCGGGGGGGGGGGAGAGGTTGGCCAGCACCACGCCCGACCGCCTTTGTCTTCCCAGTAGCAATGTTTGCACCAGGTATTCATTTGAAAAATGCATATACACACACGTATTATACTGTGCATGTGTGTGCGCGTGCAATGCGTTAATGTGCATTCTATACACACATTCTGTACATGCACGCAGTCATATACAGATTGAACAGTGGAATCCACCGAGCGGCGTCTCGCTTCACAGCTGCACGTCGGCAACCATGCACGCCTCTGCACAATAAAGAATCACATGGCAATGCTGCGATGATAACGCTCACCATTCTTGCGGAGTATATACACACACACACGCGCGCATGTGAAACTGTGGGAGTGAGACATCCTCGTAGTTTATACGCGCATGACCACACACACACACATCTCTGTGGAATAATCAAATCACATTGGCTGTCATGGTTACACTGATAACCATTCTTGCGGGCTATTGGGCATCTCACGTGCAACGTCGAAGACAAAGGCAATGATCCCGCTTGTATAGCCTCAACAGACTGTTGGGCCAAGTGCTGTTAGCGAGTACCTCTATGAATTCTGGCACGGCACACGAGAGAGTGGCTGGCCGCCTTTGTCTCCCTAGTGCAGATGTTCACACATCTGCAGATGTTCACACATCTGCAGATGTTTACGGTATACATTATATGGGTGCAAGAATTCACAAGAATTGTCACAATGCATCGCTTCCACGTGCATGCAAAGACACAGATCCCCCATACAGCCTGTAACAGACTGTTGGGGAAAGTGCTGTTAGCGAGTACCTCTATGAATTGCTGTTAGTTTACACATCTGCACTAGGTTCTCAATTGGGGCTGAGTCGACCTAGGGGAGGCCCAGGACCGGTTCAGACAATCGTCGCTGGCGTTGGCCGTGAGCGGGAATCGAACTCGGGCAGCGGGGTTCTTAGCGCAGCGTTGCACACATCGCAAGACACACAGACGCCGATGAACAGAGCAACAGGAAATCATTGTAATTTGAATTCCACCACTCATCATCCCCTTGGCTACGATGCAGCGGGTACTATTAATACACCAACCCAGTGCAACAAAGGTGTGAACTGCTTGGCAGCAATAAGCCACACACACACACACCGCCCCCTATTACGAACAGCGATGTTGCACTGCAAAAGCAAAGATCCCCCGTATAGCCTACAAAGGCGATCGCGGGGCAAGTGCTGTTAGCGGATAGCACCTAAGAAAGCCGGACCGGCGCACGATAAGCGATTTGGCGTGGATCAGTAGTACCACTCCCCGGCTGCCTTTGTCTTCCCAGTGCCGATGTTCACGCACATAGCACTGAGGTGTTCGTTTTAGGCTGAGTCGACCCGGGGGAGGCCCAGGACCGTTTCAGATAGAATCATCACCGATGTTGACCGTGAGCGGGAATCGAACTAGCGTCGCCGGTTTCGTACGGTCAGCGCGCTAACCGCTGCGCCACCGCTCCCCACGCTCGCCACGTGCACGGTGATTGACCAGGCTTCTCACCTGCTTAGGCTCGTGGTGACCGTATCACCTTACCTTCAGCAGGAACGGTCCTGCGCCTCCTGTTGTCCCTCTTTGCTGAACCTTGCACGAGACAGAGGCATCTGCCGGGAACTGTCACTGACAGAACACCCCACGACGAAGCGCCGATGCTGCTGCTGATTCTAGCTGCTGCTGCTGAACATATCGATGATAATGATTGTTTCAACTGCTGATTATGATGATGGTGTTGCTGATGGTTGCTGCTACTGCTGCTGATGATACCCCTGCTTCTTCAATTGTCGCTGCTGCTGCTGCTGCTGATGCTGCCGATGGCGTGGATGATATCACTGCTGCAACAGCTTCTGCTGATATTGCTGCGGCTGCTGCTGATGAAAGCAGTGATAACTGCTGCTGCTACAGCTTCTACAGCTGATCAGTGTGGATCAATGCATTAAGCTTCACTCGAGTGTGCGTGTCTTTGTATATTTGTGTGTGTGTGAGAGAGAGAGAGAGAGCGCTGCAAGAAGCCTCCATCAGTAGAGGCGTCTGGGTTCTTCTCCCGCACATCACAACGAGCTCGTGTGTGTTTCTCTCTCTCTCTCACTCGCTCTCCCCCCTCCCACTCTCTCTCTCTCGCTCTCATTCCCCTTCTTATTTTTATTCTGACGCTGCCTCCATCTCTTACTACAGGGGGCAGCGTAGTCATGTCTACGATCGCGCGATCCCAGGCGCGGTGGTTTAAAGCCGATGCACATCGGAACCAGGAGCTGCCCGGGACTGATGACCAGAAAAATTAACCCGTAAAAACAAAGTTTTTCACTATAAATCCTTTATATGCGTGGCGGCTAGAGTCCTCTCGTCCTCTGGCTTGAGATGGCTGCCACCTATGGGTCAGATGATTGTCTGCCATCATTAAGCAATTGGTAATTAAATATTAAATTTTTTCCCTAAACAGTGTTACATTTTGGATATTTTTTTCACGAACATTAATTGTCTCGCACAACGAGTCTGTGTGCAAAATATCAGCTCGATTGGATCACGGGAAGTGGGTTAAAAAACGACCGAAAGATTTGCACGGTCGTAAGCAAAGCAAGCAAGCACGCAAGCACGCAAGCAAGCAAGCAAGTTAACTTAATATAAAGGATTTAAAAATATACTCCGCCCCAGCTGTTTTTGGTTTGGTCATGTTTGTTTGTTGTAGTACAGAGTTAGACTGATGGCCTTAATCTAAGTTGTCTTGTGGTTGTTGTTGTTGACTTGTATCCCACTGGGATATTTGCACAAGGTTGGTGTACGGTGATTTTTCTGCAATATTTTTCTGTCTTTTCTTTGATTTTCTGTTTGCACATAGTCACTTTAAGATGTTTTCTTGTTCATGTTTTTTTTGTTTGTTGCAGTTGCACTCGATTCAAGAGCCGAATGGCTCACAGGGCTATACCTAATAAATGAACTTTGAACTAATAAATGAACTTTGAACTTGAGGAGGAGATAGGGTCACGGTTGGTTTTTTGGCCACCCCGGAAAATATTCCACGAGGAATTCAAACTCCCCCGACGGTTAGAATAGTCATGTATGCACTTGTATCTATTCTATATGTTAACCGTGTCAAACTCCGCTTCAAATCGTTACTGCTCTAGCTCTGTCCATCTGACTATAAAGAGGGGGGGGGGGGGCGCAAGGGGGGGTCACGTTAACTCGTAAAGATAACCCAGTTTAAATCGATTTTAATACGACGTGTTGCTGCTATTAGGGACTTTGCCCAATACAAATCCGATGATTTGGTGATGCTGCTGCTGCGTTGGCAGCGGTGCACGAAGCAGAATTAACAATTTATCTCATTCGTAAATAACAACGCTGTGTGTGGTCTTAAAAGGGAAACAATGGATATATGTAACCTGACGTTTTGGCTCATGAGACGTGACGAAATCAGATCTGACACATACATCGAAAGTGTGGATGTTGTGATGTACTGCGTATATATAACAAATATATATCAATGAATACATTCAAAAATTCAAAACGGATGCACACAACCATATTTGAATATTTTTACGGAAAATGTTGCTGCAGAAACAAAGAACTCCCAATTTACTAAAAAAAACAACAGCTTTGACCGTGGCGTCTTGTGGGAGCCGCTTTACTTGAAGCGCGCGGCTCCTTCTCCGCATTTCGCACTCGTGCCACGAATTCCTTCCCTCCTTCCCCACCCCCCGTATAGTAAAGAAGAAAACCACGAGATACGTGCCATGCCGTGCCACGCCGTTTCATGCCTAGATTTGAAGCTTTCGTGACTGCAAGGATTCATATTCTTAGGTTTTTTCGGTAAAGTCACGTAGGTAAATTTTTTTAAATTTAAATTAATAAAAGTAAAATAAAATAAAAAATAAAATTAAAATCACGACGTTTCGGAGGCAACACTCATTTACTTGATGCAGCTATCGTGCTTTGACGGTTCCACCTGAAGACGGAAGCTTGTGTTGCCTCCGAAACGTCGTGATTTTTTTATTTTTATTTTATTTTATTTTGCTTTTTTTAATTACATTTTTTTTACCTACGTGACTTTACCGGAAAAAACCTAAGAATACCGTGTCATGCCGTTCCGTGCCATGCCGTGTCGGCTGAACGATGACTCAGAACTACGGCGGTGACAATGCAAGGAGCACAACAAGTGGGCTCTAATTTTAGCGACGATGTGTAATCATCATTATACGCGCCCACTTTAAAAAAAAAATGGCCGCCTAATTTTTATACACATTAAAAGAAAATAACCAAAAAGTTGGCGTGGATAATTATTTGTATCCATTTCAACATAAATACGTACAGTGTCACAATTAACCAAAACCGTACGGGGCCTTCATGATATCTGCATGCCACAAGCGAAAAAAACATCGCTGATGCGACAACTTTGGAACATTGCCGGCGATTCTTTTCACTCGCATCGTTCGTCATCTTATTCAGCATCGTTTTTGTCTGTACAAGTCAGAGGTCGCAAACGGGTTTTGATTCCTTACCCGTACCCGTACCCGGCCGCACCAGGGTCGCAAACGGGTACCCGTACCCGGCCGGGTACGGGTAGGGTACGGGTATCGGGTATCTGATTGCGACCTCTGGGATGAAGCCATGTTGCAGGCGCGGGTGGGTTGATTCTATTAACTTGAATTGTGAGAAGAGACAAGACGTTGGGAAATGAGTGACAAACAGTTACTCACCAGTGACTCACGGTCTACCCGTACCCGTACCCGGCCGCACCAGGGTCGCAAACGGGTACCCGTACCCGGCCGGGTACGGGTAGCTGGGTATCGGGTACGGTACGGGTATCGGGTACCCGGTTGCGACCTCTGGTACAAGTAGGGTAAAGGTGCGACCCTGCAACCGCGTGCTGCTCGCCACTGCAGGAGGAAGGGATGACGTTATAGAGCCCTCTCCTCCAAGATTGCATTTTGGCTTCCTTTTGGAACATCACAATAATGGACATCGGTTCTTCACGGCCGGTCGTGTGCGTGTGAAACGTAATGCAGTGATCCGGATTAACTTTTGGGACATATTTAGTAATTCACCCTCCAGTTTTAACACGATACGAGTCAAAAAAAAGTATTTCGAGGGGATAAGAAAAAACATCCCACACAAATTCAGAAATATCCTGAATAATTTCGATAAACATTGTGCGACTCTTTAATGCCAACTTAACGTGAGTATGCATTCATAGCTCCACTCTCCATATTTTAGCCGCAGTGTTACTTTGAACTTACTGTCGTGGCGAACTCAAGCTCTGCACCTATATTGATACGCCTGTTATTCCGCATAATATTTAAACGTAATGCGTAATTCATGTCGAATGCGTATAATGCCCGGTTGTCAGCTTATCTCTTGGGCTGTATGTGTGCCAGGATTAGTCACATGGCAGTCAGTAAGAGTACTGCAATCTTCTTGGTTCTTTCGGTAAAATCACGTAGAAGGAAAATAATAAAATAATAAAAATTAAACATAATAAAATAATTGTATTTTATTATGTTTAATTTTAATTTTTATTATTTTCCTTCTACGTGACTTTACCGAAAGAACCAATAATATGAATCCCTGCAGTCACGAAAGCTTTAAATCGAGAAGTACTGCAATCCTTTTTTTAAAATCAAGGTTGCTTAGCCACAGGCCCAACAATGCCAAGCAGCCAGCAACCATCAGCACTGTCGAAGCTGTAGTAGGTAAGAGTCATTGTAGTAGCTATCTGGATTTGAGCAAGGTTAGTGGGGGGGGGGGGCAGGGGGGAGAGAGACGATGGGATGGGATTCTACAGTCGAGCAGTGCGAGGGAGGAAGCATAAATAATAGTTTTATTTTATTTCATACCTACGTGACTTTACGGAAAGATCCAAAGAGTATAATGAATAGTGTTGAGACCTGTGGTGTGGCGAGTGGGCGGGTGGCTGAGTAAGTGGCTGAGTGAGTGGTTGTGTGAGTGGGTGAGTTCGTGAGCAGTTATGATCTGCAGCGTGGTCAATCTTCTTCATGCGTTTGGCTGATGTAGATGCAGAGCAACAACTGCGGTCTGTTCTGGATGATCACAGTTGCACAATGGAGAGTTTTTATTTTTCCATTTGTGCATCAGGCATCTACTACCATGGTTTGTGCGGACGCAGTTTAAGGTGGCCCTTTATAATAATAATGCAATTTATAATGCGCACAAATTTGCGGACGTAACGGCCGCAACTCAGAGGCGCGGAGCCAAGCTCAGAGTCGCTCGAAAGCACGTGGTTGTAGAGGTGAGTCTTTAAGTCTCTCTTGAAGGAGGCGATTGAGGTGATGCTACGAATGTGCAGAGGTATATCGTTCCATACTGTTGGGGCTGCCACCGAGAAGCGGCGCATAGACGTGACCATCCTGGATCTTGGTATCAAGAGGAGGTCGTGAGTCGCTCTGCGCAGGCATCGTGGAAGATCAAACCCCTTCGCCAACGTTTCGCGCCGAGATCCAGCGAGCCTTTTGCAGGATCAATGAAGGGCGCGCGTGCAGGTGTAATGCAGATAAGGCCAGGACTGATTTACATTTTCTCTCGCGATTTAAAAACATCTCACGCATGGATAATAATTTACTTATCGCCGCTCCATCGGCTTACCGACTTCTGTACACAAACGCACGCTGTCAACCCGAAAACAGTACCCACGCATATGCATGCTTTTTCTTCCTTATTCATCGCAGCACCGCGGGGTGGGGGGGGGGGGTCCTTCATCCAGCAGTGGATCGACCATGGCTGCTGACAATGTCGACGACATTCCGATAGACCGAGTCCTCGACGTGGGTGGAGGAATCTGTAACGTTGACGGGAATAGCAACGAGTGAGATGGCGGTGGGCGATCGGTTGCCAGCGAGCCAACTTCTGGCGTCAATCGGTAAGTGCTGGAACCACCGAGGGGTAGGTAAAGTGCGCGCACTCTCAGCAATTCAAAGACATGCTGGCACGTTTGGAAGAGTAGGCCAAAGTCTCGCTGTAGCACTCGAGCAGCTTCTGCCAGCAGTCGCGTGAGCAAGTTATTGCAGGACCGCGCCTTTGCCTCCGAGTGAACGAGCAACCCTTTGGCAAGAGTTAAATAAAAAAAATGAACTCTCTGAGAATAGATTCACTTCGAATGATCACGGCTGGTAAGACCCCCCTCCCTCCCCCAATCATTTGAAGGAGGAGGTGAGACTCGATGCGAGCCGAGTATTTCTCAGCTGCGAGCTTCACAATTTACAGAGGCGAGTTGACTTTATTACTGCCGGAGGAGACCCGGTGAGCTATGGAGCTATAAATGTGGGTTTCCTACGTTTAGCAGTCGATGTTACATCAAGCAAACATCGTTTCAAAGCGTTGTTTGTTTGACGTTCCATCCGTTCCGTCAACCAACGTGTAGTACTTACGGCTCAGGCTACGATTTGTGTCTCGGTCATTTTTTTGGGGGGGGGAGTACATTTCACAGTTGAGGTGCGTGGGACAAAAAAAAACCAACACACCAGCAATTCACGGGAAAGGTCACGGAACAAGGCAGGGCATTCCCCACCACACCCGGCCGCCTTTGTCTCCCCTAGTGGTAATGTTTACAGACCGCACCAGGTCCTCATTTGAGGCTGAGTCCACCTAGGGCAGACACAGAACCCGTTCAGATAATCGTCACTGGTGTTTGCCGTGAGCGGAAATCGAACCCGGGACGCCGGATTCGCAGCGCTAACCACTGCGCCACCGCTCCCCGCGCCACCGCACACAGCACACACGCAGACAAGACCGCTTATCTCACTGTACCTGGACACGGCGGTGGCTAATAATATAAAACCGTGCCACGGTTCTTTTCCCCCACCACCACCGCCCCCCATTTCCTTTTTTCACCGTCGCTCAAGCGCGGACAAAATGAATCCGAGAAGCGTCCGGGCGATAAGAGGTGGTGATGGGGGGTGGGGTGGTGGTGGTGGTGGGTGTCTTTTTTGTTGTTGAGCCTCTAATGAACTCGTCACGTGCTATAGCTCGCGCCGCGTGTGCCCAGGCATCGTATTTTGGAAGCTCCTCTGCGTGCGTGGAATTGCAAGCTGGGGTGGCGGTGGTGGCCACATCGCTCTGCGGATTAAAACTCCTTCCGTGGATATTTGCCCGCGAGAAACGGCGGAGCGGGGATTTTCGCCTCCTCGCGCGTTGGCATTGAGATTTGTTTTCGTTTCCCCTTTTCGTGGGAAATCGTCACCGTCATCGTCGTCGTCGACATTGTCAGCAGCCGTGGTCGATCCACTGCTGGATGAAGAACACCTTCCCACCCCGCGGTGCTGCGATGAATAAGGAAGAAAAAGCATGCATATGCGTGGGTTCTGTTTTAGGGTTGACAGCGTGCGTTTGTGTACAGAAGTCAGTAAGCCGATGGGCCAGTGATATGTGGATTATTATCCAAGCGTGAGGTGTTTTTAAATCGCAACAGAGAGAATGCAAATCCGTCGTGGCATTATCTGCATTCCACCTGCACGCGCCGCCCTCCATTAATCCGGCAAAAGCTTCGCTGGACCTCGGTGCGAAACGTTGGCGAAGGACGGCGAGAGAGGAGGGGCAGGGCCGATTCTGACATCACTCGCCACTGATGTTAGCCGTGGCCGGGATTCAAACTCGGGTTCGTAGCACAGCGCGATAACAACTCCACCACCACCACCGAGACGACCAGGATGTCATTCCGCTTGGAGTAGGTCTTCTGAGAAACTTGGACTCCCTGCATTGTTGAGGGATGCGTGATCGCCACGGTGGTGACATGTTTACTACCTCCCCTGGTACACAGCAGGGATGTGCGGTGAGGTCGATGGTTGGGGAGGCACTGGCTAGTTTCAGAGCCAGATTCACACACACATGAACCCGATAGAGGTAACTTAAATTCACCATTCAATTGGCAGGTGGCACAATGACTATTGGTTAGGCGGCCGTATGTTTCATATTTCATATCAGCATTCTTTACAACACACGCATACAGGTGAGTAACGTATTCGATTCACGTTTTATAGGTGAATGCAGTTCCACTATTCATACTCATTCAACACAAATGAAAATATACATTGCATGGTCTTACCTTTACTTGTAGATGAAGTCCATTCGCCTATCCGTCTGGACAAATATGTCAGTGACTTTGTTGTAGAAGTCCGCTTTATTCTCTTTTAGTTTTTAAAGTCTCTCCGTCTCAATCGAGACGATTGCCAGGGATGAAAGTCGTCCTTGGTCAGGCCGATTGCGACTGTATGTTTTGAGTCGTTTCAAAGCAGAGAGCGACCTTTAAACGGACGCTGTTGGAGCTGGCATAGCGAGCACCACCAGCTGGAGTAACTTTGTCGCCTCGGGAACCGTCGGCATCAGATCATTTTGGGCCACCATTTGTGAACTATACAATCCGATAAGGTCAGCCTTTAGTCTAACAAAGTCAAAGTACCTTGCATATTTTCATAGGCTCTGCAGTTTGGTGTCATCGAAATGTTGTGACATTTCATAAAATTTCGTGCAATCAACCAAACCAAGGAAAGTTAGCTCACAGAAATGATCAAACCTAGCTTTCATTTGAACACTGATATTGTCTAGAATGTTATAAAATATTATTTTCCTCTCATCTCTGATCGGCTGTCTACTTCGGGCATTGTCTGTCAGACCAAGTGTGACGCATATCTGCTCGAATTGATCATAGAAACTGTCCAACTCTTGTCTGTGGCGTTCCACAACTCCCATCGTGTCGCGGATTCGCGCACAGCAGAATCCAATGTCCATTACTTTATTCTGCAGCGCACGAAAGAGTGCATGGGGTTCATTGAAGATGCCCTCATATGCCATTATGAAGAAGCAGGTTAATGCTTTTGACAGCCAGAGATCATATCCGGCGGCCATCATCAGGGTGTCATTGTCCCAACCATCGGGATTTTCGATCATAATCCGGAACACAGCACGCAGATCAGATTGGTACACGATGATCGTCTGAACTAGTCTAGAATTTGAGCTCCATCTCGTGGGCGCTGATCTTGGTAAACGTCGCTTCGCAACATCGTCCAGGAGGTGGGTGCGCTTGGTCGACTTGTTGAAAAACGTCGCAAGTCCCTCAACTGTTTAAAAAAAACTTTTACACTCAGCCATGCATTTTGTTGAATGCGTTCACATTCTACGTTCCTTGACGTCGTAACCTCCCCACCCTCCTCACAACATCGCCTCAATCTTGTGTGACGTCGCTTCTCTTCCTCACCTCAACAGCCCTGTGCCTCTGAGGTCATCAGCCCCTTTCCCCTCCACATCACCAGCGTGGCGTCATAGCCCCCCCTCCCTAACTCTCCCCACCCGGGCAGAGTTACAGACAGACAAACAAGCGTAGCGTTATTATTATTATATAGATGAATACTGAGCTTAGTAATGGACGGGCATTCTGAATTTGAGACGCCTTGAGGTTAGGAGACTTAATTTTTTTTATTTTAGTTTTTTTTGCCCTGGCAAGGTCACTTTTTAATGGAGCTGCGGTGATCTGTGGGGTTTTTTTGTTGCCATCAAAAAGGAGCGAATTGCAGTCCTAATTACAGCCTCGCAGTTAAAATGATCTGAAGCAGAAACACCCAGGGGGTATGGAACCACATTCACTTTTGTTCAAACCTTTTTTTCTTTTGCGCGTGTGGTAAATTCTTGAACAAAGACCGGGCCCGATTTTACAGCTCGTGCACGTGTGTGTTGCGTCCAAGGCCAATGTCCCTTGAAGAAAACAAAACGTGAATTCAATCTTTTATGGCATTTCATTTTCATGCGGTAACCTTGGCGATGCGGATTTGTGATGCAAATGTGTCACGTGGCAGGCACGTTTCAAACGATACCCCGCCGATTGCGTCGTCGCCGCCTTCCTCCGCTCGCCGCAAATCCGCAAAACGAGATGCCGCGCATCTATCGATAGATAATCAACAAACAACAACAACAACAACAACCCATGCGGCGAAAATCTTTAGCCCGCAGTGGAATCTTGGGTCGTGGTTACGAGTTGCGCTGCTGAGCACCTCCGATGAGCAAGATCGGCTACGTGCAGCATGACGAATTACACTGGTCAACAACAACAAAAACTTTTTTTTCTGGCCTGGACTTTTGCAGCTGTTCTAGACTAATTTCAGGGTGCTGATTCCACATTTGATCTCAGATTTGCTCTATCACATCTCATTTTTATGCTATCGGCATACCCCATTTTCATTGATTTTACCCGAAATTAACTCTGTCACTTATGATTGCAAGTTGTTGCGAGTCAGTGACTGCGTTAGTGTTAAAATATGGTGCTGTATTTTTAGGATAGTGTGTGTTTATAATATAATTTTATGTAGATACCCACATTTATTTAATATTTTTCTTCTGCAGTTTTGATTAAAAATGCAATATTTGATATCTCAAAAACCTGATGTGATAGACAAAAACTGATGCCAGATTTGGAATCAGCACCCCAAAATTACATTAACACCGTTGGAATACCTAATGCCAGAAAAAGTGTGTTGACCAGTGTAATCAGAGCACGTTTGTTTGCATGTTCACCACAAGCACCTTGCGTGGATCATGCAGTACTTGATTCCTTGCGAGAGGTTTTTATTTGGTGTTGGAACATCTTAACGCCTAGATTTGAAGCTTTCGTGACTGCAAGGATTCATATTCTTATGTTTTTTCGGTAAAGTCACGTAGGTAAAAAATTAAAATTAATAAAAGTAAAATAAATTAAAAATAAAATAAGAATCACGACGTTCCGGAGGCAACACAAGCTTCCGTCTTCAGACGAGATTTTTATTTTATTTTTATTTTATTTTACTTTTATTAATTTAAAATTTTTACCTACGTGACTTTACCGAAAAAAACCTAAGAATATCTTAACGCCTCCTGTTTTATTGCCAGAAAGGTCAAAACCAATTCTCAATTTTCATACTTTGATACTGGCAAAAAAAGGCCCAGTGATGCAGCACGTCCCTTACGTACAAGCTCGCCGTGGATTAGATCCGCAAAACTTCCAACGCGCTTTGCTCAAACAGTGCTCTCTCTTCTCCGAGGTGAACCCCTCCACCAACCTCCCCCCCCCCAAGCCACGTGCCGAGCAATCGGCGCATCTTCGTGCTCCCATCTCGCCGCGGGGGGAACGATTCCGCCTCGGACACCAAATCGCCGCGTGCGCCGGTAGCACCAGTCGAAGTCGGGGTCCAAACGGGCACAGGCCACCTCTCTCTGGCTGGCATGCGATAGAGTCGGGCTGGCAGGCTTGCTGCTGTTTTGCGAACAGGAGGGACACGTGGCCGTGAAGGGCGTCGCGGGGGCGAGAAGTTTTCTCCCTCGCCTGGCATGCAGGAGGTCGTGGTTTCGATCCCGATCTCGACCCTGATGCCTGCTGGACATTGTGAGTTTTGCGTGTCTCTCCCCCACGTGGATATTTCAACGTTGGCAAAGGTGCAGCGCTGCAAATTGCCTTTTCACGCCGGTGCTGATGGAAGCAACGTAACAAATCCAACACATTCGTAAGCAACGCGCTTCGGGAAGTGGTTCTTTGTAACTGCTGCAATGGAAGGGCCACTTCCCGAATCATCGCCTCTTTATACGGTACAAAATCAATTTGCAGCGAGTGTTGATTTTTTTGCACTTTTTCTCCACGAGATAAAGCTGCAGAGAGCCCCTCTAGATTATATCTGGCCTACTCTTCCACGATGGCTCAGACGTCTTGGAAGGGGGGGGGGGGGGGGGCAAGCACTCCTGCCCTAATACATTCGACCCGCTGCTGCGAGCGGCTTATTCTGGGGTACTGTCACTATTTATATTTCTGTGGTTGGCAGAGGCACAGGTTGTGGACTTTAAGAACCTTGCCCAAATTTAAAACTCTCCTGAAACGAAGACTAGGTGAGGGTTTTCTAGATAACGACATTATCATCTGTGGCAAGTCATATACAAGCCGACATGATGAAATAATAATAATAGGTTCTACATATACAACCAAGTCCTGGAATAGTGCCAACCAACGTGCTGATGGGGGATTAGGGTCGCCACCCTGTCCGGCGCATGATGCCAACGGTCCGATAATTAGCAACTATGTTCGGATTGGCAGCACATTGATTTTGTACCGAGATCTGCTATTTCTGTGTTGAAATGTATTACATATTCTTGGGGTTTTTCGGTAAAGTCACGTAGGTAAAAAAATTAATTAATAAAAGTAAAATAAAAATAAAATAAAAATCACGACGTTTCCGAGGCTTGTGTTGCCTCCGAAACGTCGTAATTTTTATTTTATTTTTTATTTTACTTTTATTAATTTAAATTCAATTTTTTTACCTACGTGACTTTACCGAAAAAACCCAAGAATATGAATCCTTGCAGTCACGAAAGCTTCAAATCTAGAAGAAAATGTATTACAATTTACTGGCGCGCAGTATTGATAGACGTGGGATGACCGAGAGAGAAATATATCCGGGTTTGGTCTTTACAGGGGAAAAGGTGGCAGCCCGAGTTTAGTGATGAACGGTCGTACAACCCCACATGACCAACGCGGTATGTGTACGGTTGGAGGAGACCTGGGAGTGAATTTATGAAAGGGTTGTAAATCATAATTTTTATATTATAACCACGTAAGGCATGGCAACTGGAATCACGACCAAGAGCATTGAGTTTTCACCAGTCTAAATAAAGATTCCGACTTGGCCACTCTCGTTCTGTAAGAAGCGAGGAAGCCGTGCCTTTGTACTAAATCGCACTCAAACGTATGCGTGTGGACAGTATGTTCTTTCGCACCGTACGTAGCCAACTGTACTCATCCAAGGTGCTCGACAGCCTCGAAACTACTTCCAGCCTGACATTCTTTATTCACCTCCATACGCGCCAGTTGTGGGCGCACACTACACAAAAGTCCCCGTATAGCCTGAACAGACTGTTGGGGCAAGTGCTGTTAGCGAGCACCTATGAAGGCCAGCACAGGACACGAGGGGGTGAGTGTCCAGCACCACATCCGACCGCATTTGTCTCCCCAGCGGCGATGTTTTTAACACACCGCACCAGGTACTAATTTGAGACTGAATCGACCTAGGGGAGGCCCAGGACCGCTTCAGATAATCTTCACCGGTGTTGTCCGTGAGCGGAAATCGAACTCGGGGTCCCACGTGTCCTTCGCACAGCACGGCGCTAACCGCTACACCACCGCTCCCCGCAGTGCGTGACATTGCACGTACTGCACGCACGTGGACAAAACGATCGCTTTGCCTCTCGCGAGCCGCCTTGTGAACCCCCCCCCCCCAACGAACAAAAGTCATTCCTTGTCAACGCGGCTTGATGCCTCCCTCGAGTGAACGTGACGAAACGGCCCCTTCCGATGTTGAACTCTAGCGTCGGTCGGTTGTGCCCCAGGTGAATGGGGGGTGGGGGGGGGGTTCACATTTCGTTTCTGCGGATGTAAGGCGCTTAAGAGATGCCGTGGCGTTATAAGCGCCATATAAATGCAAATCTTTATCCTTATTTGTACACGCCTGCAGACGTAGCCTTCATTATTCCGTGGAAAAAAAGAAAAAAAAAACTCTTAACTCACCAAGCCGGTGGAGGAGCGTTGTGGGTAATGTGTAGAGGAAGGTGCACGCCACCAATTGCTCGCTCACGCCACAGCTGTCAGAAGGGTCTCAATTCGAGGGCGCTCTAAACAAGAGAAGCTATTCGTGGCCTACTCTTCCACGCTGGCCAAACGTCTCGGAGGAGGTGGGAGTAACCCACACTTTACGCACCACCCCAGCACCCCGATAATGACTGTGCTTGTGCCACTTTGAAGGCACACGGGAAATTCAGCGCGGCGGAGTGTGTAGTTACAGGCACTTAAGCGACGCACGCGTGAGAGTTTGCGCTTAGTGGTTCTGCCGTAAATCACACGTTTGAGCTGTCGCTTGTACTTCTCGTACTCCTGGGCCTACGCTGGCTGCCCTCCCTCGCTTGCTCGTGTTGGAATCTCCGCTCAGGTGGCTGGGAAGTCGGAGCGGCAAGCTGGCGTGGTGGAGAGCCGGGGATCGAATCCAGGCTTCAGCCACAGCCCGTGATTGAACCGGGCTCTCAAGTGCAGGGAGGTGATGGTCTCAGTCTGCTCACCTATGGCTGCACACATTGTTTTAAAAATGTATTGTGGGTTTTTTTTGCTCTAATTATTTTCAATTTATTATTTTTATTTTATTTTCATTATTTTAATTTGATTTTATTGTTTGTTTTCTATTTACGTGACTTTACCGAAAGAACCAAAAATATGAACTCACCCCATGTAAAAATAGGTTCTGTATTTAACGTGGTCAAATATCAGCATCCTGAGGATTAAAATATCAATTTAACTGTTCATGCGACGAAAGTCTTCTCACGAGCGTGAGAGCGCTCTCAGAGGTAACCCTACGATATTTAAACATAACCCCTGCTATCTTAGCTATACAATGTTACTTTAAAAACACATACATACCTATAAACACATCTGGGAGAATTATGTGTGCCCTTTTAAGATACATTGGACAGGAGTATCCGGACGGCAATTGACTGGACATCTGTGAAAAAGAGCTTCATAACTCATCGGATTCCTCCAGTCTAAATACATATTCTGATGCTGACTTCCTTACAAAGTGGTCATAATTTTATCGGCCCCAAAAGGATGATTGGATTCGGTCAACTCGCCCCCCCACCTCAACCAGGATTTGAACTCCCAACCTTCTGCTCGCTCAATCGCTGATCCACGTAGCTGGTAAAACAACAACAACAACAACCAAAATACACAAATTAGGCAAGGATTATCCAAAATCTTTGGAAGAAAAAAAAAGATCATCCTAATAAATTCCTCGTAAGGTGAATAAGGATCGGGTCAGTACACTTTGTTTGCGAATGGCTGTAAACAACGCGATTCCATTGTCGTTATTGCCTTCCGCGCATCTTAACTGCTGGTAAATTTTAAAAGGCAAGTGGGGGGAAGGGGGGGAGGGGAAAATGGATTGGCCTTTTAAAACGACAAGCCCGCAGTTCATTAAACCTTCGCCAGATTTGAGACGCGTTGTTGTGCCGCGTCCATTGATTAAACTCCACACGGGAGTAAATATGTTCGTTTGAACCTATCTGCAACACGATGACATGGAAACAGACTCAACTAAAACGACGTTTTGGGGTATTTTACCAGGTAAGACCCACAGAGCTGCATAGCTCTTTTTTCAGATGCGACCTGGCCACAAACAATAGCTGAACGAAGTGGTTTATCATCACGTAGAAATTGAAAGCAGTAGCAAAAGTTCTCTAGACACGTGATTTTGATTGTAAATGCAGAGGGGAAAATACCGGAAGACCCGGGTAATAACACTGGTCAACAAGAAAAAAACATTTTTTTTCTGGCCTGGACTTTTGCAGCTGTTTTAGACTAATTTTCAGGGTGCTGATTCCAAATCTGTCAGAAAGACAGCGTCCGAAGGACAGCCCTGTTCTTCATCTGAGGACGGCTGCTTGCGTTGTGGCCGAAACTTCGTGAGAATTATTCAATTGTTTAATTTTTATTATTTTATTATTTCCGTTCTACGTGACTTTACCGAAAGAACCAAGAAGATGAATCCCTGCAGTCACGAAAGCTTTAAATCGAAATTTAAGAGCTTTTTAGTTCATGGAATTCCTCCGGTAGGAATAAATATTACGATTCCGTGCCTGACCCCCTGACCTTGAACCGTGGACGCTGCGTTCCAGAATCACAGCGTTGTCACGGCGACTCCGCGTGGCTGACGATGCCTGCTCAGCAGTCGGGTTGTTTAAGAAACTCCTGCTTCTGACAAGGACTGTTTTCTTGGAATTTCTCATACTTGATACAGCTATCGTGCTGTGACGGTTCCACCTGAAGACGGACGCTTGTGTTGCCTCCGAAACGTCGTGATTTTTATTCTATTTTTATTTTACTTTTATTGATTAAATTTTTTTACCTACGTGACTTTACCGAAAAAACCTAAGAATATGAATCCTTGCAGTCACGAAAGCTTCAAATCTAGAATTCATCGAAAAATCTCTCTGGGGGGGTGGGTTGGGGTGGTTGACGACGCGCATGAAACTGTTCCTTTCGACTGGAAGTGTTGAGGCTCACCAGCCGCAGCGCAAAGCCCAAGAGACAGAAATATTCCCCGGTGTTTTAGGACAGCCACTGCTGCTACATTCTGCACTGAAATAAATAAAAATACCCCCCCCCCCCACCACACACACACACCGAGGAGCGGATGAAAAGTTATAATCATAAGTTTACACATTTCGCAGCTCGGTGTGAGGTCCCCGTTTTATCCCTCGCTCCGTTTTTATTTTTCTGAAATTGATTGAAGAGGGGAGGGGAGGGGGTGAGATGTACGGGGTGTAAGCGTTGCGAGCTGCTGGTGGGTGGGCAGTGCTAGCGGTGGATGCTTTATCGTGTGCTGTCGCTCGTACCCACCAGCAGGTTTTAAGAGGATAGGAGACGAGTGCTCGTGATTGCTTCGTCTCTTCATTACGGGAAATTGCCACGTGGCTCGCTGCGTGTGTCCTGTCTCTCTGTGTGTGTGTGTGCGGGGCTAGAAAGGGGAGCGGCATTGTCGTGGTTAGCGCTACGCTGCGCTACGAGCCTGGCTCACGGCCAACGCCGGTGAGGATGATCTGAACCGGTCCTGGGCCTCCCCTAGGTCGACTCGGCCTCAAATGAGTACCTGGTGCGGTGTGTAAACATCGCAACTGGGGAGACAACGGCGGCCGGGCGTTGTGTTGGTCACCCATCCCCTAGTGTGCCGTGCCGTGCCGACCTTCACAGGCCCGCGCTAACAGCACTCGCCCCAAGAGTCTGTTACAGGCGATACGGGGGATCTTTGTCCGTGTTTTGTGCGGCTATAAATGGCTAAATGGTGACTCCCCGCGTGGGGAAAAAGGATGCCGCTCCCTGCCGTGATGGTGTGCGGGATCCCTAAAGCGGGCCAGATTTGAGTTATTCGGCTTTGGCCGGTGGCGAGCGGCAACACCACCTAGAGATGACATTTTCAGCCGAGTCTATGCGCGTCGGCAACCGGCAAAAAATGCTATCCTCCCGGCACACCACATCCAGTATACACATCTCGCTATGGTTGTGGCTGCTGGTCACGTGGCCACCGACTCCATTCTACCGGCAACGTCGAACGTATGAAACTAAACAATACTAAAACTCAAATGTGTTTTTTTTTTATTTTACCAGGTAAGGCCCACTGAGCCGTAGAGCATTTTTTTCCAGAAGCGACCCGACCACAAATGAAAGTTGAACGAAGCGGCTTCTCATAGCGTGGACATTTATAGCAGACAAATACTCGGAACGCGTGATGTTGATTCGAAATGTGGAAGGAAAAATTGGGAGGACCCGGAGAAAAATCCACGGAACCACGAGGAGAGAGACACCGCAAACTGCAAATATACATCAGGCGTCAGCTTTGGGTTTTAACACACAACCTCCTGTATACCAGGCGAGGGAGTTAACATCTCGCCGCCGTGGTGAGATATTTCTGCTCCCGGCACACCACATCCACAATGGCTGTGACTACTCTGGTCACGTGGCCACCTATTCCAGGCAAACGGCGACCCGGAAAATGTTCAGGGAGGAATGAAGCCGCGGGCGGTACCGTTGACGGTGAATGACATAAAAAAAAATTCACGAGATTATAGGTTTCGTGATGACAGGAAATTAATTGCCAATGCACGCTATCTTGACGACCTCTTAGCCTGCCATGCAGAATTGGAAATCATTTTTTTGTTACTGCAGGCTGATTTTTTTTGAGCTTCTGCCGATCGACAAACTGCGTTGTTACCGATTTGCGCTGCTCGGTGGACAGAGAGACCACGGTGGTGGTGGTGGTGGGGGCGGAGGAGGAGGAGGATTTTAATTAACCTACTACTCCATTATGTCCAAAGCCGTGCCAGGAGGTTGAATGGATCCGTCGACATCTCCGGCAGCGCCATTTGCGGTGTTTTTGTTACCGGCAGTCAGAGCCGTCCACAGGAGGTGATGCGGGGCCAAGGGTAGAAATCACACAGCGTGGGCCCCCCGACGCCTTCAAACTAATCCGGAAGTATTACATCTGACACCGTGATGTCAAAGCGTGCCCCCTCCCCCCAAATCGCGGGGCCTGGGGCGATCGCCCCAATTCCCCGTACCCTAGGGACGGCTCTGCCTGCGGTGTTAACTCTGCGAGGGTCAGGAGAGAAGATGCAATCATCTTGGCTCTACGCACTGTACCGTTATCGTAGACGCAGGGACACTGCCATCTGTGTTCATTGCATGAACAAATAAAGTGTCGGCTGCGTCCGACGACAACATCGAAGAAGGCCAAAGTGTCGCAGCGTCTTCCCCCATTACACCGTTATGGTCCAAAGTTAATTGATTACAGGGGATGTGATGGCGATGCCTCTACTGCAACCCACCATCACCCCGTTCTGCTGGTATGCCGATGCTGTCGTCGAGTTGACATTCATTTCGTGACATCTGTTCTTGCAGGGCTCCATTGTCCGTCTTTGGGGTCTTCTCTTCCCTGTTGGGTTGCCGCTGTAAATGCTTCTCTCGGTCACCGGACCTGCTCAGCTGGTGGTTTCTGAAACGCCGCTGGGGGCTGACTCGGGGTGGTGATTGTCGCGACAAGGAACAAGCACCGGAGTAGCCGGCGTGCCTCCCCATCAATAATCCGATATTATTGCCCCATGTATTCTCATAACCACATGTATATATAAAGGTCTATAAGCGACATGAGGACAAAATAGGGCGAGAAGGATTTGATTTGGCAAAATCATTCTCGGATCAGTGCTCCGGACTGTTCCGGCTGAAATGATGAAGCACTTAAATTTTGATTTAAAGCTTTCGTGACTGCAGGGATTCATAGTCAAAATAATACAAATATATATATATTTCCCACCTCCACAACCATATATATTTGTATTATTTTATTATTTCCATTTTACGTGACTTTACCGAAAGAACCAAGAATGATGAAGCACTTATTAAATGCATCAATAATCATAATTTATATTTATTTATGAAAGCTCTATACCATAAAAGTCCCACCCAATGAGCTCACAAGTCCGTTGTTTATCGGACACTCCCGCTTTGGGATGTCAGGCAAAGCAAAGGAAATCACGGAACAACCTCGTTAATGCACATGAACGTCTCAAAACAGAGAGCGAAGATGCGGAAGCATCTATCCTCAACATTTCACGATTCAAGGTCAAGAGGTCGTCCACGGCCAATGTCGTTGATGTCACCAGCAACCTCCCCCCCCACGCGCCTCACCACCTCTTCCTCTCGCTGCACCGTGGCCGCTTTCTCGCAACAAAATTGATGTCCACCCTTCGAGCTCCCCCTCCGATAGCATCCCAACCATCGATCGAGCAGAGGGAAGCGATGCTGCTTAGAATTCCAGGATTTTTAAAAAAAATTCTGCTCAGGGTGGAAGCGGGTGGGTGGGAGGGGGATGTTTAGGACTGGGAGGTTGGCTAGGTTATGGTGATAGAGCAAGTAGGTTTGTGTACCTATATATGAGGATCATTGATTGGTGTCTCCTCACCAGTGTGCGGGTTACCAAATGCGTATTCATGGAATTCGCCAAACATTCAACTGGAAGACCTGTCTTTAAAAAAGTCTTGAGATCCAAGGCTTCTTTTGATAAATTGGTGACATCATCATGATTATCTCTGCGGGCTCAATAAAATGAGTACCGCAATGCGTGATGCCATAAATGGTTGCCCTTGAGATCAACGTTGGCACAACGATGGCCCAACGTTCCACTCTTACCGGCTTACGCAGCAGAAAGTAATGTTATTATGATCACCAATTCAGTATCGCCAAGGATGAACGCATATTGGATGAACGCATAATATAATTCATGCTTATGCATGACTTTTCTTCCTTGTACTCCACCCCCACCCCTCCACCATCAACATGGCTATACGGTACTGCACTCGAGGGCCACAGCGTGTGGGGCCCACGTGGAACCGCTGAACTTTGACCCCCACTCCTCGTTTGTCAGCCCCCAGCCACCTCGAGCCTCAACCTGGTTGGTGAAGCCACCACAACCACCTCCACAACCACCACCACAACCACCTCCACAACCACCACCACCACAACCACCACCACCACCACAACCACCACCACCACAACCACCACCACAACCACCTACACAACCACCTACACAACCACCTCCACAACCACCACCACCACAACCACCTCCACAACCACCACCACACCCTGCGCCACCGCTGCCCCTCTCCTTCCCTGCATGGGGCACCCACGATCTTCTGGACCTTGTCGCCTGCAATTAGTTCAGTCGCGTGCGCGCGTGTTGCCTGTGCGCGGTTGATGTACGTGGTTGCTCTGTGTGGTCGCTCTGTGTGGTTGCGCTCTATGCGTGGTTACTATGTGCAGTTGATTGACTCCAGCCGAAGACAGGCATTGCGTGTGTGTGTACACGTGTGTACGCGCGTGTGTGTGTGTACACGTGTGTACGCGCGCGCGTGTGTGTGTACACGCGGCGCATTTAACATTCTCGGCCGCATTAATGAATTAACTCAGTGAGGTTGCACAGTTAATTAATTAATGGGGTCCGGGGTGGGCTGTGGGAGAGAGGGTGGTGGGGGCATTTTGATGTATCGTATTTTGTAAGACAAACGTTCCCAATCAATTACACTCGCTCACCTCAATTGAGCCGCTGCAGAACCATCGCACCGGCTGCGCTTGAAGTGCAAGCCGCGGCGGTAGAGAACAGAGGGCCACGTTGCTTCAAATCCACCGCAAATGTGTGATTCGGCGGGTCGCGCGTGCGTGGTGGGGCAAAGTGTGGGTGGTTCGGGGCCGTCCATAAATGACGTCACGCGATTTTGGACGATTTTTGACCCCCCCCCCCCCTCGTCACACGGCGTCACAAAAAGTCAGACCCCCCCTCCCTCAAATATGACGTCACAAAGCTCTGCCCCCCCCCCCCAAAATAAAACATGCTTCAAATCGCTTTAAACTATTGTCATTGTAGTGCGTATTTAATGTGGCGCTGCGCTCTGATGTTGTAGGAGAAAACATTTATAAAAAAGTATATTTGATTAAGTAGAACGTGTTGTCTATATTTATTTATAAAGTTGCGCATTTTGATGTGACGTCACATTTCTCAACCCCCCCCCCCCCCTTCGTCACACATCGTCACAAATGTCTGACCCCCCTTCCTCCTAGGTGCGTGACGTCATTTATGGACGACCCCTTTCACGGGACATCTGGCCAGCGTGGAGGAGTGGGCAGAATGCCCTCTTGGAGGCTCGCTCTAGTGGAGAGGTTCTTCCGCCAGCAGTGGCGTGAGCTGGCAGTTGCAGGACTGTGCAGTGTGGTGAGTGGGTGAGTGAGTGAGTCAGTGGGTGTGTTGTTGTGACCTGCAGTGTGGTGAGTGGATGAGTGAGTGAGTCAGTGGGTGTGTTGTTGTGACCTGCAGTGTGGTGAGTGGGTGAGAGAGTGAGTGAGTCAGTGGGTGTGTTGTTGTGACCTGCAGTGTGGTGAGTGAGTGAGTCAGTGGGTGTGTTGTTGTGACATGCGGGGGTGGTTGGTGAACAACTAAACTATAAACTAAACGTTTTTATTTTTAAATTTTACTAGGTAAGGCCCACTGAGCAATGTAGCTCACATTTCAGAAGCGACCTGGCCACAAATGATACGCCAACGAAATGGCTTATCGCGTGTAACTGTATAACAGCCAAATACTCTAAATACCACCGTGTGAATTAAACGAAAAACGGTCAGTATCTGGCAGACCCGAGTCCACAACACGGGTGGATGAATGGCCGAGTAACGTTCACGGCAACGGGAACGACCAAGTTGGTAGCAGCGATAGAAGAGTGACACGCAGGCGGCTGATCGCCGGATCAGCGAGCGAGCGAGTTGAGTGAATCTGTGAGCGCTTGGTCATCGATGATCCCCGCGACTGCAACCTTCACTCTGAATTCTATCAAGCGCAGGATCACGTGAAGCCTCCGGTGACGGGTTTTTTTTGCGTCTCCTTTTGCTCGTGACACATCCCACGGAGAATGTATTGAGACCCGTTCGTCATCCACCCGGGGGTCCCGAGCGCCCCCCCCCCTCCTCCTCCTCCTCCCCGACCACTCTCCCACCACTCGCCCACATCGCCCCCTATGAAATCTAATTAGAATGCAAATTACGATTCTTATCCCGCAGCCAGCTCAAACATTCGAACCGTTGATATTAAGACCCTTCATTATTGCCACTACGATTATGATTCTTGTTACTACTGCGACTACTACGCGTGTATGCCCAGGAAAGCCTCGCCGAGTCTCGTGACTATGTTCGCATGAGGGTCCTGCCAAGTTTATGTTTTCAGTACGGGGCGGCGAAGATCGCTTTGCATAATTTGCTGTGTAATAAAAAAATAAACATTTTAAAATAATTATCTGTGTAAAAAGTTGGACCTTGACGCCGGCACACAAATGGTTCCCACTCTTGCGAATGACGCCACGGATGATTGATTTAATGTCCTCTCGCGAATCAGACGGCGCGTCGTAGCATTACTAATACTACTACGGTCAGTGTGCACCGCGGTACTAACCAGGGCGCCCCCTGCCTAGAACCGTGCCCCGGCCGAGAGGCGCGTCCACCTCCGTTTGCATGTTGAACTTCTTTCGCACCGTACGTAGCCAAACGTGTGTGGGTGTGTGAGTGTATGTGGGGAGAGGTAGTGTAGCGGTTAGCGCTGCGCAATGAACTTAGCAACCCGGGTTCGATTCCCGCTCACGGCCAACACCAGTGACGATTATCTGAACCGGTCCTGGGCTTCCCCTAGGTCGACTCAGCCTGAAATGAGTACCTGGTGTGTAAACATCGCAACTGGGGATACAAAGGCGGTCGGGCGTGGTGCTGGCCACCCACCCCCTCGTGTATTCTTCCGGGCTTCATAGGTGCTCGCTAACAGCACTTGCCCCTACAGTCTGCTAAGGCTATACAGGGGATCTTTGTCTTTGTCTTTGTGTATGTTGAACTTATTTCGTACCGTGCGTAGCCAACCGTGCATTGGCAGCTACCTTCCCTACGATCTGGGCCGATGGTGGCGTTCATCCCAGGGGCGAGGGAACGCTAATTGATTTTGTTTAAGCGTCTCGTCCGTGTTGGTCTGTCGATGCGTCCTGGACGAACCTTTGTAATTCGTTTTTCAGAGAAGTCTCCGCAACAGAAACGTTCTGACAACAACAACCGCTGCAATCTGACTCGTCGAGTGACAGCAGAGGGGGGGATGTCAAGCCACAGAGTAATGATCAATTATTGTTATTACATTTTTTCTCTCTGTATGTTGTCTTCATGCAGGTGGGAGATGGTCACATCTCGACCTGACGCAATGATTGCAATTTTTTTTTTTACAAATTACGGCACTTTGCAGGGCTGGGGGAAGCCGACACGTTGGAATTATGAGCTGCTTCCCCAGGGATTTACGCCAATCGATGTGTATCCATCCTTCTAACACCGTGGCCTCAATAGAAATAAATAATATATAGAAAATCGGCGACGTTTCCGATAATAACAATGGCCGTTCTTTGTAGCACCTTAAAGACAAAAATGCTATGAAGAAGGGTACTGACATAATCCCAAACGTTGCCGATTTTATATTTTCATTTATTTAAGGGCCACGATGTTCTTGACGATAGTGTTGAGTTGTTTGTTGTTGACCGTGCACCACTGCCAATGCAGCAGCAGCATCAGCAAATACATCGTTTTAAATTTCTCTTTGAATGGCTCGAGAAAACCATTTCACCTTTGGTGATCTACAGATGCCATTGTACTGAATAGTAAATCAGTTCCAAACTACTACAACAACAACATGCAAAGACTTGTAAACTCGGCCTTTGTGCATTTTTGCCCAAAAAAAACGTCAGCAGCTCCATGAAGAAGGGCAATGTCGCAGGCATCCTTGTCGTCTGTCATCATCAAAATTAGTTTTTTATATTCTTAGGTTTTATCGGTAAAGTCACGTAGGTAAAAAATTAAAATTTATAAAAGTAAAATAAAATAAAAATCACGACGTTTCGGAGGCAACATAAGCTTCCGTCTTTAGGTGGAACCGTCACAGCATGCTTGCTGTATCAAGTAAATGAGAGATTCAAAGAGATATTACCCCGTATATATACTGGTTGAGGGGGGGGGCCAGGACAGGCCCCCTTTGTATTATTATGGTAAGGTTGGTGTGGCTTGAGACTACGGCTAGTCTACATAACAAAGGATTGAGCCTTTGTTATGTAGACTGGCTGGGAGAGCGGGGGGCAGAGTTGTTAAAGTGCAACTGCTGCTAATGAGACCGAGCCTCTGCCATGTAGATGGTAAAAGCACAAAAGCAGGTCAGGAAGAAACATCCTCCTGCTATGTTGCTTGGTGGGTAAAACTTATAGCAGGAAACTAGAAACCAAAAATGAGTTTTGGCAAATGTTGTGACTCAGCTGACCGCACGAGCAGTGATGCGGTGATGGGCAACTGTCCACCGGCCTCGTCCTTGCTGGGACTCATCCGTAGAGCACAGTCACCAATGCTGGAGGCACGCCAGTGAGAACTGTCAACACATTCGTTACGAACATTGTGGACCTACACAATGATATATACAGGGAATCCTCTACGTGCGAACGGATTAGGTTCCAGAGGGTTTGGATTTAAAGCTTTCGTGACTGCAGGGATTCATCTTCTTGGTTCTTTCGGTAAAGTCACGTAGAAGGGAAATAATTAAATAATAAAAATAAAACATAATAAAATAATTCTACACGACGTTTCGGCCACAACGCAAGCAGCCGTCCTCAGGTGTTGTTTTATTTTTATTCTTTTATTATTTCCCTTCTACGTGACTTTACCGAAAGAACCAAGAAGATGAATCCCTGCAGTCACGAAAACTTTAAATCGAAATTCCAGAAGTTTGTTTGTAAGTCGATTCGTTCGTAAGTAGATGAGTCGCTTTTGGAATTGGTGACGTTTTTGGACAGTGGTCCTTCTTCGCAGCAGAGAGAGAACCCAAACATAATTGATTAATCCTAATATTGGCTGCGACAACCTACGCATTAAGCGTTGCTTGCACGAGGATTGTGCCAAATGTAAGTTGCAATGAAGAAGGGCTGTTCGCCTTTTGGCATCCTCTGGTGTTTGAGACTAGGCTCTAAAGAAAGCTGTCTCTGGTGTGGACCAATCAGTTTCAAAGGCAATGCATAATCTACTACCAGAGCGTGTTTTCTTTTTATTTTCATGTTCACCACAAGTAGATGTGGTTAATGCAGACATGATTCCTTGCAAAAGGTTTCAGTTTGGTGTTTTAACATCTTAACACAACTGTTTAATTGTCGAAAGGGTAAACGCCTATTCTTGTAAGAAGGGCAATTGCCTGAAACGTCGTCGCTTATATATATTAATTTTAGGACAGCGTTATTGACAAATGCGTCGAGTTATGTTTTTGGTTGTGCACCGCCACCACCCCCAGTGATTAGATGAACGGTCGCTCGTCACAGGAGTTCGGTGTGCACGTGGTATCTGCCAGTCCGCACTGAACACACAGATCTCGTTTAACCGATGCCCGTGGAAGGTGTCTGCGCGTCCCACCGAGCGTAGTGCTGTTCAGGCGAAACCACTCGTGCAGTGGTGGCTCACCTTTACTGCAGCCTTGCACCCCATTGGTTCTCAAGCGTAAAAAAAGATACCGTGTACAATGTTCATAAACACATCGGGTTTGATGAAATAAACTAATATTCTTGGTTTTTTCGGTCACGTGGAAGGGAAACAATAAAATACTGTTTTATATATATTATTATAATGTTTTATATTTTTTTGTTTTGTTAATTGTTTTCCCCTTCCACGTGACTTTAACGAAAGAACCAATAATATGAATCCCTGCAGTCACGAAAGCTTTAAATCGAAACAAAGTAAGTTGTGCGCACGTGCCCGTGATTAATTTGTGTTTCGATGATTTACCTTCTTAAACAAAACATCTGGCCATGTCTCGCACCCACGGAAAGGGCAGCTCTCACTCGTGGCGTGCACCTCCCAGGTTTTCTCTCTCCGCCTGATGAAGACCGCTTGTGTTGCGATCAAAACGTCGTGGGTTTTTTGCTTTCATTATTTCAATTTGTTATTTAAAATTTACAATTTTATTTATTTTTATAATTTTTTTATTTTCATTTTCAATCTACGTCACTTTACCGAAAGAACCAAGAATATGGATAAGAAGAACCACGGCATGAGTCCGTCTGCTCGTGGCGCTATCATTCGTGAAGCGCCGGGGGGCTATCTCCAGGAAGGAAAGGGGGCCGTCTGCGCTTCACAGACGAACAGACGAGTCGATTTGATTTTTTTTTTATTTGGCACAAAGTTTGGGACCGTCTTCTGAGCACGGCCCGATGCTCGTGTAGATCAACAGCTGTTACTTTTACAGTGAGCCGGCTGATGAACCGGCAGCAGCGATATGATAACGCCTCCCTTGGTATTTGCGAATGGGGCATTGGGTCGTTGTGTGTCCCGTGGTCCGTCCCTGGTCTGTGTTCGCAGTCTCCGCGCGCCGTGACGCCGGTACACGCACGCGCACGTGGTCGACTCTTTCTCTCTCTCTTTGGGGGGCCCTCTCTCCCCTCTCTCTCTGGAGGGCCCTCTCTCCTCTCTCTGGGGGCCTCTCTCTCTCCTCTCTCTCCTCTCTCTCTGGGGGGCCCTCTCTCTCTCCTCTCGTTCTCCTCTCTCTCTTTGGGGGGCCCTCTCTCTCTCTCCTCCCTCTCTCGAGCTCCCCTTTCAGTGGAGGAAGGAAGATGCACGGCTGCAGCTTCTTCACCTTTCACTTTTACCGTCGAGCATGATCCGTCTCATCCCGCACGTTTCGTTAAAATGAATCTGCTGCGTATTTTGTTTGGCAGAATTTCGTTACTTTCCACTTGGAGTTTGGGATCTGCGCGTTTCCCCACCCCCCTCCCCCCGTAAATATTACGGCAGGGCTGCAATCTGTAACCCGTCACGGTCCACCAACGGAACCGCAGTTTTGCGATCGAATCACCATCGCGGGTGGGTGGTGGACGGTGGGGAGGGGGGTGTTGACGAAGGACACACGCTGATGCGAAGTGCCCTTGCGCCGTCCTGGGTACCACATCTGCGTTTAGAAAAGTGCCTCCTCCTGCCCGCACCCTCCCTGTCCTCCCCCCTTCGTGTCGTATGATCCAAGGCGAGACGCGTGGCTCACATTCTAAAAATGTCCCCTTTGCGCGCGAGTTGGGTGAACGAGTGAAGCAGCGAGCGGGTGAACCAGGGAGCGAGCGCACTTCCATGAGTTTTAGTTGCCCCTGACCCCCCCCCTCCCCCCCGGGATGTCAGTGAGGCTGTGTGCGTCATCGCACGCGGGCGCCCACGGAAACATTCTCGAAACGAGATTCGCCCCCCGCCTCTCCACTCGAGCCACGGACGGCGAAATGGTGGGTTACCTTTTAAATACCGCGTGTCCTTCACTTCAAACGCCGGGTGAGGTTAATACCGGGGGGGGGGCAGGGGAGCTATAATTAATTTTATAAATATCTCCGGGGGCGATGTTGGGAGGGGGGGGGGGCACCGTGTGGGTGTGTGTTGCTTCTTGTGCAACGCGAGGAGTGTGAATCTCTACAGGTGCGTGGGTGCGCGACGTGTGGCCAAGATGCGTCGCGCGTCTGCTGCTGCCGCTTTGTGTCCCAATCTGTAAAACATCTGGGGAACCACACATATATTACATAAAAGAGGTCTGTGCTTTAAGCTCAGCGGCCACTCGGGGTTAAACACTGGGCGAGGTATTAACAGCAGAGATGACAACAACTGAACGCGCGACCTATTTCACGGTGGGCATTAGAGACCCTGTGATGTTATGCGACAAAAAAGAGTCGTCACGATCCAAACCGGCCAGATTTACGCAATTACCGGCAAATCATTCTCATTGAGTGAACCACGTGGCAACATCGACAACCCCCTGTCCCCTGCTCTGAAACCAATACAGACCGTAGCTTTGCGCCATAACAGAATCAGAATCTTTATTTATACTGCGAGAATCCGATGAGCTATGAAGCTCTTTTTCACATATGTCCGGTAAGGCAGGGGTCTAACGTTACAAAAACACGATATGAGTGCAAAGTATAAGAAAGGTAAATAAATCACTTTAAAATATACAAGTAAAACTACACCATTTTTTCATCTTACCAGGTAAAGCCCACTAAGATATTCACTTCTCTTTTTCACAAGCGACCAGGCCACAATTGACAGCTCAACGGAGGAGCTTTACATCACGTGAAACTTTATCGCAGCAAAATACATCCTCAGGCATAACGATGGCACGACTTCGATTTAAAGCTTTCGTGACTGCAGGGATTCGTCTTCTTGGTTCTTTCGGTAAAGTCACGTAGAAGGGAAATAATAAAATAATATTAATTTAAAACAATAAAAATTCTCACGACGTTTCGGCCACAACGCAAGCAGCTGTCCTCAGAACTGTTCTCCACCTGTCTCGAGACAGAGTCTCCTCGACAGACCTGTTCTCCACCTGAGGACGGCTGCTTGCGTTGTGACCGAAACGTCGTGAGAATTATTTTATGATGTTTATTTTTATTATTTTATTATTTCCATTCTACGTGACTTTACCGAAAGAACCAAGAAGATGGCACGACTACCAACTCTGGTGATTTGATCACATCCTAGACGGAACCAAAAGCTCCCCCCTCTTTTCACGACAGCCCCGACGTGGGTGGCGTGACAATTTTTTTTTCTGCGTAAAAAAAATCCGCTTCTGCGCTGTCGGGCCGCGAGCAGCCGCAAGAACGCCACGGATGTTTTTATTTTCCTTCCCCCCCCCCACCCACCACCAAACCCAACAGGCGTCCGAACCGAGGCTCCTCCTAAAAGAGGCGATGAATGGCGTGCTTCCTCCTCTGTTATTGGAATGTCCTTCGGCATAAATTCTGGTCGCCGTTTGCCATGCGGAGCCACGGGTTTTTATTTTATTTTTGGCGAGCAATGACGCTTGACTTTGGAGGATGGGGTGGGGGTGATTGGGCTCGATCGTCATTACACCGTTTATCATTTTCATCACCATCCATCATCACGATGTTATGAATCTGCCGCGGTGCCAAACGGCGCGTGGCGTGCCCGGGGTCACCAGAGAGTGCTCGGTCGTGGTGGTTGTGCCGGTAGAGCGCGCGGTGCCGATGTTTCCGACACCACGCTGCTGTGATCTCAGTCTTCCGTGGCGGCAAAGGTTGCCGGTTTTTGGGGGGCTGAGGCGCAGAGAGGTCACGCAAACATTGTTGGAGCTCTCCCCGAGGCGGCGAACGCATCCATTTATATCATCAACGCTCTCCACATTTCAGGCTGTGAGCCTTAATGCATTAGCCCTCTCTCTCTCTGCCCGTCTCTCGCTCCGTACCACGTGATTACGATAACTCTTGTAAAGGTGATCCAATATAGATGCAATGATAGTTGAAACGTTGTGTTTGCTTTTAGGATCTTACCTCAATATGTATAAAACTGGCTACAATTGATAACAATTATACTGGTAGGAACCACCTGGTTCCACAAGCCCATAGGGGATTATTGTGTCCGTCCGTCCGTCGGGCATCCAAAAATGTGAGGGGTGGGGCTGGGTGGAGAGGGGAGGGTGGGGATGGGCTGGGTGGGGTGGGAGGAGTGGGGCTGGGTGGGGAGGGGCTGGTCACGCCGTGGTGCCCTTATAAAACTCAACGTTTAACCTACTCACGCCGGCTTGTGCCCGCCCTCACAGTCGGCCATATTTGCGGAATACACCACGCCGCCGTTGACCCTGGCCATTGACCGAGCAACCCGACGTTCCTACCAGCTCCCTCCGCAGGATAATGTGTTTGCCCACAACTTGCGAAGCAGTGTTCAAGGGACGATGAGCAAATATTGCAAATGCGTCTAGCCTCAACAGCTGCCCGTATCGCTAATAAATATTTGCAAAGGCAAAGATATGTTGGAACGCCTTACAGAGTGCTTTGGATATGCTGCATTTTCTTCAATGATTTAATAACAGTGACTTGCAGGGCTTAAATTTAGAGTTTAATATTTTCCGGGTAGCTGGTAGGCTGGAGTAGATGGCACGTGACTATCGGTATCCACAGCCGTAACGAGAGAGCTATACTGGATGTGGTGTGCTGGGTGCAGACGTGTGTCCCAGGTCGCCAACTCGGATACACCCGGCTGAAGTTAAATGCCTGATTTCTTGCGTGGCGTTCAGAAATAATAATAACAAGAATAATAACGATTGTTTAGTACATTTGGTATTTTCACCATTCTTATAGCACAAGGCCATCACGAGGGTAAGGTGTTGCTATGTTCGACAATCAGCTGTCATCTGATAGGAGGGAGCAATTTCGCTTTGTCGGTTTTCCAAATTAACTTAATGTTTTTCTTTCTCTCTTCAAATTTGAACCGCGCCACGGGCACGTGTGGCCCACCGTGTACGCACCCACGCGGAATTTACCAGGGCGGCCGATGGGATAGGACCGCGAACCCCCGCAGCGAGCGGCAATTACTGAGCCGCTCGGCCACGTCGCGCAGGCAAAAGGCTGCGCGGTCCGCCCTTACATCCACGCGGGAGCTGGGCAGGTGTTGCGAATCACCGTGGGGGGGCAAATTAACGTCCACCGGTGACCTTTCCGTTTGTATTTTGTTGACCCCCCGCCCCTCGCCCCTCGTCCACCACCACACCCGCTGCAGATCGCTCTGCAGCGACGATTGCTACTCAGATCTGTTCTTCACAAGGGAGTGGAACATCTTCTTGGTTCTTTCGGTAAAGTCACGTAGAAGGGAGGCAAGCAGCCGTCCTCAGGTGAAAACCAGACAGACCTGGTATTCACATGATGACGGTTGCTTGTGTTGTGGCCGAAACGTCGTGAGAATTATTTTATTATGTTTTATTTTATTATTTTATTATTTCCCTTCTACGTGATTTTACCGAAAGAACCAAGAAGATGAATCCCTGCAGTCACGAAAGCTTTCAATCGAAATTTAAGGGAGTGGAAGTGGGAGATATTTTATTTATTTATCTACCCGCGGCATCATCGCTGCCGCGGAATTGCCCCCGAGTGACATTAAAGCGTAATTATAAAAAAAAAATTTAAGTTGCCGGGCAATGCTTTTCCTCCACCTATGTTTGTTTGTTTGTTGTTGTTTGAACATAACGGCCGGTTCATCGAAGCGGTGATGTTGGCCTCGCGTTGCCCCACTCCTGCACGGCGGCGTGATCGATGTCTCGGTTCGCTCGGCCCTTTTCCACGCGTCGACGGTGCTGGCAACGCGCCCGGCCCACCTTCATCGGGGTCTTTCTCGCCTGCTACGCGGCAGCGTTTGTGCACGGATAGGGGCCGTCCATAAATGACGTCACGCACCTGGGGGCAAGGGGGTTCAGACATTTGTGACGATGTGTGACGATGGAGGGGGGGGGGGGGGTTGAGAAATGTGACGTCACATCAAAAATAAATATAGACAACACGTTCTACTTAATTAAATAGACTTTTTATTAAATGTTTTCTCCTACAACATCAGAGTGCAGCGCCACATTAAATACGCACTACAATGACAATAGTTTAAAGCGATTTGAAGCATTTTTTTTGGGGGGGGCTGAGCTTTGTGACGTCATATTTGAGGGGGGGGGTCTGATTTTTTGTGACGCCATGTGACGAAGGAGCGGGGGGGTCAAAAATCGTCCAAAATCGCGTGACGTCATTTATGGACGGCCCCATAGTTGCTTGGAAGGGGCAAGTACCGACCACGCACATGCAGGGTTGCTGCAGGGCGCTGCTGAGGAGCTATGCGGTCGGCAAGCAGGCGACAGTACAGCAGAACCCATTGGTGTACTGCACTTCTATGCTCCCTGCGTTTATACAAAAAACTTACCCGTAAAAACAAAGTTTTTCACTATAAATCCTTTATATGCTTGGCATCGGTTTTATTTTAATTATTCATTTCTGTTTTTCTTGAGTAAGAGTTTCATTTTTATCACATTGGTATTTTAAATTAAATATGAAAAAAAAAATTCCTAAAAAGTGGAACATTTTGGAAACATTTTTTTCACGAAAATAAATTGTCACGCACAACGAGTCTGTGTGCAAAATGTCAGCTTGATTGGATCACGGGAAGTGGGTTAAAACACGACCGAAAGATTTGCACGGTCGTAAGCGCGCAAGCAAGCAAGCAAGTGAACCTAATATAAAGGATTTAAAAAACCCGGCAGCGAGCGATTGTGAAGTATGGTCAAATTTGACCACGCGCCACGTGACGAGGCGTTCGTCCAGCAGACGATGTAGGTTACGGGCTGCCCGCGTGGCGTGCGAAGGGAAATATTTCATAACCCCACGGCTCAACCTTAAGCATAACCTTGAGCTGCAACCATAATGCATACGCCAGCTTTGCAGAGGCAGTTGTTTGCTTTTCTTATTTTTCTTCCTTAAACGCTATTTGCACTGAAGAATCACGAGTGAATAAATACGTGTAATGACCGACAAAGGACCCCTAGCCATATGCAGCCTAAACGGATATTTAAGATTAAACAACGGTCTCCGATTGGAGGATAGAGGCCTCCACGGTGATTGGTCGGGAGGGCAGATTTTTTGAAGGATTAGAGAATAGGTGGGTTGAACGGGAACACAAAAAGGATCCGTTAAAAGGAAAGGACGGGGATTGGTTAGAGGTAGAAACAAGGACGAGAAGTCTTCTTAGTTCTTTCGGTAAAGTCACGTAGAAGGAAAATAATAAAATAATAAAAATAAACATAATAAAATACAATTCTCACGACGTTTCGGCCGCAACGCAAGCAGCCGTCCTCAGGTGAGGACGGCTGCTTGCGTTGTGGTGAGGACGGCTGCTTGCGTTGTGGCCAAAACGTCGTGAGAATTGTATTTTATTATGTTTGATTTTTATTATTTTATTATTTTCCTTCTACGTGACTTTACCGATAGAACCAAGAAGATGAATCCCTGCAGTCACGAAAGCTTTAAATCGAAAAAAGACGAGAAGGTTTGAGAAAGGGGGTTGAGGGAGAGATAAGGGGGAGAGGGCACGAGGAGTGGAGAGGTTTAAAGGAAGAGGCAATCTTGAAGACAGTGGAGAAGCCGAGGGTCCCTCATTGTGTAACTAATACAAGTGGATCTTCTAATATCATTGTCCTCGGTTTCATTACATAATTCATAATCAACGTTTTTGGGTTTAGATCGCGTTATTTATAAATGTGTCGTAACCCTCCACCACCCGACACGGCCAATCAGTAAAAAAGTGTCACGTCGTACTAAAATTGTAAATGTTGTGGTTTCACGCTTCAACACACCGGTGGGCTAAAGCAGTGAACTATTTGTCTTTTGTCAACGTGACACTTTTTTACTGATTGGCCGTGTCGGGTGGTGGAGGGTTACGACCAGAGGTGGGACAAAGTCATTGTTATGCAAGTCCAAGTCGAGTTGCAAGTCTTTGTACATTTTGCCGAGTCGAGTCTGAAGTCATCAAATTCATGACTCGAGTCTGACTCGAGTCCAAGTCACATGACTCGAGTCCACACCTCTGGTTACGACACATTTATAAATAACGCGATCTAAACCCAAAAACGTTGATTATGAATAATATTGGTCGCGAAAGCCTACACGTGTTAAATTCATTACATAAGTAAAAGCGTTACTTGCACGGGGCAAATGAACGGGTGGATGGACGAATGCGTCCGGATCCTCTCTCGGTGTGTCAACGCTGAAATCACCCACGGCGCTCCTCCTGCTCTCATCAGATACCCGATAAGTGTTGTATCCTAACCCTTCTTCCATAATTGAGATTAATAATATTTGATGATTTTTATATATTATCTTTTACTTGTTTTTTTAATGAGTGAAACACACCAAGCGCAGCAAACTGCAAAACACCAGGTGTTGTTAAGTAATGAACCGGAGGAGGGCTAGGATGGCAGAATTTACAACGTTGCTTCAAGGGAAGATAAGGCCTGATGAACGGGCACATGTCACCCGTGCAGGCGGCAGAGACAGTGGGAGTGTCAGCCAGACATAGTTAAGGCAAAAGCCCAATCATCCTGCATGGTTTTAAAGTAACGTCAAAATTCGAAATTCAACAACAGAGTAGGCTAAATTATCGATCCTCGCGCTCGCTCAAATTGGAGACCAGGCTGCGAGCTACATCAATGAACCATTGCCCATTTGCTAATCCAATACTGAATGTTAATATTACTGAAGTCAAAACGAATTCTATGACCTCAGCACATGGGCAAATAATAGGGCAGTGTCGACTCAAAGGCAATGGAAGAAAACAGAGGCGCCTTTGTCTAAATCACAACCACAGAAAGCCAGGAATCATCACTGATTGTGTGTTCAGGAATTCCGAGCTAGTTAGAACACGTGCACAGGGGGGGAGCTGATGTAAACAACCCTGCGCGTCTGGATGTGAGGGGGCCTTTGACCTGAAAGTAAGAATAACACTCCCAGAGCAGAAGGTTGGATGACCACAGTGAGACGAGAATAAGAGTGGTGTATATCTCTCAAGGAGGCAGACCCAGCTGAACAACAAGGCTGCGGGGTCACCAGAAGTTCGCATTCGCCTAGTTAAGACAAAAAGCTCAATTATTCTGTATTGCTATTAAAGTAACGTTAAAGTCGGAATTTAACAACAGGGTAGGCTAAAGTTATCGATATTCACACCCACTCCAATTAAACCAGGCCACAAGTTACGCCTACTGAACCATCACCATTATTAAGTCAATATGAAATGTTATTTCCATACTTCAATACTTTCTATACAATTCGACCCGAAGCATATGACAATCAGAACCTTCCTAAGTCAAAATTGAATCGCACCCAGACAGGAGCGAATAGTCAATATAAGGTTGAAGAGGGAAGGAAATCAAGAGCACGGCGAACTGCAAACGTAAGCAAAAAGCCGGGAACAACACCAGCCCAGCAACAGCGAGTGGGGCTTCGACAGGCCATAAAGTAGAATAATAACTCCCGGGGTCAGGGGACACAAGAAGAAGCAGGCAGACAAAAACCAGAACTGACTCCAAGGTTCAACCGCCCTCACCTACTCAGGGGTGACGGAAATTAATGAGGCCTTGAATTAACGGCAGGCAACAACAACGGCGAGCAGAGATAGGGTGGGGCAAAGACTGCGGGCTATGGAATGCAACTTCGTGTCAGTAAAGCCCTGACAAACAAGTTAAGTTAAAGACATCACAATACATAATATCGCACATAACATCAATGTTAACGCTATTCACCGTAAACTATATTCCGCTTATATAACCATCCAGGCACCAAGGAATACGAATTCCTAGGATCAAGAAACTTACCCCTTAACCTAAGATATCGGAAATAAATTAATAGTAATAAGTATATGCATGAAAAGACAAAAGTAAAACTTATGGAAAAGCCAGGATAACGGGATGAATCACCACCAGGTCGAATATAAATACATAATAAAAAAAAAACAATGTTAAACCCAGGGTCGGAGAGAAAGGGAGATCCCGGCCGTCTTTGTATCCCCGCAGCGCGGGATAGGAGTGTGTGTACGCTCGGGGAAACACCTACACTTGGGTCGGGAACCACGATGGGAAACGACAGACCTTAGGTTACATACAGAATCATAACTGTGAAATAGTAAGGGACAAATGTTAACTTAAAACTTTTAACCATTTCTTTGTGCGCCGGGTCGGAGAGAGTGTTGCCCCTCCCTCCAGGTTGTGCAACACGAACAAAGACGCCTATGAGACGATTTGTAACGTCTGTGTTTTGGGTTCATGAAGAAGGCCAGACAAGAGATAAATTGCACCCAGACAGAGAGACGACTTCGAGACAATTTGTAACATCTGGTTGTTTGCTCGTGGGTTTTATGGAGGGAGTTGACAACGGAATATACCGTCAGTGATGCACACAAGGACATACGGACACACACATGGACACACCTGCCTACGGACAGATCCTGACACAGCAAAAATCGGAAGCCCCGCCTTGTGGGCGGGATCCAGGGGGATTTTTCAGCATAAAGGAACGGATCCTGAACATTGGAAACCAGTGCGACGGGAGGGTCCACTCAGAAGCTCGACCGGGAGGGTCGACTCAGGAACGAGTGCGACCAGAGCGGGTCCACTCAGGAGTGCGACCAGAGAGTCGACTCAGGAGCGAGGGCGACCAGCGGGTCGACCCAGGAGCGAGCTCGACCGGGAGGGTCGACTCAGGAGCGAGCTGCGACCAGCGGGTCGGCTCGACTCATCTTCAGCTCGTCAATCTCTGCTGCCGCCGGAGATCTCCGCTGCCGCCGGTGGTGAGCGTCGCGACTTGGCGACGATCCAGCGCTGCACGCTACGAGCGAGTTGTGGGCGCCACCTACCGACCGGGTTCCGAACTGCGACAGCGTATCAACAGCCATCCGAGCCAATTCACCACGGTGACAGGGGAGCGCCTGATACGTATGACGCGCACCGCCCCCTCACCACACGACCACCAGGCGTCTGTTTGACATAAAGAATCGACTCCGAACACTGACTATTCAAGACAACTCTTACCACTCAAAACACTCGAACCCATAAGCCATCCGTGGCTGGAAAGCATCACAACGAGACCGAAGGATGGCCCTCCGTCGTTTATAAGAGTATTCTTAATTTTATCTTTAATATTTAGTGGGCTGTACTCTTAATCGCATAAATTCCCAACAGATCCATCAATACGAACTGATTCTTGGCACCTCCTTCCGCCGAGCCACGTTCACGTGGGGAGTGGTGGCCCACCGGATCCTTATCAGGTGATCTGGTCCCCAATTAGTAAACTTGGTATAAGATAACGATCTTCGGAAAAGGAGCACCGTCGCAGGCCCTTACTCCGAGCCGTTCTGAGATAACCTGCCGATGTATCTGTTGAGATTGGTGCCTTTAAGAATAATAACTGTTTTCGATTGTGTTTTTTTTATCGCCGTATAATCTTCCAAGTATCTTTCAGTCATAATCGCCGCACGTACTCGCATCCTCTACAGAATATTCAACTGTTCCGTGACCCAAGGTGTTAACAACGTGATAAGGGTTGCGTATGATCAATAAGGAGTGCGGTACTGCGTGAACAATATTGAGTATAATCATTCATTAACGTTAAGGTTTTCTTAGCATAGTATTTGCATGTTTTAACGACTCTCTCTCTCACTAACAACCATCGCGTTATGCGGGATCCATGTGCCGTTGTCAAAGTGAAATCAGACAATCGTTGATGATACTGTATTGATGCCGTATTGACGTTCCGGGATTGAGAGTTCGCATACTATATCATAGTTAAGGTTGAATTAGTAATAAATTGATCAATACAGAAGTGGTTGTGTGATTCTTTCCTGAAATCTATGCATAAGATCTGCTTCTGCGTTGAGATTTGAACTTGGTGACCTTAATAAACACACTAATACATACTCAGTAAATGTTAAAGCGATAACGGGGTGAACCGGGGTCTGGTTATCATAACGACTTGCGTTATCATAATTACACCCACTCGCATAATTAATACGATTACCTCTCGAATTGGCATAATTAAAATGTGCGTAATTACATAAATTAACATATTTCCGGATAATTACACATTTGGCCAAATTTCATTTAATTATTATTATTTCCACTGAATATTCATAACCCACATATACAACATAATAATTTCACCCACGCACGCATACAACATAACAAATTTTCATACCCAACATATACAACATAATGGGGGCTCGTCTTCCGGGATCTCTCGCAGACAGTTTATGCATGAATTCAGGAACGAATCACTGATGTGTTAATCAAAGTGTTGTGAACTAACGTTGCCTTGTGATTGTAAACGGGGGTATACAAACAAAACGCGCTCTGAAGGGAAATACCAGAGTAGCAGAGTATAACAAAGACAGCTGGGCTGAGATTATTTGCTCGAGTTGAACTGACGCATCCTGTGATACAATTGTTTATATGCACTCTGAAAAGAAATATTAAGGTAACTCTTGCCATACTTAAGATGCTAGGATTAAGAATAATATTTGAATGGGTTATGGGATACGGGGAGCTCGTATTTAAACGTACCGACCAATCTGTTACAAAGCAGTACAGTCAGAGAGACATATGGGAAGGGAGCTGTATCGATAACACGAACACACCTTGGGGGAAACTAATTGACTGGATAAAAAGTAACGAAGGCAAACACGATGCAAAAACTGCAGAGAAGGCAGGACAGGACTCATACCTTCTCACACAGGCATACAGACAGGGATTGTGGAATGAAGGAAATTTTGGAAAGGAAACGGGAGAGAAATCGTCTCTAATAAACGACGAGAAATGTCCTCACACCCTCGAGAGGGAGGAGAAATCAAAGCTCGCGACACCAGCGAAACTCACAGACGTTGAGCCACAGAATAAATATGGAAGTAACATCAAATCACTCTCTTGGGTACGTGGACAGAGTCCAGGGATTGATCGCACAAAAGTTAAAGTAAAATCGCCAGGACATGGTACACTAAGGGCAGAGGCAAAAACTGAAGGGAAATGGCAACACGAGCGACACGGCCCTGGGCGCGCACACAGAAAATGCACACCACTTAAACACAAGAGACACAGCACAGACCAAAGTGACAGATTGCCTGATGATAACTTGTTTGATGATGACGCTGTCAGCAATCAACTTTCGGAATACCTGTTCACCAGTAAAACCCTTAAGTTGATGGACAAGGCTCTAGTCAGAATTCCCGATTTTGACCCCCACAATAAGACTATGGATATCCACACACATATCGCGACAGTGGAAGAGGAGGCAATGATTAGAGGGCTGAGGAGACGGGATGAAAAAGCGAGTTTGTTGAAACGGACCTTACATAAAGAATCTATTCCATGGGTAAAGTCACTACCACACAAGGTTAGAAATGATTTTAAACAATTGAGCCTGGCAGTGATTCGGAAGTTTGGAGAATATTCGACACTCACTGAGGGGTTTTATGCTGTAAAATCGATGACCCAGGGCATGGACCAAGATCCACGTGACTACCTCGTCCAATTTAAAAGAGCGTATTACGCAGGCGATGTGAATCAATACCACGAAGGGGATAAAATGTTCAAAATTATGTTTTTTGAATCCTTGAGCCCAGAGATTACAGAAAGGGTGAGAATGGTTTTGAATCCAGAAACCGCATCCTTACGCCGCATAGAGAGCAAGGCGTACATGGCATGGTTATACAGAGCTAAGAATCATAATTCGGATCCAGAACACAGGGAGAGGGATGAGGAACCCAGCCTCTCAGAGAGGAATAAAAATCACCGAGCAGTCCCACCATGCAGAGAGCAGCAGAAACGCACGCACACATGGCAAAATAACCCAGAGAGAGGTTGGCACGAGAATGAGAGCGGCACAAAGCCGAACATTCAGGAGAATCGCAGGAGGGGGAGGTTCAGAATAGAACCATACCAACACCCCATGCCCCGACATGCGCAAGGTCAAGATTACCCACAGGGATGGCGAAGTAACAATCCAGGAAAAATTTGGCACCCAAATGGGAAAAACACTGGGCCAAGGGTGCAGGAGAATCGTAGGAGGGAGAGGTTCAGAGCAGAACCATATCAACACCCCATCCCACGACACACGCAAGGTTCAAATTACGCACAGAGATGGGAAGATAACCACCTAGCGGGAAGGTGTTACACATACCGCGGAGGTATGGATGCGAACATTCACGAGAATCGCAGGATGGGAGGTCAAACACAATCGATCCAATTCCGACCAATTCCTCCACCGGCTATACCAGGAGGGAATAGAGGAATAACACAGAATACGGTCCAAATACGTGATGAACCATCCACAGTGATTGAGAGCGGGCAGCCCATACGCGCCACACCCGCCGAGGTGTTAAACCCGGCGCTCAATGTGAAATACAGGCAGGCTGCAAGTGACAGGGCGGGCAAAAACGTGGACAGTGCTCCCGTAAATGACGCGCGGATCGAATACAAGGACAGGGTTGAATTGAAGCGTGATCGGACAGTACAAAAACAGACAGCAGGGACACGCCCTGAGGAGCGCAGGCATGAGCCTTTGAATGGAAAATATCCAAGGGAAACCAAAAATTATGTGGATCGGAGTGCTAAAATGGAGACGAATGTCCATGACGTACCGGGAATGGTGTTGAAATCCAACACACTAGTAAAAACAAAGAGGGCAACATTACGAGGGACAGAATTAAATCGACACACTGACTCGGCAAATGTGCATGTAATCGCAGAGAGAGCGAATGCCTCGAACCAAGTGTCAAAGTGGGTCGTGTGCGCGAATTCTGGTTATGTGCAGCACAATTTTTCACCACACACTCCCACGACACAGAGAGTCAGAGAGGAAACTACAAAAACGAACCCGAAAACCGTGATCGAATTATCGAAGTGATAAGTGGTGAACGAGGCAACATGAGGAAGGTAACGCATAAATGCGTTCGAAACCGCTACCTAGCGTTTCCCAGGATTTAACAAAAACAAAAATGAATATTCGTCGGAGTCATGATGTATCAGAACCGATGTAACGCAATATCGATGTTTAACGCTTGTTTAATTTTCTTTGCTCAATTCAAATAACCATGTTAAGTTGTGACACGTACGCGCGCGTTGTAAGGAATAGCAGCAAAACTTGAGGACAATCGATGGTTCATGATGGAAGAAGGGTATACATTTTTTTTAAAAATAACCCGTGGCCATTTGACCACTGGTCATTTTTAAAAGGGCGGTATGTTGTATCCTAACCCTTCTTCCATAATTGAGATTAATAATATTTGATGATTTTTATATATTATCTTTTACTTGTTTTTTTAATGAGTGAAACACACCAAGCGCAGCAAACTGCAAAACACCAGGTGTTGTTAAGTAATGAACCGGAGGAGGGCTAGGATGGCAGAATTTACAACGTTGCTTCAAGGGAAGATAAGGCCTGATGAACGGGCACATGTCACCCGTGCAGGCGGCAGAGACAGTGGGAGTGTCAGCCAGACATAGTTAAGGCAAAAGCCCAATCATCCTGCATGGTTTTAAAGTAACGTCAAAATTCGAAATTCAACAACAGAGTAGGCTAAATTATCGATCCTCGCGCTCGCTCAAATTGGAGAACCAGGCTGCGAGCTACATCAATGAACCATTGCCCATTTGCTAATCCAATACTGAATGTTAATATTACTGAAGTCAAAACGAATTCTATGACCTCAGCACATGGGCAAATAATAGGGCAGTGTCGACTCAAAGGCAATGGAAGAAAACAGAGGCGCCTTTGTCTAAATCACAACCACAGAAAGCCAGGAATCATCACTGATTGTGTGTTCAGGAATTCCGAGCTAGTTAGAACACGTGCACAGGGGGGGAGCTGATGTAAACAACCCTGCGCGTCTGGATGTGAGGGGGCCTTTGACCTGAAAGTAAGAATAACACTCCCAGAGCAGAAGGTTGGATGACCACAGTGAGACGAGAATAAGAGTGGTGTATATCTCTCAAGGAGGCAGACCCAGCTGAACAACAAGGCTGCGGGGTCACCAGAAGTTCGCATTCGCCTAGTTAAGACAAAAAGCTCAATTATTCTGTATTGCTATTAAAGTAACGTTAAAGTCGGAATTTAACAACAGGGTAGGCTAAAGTTATCGATATTCACACCCACTCCAATTAAACCAGGCCACAAGTTACGCCTACTGAACCATCACCATTATTAAGTCAATATGAAATGTTATTTCCATACTTCAATACTTTCTATACAATTCGACCCGAAGCATATGACAATCAGAACCTTCCTAAGTCAAAATTGAATCGCACCCAGACAGGAGCGAATAGTCAATATAAGGTTGAAGAGGGAAGGAAATCAAGAGCACGGCGAACTGCAAACGTAAGCAAAAAGCCGGGAACAACACCAGCCCAGCAACAGCGAGTGGGGCTTCGACAGGCCATAAAGTAGAATAATAACTCCCGGGGTCAGGGGACACAAGAAGAAGCAGGCAGACAAAAACCAGAACTGACTCCAAGGTTCAACCGCCCTCACCTACTCAGGGGTGACGGAAATTAATGAGGCCTTGAATTAACGGCAGGCAACAACAACGGCGAGCAGAGATAGGGTGGGGCAAAGACTGCGGGCTATGGAATGCAACTTCGTGTCAGTAAAGCCCTGACAAACAAGTTAAGTTAAAGACATCACAATACATAATATCGCACATAACATCAATGTTAACGCTATTCACCGTAAACTATATTCCGCTTATATAACCATCCAGGCACCAAGGAATACGAATTCCTAGGATCAAGAAACTTACCCCTTAACCTAAGATATCGGAAATAAATTAATAGTAATAAGTATATGCATGAAAAGACAAAAGTAAAACTTATGGAAAAGCCAGGATAACGGGATGAATCACCACCAGGTCGAATATAAATACATAATAAAAAAAAAACAATGTTAAACCCAGGGTCGGAGAGAAAGGGAGATCCCGGCCGTCTTTGTATCCCCGCAGCGCGGGATAGGAGTGTGTGTACGCTCGGGGAAACACCTACACTTGGGTCGGGAACCACGATGGGAAACGACAGACCTTAGGTTACATACAGAATCATAACTGTGAAATAGTAAGGGACAAATGTTAACTTAAAACTTTTAACCATTTCTTTGTGCGCCGGGTCGGAGAGAGTGTTGCCCCTCCCTCCAGGTTGTGCAACACGAACAAAGACGCCTATGAGACGATTTGTAACGTCTGTGTTTTGGGTTCATGAAGAAGGCCAGACAAGAGATAAATTGCACCCAGACAGAGAGACGACTTCGAGACAATTTGTAACATCTGGTTGTTTGCTCGTGGGTTTTATGGAGGGAGTTGACAACGGAATATACCGTCAGTGATGCACACAAGGACATACGGACACACACATGGACACACCTGCCTACGGACAGATCCTGACACAGCAAAAATCGGAAGCCCCGCCTTGTGGGCGGGATCCAGGGGGATTTTTCAGCATAAAGGAACGGATCCTGAACATTGGAAACCAGTGCGACGGGAGGGTCCACTCAGAAGCTCGACCGGGAGGGTCGACTCAGGAACGAGTGCGACCAGAGCGGGTCCACTCAGGAGTGCGACCAGAGAGTCGACTCAGGAGCGAGGGCGACCAGCGGGTCGACCCAGGAGCGAGCTCGACCGGGAGGGTCGACTCAGGAGCGAGCTGCGACCAGCGGGTCGGCTCGACTCATCTTCAGCTCGTCAATCTCTGCTGCCGCCGGAGATCTCCGCTGCCGCCGGTGGTGAGCGTCGCGACTTGGCGACGATCCAGCGCTGCACGCTACGAGCGAGTTGTGGGCGCCACCTACCGACCGGGTTCCGAACTGCGACAGCGTATCAACAGCCATCCGAGCCAATTCACCACGGTGACAGGGGAGCGCCTGATACGTATGACGCGCACCGCCCCCTCACCACACGACCACCAGGCGTCTGTTTGACATAAAGAATCGACTCCGAACACTGACTATTCAAGACAACTCTTACCACTCAAAAACACTCGAACCCATAAGCCATCCGTGGCTGGAAAGCATCACAACGAGACCGAAGGATAGCCCTCCGTCGTTTATAAGAGTATTCTTAATTTATCTTTAATATTTAGTGGGCTGTACTCTTAATCGCATAAATTCCCAACAGATCCATCAATACGAACTGATTCTTGGCACCTCCTTCCGCCGAGCCACGTTCACGTGGGGAGTGGTGGCCCACCGGATCCTTATCAGGTGATCTGGTCCCCAATTAGTAAACTTGGTATAAGATAACGATCTTCGGAAAAGGAGCACCGTCGCAGGCCCTTACTCCGAGCCGTTCTGAGATAACCTGCCGATGTATCTGTTGAGATTGGTGCCTTTAAGAATAATAACTGTTTTCGATTGTGTTTTTTTATCGCCGTATAATCTTTCAAGTATCTTTCAGTCATAATCGCCGCACGTACTCGCATCCTCTACAGAATATTCAACTGTTCCGTGACCCAAGGTGTTAACAACGTGATAAGGGTTGCGTATGATCAATAAGGAGTGCGGTACTGCGTGAACAATATTGAGTATAATCATTCATTAACGTTAAGGTTTTCTTAGCATAATATTTGCATGTTTTAACGACTCTCTCTCTCACTAAGAACCATCGCGTTATGCGGGATCCATGTGCCGTTGTCAAAGTGAAATCAGACAATCGTTGATGATACTGTATTGATGCCGTATTGACGTTCCGGATTGAGAGTTCGCATACTATATCATAGTTAAGGTTGAATTAGTAATAAATTGATCAATACAGAAGTGGTTGTGTGATTCTTTCCTGAAATCTATGCATAAGATCTGCTTCTGCGTTGAGATTTGAACTTGGTGACCTTAATAAACACACTAATACATACTCAGTAAATGTTAAAGCGATAACGGGGTGAACCGGGGTCTGGTTATCATAACGACTTGCGTTATCATAATTACACCCACTCGCATAATTAATACGATTACCTATCGAATTGGCATAATTAAAATGTGCGTAATTACATAAATTAACATATTTCCGGATAATTACACATTTGGCCAAATTTCATTTAATATTATTATTTCCACTGAATATTCATAACCCACATATACAACATAATAATTTCACCCACGCACGCATACAACATAACAAATTTTCATACCCAACATATACAACATAATGGGGGCTCGTCTTCCGGGATCTCTCGCAGACAGTTTATGCATGAATTCAGGAACGAATCACTGATGTGTTAATCAAAGTGTTGTGAACTAACGTTGCCTTGTGATTGTAAACGGGGGTATACAAACAAACGCGCTCTGAAGGGAAATACCAGAGTAGCAGAGTATAACAAAGACAGCTGGGCTGAGATTATTTGCTCGAGTTGAACTGACGCATCCTGTGATACAATTGTTTATATGCACTCTGAAAAGAAATATTAAGGTAACTCTTGCCATACTTAAGATGCTAGGATTAAGAATAATATTTGAATGGGTTATGGGATACGGGGAGCTCGTATTTAAACGTACCGACCAATCTGTTACAAAGCAGTACAGTCAGAGAGACATATGGGAAGGGAGCTGTATCGATAACACGAACACACCTTGGGGGAAACTAATTGACTGGATAAAAAGTAACGAAGGCAAACACGATGCAAAAACTGCAGAGAAGGCAGGACAGGACTCATACCTTCTCACACAGGCATACAGACAGGGATTGTGGAATGAAGGAAATTTTGGAAAGGAAACGGGAGAGAAATCGTCTCTAATAAACGACGAGAAATGTCCTCACACCCTCGAGAGGGAGGAGAAATCAAAGCTCGCGACACCAGCGAAACTCACAGACGTTGAGCCACAGAATAAATATGGAAGTAACATCAAATCACTCTCTTGGGTACGTGGACAGAGTCCAGGGATTGATCGCACAAAAGTTAAAGTAAAATCGCCAGGACATGGTACACTAAGGGCAGAGGCAAAAACTGAAGGGAAATGGCAACACGAGCGACACGGCCCTGGGCGCGCACACAGAAAATGCACACCACTTAAACACAAGAGACACAGCACAGACCAAAGTGACAGATTGCCTGAGGATAACTTGTTTGATGATGACGCTGTCAGCAATCAACTTTCGGAATACCTGTTCACCAGTAAAACCCTTAAGTTGATGGACAAGGCTCTAGTCAGAATTCCCGATTTTGACCCCCACAATAAGACTATGGATATCCACACACATATCGCGACAGTGGAAGAGGAGGCAATGATTAGAGGGCTGAGGAGACGGGATGAAAAAGCGAGTTTGTTGAAACGGACCTTACATAAAGAATCTATTCCATGGGTAAAGTCACTACCACACAAGGTTAGAAATGATTTTAAACAATTGAGCCTGGCAGTGATTCGGAAGTTTGGAGAATATTCGACACTCACTGAGGGGTTTTATGCTGTAAAATCGATGACCCAGGGCATGGACCAAGATCCACGTGACTACCTCGTCCAATTTAAAAGAGCGTATTACGCAGGCGATGTGAATCAATACCACGAAGGGGATAAAATGTTCAAAATTATGTTTTTTGAATCCTTGAGCCCAGAGATTACAGAAAGGGTGAGAATGGTTTTGAATCCAGAAACCGCATCCTTACGCCGCATAGAGAGCAAGGCGTACATGGCATGGTTATACAGAGCTAAGAATCATAATTCGGATCCAGAACACAGGGAGAGGGATGAGGAACCCAGCCTCTCAGAGAGGAATAAAAATCACCGAGCAGTCCCACCATGCAGAGAGCAGCAGAAACGCACGCACACATGGCAAAATAACCCAGAGAGAGGTTGGCACGAGAATGAGAGCGGCACAAAGCCGAACATTCAGGAGAATCGCAGGAGGGGGAGGTTCAGAATAGAACCATACCAACACCCCATGCCCCGACATGCGCAAGGTCAAGATTACCCACAGGGATGGCGAAGTAACAATCCAGGAAAAATTTGGCACCCAAATGGGAAAAACACTGGGCCAAGGGTGCAGGAGAATCGTAGGAGGGAGAGGTTCAGAGCAGAACCATATCAACACCCCATCCCACGACACACGCAAGGTTCAAATTACGCACAGAGATGGGAAGATAACCACCTAGCGGGAAGGTGTTACACATACCGCGGAGGTATGGATGCGAACATTCACGAGAATCGCAGGATGGGAGGTCAAACACAATCGATCCAATTCCGACCAATTCCTCCACCGGCTATACCAGGAGGGAATAGAGGAATAACACAGAATACGGTCCAAATACGTGATGAACCATCCACAGTGATTGAGAGCGGGCAGCCCATACGCGCCACACCCGCCGAGGTGTTAAACCCGGCGCTCAATGTGAAATACAGGCAGGCTGCAAGTGACAGGGCGGGCAAAAACGTGGACAGTGCTCCCGTAAATGACGCGCGGATCGAATACAAGGACAGGGTTGAATTGAAGCGTGATCGGACAGTACAAAAACAGACAGCAGGGACACGCCCTGAGGAGCGCAGGCATGAGCCTTTGAATGGAAAATATCCAAGGGAAACCAAAAATTATGTGGATCGGAGTGCTAAAATGGAGACGAATGTCCATGACGTACCGGGAATGGTGTTGAAATCCAACACACTAGTAAAAACAAAGAGGGCAACATTACGAGGGACAGAATTAAATCGACACACTGACTCGGCAAATGTGCATGTAATCGCAGAGAGAGCGAATGCCTCGAACCAAGTGTCAAAGTGGGTCGTGTGCGCGAATTCTGGTTATGTGCAGCACAATTTTTCACCACACACTCCCACGACACAGAGAGTCAGAGAGGAAACTACAAAAACGAACCCGAAAACCGTGATCGAATTATCGAAGTGATAAGTGGTGAACGAGGCAACATGAGGAAGGTAACGCATAAATGCGTTCGAAACCGCTACCTAGCGTTTCCCAGGATTTAACAAAAACAAAAATGAATATTCGTCGGAGTCATGATGTATCAGAACCGATGTAACGCAATATCGATGTTTAACGCTTGTTTAATTTTCTTTGCTCAATTCAAATAACCATGTTAAGTTGTGACACGTACGCGCGCGTTGTAAGGAATAGCAGCAAAACTTGAGGACAATCGATGGTTCATGATGGAAGAAGGGTATACATTTTTTTTAAAAATAACCCGTGGCCATTTGACCACTGGTCATTTTTAAAAGGGCGGTATGTTGTATCCTAACCCTTCTTCCATAATTGAGATTAATAATATTTGATGATTTTTATATATTATCTTTTACTTGTTTTTTTAATGAGTGAAACACACCAAGCGCAGCAAACTGCAAAACACCAGGTGTTGTTAAGTAATGAACCGGAGGAGGGCTAGGATGGCAGAATTTACAACGTTGCTTCAAGGGAAGATAAGGCCTGATGAACGGGCACATGTCACCCGTGCAGGCGGCAGAGACAGTGGGAGTGTCAGCCAGACATAGTTAAGGCAAAAGCCCAATCATCCTGCATGGTTTTAAAGTAACGTCAAAATTCGAAATTCAACAACAGAGTAGGCTAAATTATCGATCCTCGCGCTCGCTCAAATTGGAAACCAGGCTGCGAGCTACATCAATGAACCATTGCCCATTTGCTAATCCAATACTGAATGTTAATATTACTGAAGTCAAAACGAATTCTATGACCTCAGCACATGGGCAAATAATAGGGCAGTGTCGACTCAAAGGCAATGGAAGAAAACAGAGGCGCCTTTGTCTAAATCACAACCACAGAAAGCCAGGAATCATCACTGATTGTGTGTTCAGGAATTCCGAGCTAGTTAGAACACGTGCACAGGGGGGGAGCTGATGTAAACAACCCTGCGCGTCTGGATGTGAGGGGGCCTTTGACCTGAAAGTAAGAATAACACTCCCAGAGCAGAAGGTTGGATGACCACAGTGAGACGAGAATAAGAGTGGTGTATATCTCTCAAGGAGGCAGACCCAGCTGAACAACAAGGCTGCGGGGTCACCAGAAGTTCGCATTCGCCTAGTTAAGACAAAAAGCTCAATTATTCTGTATTGCTATTAAAGTAACGTTAAAGTCGGAATTTAACAACAGGGTAGGCTAAAGTTATCGATATTCACACCCACTCCAATTAAACCAGGCCACAAGTTACGCCTACTGAACCATCACCATTATTAAGTCAATATGAAATGTTATTTCCATACTTCAATACTTTCTATACAATTCGACCCGAAGCATATGACAATCAGAACCTTCCTAAGTCAAAATTGAATCGCACCCAGACAGGAGCGAATAGTCAATATAAGGTTGAAGAGGGAAGGAAATCAAGAGCACGGCGAACTGCAAACGTAAGCAAAAAGCCGGGAACAACACCAGCCCAGCAACAGCGAGTGGGGCTTCGACAGGCCATAAAGTAGAATAATAACTCCCGGGGTCAGGGGACACAAGAAGAAGCAGGCAGACAAAAACCAGAACTGACTCCAAGGTTCAACCGCCCTCACCTACTCAGGGGTGACGGAAATTAATGAGGCCTTGAATTAACGGCAGGCAACAACAACGGCGAGCAGAGATAGGGTGGGGCAAAGACTGCGGGCTATGGAATGCAACTTCGTGTCAGTAAAGCCCTGACAAACAAGTTAAGTTAAAGACATCACAATACATAATATCGCACATAACATCAATGTTAACGCTATTCACCGTAAACTATATTCCGCTTATATAACCATCCAGGCACCAAGGAATACGAATTCCTAGGATCAAGAAACTTACCCCTTAACCTAAGATATCGGAAATAAATTAATAGTAATAAGTATATGCATGAAAAGACAAAAGTAAAACTTATGGAAAAGCCAGGATAACGGGATGAATCACCACCAGGTCGAATATAAATACATAATAAAAAAAAAAACAATGTTAAACCCAGGGTCGGAGAGAAAGGGAGATCCCGGCCGTCTTTGTATCCCCGCAGCGCGGGATAGGAGTGTGTGTACGCTCGGGGAAACACCTACACTTGGGTCGGGAACCACGATGGGAAACGACAGACCTTAGGTTACATACAGAATCATAACTGTGAAATAGTAAGGGACAAATGTTAACTTAAAACTTTTAACCATTTCTTTGTGCGCCGGGTCGGAGAGAGTGTTGCCCCTCCCTCCAGGTTGTGCAACACGAACAAAGACGCCTATGAGACGATTTGTAACGTCTGTGTTTTGGGTTCATGAAGAAGGCCAGACAAGAGATAAATTGCACCCAGACAGAGAGACGACTTCGAGACAATTTGTAACATCTGGTTGTTTGCTCGTGGGTTTTATGGAGGGAGTTGACAACGGAATATACCGTCAGTGATGCACACAAGGACATACGGACACACACATGGACACACCTGCCTACGGACAGATCCTGACACAGCAAAAATCGGAAGCCCCGCCTTGTGGGCGGGATCCAGGGGGATTTTTCAGCATAAAGGAACGGATCCTGAACATTGGAAACCAGTGCGACGGGAGGGTCCACTCAGAAGCTCGACCGGGAGGGTCGACTCAGGAACGAGTGCGACCAGAGCGGGTCCACTCAGGAGTGCGACCAGAGAGTCGACTCAGGAGCGAGGGCGACCAGCGGGTCGACCCAGGAGCGAGCTCGACCGGGAGGGTCGACTCAGGAGCGAGCTGCGACCAGCGGGTCGGCTCGACTCATCTTCAGCTCGTCAATCTCTGCTGCCGCCGGAGATCTCCGCTGCCGCCGGTGGTGAGCGTCGCGACTTGGCGACGATCCAGCGCTGCACGCTACGAGCGAGTTGTGGGCGCCACCTACCGACCGGGTTCCGAACTGCGACAGCGTATCAACAGCCATCCGAGCCAATTCACCACGGTGACAGGGGAGCGCCTGATACGTATGACGCGCACCGCCCCCTCACCACACGACCACCAGGCGTCTGTTTGACATAAAGAATCGACTCCGAACACTGACTATTCAAGACAACTCTTACCACTCAAAAACACTCGAACCCATAAGCCATCCGTGGCTGGAAAGCATCACAACGAGACCGAAGGATAGCCCTCCGTCGTTTATAAGAGTATTCTTAATTTATCTTTAATATTTAGTGGGCTGTACTCTTAATCGCATAAATTCCCAACAGATCCATCAATACGAACTGATTCTTGGCACCTCCTTCCGCCGAGCCACGTTCACGTGGGGAGTGGTGGCCCACCGGATCCTTATCAGGTGATCTGGTCCCCAATTAGTAAACTTGGTATAAGATAACGATCTTCGGAAAAGGAGCACCGTCGCAGGCCCTTACTCCGAGCCGTTCTGAGATAACCTGCCGATGTATCTGTTGAGATTGGTGCCTTTAAGAATAATAACTGTTTTCGATTGTGTTTTTTTATCGCCGTATAATCTTTCAAGTATCTTTCAGTCATAATCGCCGCACGTACTCGCATCCTCTACAGAATATTCAACTGTTCCGTGACCCAAGGTGTTAACAACGTGATAAGGGTTGCGTATGATCAATAAGGAGTGCGGTACTGCGTGAACAATATTGAGTATAATCATTCATTAACGTTAAGGTTTTCTTAGCATAATATTTGCATGTTTTAACGACTCTCTCTCTCACTAAGAACCATCGCGTTATGCGGGATCCATGTGCCGTTGTCAAAGTGAAATCAGACAATCGTTGATGATACTGTATTGATGCCGTATTGACGTTCCGGATTGAGAGTTCGCATACTATATCATAGTTAAGGTTGAATTAGTAATAAATTGATCAATACAGAAGTGGTTGTGTGATTCTTTCCTGAAATCTATGCATAAGATCTGCTTCTGCGTTGAGATTTGAACTTGGTGACCTTAATAAACACACTAATACATACTCAGTAAATGTTAAAGCGATAACGGGGTGAACCGGGGTCTGGTTATCATAACGACTTGCGTTATCATAATTACACCCACTCGCATAATTAATACGATTACCTATCGAATTGGCATAATTAAAATGTGCGTAATTACATAAATTAACATATTTCCGGATAATTACACATTTGGCCAAATTTCATTTAAATATTATTATTTCCACTGAATATTCATAACCCACATATACAACATAATAATTTCACCCACGCACGCATACAACATAACAAATTTTCATACCCAACATATACAACATAAGCTAAGCGGCATTTGAGCCGCCTGCTGTGGTCAACACGAGGATGGGTGACCCAACACCGGCACTAGGGCTCGCTCGGTGTGGCCACGTGATGACAATGACCGAGTGTTGTCAACCCCCCTCGTATTCTTAGGTTTTTTCGGTAAAGTCACGTAGGTAAAAAAATAAAATTAATAAAAGTCACAGCACGATAGCTATTGTGCTGTGACGGTTCCACCTGAAGACGGAAGCTTGTGTTGCCTCCGAAACGTCGTGATTTTTATTTTTTATTTTATTTTTATTTTACTTTATTAATTATAATTTTTTACCTACGTGACTTTACCGAAAAAAACTAAGAATATGAATCCTTGCAGTCACGAAAGCTTCAAATCTAGAACCCCCCTCGTGTTGGGCGGCGTGTTGTCTGCGTTCTCTCTGGGTTCAGCATCGACGGGAAAACCTGGGCCAGTCCGGACGGCACGCAGACAGAGGCCACTGGGCCAGAGTAAAGTGCAACATCTGCTTTAAACGCCGTGGGGAAATACGTTACCGTGATAATTGTTTTTTTACCCTTCTATCTGGCAACAAAACTGACACCTTTTTTTTTACAAGGAGTCATGTTTGCATAGACCACAATACCTGCAGCCATAATGCAAACAAAAAACATAACTCTGATAATATATGCACTGTCAGAGTTATGTTTTTTGTTTGCATTATGGCTGCAGGTATTGTGGTCTATGCAAACATGACTCCTTGTAAACAAGAAAGGTGTCAGTTTTGTTGCCAGATAGAAGGGTAAAAAACCAATGATCATATTTTTTACTGGCAAATGAGGTTCCAATGGTACGTTACCGTGCTTCAGAAAGTGAGCGGATGTGCGCCAATATTAGTCGTCGAACGAAACTCGTTAGTTTATTACGTTTGTTGAGCTAGCTGGCCAGGATTGGGCGTCGCACACTCTTCACCCAGGACACTGGAGAGCACAAACTAAGTGTTACTTTGCTACTATTAAAACTAACAACAATATTTGTGAGATTCACAGTTAAGAGACTAACGATCAGTACGAATACAAAGAAGAAACACATTGAACAAATATCGAGTACTTCGTGTTAAGAGAAACACCTCTCGAAGACGGCGATCTCCACCACCCACGCAGAGCCGTCTCTTGGGGTAACGGCGAATCGGGAGGTTCGCCCCGGGCCCCGCGCTTTGCGGGGGAGGGGGGGTGGTGGCCCGCGTTTCCACGTAAAGGTGTCAGAAGTAATAACTTCCCGTTCGATTTCAAGGCGTCGTGGGTGCCCACAAGGTGGGATTTGCCCCGCACCCCTCACCCACCCACCCGTCTGGACGGCCCCGCACGTGCAGACTGCCCCGTGCCCCGTGCAGCGTTCTGTGGGGGGCGGGGGCCGTTCCTTGGCCAGGGCGGATATTTAGGCGGTCGGGTATGCGACGGTCACACCGCACGCGTAAACCCGTGCAATGGAGCTGTTTAACGCTCAATGCGACGTTGGCTCGATGCTTCTCGATGCATCTTTCATCAAATTTCCGCCCCCCTCCCCCCCCCCTATAAAACGGCCTCTTGCGCTGAGCCGGTTGGTAATTTCGGGTTTTCAGCATTTTTCCCCCCGTCTCGTGGAATCATGACACGATAATAGCGGCAGATGTGAGAACGATTTTATCTCGGTAGACTGCTCACGCTTATGGGCGACTGCGCGCTGAATCCAATAAATTGTTTTTATCGGTGGCGGCGGTGGCGGTGGCGGCGGCGTAGGAAGAGCAATATGAATGCATTCAGAGTGTCCTTTCCCCAGGGGATGGGATCTAACTCAACGCCCGAGTGACCAATTCAGCCTCCCAGCCACCGTCCACTTGCCTAATGCATGGCTTTAACATTGCCACGAATTGGGCTAACTCCCCTGCGTTTTTGAACGGCGGGGAGTTGATCAGCCGCGACTTATACGTTGTGCGTATGTACGTTGAACGTCTTTCGCACCGTACGTAGCCAACCGACCAATCGATGTCGGGGTTGGTGCCGGTCGCGCGCATGGTGGCACGGGCATGTGCAGGAGCTGAATACTAATGTCCGAGGTTGGCTTGGCGCGAGAGGGTTGGCGAATGAGCCAGCCAGTGGGACGGTTTCAGGAGTAGCCCGGTGACGTATTCAACACGGTCAGTTGTTGTCCGAGATTCGCGTAAAGGCGACAAAGACTTGCAGAGATACCTGCAGACTCACATAGAGACCCACAGACTCACATATAAACTCATAGACTTGCATAGAGACCCGCAGACTCACATAGAGACCCATAGACTTGCATAGAGACCCGCAGACTCACATAGAGACCCACAGACTCACATATAAACTCATAGACTTGCAAAGAGATCCACAGACTCGCACAGAGACCCATACATAGAGTTGCATAGAAACCCGCAGACTCACATAGAGACTCACAGACTTACATAGAAACCCATAGACTTGTTTAGAGACCCGCAGACTCACATAGAGATCCACAGACTCACAAAGAAACTCATAGAGTTGCATAGAGACCCGCAGACTCACACAGAGACCCACATACTTGCATAGAAATTCGCAGATTCGCACAGAGACCCATAGACTCGCATAGAGACCCACATAATCACATAGAGACTCATAGACTTGCATAGAGACCCGCATACCCTCATAGAGACCAACAGCTGCACATAGAGACCCACAACCTCGTATAGTATGTCCTAACGCATCATCATTTTTATTATTTTGTGCGTAGTGAGGAGTTGATCAGCCACGCTACCGCGTTCGTGTGGAGCGTGGTGAGTGAGCCAGTCAGTTCCAGGAGTACTCTGAGGTGTGTAAACATCGACACTGGGGAGACAAAGGCGGCCGGGCGTGGTGCTTGCCACCCAGCCCCTCTTGTGCCGTGCCAGCCTTCATAAGTGCTTGCTAACAGCACTTGTCCTAACAGTCTGTTGAGGCTATATGGGGGATCTTTGTCTTGCGTGTGGAGTGGTAGTGTAGTGGTTAGCAAGCAACGCTAAAACACCCACTACCTGGGTTCCATTGCCGCTCACGGCCACCACCAGTGACGATTATCTGCACCGGTCCTGGGCCTCCCCTAGGTCAATTCAGCGTCAATTGATTATCTGGTGCGGTGTGTAAACATCGTCGCTGGGGGGACAAAGGCGGCCGGGCGTGGTTCTGGCCACCCACCCGCTATCGTGTGGCGTGTCGGCCTTCGCAGGTGCTGCTCGCTAACAGCACTTGTCCCAACCGTCTGTTACAGGCTACACGGGCGGGGCCTTTGTCTTTGTATGCGTGCGCGTACGCGATCTGTGCAGGTCACGCGAGCGTATCGAGTGCGCGCTCCGGATCTTTTTTTTTTATATAACAAAAAAATTAAATGCCTCCAATGCGCTCGCCTTTGGTGAAGGGGTTATTTTTTTTCTTCCGTCACCCTCCTATTTCCCTGCCGTGGTAATGGCACGGTGATATTAAATTACATCCAGCCGCGTGACCTTATAGTTTATATTGGCTGGGTCAATATTATAGCGGCGTGGTCGGGACTAGGCTCGCTACCCGCAAGGGAGTTAAAAGGATTTTCCAAAGTCAATCACTCACAGTGTCAACAAGCGGCCTTGGTAGGGTTAAATAGCTTTTTTAACAGCCAAGGGTTATGCCCATATAGTTTTAAGAAAGTGGACAGGAGAGGTTTCGGGATTTACCGAAGGAGGCCTCGCTGAGTCTCGAACCTCCTTTTGAAGAGGGTCCTGCTACATCGGGACCTTCGGTAAATGCCATCAATGAGTGTTTGTTTTCTGTTTCAGCTTCATTTATTTGGTATAGCCCTGTGAGCCATTCGGCTCTTGAATCGGGTGCAACCGCAACAAACAAAAAACAAAAATATGAACAAGAAAACATCTTAAAGTGACTATGCGCAAACAGAAAAATCCAGGAAAAACTGCAAAAATCCCAGTGGGATGCAAGTCAAACGACAACAACAACCACAAGACAACTTTGATTAAAGCCATCATTCTAACTCTTTACTACAACAAACAAACATGGCCAAACGTTCCATGTTCAATTAGAAGTACGTGCTGGAGGAATGGGGCTGTCACGTGGCCCTGTGGCTCCGTGAGCTGACGTGCACGCGCATATAACATCGACATACATATGTATTTATATACATTCATTATGTTTCTTGTATATCTTGTGCTCTGTGTGAAGGTCACGTGTAAAAACTATAGCTCGTTAAATATAATTAAAGCTGTGTCCTTTGGGCACATTAGTTATATCTTTTTAATTATCAAGTTCAGCTCTTGAAAGCTCTGCTTGGATATGTTCATGTCACGTTAAAATATATTTTCTTTTTCGCTGTTGAAGGTTTTCCTTCAATATTCCCTTTTGGTATACATGTTTAATACGTTATCTTATCCCCCCCCCCCTCCCACCATAATTAGTATTAGAAGTGTGATATTGGGCCAATGGCATGACATGGAAACATCAATTTGGAACTCTTCCAGTTCGCAGTGCATCACGCTGTGTCAGAGAACAAGCTGAAAAAGATGGTAGATAAGTAAGTTATATCTTGCTTGAATAGATATACTTAGTCCTGGACATCTGTGACATCCTGTGAAATACTGGACTTCTGTGAAAAAGAGCTTCATAGCTCATCGGATTCCTCCAATATAAATAAGGATTCTGATTCTGATAATCCAGGTTAGGGACACGAATTGTATTCACCCTGCTAAGAGTGTTCGTCACATGCGGAAGCAGATCTAGAAACTTCCCAAGGTAGGTGTGGGTGAGGGCAATCTATATTTAATGATCCCCGCCACCCGAATCTGCCACTGGTCACTTGCCAATCAAATCAAAATGTTTAAATCTCCGAGCTGGAATAAGCCAAATTAAGTGGAAATCTCGGATCAATGGGATGGCTCTTTTGTGCAGTGATTAGTGACCAGGCTGAGACCATCAAATCGCTCCACGTGAGAACACAGTTTAATCGCGGGCAGGTGAAACCCCAATTCAAACGTGTCTCCCCCATTTAATCCCAGTTTTGGTATCGGCCTCGCGGCACGAGCAATCTATTCAGCGCTGGTAGAGCAAGTGTATCCTCCTGTGTTGGACGACGGTCCGTTGAAACGGATATCATGAAACTGCTTCGAGATCCTTTCAAGTGACCTATTGTATCCACACTCGAGAATACACTCTCCCATGCACCCTGCGGCAGAGATGTCCCATCGCATGAGAGTCAATCGAGAATGTTTTTCGTTGGACTTTAGAGATGGAATTTATACACGTTAGGGCAACAACAACAACAACTCTCCAACTTGAACGCGAGGGTTGTGTGGTTTTTTTTGCGTCGTCATTAGAGATTGGGCTGACGCCATCGGCTCGCTGAGCTCAAGAGCTCCTGGTGTAATCACGGACGGGCGAAACCTGGGTTTCAAACCCAGGCGCTTGGAAGTGGCGGCTCAGTGCTTGCATTCCCTTGAGCCTGCTGGGCCACCTCGCCTCCGTGGCCTCACTGAGCGACGTTAAGATCATGATGTCAACAGCTCTCTTTTTTTTCGTTTCTCATCTCCAATTAAAACAAAAAATTTCACGCGCAGCGTAATGAGTCTGCCTCGATTTGCTGAACAAGCAGAAAATGCCCCCACCACCCCACCCAGTCGCCGCGGCGCGTTTGTGCCATCGTGTTCCACCGCAGTTCGTTCATCACACGATGCGCAGGAGAGCTTTCAAGCTGTAATTTGCCGAGCGACGCGGGCGCCAATCAAGGAACTGCACGGCGAGAAGGGGAGCGCGTTGCTCTTCGTGAATGCTCCAACGTGGCCGGCAAGACCCCGCCTCTCCTGAGAGCCCAGACATGAAACGGGAGCAATAAGAAGCTGTACACAAGCGGACTCTAATCTCCCACGCGGAAACATTAATCTCGCGAAAGAGAACGAGAGGGACTTTTGAATGTGCCACTCTTCATCGTCAGCGTCAATCAAAGGGCCAATCCGCTTTGGGGATGAAGGCTTCCCCAAGGCGCCGCCGCCACCTCTGAAGATACGTCACCATGTGTGGACCAGATATCACTCGAAGGAATCTCAGAGGTAGCTCGTGATTCTAGATTTGAAGCTTTCGTGACTGCAAGGATTCATATTCTTAGGTTTTTTTCGGTAAAGTCACGTAGGTAAAACATTTTTACATTTTTATTTTATTTTTATTTTACTTTTATTAATTTTTATTTTTTACCTACGTGACTTTACCGAAAAAACCTAAGAATATGTAGCTCGTGATATCTGCTTCTGTGGGCTTAAAGTAATGGCGTTATGTGTGCGGTCATTGGTGACCGGGTGGAGACCATCACTCACCACACGGGAGGGCCCGGTTCAATCACAGCCTGGCTGGCTCAATTCGAACCCAGGAGGACCTGATCACATTTGAATAATCTAACGATGAAACGTGTTTTCTTTTGTGGGCCTATCCACGAAGCAATTTGTCGGACACCTATTTTAGGCATGTCATCGTGTTAATTTTAAATCTTCGCACTATTTTGTGCGCCTTTTTGAATGTGACGCTAGGTAAATTGAGGCTCATTATGGGATTCGGGATGAAAGGTTCGTTTTCACGCCATGTCAAGTCGTGATAAATGTGATGGCTTTTTTGCGTATGTATTGGTCGTGGTTGTTGGTGAATACGTGGACTTTGAAATGTGTGCGTCTTTTATTTCATTATTATTATTAAGATTAACCATTTCACTTTTCGTTGCACGCGGTTCGATTTCTAGCAGCCAGCTATCGCTCAAACGCGCTCATTTAATGTAGCGTCACGCACCGAGCACTAATCCCTTGGAGATAAAACAAAAAAACTGCGCGCCGATTGTTCACGAGTACACAAGCGAGGCACGGACGGTGCCCGTTTGTGCAAATGTTGCACTTGATGGGGCAGACTTTCGCAAGAGGGATCCTCACGATATTATTTGAGCGTGAGCAATTATGAACCTAAAGAACTGAGACGGGAGAAAACCTCAAAACACACACACACAAAATGAGGACAGGCTAAAAATAAAATGGTTTAAAAAAATCGCGTGTTTCATTACGCAGGAATATATTTCAGCTGTCCGTTGACTCTCTCTCTCTCTCGCTCACTCGCCCTTTTGTCAGCGATTTGAAACCATGGAAGGTTGGAAGAATCTTCGGTATTTTCCGTGATGTTTTTCTTCTTCTTCTTAACATCAGGTGATTTGCAAATTTTACTTGAAACCCACCGTAATTTGTCAGTCGTCATCCTTGACGAAAGTAATAGATGGTAGTGAATTAATTATATATATATCGTTGCAGGCTAGCGTGCCCAATGTGACAGTCGCTTCATTAATTAAAAATCGACCGGAATGTCTCGTGTTTTATCGACATTGTTAAGGATCATTGCGATTGTATTTGTTTCTGTCTTTCCTTCCGATTGGATTAATCTACTAAGGGCCACAGCTACTTGGGAGCTGCCGTACAAATACGCCGCGCGCCTGCTGCCGCATTGCATTGGGGCGAGATGTTAACTACCTCGCCTGGTGGACAGGAGGTCGTGGGTTCGATCCCGACGCCTGGCAATGCCTGTATAATCTTAATTTTGGAGCTTTCGTGACTGCAGGAAAGATAAAATAATAATGTATTATTTTATCTTTATACGTGACTTTACCGAAAAAAACCAAAGAATAATAATAAATTATTATTTTATCTTTATACGTGACTTTACCAAAAAAAAACAAAGAATAATGCCTGTATATTTGGAGTTTGCATGTCTCTCTCCCCCGTGGTTGCGTGGATTTCTCTCCGAGTCCCCTCCGGTCGTTCCCTCCACATTTAGAATCAACATCACGCATTTAGAGTATTTGGCTGCTACTAGAAATGTTCACGTGATGATAAACCACTTTGTTGGGTTATCATTTGTTATATAGCCGCTTCTGATAAAATAAAATAAAAAGAGCTATATAGCTCAATGGGGCCTTGTCTGGTAAAATAAAACAAATGTCTTTAGTAACAGCCACGTGACCGGGTCGCATTGGCACTGCCAACTTTCCCCGACCTCAGCTGCTTTCCTTTAGAACCAGAGTTGCTGAATCTGATGCCCCGGGCCTCCCCCCTTCTACTCTAATACATTTCTATTGCCCGTGCCCTAGATTCCCCCCCACCCGAACGCACCATCACAATCGCAGACGCTAAGCCAAGTCGAGGCTGCTTAGTGCTCAGAAGGGTTGCTTGCGTGTGGTGGCCCCTTCTGCCTCTCAGCGGAGGGACCCAAGGTTGCAATCGGGAGGACCCACATATTATCTCCGCTGCACGTGACCTGCCAATCGATTGTGGTGTACACATTTTATATCGCTGGCTGGACAGCGGCTTGGAGGGATTTTTGAAGCTGGCACCAACTGTTTTAATTTCTCAACATGAATAATGATTCGTGTTTCGGTATAGCGCCTCGGTGCGCTTTAAACATTCGCGTCAAACATTTGAAAAATACCCATTTGAAACTATTTAAATACATCTTCTTGGTTCTTTCGGTAAAGTCACGTAGAAGGGAAATAATAAAATAATAAAAATAAAACATAATAAAATAATTCTCACGACGTTTCGGCCACAACGCTGTCTCCCCGACAGACATGGTCTTCACCTGAGGACGGCTGCTTGCGTTGTGGCCGAAACGTCGTGAGAATTATTTTATTATGTTTTATTTTTATTATTTTATTATTTCCCTTCTACGTGACTTTACCGACAGAACCAAGAAGATGAATCCCTGCAGTCACGAAAGCTTTAAATCGATATTTAAATACAGGTAAGGCGTGAGTGATATAGCTGCATTTTCAGAAGCGATCTGGCTGTCAAAAATAATAGCTCGACGAAGTGGCTGCGCATGTGGAAATGTATAGTAGCCAAATAGTCTGAACGCGTGATGTTGATTCTAAATGTGCAGGGAAAAAAAACGTAGGACCCGGAGAAAAATCCACGCGACCACGGGAAGAGAGACACCGCAAACTCCAAAAATTCAGCAGGCATCAGGGTCGGAATCGAACCCATGACCTCCTGCATACCGGGCAAGGGAGATAACATCTCGAATGACGTTATGAGATCTTTAACGTCCACTGTGAAACAGACGTGAGTATTTTTCGTTTACGATTTAATATACCCGCGGTGATAACCGGGGCGGCCAGCCTGAATCGAACCACGGACCTCTGCAAAGAGAGGCAAAGGCACTTCCGCTGAGCCACGCCATCAACCCATTATATCACGGCGGCACTCCCTAAATAAAATGGCACGTAACGCACGTATCTATCGATATATCTATTTGTGCACACTGACAGGCCACGGTGTATTTTGCTTCCAAACCATCCAGCAGCGCCTATTTATTAAGCTGTCTTAACCCGTCATTCCTAGCCACAGCAGCCAGATTGGGAGCAAAATGAGGGCTCTTGCATTCCTCGGTGGCTCAGTGGTATTCGGAATACCGCACATTCTATGATTTTTTTTTGTGTGATTGGAATGTGTTTTTGAAAGGAAGGGGAGGAAAAAAAATCCTCATTTCAGTCGCGTATTCAGGAAAGAATGTTTGAGGTCATACGTATGCGTTTTCAGTCGCATGTACCACATGCAAATCGCACGAAATAGTAGTTTGACGATAAAAAAACATGTTAAACATTCGTCAATGACAATGTGGCCTCAAAATAAAAAAACATCTCCAACAGGCGTCGTTTTAGGCAATGGCCTTTCTTCTTCGCACGTAAAAAGGTAATTGCCTGAAACGTCGCCTGTTATATGTTTTCCCGTGTTGATGCTGACAAAGGCTGTTGTTGTCGTGGTTGTTGTTTACTGTGCTTGTGCACCACTGTCAACGCAGGGTGCCTCGGTGGCTAGGAGGTGTTAACTACCTCGCCTGATATGCAGGAGGTCGTGGGTTCGATCCCGACCGCGACGCCTGCTGCTGTATATTTGGATTGCGGAATGTCTTTCTTCCCGTGGTCGCGTGGATTTTTCTCCGGGTCCTTCGGGTTTCCCCCTACACATTTAGAATCGACATCACGCGTTTGGAGTATTTGGCTGCTATGCATTTCCACGCGATAAACCACTTCTTTGAACTATCATTTGTGATAGCAAGGTCGCTTCTGAAAAAATAGCTCCGTGGGCCTTACCAGGTGGGGACAACGTAGCGAAGAAGGACGCTTGTGTTGCGCCCGAAACGTCGTGATTAAATTTAGTTGTTTTCATTCATTTTATTTTTTACCTACGTGAATTTACCGAAAAAACCAAAGACTATAAACACCACACACACACACGCAAAAAAGCCATGTCTTAGCCACCTCTAACCTCATCATAAGCAGCCAAAGTCAAAGATTAAATCATTGTCATCGCCACCTTTCAAGGTCCTGTGATATATACCATTATATTACCTTGAGAATAGGGTCCCCCCTTATTTCTGGCAACAAAACAGGTTTTAGAAAACCTATTCTCATATTTTGGTACTGGCAAAGGAGGTCCCATGATTCTATTACCTTGTTACCTGTACGTACAATAATGAAATCGCCTCGGTGGATGCAACATATAGGTATGTCATTTACACTATGAGACCTCTTTTACCAGTGGCAAAATATAGTAGTAGGTTTTTACCCTTTTAAACTGGTACAAAACTGACACCTTTATACAAGGCATCATGTTTGCAATAACCACAGTGCATATTATTATCATTATCAGAGTTGCTTCTTTTTGTTTGCATTTTTGACTACTTGTGTTGTGGTTATTGCAAACATGATGCCTTGTATAAAGGTGTCAGTTTTGTACCAGTTTAAAAGGGTAAAAACCTACTACTATATGTATGTCCTTAACACAACACCTACCAGTGGCTTGCTCTCCACCGCTCTCAACTCGTCTGGGATTGCGAGATGCGACGGCGTGGCAGGGTTTGGGGTGGGGGGGTTGGAACTCGGGGGGCTGGCTGGGGTAGCGAGGCGTGAACGCGTGAGCACTCACTCGCTGCTGCTGCTGTGAAACCGCGTCATTACAACCCGTGGCATCGCAGCGCATGGCTGGAGCAATTCGCGTCCGCGGGGTTCGTGAGACCTTAATTAAGTGACGTTGGGTGCGGGCTCTGCTTGACCTCTGTGACCGCGCTAGAAAGAAACAAAAAAAAATTGCGGAAAAATAAAATCGTCATTGAATGGAGCAGCAGCAACAGCAGTAGCAGCAGCAAGCAAGCGAACGTGCGCATTACATCTCATGCCTGAGAGTCGTGATCCTGGGTAGGTGGCAGGTCTTGACACAGACTCGTGTGGCAAATGGTGCAGAGGAAATCGCAACAGAAGAGTCACTCTGGAAAATTAACACATTTTTTTTACCAAATAAGGCCCATTGAGCTAATTTAGGGATAAGCTATATAGTTATTTTTTTTAGAAGCAACCTGGCCACTAATGATAGCTCAACGAAGTGGCTTATCACGTGGACATGAATCGCAGCCAAATACTCTAAATGCGTGATCTTGATTCTAAATGTAGAGGAAATAACCAGAGAACCCGGGGGAAATCCACACGACCACGGAGAGAGAGAGAGAGAGAGACACACACACACACTCCAAATGTATCGGGGTCAAGGTCAGGATCGTAACCCACGACCTCCTGTATACCAGGCGAGGGAGTTAACATCTCGCCACCGCGGCGCCCTAGAGACTAGGTAGACAACCGAACGAAAGAGAATGCAAGCCTCGTCTGGCTGTCCAAAGTACAACAACAACAACATCTTATCCTCTGGGTCTTTCGGTAAAGTCACGTAGATAGGTAGATAGGTTCAAAGAAAATAATTTTATTTGAATCTATCTACGTGACTTTACCGAAAGACCCAAAGAATGTGAATTCCTGCAGTCACGAAAGCTTTAAGTCAAGATTTAACACAATTTTACTCTCAAGTTCAAGTAAATGTTAGTTTAATTAGGTGAAAACTCAAGGGGCCAGGATGGGTCTCATTTGGGAGTGTGCACCTGGGTCACCAAAACGACGAAGCCATTTAAATCAAAACAGAGCAGCGAAGGAGAGAAATCAGAGCAAAGGCAACCACGTGACAGACGCAATCAAAGACACTGCACATAATTCAATGTTATTCATAACCAACGTTTTTGGGTTTAGATCGCGTTATTTATAAATGTGTCGTAACCCTCCACCACCCGACACGGCCAATCAGTAAAAAAGTGTCACGTTGACAAAAGACAAACTAGTTCACTGCTTTAGCCCACCGGTGTGTTGAAGCGTGAAACCACAACATTTACAATTTGAGTACGACGTTTCGCTGGTAATTGCATCCAGCATCATCGGGCAATTCACCAGAATGGTGAGGCTCTGCTGTGTCTCCCGTTCTTATATAGAGCAGCAGCAGGGTGACGTCATCATTAACTCATTAACTCATCAATTCAATGTTACATTTAAAAAATGCAATACCCGTAACGACGTTGGCTCGAACAAATCACTTGTCAACCGCTCGGAGTCGTTAATTTACGGATCAGCATTAAATGTAGAGTGATAATTGCACTGGTATGTCAACAATAAGAAGCAAGACGACGTCAAATACAATTGCGAGTAAATGTTTCATGCACAGATGAACGCTCGAGGCAGCGTCATTGCGTGATGAGGGCATCTTATACCCGTGTACATATTTACTAAAAAGGTCCGATAATGTTGTCCCTGCTTCTCTGATGGTGTCCACGGTTGTGCCATCAGCTCCAGGAGGTCTCACCTCGGTGGTGGAGGGAGGGTTGGAGGCAGAGAGAGAGAGAGACGATACAATGCAAACACAACTTTAATCATGTATACATCATGTCGCTATTAGGGACTTCCTCCTCTTGAATACCGGCCGAATTGATCAAAAACTCGCCTGACATCTTGGAGAGAGACAAAAAACCAGTGCTAAAATAATTCGCCTCATCGACTGCGACCCAGCAGCCAGGGCAAGCGGAGATCCCCTCCTCTCTCTTTCCGACAACATCGTTGCGTGCGACGCACCTAAAATATGTGTGCTGGCATGCTGAACTTCTTTCACACCGTACGTAGCCAACCGTGATAATCGGAGGTGCGAAACGCGTATTGCTATGATTCTCCACAGGAGCACGTGTCACCACCAGCCGTGCATAATCATCGTCCAGAAGACTTCACCCTCCACATTGTAAAGCAGCGCATTCATGACCATCTGCAGGATGATGGCTCTCCATACTACGAGATTCATTATCTTACGGAAGATCACGGCATCTCAGCGTGTGGCTTGAAACGTAACGCAATCACTGCTCGTTATAATTGCGGGGACAAAAACAAAAATCCACGCACCTGCATGATTTTTCTTTCTTGGTTCATAGAACAGTGACATCTGCAGAGTTCCGAACAAATGCTTCTTAATTCTCACGACTCGACGACGCCGATGTTACAAGTGTTACACGTGTTGTTTTTTTGTTACTAGATATGCGTTCATGGAATAGGCCACGTAATTATCTTACTAAAGATGTGTCGTTAAGACCCTCCACTACCTGACGAAGGAAAACCAATTAGATTGTCACGTGGTGCACAAGCGTTTAGGGGCTCACCGATTATTAATTACTCTAGCTCAACCGCCTGGTAAGTTGAAGCACAATTCTTACAGTCAAATTTAGCAGCGATTATAATTTGCGACGTTTCGCTTGAAAACTGCGCCAAACATCATCGGGAAAATAAGCAGGAAGTCAGAAAAACAATCCAGTGGAATAGAATTCAGCAAAAATTAAGAGCACAACATTTGTAACACAACTCACACATTCCCTACCACATCGGCAGAGCGAATGTCTAACACATTTTACTGGAGGGGCAAACAGTAATTGGATTTTAAACGGATTTTCTGTCTGACGTCTTGACGGCAATGTCCACGTATTGACGTGTTAGCACACTTGATGAATCAAACTTCACCCATTAGGGCCAGGGCGTATCATGTGTCTGAGTCAGCCACTGTGTGAGTTTTCGTTCGGATCAAATTGTCAGCTGAGCACGTTGCAATATGTCACCAGACTACTTGTGTCATTAATACAAAAAAATTTACCCGGTAACATTCCAGAGTTTGCCTCGCAGAAACCCTAATAGGACGTTGGGTTCTGCGTGATTCACAGGACCCCGGCGTGAGTCACGGTGGTAGGACGGCGAACCAAACGTTTGAGCAAACGAAGATTACGCGTCACGTGGCAGAGACGGCGGGCCAGGAACGTCCTCATTAATAGCTCCTTCGTGTGCGGAATCCATTCCGCTCGTTCGCAAATAACGCCCGCCCAGCCGCCCTCCCGACAATGTGCCAGAGCCACCTTACTAACGAAGCGCGCCGCTCATTTTTGTGTGAACCAGTTTTACAACGTCGCTGGCATTTCGCAACGACGGTCGGAAATTGGTGATCCCGGTCACCACTGCACGCACCCCCCCCCCCCCCTCTCTCATCCTCCTTCTCCAGTCGCTGGATTACGATCGGGAGTTTCGGAGCTTGATAAATGTTTGGGTTAAATCTTGACTTAAAGCTTTCGTGACCGCAGTGATTCATATTCTTTGGGTCTTTCGGTAAAGTCCACGTAGATAGGCTGAAAGAAAATAACAAAAAGAAAACTACGACGTTTCGATCGCAACACAAGCGGTCGTCATCAGGAAAAAAATTAACGTCGTAGTTTATTTATTTATTTTTGAACCTATCTACGTGGACTTTTACCGAAAGACCCAACGAATATAAATGTTTGGGTTATTCCGGTTTCGTTTTATATTGGGTGACGACGACGATGACGGCACATGCGTCTGGCTTGTAATAACTTCCTGAGGGGGGGGGGGGGGGGTCCCGGACCCTTTTAGATATCACTGGCCACTGATGTGAGCCGTGGCTAGAAATCGAACCGAGGTCGTCGGGTCCATGCTGCAGCACGCGAACCAATGCACCACTGGTCTCCGCGCTGGTTTGCACCATCATTATCATCATACGCAGCCATCGGCAATAATAGCGATAGATTAAAGCATTGTCATCTCAAGGTCCTGTGATATATAACATTCTATTACCTTGAGAATAAGTTTCCCCCTTTTTTCTGGCAACAAAACAGGTTTTAGAAAACCTATTGTCATAATTTGGTACTGGCAAAGGAGGTCCCATTATTCTATTACCTTGTTACCTGTACGTACAATAATGAATTCGCCTCGCTGGATGCACTATATAGGTATGTCCTCGTGATGATAAGCCACTTCGTTGAGCTATCATTTGTGGCCAGGTTGCTTCTGAAAACGAAGCAAATTGCTCAGTGGATTTTACCTGGCAAACAATTGTCTTTTTCAGTTTCGATAATAGGTTTTTCCCTTTTTTTCTGGCAACAAAACAGCTGTGTTAAGATGTTAAAGCACCAAACTGAAACCTTTTACGAGGAATCATGTCTGCATTAACCACAATGCTTGTGGTCAGAATGAAAACAAAAAACATACTCTGATAATACATACATTGTCTTTGAAACTGATTGGTCCACACCAGAGACAGCTTTCTTTTGAGCCTCGTCTCAAACGGTGTTAGACCGGAGGACGCCAAAAGAACCGCTTGGTGACGTCGTTTATCAAGGACCACCGTCTCGCGTTCAGCCACAGTGGATTGCGGCTCTTGAAGCGGTGAGCTTCTCACGGAATTCTAAACAAACCAAAAAGGGCTCTTTTTTGCTAGTTTAGTTGCCGACCTGCTGAACTATACTCTCCGCCACCCGGCAAAAGCGATAAAACAAAGTTGCTGCGTCATGGGGAAACAACTACCCAATTGATTCTGCTTTTCAGCAAAAACGACACGGGCAACTGGTGTTCTTATTTGCTAAAAAGGATCAAACCTATTTTTCATACTTTGATCCTGGCAAAAAGGTCCCATTTTGAACACGGGAGAGTCGAAAAGCAGGCACATGATGACAAAACACTCAAAGTAACCGGTCATTAATCGGAGCATTGGTCGTGAAAGCCTTCGTGTGAAGTTATCTCTGCGCGCCTCTTTGCGAATGTTTAAGATGTTTTGTCCCTTGATACACGAGCTCGTGTTTTTGAACCGTGAGTCACAGCGGGACGCATGCACTGATTAAAGACAGGAGCACTTCGCCGGCATCTTCGTGGTATCATTTTTATTATCTCAGCTCGTCTTTAATCGCTGCCATGGGCGTAGCTACTCTGATGCGTCCTTTCAGTTTTGATCCTCCCGTACAGATATATGTATGTACTCTTAGGTTTTTTCGGTAAAGTCACGTAGGTAAAAAAATATTAATAAAAATAATAATAAAATAGTAATATAAATAAAATATAAAATAAAATAAATTGTTTATTTTTTATTTTATTATTACTATTTCTATGATTTTTATTATTAATTTAGAATTTTTTATTTTTCCCTACGTGACTTTACCGAAAAACCTAAGAGTATGAATCCTTGCAGTCAGGTAAGATTCAAATCTAGAAGATATATGTATGTTGAACACGTAGGCTTTCGTTGACCAATATTATCCGTAATAGAGGTTTGTGTTGTGGGTTTACTCTCCAGCACACCGGTGCTGCTGTACTAGTAACAAATTGGCCACGTTTTGTTTACGTGACAAACTTTACTAATTGGCTGTGTCGGGCAGTGGCGGGTTTAACGATGCATTTTTATTTACGCGATCTAACCCAAGAAAAACCTCTATTATAGATATATGTACATCATTTATTCCACCAGCCCATTCCATGACTGTGCCATCCAGATGAACGTCACTCTGGCTGTGTTTCTTGTCCATTAGCAACGTCGTGAAATGAAATCAATTCACACGGAGGATGAACAACAACAACAAAAACCAGGAGGGATAATGTCAACTGTCTTGATAAATAAGCTGTGCTCGCCTAAATGTTGGCCATCACGTGTTTATTTCCAAGCGCTTTTTATCGATTCTCCGTTATATTGCCGGCAGCAACAGCAACAGCATCCCTCGCTGGCGTTCTCTTATAATCCATACCGCCTGTGTTTCCTTCGCGAGCAGTGTGTGTGTGTGTGTGTGAGTGAGCACGGGGTTAAAGGTGCAGCCCCTGCAGTCGCCCGATCACGCCACTGCTGCATGGAAAGGGGCCTCTGCCGAAGAGCTCACGAGAGGCCACTCTAGAGGGCGCTTGGCCTACTCTTCCACACTTTACCCCACCACCGCACGCGACCTGCCCATCGACTCACTGCGGTGTCACCAACTAATATTCACCGCTGCAGGGGTGGGCTCGTTCAATGTTGGTGGAAAGGTCACACCGGCGAATTCTGCATTGCGAATCTCAGTGTGCCGACAATTGAACCATGGCAGCATCCCACACAGCATGGCTTTCTCGCCTAAACGAGTATAAATAAAATAACTAGGGGCGTGCGTAGCCGATAACATGATTTTTTATATGCCGGAGAGTAATGCTTCTGTACCTTAATGATCTTGCCAAGGGCGAAGACTTTGTGAAAAAAGAAAAAAAATCCTGCACAATTAATGCCACTAATTTCGCAAAAGAAGCGGGGTATCTGAGCGTAATTTGCCTCGCGAGTTATATTACGAACAAAAAAGTTATTATAAACGAGCCGTTGCGAATATTTTTTGATTTTCGTTTTAAATCGTGCATGCCTTGCCCGAAGTGTCCTTTATACGGCTTGAGTTTTATTCACAGAGGAAAAAAAACCCGGAGTAATTGCTAAAAAAAACACATTAATTACAATTTACGGATGATGTAAGAGCCACCACATTGCTTTCTTTCACTTCAGGTCTAATTGAATCTGGAAATTAAGCGTGGAAATTGCATCTTTTTAATTGAATCTCGCAGCGCCTTCTTTTTCCCTATCGTGTCATCACCCGCCACTGCGTGCTTTGGCCTGAAAATGCTCATTTATTTATTTACCTTTAGAAACATCGCGTCTTAATGGGTTCAGGGGCCTTGCTCATTTGTGGCATTTAAAATTTCTGGAAAAATATATTTTGAACTTCTTTCGCACCGTACGTAGCCAACCGTGCTCATCGGGAAGTGGGGAGGAAAGACAACAAACTAAACACAAAACGCAGTTCTAGAGAAATTAGTTTTTTCAATCTAGATTTAAAAGTGCATAGCTCTAACGGCTTCCTAAAATCGGAAGGAAGAGCGTTCCAGACGGCCGCAGAAGTGCCTCTGCTAAGTGCGCGATTGCAGCGACCGTCTTTGTTGCAACACCTATAACACCTGGTATGCACCGGCAGGTATACCCATCCGGACAGTAACCAGACTCAGGTCCAAGAGCTCACGAGTTAGGGCGCATTCCGTGGCGAATTATGGTCGTTTGGTCCTGTGCTGGCTACCGTCATGCCAGCCGTGCTATGCAGGCTCTGTAAACCCTCCCTTCCCACACGTAGCGCTTGCTACCGTGTCAGCCGTTCTTGTTCGGGGTCGCCACTGAAATAGAGATTCTGAGCTCAATTGGGCCTCACCTGAAACAAAACGACTGTCTAACGGGCGGGGTCAACAAAGGTCACGCGCTCAAACTTCCAACTTTGTGACTCACCTCTTTGCTGGCTGAGGGAGGAAGCGGCGTTGGACTTCATGTTCGCTTATTAAAAGTTACTGACCAGGGATGAATACGATGGTATTGTTATGGTGTGATATTGCATTGGCAAAGGTGCAAATTGCAGTAATCATAACTCAACACATGCCTCTATAACACTGCTCTAAAGAGAAAACATTATATATGATGATGATGATAATTATTTTATTTTATTGAGCATATTCTTGGATCTTTCGGTAAAGTCACGTAGAAGGGAAACAATAAAAATAAAACATAATAAAATTATCACGACAACACAAGCAGCCGTTATTATGTTTTAGTTTTATTATTTTATTATTTCCCTTCTACGTGCCTTTAGCGAAAGATCCAATAATACGAATCCCTGCAGTCACGAAAGCTTTTAATCGAATTTTATTGAGCATGTTTCACCGCAAATTGCACCTCAAAAGGCCGAACAAATGACAATATTAGCATCAAACCCGGACACGAGGACACGACAGTGACGCAACACGAACGCGAACCACGTGGGGGGCAAGAAGAGTGGACTCCGACACTTGCGGAACGTCCTGGGGATGACCACAAAATACAAAAGGTGTTGGACAATGCGCCCTTCATTGTCCCTCTCTCTGCGACGAGTAAGAGCTATTTCCCGAGATGTTAGGGCACTCTGTGTGATTGTAGTGGGGATTCAGTGATTGCAGGGGATGCACGAAAACCCATTGCGTGCATCCGTAGTAGAGGTTTTGGGTTGGATCGCGCAAATATAAATTCGTGGTGAAACCCGCCACCACCCGACACAGCCAATTCGTAAGGTTTGTCACGTAAAAAACACATGGCAATTCGTTACTAGTACAGCACACCGGTGTGTTAGCAGTTCACCATTGCATGGAATGCATACGAATAAAAAAAACACGTGGATTCTTACACACGTGCTTTTATGGAGTATTGTAAAGTTACAAAAAAATTATAACAATCGATTGATTACTAATACACCCCAACAGAAAATACAAATGCGTGCTCTGCAAGGGAGCCTACTTGAATTACCATAACTGATTTACCTACCAGGTCACTTAACCTCCCGTGTAATTAGTAACTTAGAATTGTGGCGTCCGTTCTTTGGAGAACGGGTGGAAGGAAGTTGGCTCAGCGACTGGTGATGAAGTCACAAAGACGCAGACCCCCCCCTCGCCCCCCGTAAAGCCTACACATGCTTGTCGGTGCAAGTGCTGTTAGCGAGTACCTCTTCACTATTTAAACGATGAACATTTTTTTTATTTTACCAGGTAAGGCCCACTGAGCTATATAGCTCTTTTTCAGAAGCGATCTGGCCGCAAATGATAGCTCAACGAGGTAGCTTATGACGTGGAAATATATAGCGGCCAAACACCTATGAAGGCCAGAACGGCGCATGAGGGGGTGGGTGGCCAGCACCACGCCCGGCCGCCTTCGTTTCCCCAGTGCTAGCGATGTTTACTACGCACCGCTACACCAGGTACTCATTTGAGGCCGATGCAATGAGTCACACACGCGCGCACGTGCGGCCACACCTGAATAAAGTTGAATTACGAATTGAAATTTCGTCAATTCATCACCTTTTCAAACCGACAATCGCGCACCGCCACACGCAACAGCACGGCGACACTGACGTCTGCATCCCGGCCCTGCCTGGTGACCTCCCACCCCGACACCCTCCCGTGCACTTGAAATCAGCGAATGAAAAAAAAAGTGGCCCTCTTTCCGAAACAACATTTCAAAGGCAGTAAATTACAGCATCCATTATTCCCTTTCACCTTCGCTGTTATTTCCACCACCCCCCCCCCCCTATCCCGCCCCCACCCCCCGCCCCTGTTGGCTGTCGTATTTTTTTGGACTTCGGGAATAATCCTATTTCCTTGCCCTAAAGGGCTCCCGAACGAGCGAAGTAAATACAGCCGCAGGATTGTGCGCGTGTCGTACAAAATGTTCTTCAGCTGAGTGAATACCCGCCCCGCGTGTCAAGCGCACATGCACAGGGCTGCCTCACTCCCTCGCCTGGTACACAGGAGGTCGTGGGTTCGATCCCGACCCTGACGCCTGCTGCTGTATAGTTGGAGATTGCGTGTCTCTCTCTCTCTACGTGGTCGCCTGGATTTTTTTGTAAGGGTCCTTCCGTTTTTTCCCCATCCACATCTAGAATGAACATGACGCGTTTTAGAGTTTTTGGCTGCTGCTATATATGTCCACGTGATGATAAGTCACGTGGTTGAGATATCATTTGTGATAGTCAGGTCGCTTCTGTAAAACAACGAGCTGTATAGCTAAGTGGCCCTTACCTGGTAAAGTGAAATAGTAAAAATCCACTAACCCAGTCCTACCCGGTTCGGCTGTCGCCTCCCTTAACGAATGACCTCTCTTTCCACCATGCAACCGAGCCGTGCCGGGGCCGTGCTGAGCCAGCTGCGTTTGGTTTTTAAATCCTTTATATTAAGTTCGCTTGCTTGCTTGCGTGCTTGCTTACGACCGTGCAAATCTTTCGGTCGTTTTTTAACCCACTTCCCGTGATCCAATCGAGCTGACATTTTGCACACAAACTCGTTGTGCGAGACAAGTAATGTTCGTGAAATTTTTTTTCTAAAATTTTACACTGTTTAGGGAAAACAAATTAAATATTTAATTACCAATTGTTTAATACTGGCAGACAATCATCTGACCCATAGGTGGCAGCCATCTCAAGCCAGAGGACGAGAGGACTCTAGCCGCCACGCATATAAAGGATTTATAGTGAAAAACTTTGTTTTTACGGGTTATGCTTATTTTCCACTGCAGACGCCGAGCCCGGGGGGTGGGGGGGAGGGGGTCTGTGCCGTTGACGTCACAAACGACGACCGAGGCGAGCCGCGTGTAGACGACGCGGTGTGACGAACTGCCCCACGCGAATCCCCACAAAAAAGTGGTACCGATTTTATCGACCCCACAGGGATGATGGGCTGAGTGAACTCACAACCGGCATTCCGATCGCGAACCGCTCGATCTCTACCGCTGGGCCGCCGAAGTGAAACTCTATTTATTTATATTTACGTAATGGCCAAAGCCAATATTGCCTTAATGCAACACAGGTTAACGATCGCAGGCTGAGGTTACGCTTCTACGTAGCCACGCGAGAGTGCACCGCTAATTACAATCAGTGAGTTTATAGTTTGTCGTCCTTCCCCGCACCTGCGATTAGCACAGTTGGCTACGTACGGTGCGAGAGAAGTTCAACGTACATACATACATGCACACACACACACACAAATCAAGAACGGGAGAGTTTCACGTAAAAAAAACTAGTTCAGGAGGTAGGGGAATTAGACCGCTTGTAAGCAACAGAAGTTAAATCCCTGTAGAGCGCTATGATGGAATGGATGCCACCGCGTTAATGAGTGGCTGTTAAGAAGGAACGATTGCGATTTGGAAAACGCTAACTGAAACGTAACTGCACGACCGATACCGGTCACATTGCATCGGAGTACTCGGTTGGACCTTACCTGGTAAAATGAAAGTAGATAGAAGAAGCCGCAGGAATTCCATATAAACCCATGCAGAGCAAGAGAATTCAACGCAGAAAGGCGCCCGAGTCAGAAATTGAACCCAGGTCATTCTTGCTGCGAGGCACAGTTGTTACGATTGCCACCACCCGGGCCGTTGTGATCATACTTCACCGCACTGGTCAGTGTGGCTTGGTGAGCAGTGGCGGTACATTAAATAAAGTTTGTAACAACAACAACAACGTTGCATCTGGGAGGCAATTATTGCAACTATTAAACACCCTCCCGTTCACGGTGTGGACAACTAAAGCCATTCATTTTCGCTTTAAATGATCAGATTTGGTCCCTTAGCAATAATATGTTTTGAACGTGGGCTGGAACAACACGTACTGTGATGAATCTTAATCAGGGTACAGTGGTGCAGGGTGTTACATCTTCTCTTGCAAGACGCCTGGACACCCTCGAGACGTGCTCCCCAGAGCTGGCTCGAGTGGGGGCCTGCCGTCAGCAGTGGCGTGAGCAAAGCACTTGCAGGGCTGCGCCTTTTACCGATTGTACCTCTTTACACTTAAACGGGTCTCCTTATTCACAAGCCACCTGTCGTGTTCATCTCTGTGCTATGGATTCTGTGCTGTGGAATCTGTGCTGTAACCATCCTGGAGGTCTGTGCTATGGTCACTTATTACAGTGAATTTGGCTGTAACGGTTCCACCTGAAGACGGAAGCTTGTGTTGCCTCCGAAACATCGTGATTTAATGTAGTTGTTTTTCATTATTTTTTTTACATACGTGACTTTACCGAAAAAAACATCCTGGGGGTGATCTGCCAGAGCCGCTTTTACGCTGCATGTGTGGAAATTCACATTTTTTTGCCTGGATGAAACGTTGATTTAACCTTGATTTAACGTTGATTTCCCTTTGGCAAACATCGCTGGTTTCCTCTCTTGAATCGGTACCGTTGTTATTTTGCTCTGATTGATTGTTAACCTCATTGCAAAAGTTTGTTAAGTTTTTTTCCATCGTCAAATGCATGGTGGTGATCCGTTGCCTTTCATGCAAATGTGAGACTAATTCTCGGTCTCTTGGGTTCTCATTGGGTTAAAGAAAACACATTTGAAACCTGTATTTTAATTTATAGCACTTAAGGCGTGACCCTCTACTGTTATGTATGGCTTAATAGACTCCCGGCCGTTTGATTGATGTAACAGAGTGCGGACTGCCGGGGTTGCTCGCTAGTGAAATGGAACATGGGAGACGCTACGACCAATGTAATTGAATCTAGGTAGTTAATTTTTATTTGCATTCCAATTTCTTTTTTTAATGAAATATCCATTACGCGCCGAACGGACTGCGCGTTGGCATATGTGACTTGGAGTGACTGGGAGGAAATATCCGGATTTTGTATTTCGTTGCCCCACGGTGTTGCTTTATCGGCCGATTAGTCAGCCGATTGGGCGGTCTATTCATCGGCCTCTTCGTTGGCCGATTGGTCGGTCAATTGGACGGCCGATTTGATTGGTCGGCCGATTTGATTGGTCGGCCGATTTGATTGGTCGGCCGATTTGATTGGTCAACCTATTTGTCAACCGATTGGTCGACTGATTGGTTGGCCGATTTGGTTTGCCGAACGTTGCGCGAATGTGAAAATTGCCCCGCGTGTCATCTACGTGGCGCTTATTGTCACCCGGATGGACTTGTGATTAACGAGAGATCGAGACAATTAGGAAGCACTTTTAATTAGTTGGCCAAATTAGCCAATAATGTTAAGTGCGTTGCAAAAAGGCCTCGTTTGTAATGGAATTAGAAATTCCATTTTGCCACGAGAGAAACCCGCGGCGCCATTACGGGCGACAATTCGATTCAGTAAAAATGTCAAATTGTCCTCGTGGTGAAGTAAAACGAAAAGAGTAAGTGGGAGCAGAGGTCACGACGGAATGTTTGAGCAATCTACGATCTGCATTGGGCAGCCTTGGGCAACCAGGTTATGCGGTCTCCGCTGCAGTGAAAAGCCTCTCCACTCCCGACTAATTAGAGGAAGGGCTTTTCTCTCGCTCCCAGTTACGGGGATTGTCGGGGGGAGAGGGGGGAGATGTCCGACATGCGTGGGCGATGATGCGGCCTAGGGGTAGCTGCGTCTGCCGCTTGGTGCGGATGGAGGTCGCAAAGATTCGAAATCCCGTGGCCGCCCGGTTGATACCGTGGGTTGAGCCACGGACTAAAGAAGATTTTCTTTTTCGATTTAAAGCTTTCGTGACTGCAGGGATTTATCTTCTTGGTTCTTTCGGTAAAGTCACGTAGAATGGAAATAATAAAATAATAAAAATAAAACATTATAAAATGATTCTCACGACGTTTCGGCCACAACGCAAGCAGCCGTCCTCAGGTGGAGAACAGGTCTGTCGAGTCTGTCAGACTCTGTCTTCTCGACAGACCTGTTCTCTACCTGAGGACGGCTGCTTGCGTTGTGGCCGAAACGTCGTGAGAATTATTTTATTATGTTTTATTTTTATTATTTTATTATTTCCATTCTACGTGACTTTACCGAAAGAACCAAGAAGAAGATTTTCTTTATTTTACCAGGTAAGGCCCCCTGAGCAATAAAGTGTGTTTTTTCCCAGAAGCGACCTGGTTATCGCACGTGATATCTCAATGAAGTGGCTCATCATCATCACGTGAACATTTATAGCAGCAGCCAAATAATCTAAATGCGTGAGGTTGCTTCTAAATGTGGAGGGATAAAAAGCGGAGGATCCCGGTGAAATATCCACGCGACCACGGGGGGAGAGAGAGACATGCAAACTCCAAATATAGAGGCATCGTCAGGGTCGGGATGGAACCCATGAGATCCTGCAAGGTAAATTTAGATTTAAAGCTTTGGTGACTGCAGAGATTCATATTCATGGTTTTTTCGGTAAAGTCACGTAGAAGGGAATTAATAAAATAAAAAAAATATTAAACAATAAAAATTATCGCGACGTTTCGACTGCAACACAAGCAATCATCATCAGGTGTGAAATCCACGGCAAGAAAATTTGAAAAAAGTGGCGGTTTTTCTAACGTCAGCACCACGAACAGCGATTTGGCAGTTGGCCAGATGGACGAGTCTATCTATGTTCGGAATGTAGTTAACATCTCACCACCCTGACGCCCCATACACTCCCGTACGCGTTGTCCACCCGTGATGCTATTCAAAATCATGTCGGCCATTGCGTGCCAATATCACCGTTATATTTTATTGTCAAACTTCTAGAATTATTCGCTTGTTCCTCAAATGGAAAAAACTCGTAGAGACATCGCCCCCTACTGTGAACCTCACAAGGGCCCTCCTGAAAGAACGTATTACATTCATATAAATGTTAATCTAAATCAAATAAAACATTTGTATATTTAGATACCAGAGTGGAGTTTTCTGCTCTTCAAACTCTGCGTGAATGTGCATAATTGCGTAAGCAATCATGTATATAGTACGGTAAGGGGAGCGGTGGTGCATCGGTTAGCGCGCTGCGCAATGAATCCAGTGACCCGAGTTCGATCCCTCTCAGCCAAAACCAGTGACGATTATCTGAACCGGTCCTGGGCCTCCCCTAGGTGGACTCAGCCTCAACTGAGTACCTGGTGCGAAGTGCTGTGCCGGCCTTCATAGGTGCTCGCTAACAGCACTTGCCCCAACAGTCTGAAGATTACGGTAATAATAATTCAAATGTATAATGTGGCGTTCCGTCCTAGGATCCCAATGCACAACGCATGAAAATCAGGAAACAAGAACAGAACCCAGGGGTAACCGACCAAACTAAAGGGGGAAGGCCACTTTACAGAGATGGGTTTTCAAAGCAGACGTGAATATATCTACCGACTATGATTGCCCTGACTTCAAGTGGCGAGGCGTTCCACAGCTTGGGTGCAACGCTAACAAAAGAGGCGATCACCAAAATAGCGCAACCTGTAGACCTGGGAGTGCTGAGCAGTTGGAGATCAGAAGATGTTAAGGACCTTGATGGAATATATAAATGTGTTAGTTCCTGCAAGTAATGTGGGGTGAGCCCTTTCAAAGCTCCATAGGTTAATAGCAGCATCTTAAAATTCACTCGGAATTTGACTGGTAGCCAATGAGGGGATAAGAGGACCGGTGTAATGTACTCACGGAATGGTGCACGTGGTGTAAGCACTCGGGCAGCTGCATTCTGAACAAGCTGGAGTCTTTACATTTTGATTGAAAGCTTTCGTCACTGCAGGGATTCATATTCTTGGTTCTTTCGGTAAAGTCACGTAGAAGGGAAACAATTACATAAATATAAAACAATAAAAAAAAAGCTGGAGTATGCCCAGTACTCTGCTCGGTATCCCAGCCAGTGAGGCGTTGCAGTAGTCGAGCCGGGACAACACAAAAGCATGGACCGGTCTCTCCAAGTCAGCAGGTGACAGGAAGCATTCTGGCAATATTTCTTAGGTGGAGCAGGACAATTTAACCACCTTAGATATATGGTGCCTCAAAGGATACTGACTGGTCAAACTGAGCACCAGGGTTTCTGACCTCCCGTGTAGGACAGACATTGTGACCATCAATCAACAAAGAAGGCGAACCAATTTTAGCAAAATGCAGAGGGGAGCCGATGAAGATGGCTTCGGTCTTGTCGGCATTGAGTAGCAACAAGCTTTGGCGCAACCATGAATTCACGATTGTTAGTGATGCAGAGAGCGCAGAAGCTACTGTTGCTAAGTCTGGTCTTAACTGGATATAAATTTGAGTATCATTTGCATATCAATGGTATGATAAGCCAAGATGTTGGAGCAGAATACCCAATGGTGCCATGTCAATGCTAAAAAAGTGATGGGCCAAGCACAGATCCCTGCGGACCACCACAGAGAACCGGTCTAATTGGTGACCCGAAGCCATCCTTTGTGACGAAGTACCTACGATTATTTTAAGTAAGAGTGGAACCACAACAAAGCTATGGCAGAGATCCCCGTTGAAACCTCCAGTCGCTTAAGGATAACTCCGTGATCAATTGAGTCAAATATTGCGCTTAGATGGAGCAGAATGAGGAGGCTGACAAAGCCTTCATCTGCTGACGAAAATAAATCATTGAACACCCTTACCGGAGCAGTATCGGTGCTGTGCGCAGGTCTGAACCCCGATTGAAAGTGGTGAAATAGATCGTTTGAGGCCAAGTGCTGATGCAAACGAGTGACCACAGCTCGTTCCAGAATCTTAGACATATACTGAAGGTTGGATATTGGGCGTGACCTGGCTTTTTTAAAGTGGGGTGACCGCAGCCATCTTAAAAATGCCAGGAACTGTGCTGGTTCTGAGGGTCCTGTTGAGATCAACGGCCTCAGTATCACGGAATGGGTCCCGTCACAGCCTTGAAGGGAAGGCATCCAGTGAACAGCTGGTAGGTCGAGAGACAGCAAATAAAGAGATGAGTTCCGCAGTCGAAATTTCGGGAAACTCGGTTAACAGTTTACCCTCGAACTGAGCTGAGAGGCAAGTAGGAAAGAGAGAGAACGCAGGGAAGGGACATTGATTTGGCAAGTGCTGTGGTTAGCACACTGCTGCTACGAACCCGGCGAGGTCGTTCCCCGCTCAAGGTCAACATCAGTGACGATTATCTGAACCGGTCCCGGGCCTCCCCTAGGTCTATTCAGCCTCAAATGAGTACCCGGCGCGGTGTGCAAACGTCGGCATCGGACTGGGGCTGGCCACCCATGTATGTATGTTTGTTGAACTTCTTTCGCACTCTACGTCGCCAACCGTGCTGATTGGAAATTTGGGGGGTGGGGATAACAAACTCAACACACCATTTCCCCATGTGCCGTGTCGGCCTTCATAGGTGCTCACTAAATTTCGATTTAAAGCTTTCGTGACTGCAGGGATTCATCTTCTTGGTTTGTTCGGTAAAGTCACGTAGAAGGGAAGTGATAAAATAATAAAAATAAAACATAATAAAATAATTCTCACGACGTTTCGGCCACAACGCAAGCAGCAGTCCTCAGGTGAAGACCAGGTCTGTCGGGGAGACAGCGTCTCTTCACCTGAGGACGGCTGCTTGCGTTGTGGCCGAAACGTCGTGAGAATTATTTTATTATGTTGTATTTTTATTATTTTATTATTTCCCTTCTACGTGACTTCACCGAAAGGACCAAGAAGAGGTGCTCACTAATTGCATTTGCCACGACAGCTTGTGTTGGCTGTAGGTGTCGGGGTGGTGGGGGGCGGTGGGTGGGGAGGGATCAGTCTTATTCCTAGGTTGTTTCGATGAAGTCACGTAGGTAAAAAATTTAAATTAATAAAAGTAAAATAAAAAAATAAAAAAAAATCATGACGTTTCGGAGGCAACACAAGCTTCCGTCTTCAGGTGGAACCGTCACAGCACGATAGCTGTATCAAGTGAGAGAAATTCCAAGAAAACAGTCCTTGTATATATACTGGTTGAGGGTGGGAGGAGCCAAGATAGGCCGTGAATATACAAGGACTGCTTTCTTGGAATTTCTCTCACTTGATGCAGCTATCGTGCTGTGACGGTTCCACCTGAAGACGGAAGCTTGTGTTGCCTCCGAAACGTCGTGATTTTTATTTTTATTTTACTTTTATTAATTTTAATTTTACCTACGTGACTTTACCGAAAAAACCTAAGAATATGAATCATTGCAGTCACGAAAGCTTCAAATCTAGAATCAGTCTTATTCTTCATGTGGAGCCATCGCTCAGAGGTGGTAAACATGATAGATACCAGGGATTGGCTGGGAGGCACGTGGGGTTAACGTCCCGTGGCGTGACACTGAGCCCAGCACTTATCAGATGGTGGAGCTATAGTTGAGGAGGCTGAGCTTACAGCGAAAGCCAAAATGCACACTGAGTCCTGGCTCATGCGCAACATTGTACATTGTATATGTATACATTGTATATTTATAATTTTTCTCTCTCAGACAATTAAAGAGGTTTTGATTTAAAGCTTTCGTGACTGCAGGGATTCATATTCTTAGTGCTTTCGGAAAAGCCACGTAGAAGGGAAATAATAAAAAAATTAAAATATAAAACAATAACATTCTCACGACGTTTCGAATGCAACACAAGCATCACCTGATGACGATTGCTTGTGTTGCAGTCGAAACGTCGTGAGCATTTTATTGTTTTATATTTATAATATTTTATTATTTCCCTTCTACGTGACTTTACCGAAAGAACCAAGAATATAATTAAAGAGGTGTGTACGCACGTGGAACAAACCCGGGCCACCCAGAGAGAAAAAAAAACACGCGTGCGAGAGGGCAACACTCTATCCCACACAGATGGGACAGATGACATTAATCCACACTTCACTGCACCGCCATCGCACCTCCACGACGCCCACCCACGTGGAAGGGAGTTTCCCAACGGCTGTGTGTGTGTGTGTGACCCGCCAACCCTCGCTGCTTGAGTCCACAGTGCTAAATCAGAGGCCACGTGCGTGGTTGTGGTGATGGTACGAGCCCACCTTCAGCAGATATATATTTTTTAGAGAATCATCCCTCGTACCCCACCACCCCCCGTTTCAATTAGAAACTTCGAGTGAGATGAAAGATGAGATATTGGGGGGGGGGGGGGGGAGCGATCCACGCAGCAATGGACACAAAAAATATTAATGGTGGAGTCTGGCAACTTCGCGACACGATGACATCTTGAACTAAATCTCACGACAGAGAGCGTCAAAGCAATTGCCATTTGACCTTCATATGAACGTCGCCCCCCCCTCCTACCGACATTAAACTGTAAATTATCAAACAATCCAGAGGCATTATCCTGTGCGGCCACTTCTGCTGCCCCTTTAGATGTCTCCTTATTGTCTCAGCTGCTGATTGATCTCCGGCATAAATAATTCTGCCTGTTCCCTGCACCCCTATTGGGGCACCGCGCCTGCAATTGTCTGGCTCGAGTCCAAATTTGACCGCGAAGCCTGTTGCGTTGTGAAGTGGGCCGTTCAAACCAGCACGTGTTGGATACATGCAACGTTGAAGCTGCTTCTGTTGCTTGCTTGTGTGCGTGTATGTGGGGAGCGGTAGTGTGGTGGTTAGCGCGCTGCGCTACGAAACCAGCGTCCCGAGATCGATTCCCGCTCACGGCCAACACCAGTGACGATTATCTGAACCGGTCCTGGGCCTCCCCTAGGCCGACTCAACCTCAAATGATTACCTGGTACGATGACAACAAAAATAACCCCATCGCCAATTGTGAGACAAAAGCGGCCGGGCCTGATGCTGGCCCACCGACCCCCTCGTGAACCTTTTCGGCCTTCATAGGCGCTCGCAAACAGCGGTGTCTTTTGCGTGTGAGTGTTGAGGCCTTGTATGTAAATTGATCGATGGATCGTGACTCTGGCAATTCCGTGCGTCCGCGTGACAGACATGGGGTCGACATCCGCGGCTGAATACTATCCTCCAAGGTCAAACCCATCCTCCAAGGTCAAACCCATCCTCCAAGGTCAAAGCCCATTCGCTTATCCCAGTGTTAGAATTAATGAATAATTTTATCCTTTACCGATAATGCCACCTGCGACTACCGCTACTTAATGATTTGTCAAAGCGGCATGAGCGCGGAAGCTTTCGCCGCGTACACCAAATGCCGATTTTGTTTAACGGTTTACACTAATTGCTTAATTGGGATCCTTTATCCAGATATAAAAATAAATAAAATAAATATCTATTAAGTAGGTGCGCGCGAACGACACCGCAATGCTGACGTCATTCATTTTCAAATGGGTATAACGGGAGAAAATAATTCAGTCATGAGCTCTGTGATTTGCCGAGTAAATTCACGAATGTTGACTTTTTATGAATAAATAAATTAAGAAAGAAATGGAACTATCGATTGTGACCTCCTCGGTCATTACAGTGTGTCCACGCGCAATACGTAGAGGGACTCCTATACTTACGAACTAGTTAGGTTCCAGAGGTCTGTTTGTAAGTCGATTTGTTGGTAAGTCCCAACTTTACTCCTCTCGATTGCAAACACGTTGTACGACATATACACTAAACACGGGGAATGGCTTTAAAAGTTGCATAATCACCTGTAGATGTAGATTCCACTGCTTCTTCACGTTCTGCAGATGTCGATGTCACTGGCTCTTCACGTTCTGCAGATGGAGATGCCACTGGCTCTTCACGTTCTGCAGATGTAGATGTCACTGGCTCTTCACGTTCTGCAGATGTAGATGCCACTGGCTCTTCACGTTCTGCAGATGGAGATGCCACTGGCTCTTCACGTTCTGCAGATGGAGATGCCACTGGCTCTTCACGTTCTGCAGATGTCGATGCCACCACCGCCATCTATTGCGCGGTGGTTGAACTTACGACTCTCGGTCCGAACAGGCAACTGGACGTACGGACAGGTTTGTTCGTATCTCTGAAAGTTCGCATGTTCGTAAGTAAAGGAGTCCCGATATATTTTTTAAATGAATTAATTCATGGAATTCATGGAATTTTAAAGCAATGGCAACCTTTGCTTTGTGATATCAGAATCAGTTCTCATCTAGGGAAGATGTCTCGCGTATGGGGTTTCTATAGACCGATATTGCGTATGTATGTTGAACTTTTTTCGCACCGTACGTAGCCACCTGTGCTCATCGAAGGTGTAGTTTTCAACTTAGCGGAGACACTCGCTCACATTACTCCACTGGTGACAAGAAGGCGACGGTGTGAGGAGGCCTGCGTCATTTGGCGAGTCAGGAGAAGGCGGTACAGCAAAGTGCCGACTAATATCATGATCCGTCTCTTCAGTGCGGGATTGAGTGTTGCCCCCTCGCACGCGTAGGCTTCCTCCAGGTGCTCCGTTTTGCTCCCACACGTGTAGACACTCGTTGGCTGAAAACACCTTAATACGTGGAGGATCACAGAGCTCGTGAGCCTGGCTGCTGCCTGTTCGCACCTCCGATTGGCACGGCTGGCCACATACGGTGCAAAATAACTTAAACATACATCCATACATACGTGGTTGCTCAGCGATTACCAAATGCAATTTGCATGATCGACGCTCTATAAAACTCAAACAGTGTCTCGTGGTGGTTTAAAAATGGCTCGTGAATGATGATGATGATACTCTTCAATCGTATTCACAAAGGTCCCCCGTTTTCATACAGATGGCAGTGCCTCATTTCATTTTTCACTAATGGTGTATGCCATGGTGTGCCCATGAATTTCGACGAGACGTTACGCATTATTCTAGATTTGAAGCTTTCGTGACTGCAAGGATTCATACTCTTAGGTTTTTCGGTAAAGTCACGTAGGAAAAATAATAATAAATAATATAAATGATAATAGAAATAAAATAATAAATCACGACGTTTCGGAGGCAACACAAGTCTCCGTCATCAGGTGGGACCGTCACAGCTGAATTTACTGGATTAAGTGCCAGCATCTCGAGAAGCTGTGACTTCTTGTCTCGTTGTCTGTTAAAAACTCTAACAGATAGGTGGAATTCCTCCCCGTAGAGGGTATTAATTCTAGATTTGAAGCTTTCGTGACTGCAAGGATTCATATTCTTAGGTTTTTCGGTAAAGTCACGTGGGTAAAAAAGAAATAATAATAAATAATATAAATAATAATAGAAATAAAATAATAAATCACGACGTTTCGGAGGCAACACAAGTCTCCGTCATTAGGTAGGACCGTCACAGCCAGATTTACTATCTAAGAGTATGTTACGCATGGCCACGGCGGCAAACCTCTGCGCTCCGTTATCTTAACGCGGTTACCCACGCAACGCTGTTACCCACGCAACGCTGTTGCCCACGCAACGCTGTTACCCACGCCGGTGTATTAATAGCACGAGCGTTTCGATACGTGCTGCGATAGTGGTGAGTCAGAGCGTGCCGTTCGGATCGCTTCGTCTCAGACGATTTTTTTTAATTGTAGAAAGAATCAGGCAGGAAGGGGGCGTCGCGTGATTTGTAAAATGACCGTGCGCGTGTGCGTGTGTGTGCGCGCGTGCGCGTGTGTGGGTGTGTTTGTGTGTTTGTGTGTGTTTGTGTGTGTGCGCTCGTGTGCGTGTGTGTGTGTGCTTGTGTGTGTGCGCGCGTGTGCGTGTGCGTGCGCGCGTGTGTGCGTGTGTTTGTGCGCGTGTTTGTGTGCGTGTGTGTGTGCGTGTGTTTGTGCGCGTGTTGGTGTGTTTGTGTGTGTGTTTGTGTGTGTGCGCGCGTGTGCGTGTGTTTGTGTGTGCGTGTGTTTGTGTGTGTGTGTTTGTGTGTGTGTGCGTGTGTGTGTTTGTGTGTGTGTGTGTGCGTGTGTGTTTGTGTGTGTGCGCGCGTGCGCGTGTGTGCGTGTGTTTGTGCGCGTTTTTGTGTGCGTGTGTGTGCGCGTGTGTTTGTGCGCGTGTTGGTGTGTTTGTGTGTGTGTGTGCGCGCGTGTGCGTGTGTTTGTGTGTGTGTGTGCGCGTGTGTGCGTGTGTTTGTGTGTGTGTGTGCGTGTGTTTGTGTGTGTGCGCGCGTGTGTGCGTGTGTTTGTGTGTGTGCGCGTGTGTGTGTGTGTGTGCGTGTGTTTGTGCGCTTGTGTGTTTGTGTGTGTGTGCGCTTGTGTGTGCGTGTGTTGGTGTGTATGCGCGTGTGTTTGTGTGTGTGCGCGCGCGTGTGTTGGTGTGTATGCGCGTGTGTTGGTGTGTGTGCGTGTGTTAGTGTGTGTACGCGTGTGTTGGTGTGTATGCGCGCGCGTGTGTGCGTGTGTTGGTGTGTATGTGCGTGTGTTGGTGTGTGTGCGTGTGTGCGTGTGTTGGTGTGTGTGCGCGTGTGTTTGTGTGTGTGTGTGCGCGTGTGTGCGTGTGTTGGTGTGTGTGCGCGTGTGTTCGCGTGTGTTGGTGTGTGTGCGCGTGTGTTTGTGTGCGCGTGCACGGATGTGACAGCTCCGCTCGTTGCAACATCTCGCTACGTTTTCATTTCATTTCGCATCGTTAGCCGTGGCTGTGACATCGACGAGCGCTGGGACGATTACATCAATTTAGTCAATACATCGACGTGAAAATTAGGACTTGTCTTATTTTGTTACGTGGTAAATTACTCGGGCCCCTTTTAGAAAGGGCGGTCGACCCGACACATACAACCTACCGAAGGGGGTAAATCCCCCAATGATGATGATGCCGATGATGTCATGAAGCCTCCACCCATCACCTCCCGTCCAGTGGCACACGTGCGAACAGAATCGAGATTTTGTGCGATTAATCGGTTAATTTCACTCAAACGAGTCGCCGTTTAAAAAGATAACTCCTGAGCTCAATGGGCTTTAGTCGGCAGCTGCAACTTCTCATTTTGATTCGAGCTGCTGTGGAATGCGTCGCAGCGATTGATTCTGGCTTTTAACAGCCTTAGGGAAAAACCGGAGGATCCGGAAGGAAAAATCCACGCGACCACGCGGAAAGAACACGTGGGTTCGGGATCGAACAGGCGACATCCTGTATATACCAGGCGAGGTAATTGACATCTCGCCACCGATCATGTTTTGGATTCCTCTTTCCTGCATCACGTTCGAGGAAGGTATCGGCAGGGTAATCCACAGCGCGGCGCACTGCGTATTCTTTATTTTTTATCACAACACCAGCGGTGAGTGAACACCGCGCAGCGTGTGACTTGGTGGCTTTTCGATTTGTTGTTGTTGCTGTTGATGTTGTTTGTCGCGTTGAAAAATTTTCGTGACAAATAATAAACGCGAAAAAAACCGAACCGGTCAAAAATTGCAGTAACAGCAGGTGATTGTATGTTGAAGACACTTCATAAATAAGGCTGCACAATTGGGCCCGAGATAGCTTTAAGCAAAGCAAAAAGGCACGTGCGAAAAGTTTTGTTTTGCTGAGCGAAAATAAATAACAAAAAATTCTACTTTGTTGGAGCCACACATTTGGAAAACACAAGAGGGTATATGCCTTCACCTAGGGCGCTCGTTGAAGTCAGAACCGGCTCGAGAGAGATGACAGAGAGAGGCGATTGAAAGCCAGACAGAGTCATTATCATTACCACCATCAATCATGGTTAATCCACTGCTGGATGAAGGACTCCGTCAGCTGAAAATAACTCAACTGAGTCTCTATGTAACTCTACGGTTCTCTGTGTAACTCCGCGCGTCTCTCTGTGTATATCTACGCGTGGACTCTGGGCATCTATACAACTCCCACATATCCCTAAATGTAATCTCAGTACAACTTTAAGTAACCACGTAACGGAAACATCCTGCCGATGGCCAGGGCATGTGGGCATCCTTGTACGTACAACAGCCGTTCAGCCCGATGGGGTCTTAGGGGCTGAAATTAAGTCCCGAGTCTGAATCTGGCAACAGCGCGGCACTTCTGCCCCTCTCGAGCGAGGAACTTCCACTTAGCTTCGGTCCTTCGGTGCGTCTCGTAAAGAAACAAAAATGCAGGAGCAAGATTGAAAGCGGCAAAATGTATTCCCGTTATTTTTGTTAAGTGTTTTTTTTAGGTCAAATAACCATCCATCTCGCCTCCTCCCTCCTCCATCCTCCTCCTTTGGGGAGGATTTCTTCTTGGGGATTGAAAATCGACGGCGCGAGAGTAATTCTGAGTTGTCAGAGTCGTGGTGGTTATTTTTTTTGTCTCCGTTGTTTACCCCGCTGCTGTTTGGCACGTACGGCCCCCATTTCCCGGTGTAATTCCCTCTGCGCACCCTTCCTGCGATTGTAAAAAAATTAAATCACGAGGGGCTATGGATGAGGAGCTCCAGATTTAAACATTTAGAATTCGAGCTTTTGGGAGTTTTATGGACTATTGCGGAGATATGTTGTTTTCCCCCAGGATCATTTACAACGGGGAATACCGATTCTTGTTTTCCGTGTTAACAAAAAAAAGTTACTTTTGTTATCCCGATGCCAACGAGACTCCACTATGAGCAGGGATAGCACGGGATTTCACATCGAGTGGAGAAGTGCATCTTTATTTTTCGATTTAAAGCGTTCGTGAATGCAGGGATTCGTCTTCTTGGTTCTTTCAGTAAAGTCACGTAGAATGGAAATAAAAAAAATAAAAAAATGTTTTATTAAATTTTTTAATGTTTTATTTTTATTATTTTATTATTTCCATTCTGCGTGACTTTACCGAAAGAACCAAGATGAAGTGCGTCTTTCTCGAGTGTCCGTCTCGTACCAGAGGGCTCTTCCGCCAGTGGTGGCACGAGCAGGACATTGCAGGGTTGCACCTTTAACCACTTGCCAAGCGATGTCTGTGGCTTCGTGGTGGTGCTCGGAGGGTGCATCTGCTGGTGTGGCAACGCGACATCACTTTCACTGATGCAGACATTCGGAGTGGGTACGTGCAAGTTGCAGGACTGCGCGTTTACCTCGGATATAAACACGCAGCGTGCGTGCCACGGACCCGTTGCACCTTCAGAAGTTTTTAGAATGGGCCGGGGGGGCACTTTCGCCGACAAGACATCATCAATGAGGGCCGCCACATCGCGTGCCAAGGGGTTGTGTTTTCACCATTTGTGTGACTGTCGGGGGGGCGGACTTCAGGGGTCGCACTAACGGCCACCAGGGACCGCCAGTGACCCGCGGCGCCTTACAGCAATAAGGAACACTTCCCTACGTTTGTGCGGGTTACGTTGAACTTAAATTTCGATTTAAAGCTTTCGTGACTGCAGGGATTCATCTTCTTGGTTCTTTCGGTAAAGTCACGTAGAATGGAAATGATAAAATAATAAAAATAAAACATAATAAAATAATTATTTTCTTATGTTTTATTTTTATTATTTTATTACCGAAAGAACCAAGAAGATACGTTGAACTTCTTTCGCACCGTACATAGCCACCCGCGCTAATGGGAGGTGCGGGGGTGGGGGAGGGGAGGACGATCGCATGCTCCGCAGGCGAAGTTGTTGCAATTCGCTGTCGTCTCGCACGGACCCACTAATCGCTCGTGCGAAGACATGTTCACCGAGCTCGTTGGTTCGCTGTTCGTCTGTCGCATTGAATTACCGCAGCGGCCCGCGTCTGTTGTTGTTGTTCTTGTTATTATTACTGCTGCTGCTACACACGCCGTGTCGCCTAAGTGGGACCGAAGAAGGGAGGCCCGCGAGTGAATCAGCGGTGACGAGGAGATCCACGAGATTGCCAGCTCATGGCGGCGAGATGGAGGGGCCACGCGGCATAGGCGAATCTCGCCGTGAGAGCAGGCCACGCCGTTTCCATATTCGTCGTCGCGCATTTCAGGAACGCACCCGCGACGTAAAGCGGGGGTATGACTGTCTTCTTCCTAGCGTTGTTCCCGCTGTGGCGCAGGGTCCGCTTTTCGGCATTGTCTTCTCCATTTGGCTCGGTCCAGGGCATCTTCAGGGGATGCGTTGACCGTCTTCACGTCTTCCTTTATTCGGTCCATCCATCGCTTCTTCGGACGTCCGCGTGGACGGCGGCCCTCTGGCTCAATACGCACGGCAGTCTTGGCCACTGATGACTCTTCACTTCGCATCACGTGGCCGTACCACCGAAGCCTTGCCTCAAGCATCTTGTCCGCAATGGGGGCCACACCAAGTCGCTTCCGAACGTCTTCGTTCCTGTACATGTATATTTATAATAAGGCCACAGCGGTGTGATTGACGAACATGATTGGAATTTCTCTCTTGGCAGTTGTGCTTTGTGCACCACTGCCAACGCATCGGCAGCGTCCCCCCAAAATGATTGATTTTAAATTCGAGGTGTTTTTTGAGATGGAGGAAGAAAGAAAATCCAAGATCCCTGCCACGGCGCTATTAATCACCGCTGAGCCGTCGCACGTGGCTGCTTTGTGTGCGCGATGTGCGTCTCTCCGCTCGGATATTTAACAGTTGTGCCCCCTCGGCTATGCAAATGTCAGGAATAGACGCGCGAAGATTACACGCCGTCTGGAGACCTCGCAGGGAGCCGTCCTCCCACACGGGGTCGACTTTATTGATTTCCCTGACGTCACGGATGAAGCACGGTTCATTAAGGAGCATCACTCGGCCGTTTATTCACTTCCACTTGACGCTTCGGTTGGCTACGCTGCTGCACGTGGCCGCCTGCCATCCAGAGCTGCGGAGGCAGCAGCGAGGGTGGGTGGATCACCGCACGCATGTTGCCGCAAAGTTCCCTTTCCCGTGGGAGTCAAGGAGCAGTTGTAGGCCTTCGCTTGCCACGGCAGAGGACTAATCGCCATCCGTTCCATCGGTATGGGATAGAGTATACTCTTAGTTCTTTCGGTAAAGTCACGTAGGTAAAAAATGAAATTAAAATTAATAAAAATAAAATAATAAAATCACGACGTTTCGGAGGCAACACAAGTCTCCGTCATCAGGTGGGACCGTCACAGCCAGATTTGCTGCATCAAATCTAGAATTGGGATAGAGTGTTGCCTCCTCGCACACGCGGGTGTTTTTTTCTTTTCTTTCTGGGTGCTCAGGGTTTCTCCCTCGTTAATTGGCCGGTAACGCCTCAATTAATAGAGGACCGCAGAGCTTGGAGGGGGGGGTTTAGACATCGGCTCACCGCGTGGCTGCTGCTGCTGCTGCTGTCTTGCCCCTCGTCTGTGGTTCCTCCTCTTGGCATCTCTGAGTCGTCCTCTCTCTACGAGAGCGGCTGCGTGTTGTACATTGAAATAATCGTCGCGTTTTATTTTTTATGGCCTTTGATGAGCGTATCCGATTTAGGAATTCCCTCCCATCGTCGTCCACCCCCCCCCCCCCCAGCTCTGATAACAAATAACCTTGCTCAGTCTAAATACACCGTGGCGACTCTTGATGACAACAGAGGTGTAGTTAACGAGAGATGTTGTGAAAGACTGTCCATCCCCCGCACCACCGATTAGCACGGTTGGCTACGTGCGGTGCTTAGTGAGATGAGAGAATATAGATACGGATGAAACAGAGATGTATTGACATGAGAGCGATGTTAACGATAGATAGATATAGACCGAGCTGTGACGTAGTTATATATGGATTTTCATTCTTAATTTCAGTTTTCTTTGAGCTGTCTAACCCCGGTAGGGCCCACCACTTTGTGTATCAGATGTTTTACGCCGGTCATTCCACACATTAGATTCTAAGGAGAAGCACAATATGTATGTATGTTGAACTTCTTTCGCACCGTACGTAGCCAACCGCGATAATCGGAGGTGCGGGGGGAGGATAGCAAACGAAACACAAAAAGCTGCTCTAAAGACATGAGTTTTTTCAATCTATTTTTTAAACTCATTCAGACGCTGTCTTTCTGACAGACCTGTTCTTCACCTGAGGACGGCTGCTTGCGTTGTGGCCGAAACGTCGTGAGAATTATTTTATTATGTTTTATTTTTATTATTGTATTATTTCCATTCTACGTGACTTTACCGAAAGAACCAAGAAGATGAATCGCTCCAGTGGCTTCTTCGAGTGTAGTGGTTCATAGCCTGGGGTGTACGCACCCCCTGGGAGTGCGAGATGCCCTGTCTGGAGGTTACGAGATATGGCCAGATTTTTTTAGAAGGTAAATCATCGAAGCGCAACTTAAGCACGGACACGTAAGTACAACGACTTTGTTTCATCAAACCTACAGTATTTATTAACATTACACATTTTTTTTTACGATTGAGAACCAAAGGGGTGCAAGGCTGCAGTAAAGTTGAAGAACCACTGCTCTAGTCGCCTTCACACGAGTTGGTACCGTCAAAATCGTTAGAGTTCACAGAATGTCAGATGCGTGTGTACTACTGGTAGGGCCATCGCAGCGCAAGACCGCAGCTCAGCGCGCATCACCACAACCATCATCACCGGCATCACCACCACCACCACCACAATTTGACGCGCACGAAGAAAACAAGGCAAGATTGTGTGGATTGTTTTGGGGTCTCTGCGTGTCACGTGGCGTCTCACATGCACAGCAACAAGTATAATCCGTAAAAACAAAGTTTTTCACTATAAATCCTTTATATGCGTGGCGGCTAGAGTCCTTTCGTCCTCTGGCTTGAGATGGCTGCCACCTATGGGTCAGATGATTGCATTGCACCATTAAGCAATTGGTAAATAAATATAATATTTTTGTCATAAAAAGTGTAAAATTTTGGATTTTTTTTTTCACGAACATTAATTATCACGCACAACGAGTCTGTGTGGAAAATGTCAGCTCGATTGGATCACGGGAAATGGCTTAAAAAACTACCGAAAGATGTGCACGGTCGTAAGAGCGCAAGCAAGCAAGCGAACTTAATATAAAGGATTTGAAAAGCTGCCTCGTCCCTCCACATGGCGACTACAGCCAACGTCAACGCGCAGCGGGAGCCGTACGAACAATTCCAAGAATTCACGAAACGAATAAACATCTCATCTTTAACAACCTTCAACAGTGCTGTTCGTTGCTGCCCGCGCGGCATTCTGGGCCTTCGAGTCCTGTGCTCAGCAGCTGTGATTAACGGGGCCGCAGTATTTCAGAATCAGAATATGTATTCGTCTTCTCGGTTCTGTCGGTAAAGTCACGTAGAAGGGAAATAATACAATTTAAAAAATAAAACAGCGTCTGACGCTGTCTTTCCGACAGACCTGTTCTTCACCTAAGGACGGCTGCTTGCGTTGTGGCCGAACCGTCGTGAGAATTGTATTTTATGATGTTTTATTTTTATTATTTTATTATTTCTCTTCTACGTGACTCTACCGACTGAACCAATAAGATGAATCCCTGCAGTCACGACAGCTTTAAATCGAAAGAATATGTATTTATCCTGACGGAATGCGATTAGCTCCAACGCTCTTTTCCACAGACGTCCCGGTGTGTTGCGGGGGGGGGGGGGTCAATACGTCACAACAACAAACAAAACAGAGCACGACTGGAGTGCAGAGAGCAGGAAAGGTAGACGGATCACTGTAAAAATATATATTCAAAACTCAACTATATTTTGCGTTTCTTGCCAAGTAAAGCCCACTGAGCTATAAGCTGAGGGTTTTTTAAATCCTTTATATTAAGCTTGCGTGCTTGCTTGCTTACGACCGTGCAAATCTTTCGGTCGTTTTTTTAACCCACTTCCCGTGATCCAATCGAGCTGACATTTTGCACACAGACTCGTTGTGCGAGACAATTAATGTTCGTTAAAAAATGTTTCCAAAATTTTACACTGTTTAGGGAAAACAAATTAAGTATTTAATTACCAATTGGTTAATACTGGCAGGCAATCATCTGACCCATAGGTGGCAGCCATCTCAAGCCAGAGGACGAGAGGACTCTAGCCGCCACGCATATAAAGGATTTATAGTGAAAAACTTTGTTTTTACGGGTTATACTTATTCAGAAGCGACCTGGCCACAAATGATAGCTCAACGGAGTGGCTTATCATCGTGTGGACATTTGTAGCGGCCAAATAATCTCAACTTGGCAAACCCGCTGCGATATGATGCCGCCGTATCGTGGCGACGCTTACAGCTATTTCTGACCGAGCGCACGACCCTCGGCTCTGCCTTCCGTGGGGATGCGGAGGTGTGTGAGAAACAAGGCGAGTGATAATTACACCACCCCCCTCCCCACACCCGCTGCGCCTGCATTAGTACAAGTTTATTTATTTATTGTTGGGGCCAAAGTTTCACCGAATTTTTAGATGCAAACCTTTGCCAGCCGATTTAAAGCCGCGAGGCGTCGGTCGTTGCTGGTAAGAAGGCGCAGCACGGTGGCTTCCTTTACTCGTGTCGCTTTCCCTGGCTCGGGGCCTCCACGCCGAGGGGGGGGGGCGGCATTTTTTGTTTGAGATAAGAACGCGGACGAGGTCGTAAATGACCGTGGCTCTGAGACGCGACACCGTGCTACGACCTCCGGCGACCGCGGCTAACATCAGTGGCGAGTAAATATCTGAACACTCCCATTCCTTCCCCCATCCCCCGATTCCCCACTTCATGAACCCGCAGTGACCAGCGCGGTGAAGTATGACTAAACGACCTCTATGACCGACACAGCATCAAGAGGTCGTCATCCATTAGTGAATTGACAAGCCCGGTCAAATATAAATATATTTTTTAATCTCGAGGCGGAATCGTGGCACAATGTTTGAATGTGATGTCCGGAAGCAGCTGGTGCTAAATGTAAAAATGCGTTTTTTTTAAAAATCGTTCTTCAGTTTTTGGGCTCTTCCCCTCCTCCCTCAACTCTGTTCTCGCTGACTCCCAAACGCCGCCGTGACCAATGCACGCTAACCCCCCGCGTGATGGGATTTGAGGCCCTATCTGAAATTCCCGCATACGCAGGAGACACCGCGGCGATGATGCACTCCTCCGCTGCTCCCTGAGGCCGCTATCTGCCTTGACCACCTGGACGCGAAATCGTAGTCGCTGCTCTGCATTGACATCAGCGGCCGTACGAAAGAAGAAGCAGTGAAATTGCAAAGGTTGCCAACCCGCAAATGTCTTGCTCACCGCAATATGTGCGGAAGGGCTTCCACACGAGGGCGCTCTGAGAGTGGAGGCGGTCTGTTGGCCTACTCTTCCACGTTGGCCACCCGTTTTTGGAATCGCTTGGAGTTACCCACACACTTGACCCGCACCTGCACGCGATTGTGCCGATCGACGGAATTGAACCCATCTTCTTGGTTCTTTCGGTAAAGTCACGTAGAAGGGAAATAATAAAATAATAAAAATAAAACATAATAAAATACAATTCTCACGACGTTTCGGCCACAACGCAAGCAGCACTCCTCAGCTGAAGAACAGGTCTGTCGGAAAGACAGCGTCTTTACCGAAAGAACCAAGAAGATGAATCCCTGCAGTCACGAAAGCTTTAAATCGAAACTGAGCCCATGTTAAACAGCCACAGATGTTGATGAACAGGGGACGGGTGGGGGTTTCAGAAACGTGCCGTACACTGTTTCAAAGGCTTCGCCGAGGTGATGAGAGTTACACCGATCGGAGCTCCCGCTGGGCTGACCATTACATCACCGTGGCAGCGTCTCCAACTCGAGGCGAGTTATGGATTTATTTCGTGACGAGCCGCTGTTATGGTCTTCCGACTCGGCGTTAGTGTTCCAAGGTAGGATCGGAGGTGACCTCCACAAACATCATCACTCGGATCAAGAACCTTGCGCGTAACGATCTCATCTGGTCCAACCCATGTGAGACTAGGCTCTAAGGAAAGCTGTCTCGGGTGTGGGACCAATCAACTTCAAGGACAGTGCACATTATCAGAGTAATGTATTTTGTTTGTATTATGACTGCAGGTATTGCGGTCTATGCAAACATGACTCCTTGTAAAAAGGTGTCAGTTTTGTTGCCAGATAGAATGGTAAAAAAACCAATTACCATGATCTCAATTGTGTTTACAGTACGTGAGTGTTTTATTTTTGTTTACATTCAGAAGGGCAAGACTTAAATGAATACACCGTTTAAACTGTGAGAGTTACAGGAGGGAAACGATATATTTATCTCGGGTGCTTATTGTGTAATCACACGTTTCATCGGAAGTGATTTGCACAGAGACCATATCAGATTCACAATTTACGCACATAGAGAGACACTTCCTGTACGTACGTCTTGTCGCGACACACTTACACAGTTCACTCACAGTTCGCGTCCCACCAACTCTCTCTCCCCGTACAATATGGGCTATAATCTAGATTTGAAGTTTTCGTGACTGCAGGGATCCATACTCTTTAGTTTTTTCGGTAAAGTCACGTATGGGCTATATTTTAGGAGGGAATTTTCGTGTTGCAGGTGTATACTTCATTTCTATAAAAAAAAAATGCCCTTCAACTGCAGTGCACATAACAGAAGCCTGCCACATGTGTTTTATATATAACCGTTGCACCTTTGCAATCTATAACTCTGGTAGTGCACACGTTGTCAGTTACATCAATAAATACATAAATACTGTAATGGAATTACCTACTGAGACTCATTCGACACTTTGATATATGATAACGAGCTCGTGTCATTGCGTAATACTCTGAACGTTTTTTATTTTATTTACAACTCCGATGATTGTGACCTTCATTTTACGAACATTTTATCACGACGTAAGATGCAACAAAAATAAAATAACTGCGATGATGGTTTGCAAATCAGATGATCGATTACCGTCGACGGTATATCGGTCGATTATTAGGCATCGTAGTACTGAGTTGGAACCACATCACCGTATTCTCCGAAGTATAAGAGGCACTTCCCCACCAACCTCGCTGTCGATTAAAAGCAAAAGTTTGAATACAGGAGGTGCATCATCCATACCTCGTGCATTAAAATTAAGCATTTACCAAGCGTCAAAAAAACCCAGAGGCTTATCACTTAAACTGAGACACGGCAGTCACTGCCCAGGAGAGAAAGCAATTTTATCGCTGTTACAATAATAACAACAAAAATAACAACCCACAATGGGCAAACTTTTAATAAAGTCGATGTCATATTGCTTTTGAATAGCGGATTTTATTTATTTATTATTAGTTGGGAGTGCTGCAATGCGAGTGAATGAAAATCCAGAGGCACGTAAGGGAGAATGCTGGTGACGTGGGGGTACTCCCTCCCACCTATACTAAAAGCGTCTGAACAGAGTGGAAGAGTAGGCCAAAAAAATACCCTCTCTCGAGGGAATTCTCTAGAGTTCTCTCCAGTGGAAGGGGCCCCATTTACCAGCAGTTGAGTGAGCAAGCTATTGTAGGGATGCGCCTTTATAACCTCTTACATTTTATTTTTTTGCGAGAGCACTAAATCCTAACAGCAGCCTGTTCTGCCGGGCCGGGCCAATTATCAATGTTTTATTTCACACAAAAAATGTAACCGCGGGTTTGTTTCGTGAACAGAACAATTGCGGGGCCTGCTTAATTACAATTACTCCAGGCCTTGCCCGTGACGTAATTTATGCAAGTTGAACTTCTTTCGCACCGTACGTAGCCAACCGAGCGCGGGCAAGGAAAATAAACTAAACGCACCAACGAGCAGTTCTAAAGAAATGCGTTTGTCAATCCAGATGATGATTTAAAAGTGCATAGCTCCAGTGGCTTCCCAACATCGCATGGAAGAGCGTTCCAGACGGCCGCAGAAGCAGGCGACATTGAGATTCATCCGGCCCTGCGATGTTGTTCTCGGTGTGACAAGCGGCACTGGGTCCAAAATAACCTCGCGCTCTCCTCCCCTCCCCCAACTCACCGTGACAACAACAACAACAAACCCAAACAACCAACCCAGCACAGCCCTCCCGGGTCGTTGCTAATAGCGCTGTTGACATGGCAGCCGCTGCCACGGTAACGTCAATGGGCCTGCTGCTAGGGTTGCAGTCTCCCAGTCGACTGAAATAATGCCACGTTGTGTATCAGCAGCAGCAGCAGCAACAACAAAAAAGTAATCCGTAAAAACAAAGTTTTTCACTATAAATCCTTTATATGCGTGGCATCGGTTTTATTTTATTATTGATTTCTGTTTTTCTTGAGTAAGAGTTTCATTTTTATCACATTGGTATTTTAAATTAAATATGAAAAAAATTCCTAAAAAGTGGAATATTGTGTAAAAAAAAATTTTCACGAAAATAAATTGTCACGCACAACGAGTCTGTGTGCAAAATGTCAGCTCGATTGGATCACGGGAAGTGGGTTAAAAAACGACCGAAAGATTTGCACGGTCGTAAGCGCGCAAGCAAGCAAGCAAGTGAACTTAATATAAAGGGTTTAAAAATACCAAAGCCACCACGAGGTGCACAACTTAAATACATCACAACAAGCACCTCGTCGTCATCATCATCCTCATCATCATCTTCCTCTCTACTGAAGGACGAGAGCCATGGCCACTGCCGGGCGTCGATTCTCTGTAGAAGCCCCGTCCGTTATGGATCCCCGCCATCGTCACAATCATCGTCATTGCCTCGCTGCTGCTGCTGCTGCTGCACATTCGGAGCAACGTTCAATCTGCACAGACTTTTTAAGCGACACCTGTTGCGTGTGTTTAGTTTGTTGTCCTTGCACCCACCCCCGCACTTCCGATTAGCACAGTTGGCTACGTACGGTGCGAAAGAAGTTCAGCATACACACACATACAATATGCACCGACCTTTAAAAGGCACTTACAGGCCCACAACTTATTTCTTAAAGTACCGCTCTTTTTTAAAAGTCCCACCTTATTAGAGGTTACCTCTTTCCTGAAGCTCCAAATTTTTAAAGCTCCCACCTCTTTCTTGAATACCACCTTTTTTCTTAAAGGTCCTACCTATATTTTAAAGGCCCCATCTTTTTCTTAAAGTCCCACCTCTTTCTTAAAGTCCCACCTCTTTCTTAGAGGCCACCTCTTTATTAAAGGTCCTACCACTTTTTTCAAGGTCCCATCTCTTAATTAAAAAAAAGATCCCACGGCTTTCTTAAAGGCCACCTTTTGTGTCATCTCCATCGCCTGGTTTTCGATCGACACTGAGCTCGTTTCTGCGCCAAGAGTCACGGTGACTCACGTCCGTGAAAGACAGCGCGCGCTACAAATTGCATTCTTATTATTCACGTTTTCTTTTGTATCTCCACAAGAAAAAGTGTGAATACACGAATAACCTTTAAGTCGAATTGGTACCCTAGTCGCCTTCCACGCGTGTTGCTATCCAGCAGCATTTGTTTACATTTCAAACTCGGGACTGGTTCTGGGGCTCATCAGCAGTCTGGAGATTTCAGCAATTTGGCAGCGAGCTGCTGCATGAAATGCGTCCACGATCATGGAGTGTTTTGGCCATACTTCCCCACAGGTTGGTGAAGAGTTTTGGATGAGAGAGCATGATAGCACTGTCCACTGATGTATATTACACCTTTACACGTGTTTTTTAGTGTGTATTGTCATTCCCAGGTTCTTTCGGTAAAGTCACGTAGGTAAAAAATTAAAATTAATAAAAGTAAAATAAAAAATAAAATAAAAATCACCTACATCAACGTCCGCATATTTTATTTTTATTTTACTTTTATTAATTTTAATTTTTTACCTACGTGACTTTACCGAAAGAACCTAAGAATATGAATACTTGCAGTCACGAAAGCTTCAAATCTAGAATTATTGTCATTCCCTCGCACCTCCTAATATGCACAGTTGGCTACGTACGGTGCGAAAGAAGTTCAGCGTATATACATACATACATACGTGCCAGAGCGCAGAAATTCATACGAGATGGATTGACAGATCGCTCCTCCCGCGACCACCCCTTCGAGACCCTGACATTTGATATTTTATTAATATTTAACCAGGCCAAATTAATTCAGTGGTTTAGTTATTAATGGAGGGGCGTGCGGTGGCTTGCTTATTTAAAAAGCTTGGAATTTCGGGACCGCCCAATCTCCCGTGGGAAGTTTCTGGATCTCACGTCTGGTCGATCGGCAGCGCTCCGTTTTTGAACTTCAGTCGGCAAAGAAGGCGTTTTAACACGCCGCGAAACTCTCTCTCTCTCTATCTCGCTTTCTCTCCTTTGGGAGATTAAATAACGTGGTCAACAACGCGAATTCTCTCTTACAAGCCGTTATCTTAACACATTGCCTCCACCAAAATAACATTTCCCGAGGTGGTTTGACTGAGCCTTCATCACTGAGTGTGAATAATGTCTTGACGGAATGCCATCATTAATACGGTACAGCCAAGGCTCTCTCCTAAGTGATCCTTCTTTGTCAATTTCATTTCCCTGTTGGATTTATTGCCGCGAAAGAAGACTCGGGCCCTTTTTTTAAAATCTTAATCCACAAGGTCGAGGTCTTTATTTCACGGCACGATTCCACATCTCCATCCTCGCTCCCCCCCCCCCCCCCCAAACTCCGTCCCCCGGTCTATTTTTTAACCTCTTCCTGGCCCCGCACCTCGTCGCCCTCCGTCTCCACCAATCATCGCCTCTGTTACCCTCACCTGGCCTGACCGTCTCCCACCTGACGCTCACCCAAACCCTCCACCTATTTTCCCTTTTCAATGCTCTGCGCCAATCCTCTTTGCTCCCGTGCCCTAGCCAATGACAGCGTGGTGTGTTTTGCTCCCGCCTTCTTGATGAGTACCACTGGCAGTCACTATTTCTGCCACGTAGCCAGACGGTGGCGGCTATGCACATGTGTGTATGTTGAACTTCTTTCGCACCGTACGTAGCCAACCGTGCTAATCGTAGGTGCGGTGGAAAGACAACAAACTAAGCAAAAAAAAGCAGTGCGAAAGAAATTTGTTTTCAATCAAGACTTCAGATTGCATAGCTCCAGTGGCTTCCTACTACCGGAAGGAGGAGCGTTCCAGACGGCCGCAGAAGCGCCTCTGCTAAGCGCGCGATTGCAGCGACCGTCTTTGTTTCAACACCTATAACACCTGGTATGCACCAGTAGGTATACCCACCCGGGCAGTAACCAGACTCAGGTCCAAGAGCTCACGAGGATGGGCGAATTCCGGGGTGAATTTTTGGTCGCTCGGTCACGGCTCGGCTTATTGGAATCAAAATGCAATTTCGATGGCTACAGCCAAAAGCCGCTCCGAGGATGACCGGAGTTCGCGTGACGGTTTATGTTCCTTGACGAGATCAGCAAAGGTATTGTGCTTCATTTGTGGCGAGCACTTGGTGTGGAATGAGTGCCACCTGATCAGGTATTCGTTGGGCAACCAACGGTTGGAAGCCAGTGGCCTGCGGTCCAGCGCTGTGAAGGCAGCGAGGGTTTTGGTGAATCACCGCACAAATGTTGGCAAGCTCCCTTCCCGTGAGAGTCAAGGAGACGCTGCATCCTGTCTCGTCAGGAGAAGGCGGACTAACATCAGCTGTCTCTTCTGTACGAGATAGAGCGTTGCCACCTCCGGTTTCCTGCCACGTCTACTGTATACACGCTCATTAATTGTCTGAAAACATCTTAATATAGAGAGGACTGCAGAGCTTGAGCAAATGTTGGTAGCGCTGGCTCGCTGCTCGGTTGCTACCTTCCAGCTTGGTCTGTGGGTTCCTCGGCGATTGCGAGCTGCACTTTGCATGCACGACGACGCTGTACACAAAACTAAACATGACAGAATTATGCTCTGGGCAAACGTGCCCACGTTTCTGGCCTTGCATTAAACAGTGCACGGGTAAGATTGTGAGCGTGCAGGCCTGCGATTTGGTGAAAGAACCACATGTTTTAAAAAGACTGATAAATATTTAACAAATTTGAAAATGTAAAAGAAGAGAAAATCACTCTTCCTGCTTGCTCATAAAATAAAAATGGAAAGTCCGTAACATCAAAGGATATATTTTTTCTACACAAATAGACTATTCATTGGTGTAAATTCAGACACGTCGCTAAGATACGTTTATAAATGTTAAACGGGACTCAAAAAATTAACCCGTAAAACAAAGTTTTTCACTCTAAATCCTTTATATGCGTGGCGGCTAGAGTCCTCTCGTCCTCTGGCTTGAGATGGCTGCCACCTATGGGTCAGATGATTGTCTGCAGTATTAAACAATTGGTAATTAAATATTTAATTTGTTTTCCCTAAACAGTGTAAAATTTTGGAAAAATTTTTTCACGAACATTAATTGTCTCGCACAACGAGTCTGTGTGCAAAATGTCAGCTCGATTGGATCACGGGAAGTGGGTTCAAAAACGACCGAAAGATTTGCACGGTCGTAAGCAAGCAAGCAAGCACACAAGCACGCAAGCACGCAAGCAAGCGAACTTAATATAAAGGATTTTAAAAAACCTTAGATGTGTTTTTTTCCCCTCGTGTGAAACCGCGTATTAATTAAAACATGTACCGAATGTTAGAATGCTAAGGGAGTCTACACGTGACCGCATGGTGTCATGGTCTCTCAATGTGAATCGCCACAAGCCCCCCCCCCCCTGTAAACCACGTGACATGTGTGTGGCCAAATTTCGATTTAAAGCTTTCGTGACAGCAGGGATTCATCTTCTTGGTTCTTTCGGTAAAGTCACGTAAAATGGAAATAATAAAATAAAAAAATAAAACATAATAAAATAATTCTCACGACGTTTCGGCCACAACGCAGGCAGCCGAGGGAAATGATTGGAAATAATAAAATAATAAAAATTAAACATAATAAAATAATTCTCACGACGTTTCGGCCACAACGGCTGCTTGCGTTGTGGCCGAAACGTCGTGAGAATTATTTTATTATGTTGAATTTTTATTATTTTATTATTTCCATTTTACGTGACTTTACCGAAAGAACCACGTGACTTGTGTGTGTCCACCAGCAATCTGAACCCCCTCCGCCCGCTGCGATAACCGACGTCGCTCCTCGAAGCAAGGGCGTTCAGACCCTGACGATCCTCGTCTCTCCTGAGCCCTTTGATCCCCTTTCTCCATTCATTTGCAATCATTTCCCTCGCATTTCCCATTATTAAATCCTTCATATTAAGTTCGCTTGCTTGCTTGCGTGCTTGCTTGCTTACGACCGTGCAAACCTTTCGGTGTTTTTTAACCCACTTCCCGTGATCCAATCGAGCTGACATTTTGCACACAGACTCGTTGTGCGAGACAATTAATGTTCGTGAACATTTTTTTCCAAAATTTTACACTGTTTAGGGAAAACAAATTAAATATTGAATTACCAATTGTTTAATACAGCAGACAATCATCTGACCCATAGGTGGCGGCCATCTCAAGCCAGAGGACGAGAGGACTCTAGCCGCCATGCATATAAAGGATTTAGAGTGAAAAACTTTGTTTTTACGGGTTATACTTATTTTTCTTCTCTCTTCCCTCTCCCGATTGTTTCCCCCCACCCATTGCATCGTCGACTCCCGCGGTGCGCCACGGGTACAAAGTTGCTCGTGGACACAAAGAAAAGACAAAGATCCCCCGTATAGCCTTAACAGACTGTTGGGGCAAGTGCTCTACATACCCAGCCGCATTTAATGTCAGATCCAAGAGCGGGGGGGTGGAGGGGGGATGGGGGATGATGCCCCCCACCTTGAGACCCCCAAAACTAACGTGTATTTTGTGTATGTCATTAGTCGGGGTAGGTGCAGGGTGACATTGTAAATACATATGCACCCTTTTGTCCTCACGCCGTGTAGGAGTTATGGCGGTTATGTGACCATACTTCACCACGCCGGTCAGTGCGGGTTGGTGAATGTGGGGAGCATCAGGGAGCGTAGAAGTGCAATACAACAACCGATGCTTATCTTCTTGGTTCTTTCGGTAAAGTCACGTACAATGGAAATAAAAAAATAAAAAAATAAAACATAATAAAATAATTCGCACGACGTTTTTTATTATGTTTATTTTTATTATTTTTTTATTTCCATTCTACGTGACTTTACCGAAAGAACCAAGAAGATGAATCCCTGCAGTCACGAAAGCTTTAAATCGAAATTTAACCGATGCTTAGCTTCCGAGATCTGATTCGTGCCGGAAGTTGTGGTCCCAGGTTGTGCTGCTTCGAGATGTTGCGCCCTACCGAGAGCGAAACAAAAATGTATTATACATGATGACGTTGATGTTCTTTAACTTCTATTCGCATGTATGGTTGTGCATTTATTATACCCAGATCAATTATATCAATCTCATTAAGGCGTCCTGTAAACATTGCATATATGAATTATATTATATTTGGTACGGTATTAGCGTGTTTCAGCATCTAATTGTCGCGGCTACGTAGTTGCGATTGACTAAATTAGCGTGAGATTCACATTCCCGTGCTGAATATTTCAAACCCTCCTTTTATTCTCAGAATATTCTTTCATCATTCTTAAGCGGGAGAGTACGACAACGATATAATAAATCCACGTTTACCTTTATTTCACGTTGCTTTTGATAACAACGGAAGGATGACGCGAAAATAATTTTACGTGCAGCTGAGAGATGCGCTGGCACGGGGAGAATCTAAAGGGTTCATCATCGCGGATCCCACAGCCGGTCTCCTCCACCTGCCTCCACCTGGCCTCGCAGTCAGTGGGCCTTGCTGCACGTGCTCTCGGCACGGGGGCAACGTAGGTGACTGCACGGCCACCCCTCCACCCTTGGGGATCGTCACCGCCCACCTACGCATTCCACAAGTAATGACTATCTTCTTGGTTCTTTCGGTAAAGTCACGTAGAAGGGAAGTAATAAAATAATTTAAAAAAACATAATAAAATAATTTAAGTAATAAAATAATTCAAAAAACATAATAAAATATTTTTATTTATTATTTTATTACTTCCCTTCTACGTGACTTTACCAAAAGAACCAAGAAGATGAATCCCTGCAGTCACGAAAGCTTTAAATCGAAAAGTAATGACTAATCCCATATCTGCATTTCCCATAAATATGCTAAATTCCTCTATATATGGAAATTATTTTGTCAAGGCGCTCTTCCCCCTCCAACCCAGCTTAAATATACGCTGCCAAGCCTGGTTGTGTTTCATTCAGATGCTGTCTTTCCGACAGACCTGTTCTTCACCTGAGGACGGCTGCTTGCGTTGTGGCCGAAACGTCGTGAGAATTATTTTATTATGTTTTATTTTTATTATTTTATTATTTCCCTTCTACGTGACTTTACCGAAAGAACCAAGAAGATGAATCCCTGCAGTCACGAAAGCTTTAAATCGAAAGTCGTGAGAATTATTTTATTATTTTATTATTTCCCTTCTACGTGACTTTACCGAAAGAACCAAGAAGACACTGCAGCTGTTGGCACTGGACACTTGTTGTTTCTTCGGCGACTGCCCACTGACCTCAGTTGAGCGGAGGTCGCCTGCGAGAACGACTGCTGCCACAACGATTGCGGCATACGTGGCCAGCGAGCGTGGCTCGGCGGATTACGCACTCGCTGAACGAGGCGCTCGTGACGAGACACTTAGCTGTGTAGATATTTTTCAGAAGGGACCTGGCGATCACAAATGATAGCTCAACGAAGTGGCTTATCATCACGTGGACATTTGTTGATAGCTGCCAAATGACTCTAAACGCGTGATGTTGATTCTAAATGTGGAGGGGAAAACTGGAGAAAAATCCACACGACCGCGGGGAGAGAGACATGCACACTCCACATATACAGCAGGCGTCAGGGTCAGGATCGAATCCACGACCTCCTGTATACCAGGCGAGGTAGTTAACATCTCACCACGGAGAGAGAGGCATGCAAACTCCACATATACAGCAGGCGTCAGGGTCATGATCGAACCCACGACCTCCTGTATACCAGGCGAGGTAGTTAACATCTCACCGCGGAGAGAGAGGCATGCAAACTCCACATATACAGCAGGCGTCAGGGTCATGATCGAACCCAGAACCTCCTGTATACCAGGCGAGGTAGTTAACATCTCACCACGGAGAGAGAGGCATGCAAACTCCACATATACAGCAGGCGTCAGGGTCATGATCGAACCCACAACCTCCTGTATACCAGGCGAGGTAAAACAACACCGGGACATCGGCCCCGATTGTGAAACTGCCACACACGATACTCGTCTGGGAAACAGAGAGTCCTCGTAATAGCCGTGTGCCTTGTAAGAACGACGCGAATACAAAATGTACTTCAGCGATTAAATATTAACGGACGGAGGCAGGAGAATTACTCAGCAATCCGATGAACAATGAAAGTGGCATATGTGGCACGCATCCTTCTAAGTGGGTCACAGATGGAGAGATGATTCAGGTGATCATCCTACGCGGAGAACATTGACGGTAAGAGGAAGTCGGAGTCGGTGGGACATTGCGAGCAGTCTGTCCACGAGACATCCTGACGATTACACGCGGTCAAGAGGCATCTGTCACGGGCATCAACCCTCGGATGTGATGACGATGACACTGAATAGGATTGAGACCAGGTGCACTAGAGAGAGGGAGAGGGCTTCGTTGTTTCACTGCGCATCTCTGCCGTGGTTCATCCACGCACGTGCGAACGCGCCTGGAAGAGGAGGGAGCGTTCGGAAGAGGCCTTGCCACAGGATGATGATGACGATGACGTTGTTGTTTATCGCAATAAAACACAAAACCATTTCGTCGCGGAAGTCCGAACAGCGGGCGAGAGAGGTCCGTCCACGTTACCCGCTACCCAAACAGAGGCGCTCGCCAAATCTCTGTGCGTCTCCCCCCCCCCCGACCCCACTGCGCCATTCGTCTCGGTTTGAAGATAAACGCCGCCGAGGTTTTACCCTCGCTGACCCGATCCGTTAAGAAGTCACCGGGTGCATTTGTAAGATTTCACGGCGAGCTGCTGCTACTGCTGCTGCTATTCCTGTTGCTACTGCTGCTACGGCTGCTTGTGACTGCTGCTACTACTGATGCTTGCTACGGCTGCTGCTGCTACTGCTGCTTGTGACTGCTGCTGCTACTGCTGCTTGTGACTGCTGCTGCTACTGCTGCTTGTGACTGCTGCTACTATTGCTGATGCTGCTGTGACTACTGCTGCTTGTGACTGCTGCTGTGACTACTGCTGCTGCTACTTGTGGCTACTGCTGCTTGTGACTGCTGCTGCTGCTACTTGTGGCTACTGCTGATTGTGACTGCTACTGCTGCTGCCACAACTGATGCTGCGACTAGCGTCGTGGTCCGAACCGTCGTCGTTATCCGCGTGGGCGCAGGCCGCATGCCGCAGGCGAAACAACAACAACATCAACAACAACAGCAGCAACACACTAACACGCGCGCGTTGCCGCTCATCCACCGACGATCTCTCCCCCCCGCTCCCCCCCCCCCCCCCGCTCGAGGATGGCTCGCGGGGTGTAGGTGACACGGCCATCGGCCACGACGGCTACGGCCGCCACACGCCGAGGAAAAGGTCAAAGCGGGGAGGGGGAATAACTAAAAATTAACCCGTAAAAACAAAGTTTTTCACTCTAAATCCTTTATATGCGTGGCGTCGGTTTTATTTTATTATTCATTTCTGTTTTTCTTGAGTAAGAGTTTCATTTTTATCACATTGGTATTTTAAATTAATATGACATTTTTTTCCCTCTAAAAAGTGGAAAATTTTGGAAAAAAATTTTCACTAAAATAAATTGTCACGCACAACGAGTTTGGGTGCAAAATTTCAGCTCGAATGGATCACGGGAAGTGAGGTTAAAAAACGACCGAAAGATTTGCGCGGTCCTAAGCAAGCAAGCGAACTTAATATAAAGGATTTAATAAGTATAACCCGTAAAAACAAAGTTTTTCACTATAAATCCTTTATATGCGTGGCGGCTAGAGTCCTCTCGTCCTCTGGCTTGAGATGGCTGCCACCTATGGGTCAGATGATTGTCTGCAGTATTAAACAATTGGTAATTAAATATTTAATTTGTTTTCCCTAAACAGTGTAAAATTTTGGAGAAAAAAATTTCACGAACATTAATTGTCTCGCACAACGAGTCTGTGTGCAAAATGTCAGCTCGATTGGATCACGGGAAAGTGGGTTAAAAAACGACCGAAAGGTTTGCACGGTCGTAAGCAAGCAAGCAAGCACGCAAGCAAGCGAACTTAATATAAAGGATTTAAAAAGAACCGCGCGTCTCACACATAAAGCACGCGCTCAGGCGTGACTTGTTCACAACACCGACGTGCAATGAACGCTCGCATTGAGAGAGGGCACGCGAGCGAGCGAGTGAGTGGCAGGCGATTGTGGGTACAGAGGGGGAGGAGGGGTGGGTCACGCTGCTACCACCACAATGTGGGACCGTGAAACCGTGCATCTCATTTGCGGTGGTCGAGAGGAAAATGGCACGAGGCGGCAGGAGAAAGGGCCCAGGGAATTGAAATCGGAAGCCCGACGTTTCGAGCTAGCGGCCTCGCACACCCCCGGTGCTGTACGACGGGAGAGGTTGTGATGCGAGTGGCGGATCAAAGGTGGAGAGGGAGGGGGAGTGGGGGGCGATGTGGTGATTGCCCCCGATGTTAGTATTTTATTGACATTTACCAGAAGTAATACACCGAATGACGTCTCAGTTTTACGTTGCGTCGTTCACGCAAATTGCATCTCACATGGCCCTAGGAACGATAGACGAGCTAGAAGGCAGCAGTCAGGCTGTGAGCCGGTGCTATAAATAATTGTCCAAGCTCTGCGGTCCTCTATATATTAAGATGTTTTCAGCCAATTAACGAGTGCTTATCCCTGAAATACTCTTTGGTTCTTTCCGTACAGTCACGTAGGTATAAAATAAAAGAAATCACGACGTTTCGATCGCAATATAATTATATATATAAATAAACTTACATATAATTTTATTTTTTCCCGCCTGAGGACGACCGCTTGTGTTGCGATCGAAACGTCGTGATTTATTTTATTTTCTACCTACGTGACTTTACCGAAAGAACCAAAGAGTATGGATTCCTGCAGTCACGAAAGCTTCAAATCAAGATTATCCCTGATTTTTTTTTACTAAAAGCTTGCATTTTCGGCACTGCCCTTCAACTTGGAGAGTTTCTAAGAGCAGGAATCTGCGACTCTGGAGTGGCGTGCGGCTCTTTGCAGGAATGCTGATTCGTGACGTTTAATTAAGGACCGCCACCGTCTCGTGTTCACCCACAGTGCATTGCGGCTCTTCCTGTTATTTAGGTTGCCGAGCCCCTGCCATCGAGGGTTCCCACCTCGCAGGTACAAAAAAACTGGACGCGATGAAACGATGGAATATCTAAGGTAGGGAGATCACTACACGCACACGCGTTGTCTTGAGTGGTGAATTATTACGATGAGAAAGCACTGGACTTTTATACTTTGTACGGATGTTGAACTTCTTTCGCACCGTACATAGACAAACCAGCTAATCGGAGGTGCGGGGGAAGGACAACAAACTAAACACAAAAAATAAGTTCTCAGGAATTGAATTTTTTTTAAATCTAGATTTAAAAGTGCAGAGCTGCAGTGGCTTCCTAATATTGTAAGGAAGAGCGTTCCAGACGGCCGCAGAAGTGCCTCTGCTCAGTGCGCGATTGTAGTGAACTTCTTTGTTTCAACACCTATAACACCTGTTATGCGCCAGAGGATATGCCCATCCGGGCAGTAACCAGACCCGAGCTCTCACGAGGTAGGGCGCATTTCGGGGCGAATTTTGGTTTCTTTCGGCCACGACTCGGCTTATTTGAATCAAAACGTAATTATTCGTGGTGGATATTTAAGCAATTTTACCGTCTTCCAGAGCGGAATTGTTTCTCTCCATCGGTCACGCGCGGCTGGCTCCGCGTGCTGTGATTTCAGTCGTCGTTGGTGATTTGTCGCAAGAATCTGCCGCAACAATCTGCCGGAATGCAAATGCACTTGGGTGGAATTGGTCGTCGTGTGGATTAGAATCTCAGAATGAAATATATTCGCCGTCGTCCGAAATACGCGTGCTTAATGCACAGCGTTATTCTAGAGATTCTAAGACGCGATCCCCACCCCTCCCCCCCCCCCGTGTAAGTTTAAAGCAAGTTGGGTTGTGCATGAAAAATAATAATATGTTTTTACCCTTTGTGGCAATCAAACAGGAGGTGTTTAGATGGTTTTTTGCGAGGAATCAAGTCTGCTTTAACCACACACGCTACTTGTGGCGGACACGCAAACAAAACCTGCTCTGATGATTCTTCTTCTTGGTTCTTTCGGTAAATTCACGTAGAAGGGAAGTAATAAAAAAATAAAAATCAAATAATTCTCACGACGTTTCGGCCACAACGCAAGCAGTCGTCTTCAGGTGGAGAACAGGTCTGTCACGTAGACAGAGTCTGAATGACAACCCCAGGCTTGGAGCGTCTTTCACCAAAATCTGCTCTGATGATGTTCGCATTGTCTTTGAAAATTGATTGGCGGACACCAGGGACAGGCGTCTTTGTGGCATCGTCTCACCATTGTCAGAGCAGAGAACGCCGCCTCAAGGCGGACAGGACAAAGACGATGCACTCTCAGAGCAACGTACGGTGCGAAAGAAGTTCAGCATACATAGCCTAGTGACTCAACTCGGAGACGGTACGACTTGGAGGCACTTCTTTTAATTGACGAGCACCATCGACGTAATACACCACCCCACGCGGGCGCACGCTGTTACTGTTGCTCGCCTATACACAACAACACGAGCCGTCTAACGCCGGCGGCGCTGAACCGAGACAGCCAACAGCCATCCAGCAGCGCAATAGCGAGTGAAGACGACAGCGTCGATGGCGACGACGAGGCGGTAACGACGGCGATCTTGAGCGGCACGGCGGGTGTCCCAGCCCCGAGGTCCCTGACACTCTGAGATTATAAATACATTCAATGTGTGCACCCGCGATTCCTAATGTGAGGACAAAGCGAACCCCTGACCCCCACACACAAATATAGAAGTCAAACTCAGCCTATGCATACAAACACAACAACAACAACCGCCATTCGCCACTAAGTGGCGGTGACGTCACCACGACGCTTGTGCCAGGCTATGTGCACCTTGAGGCCACGTGAAGTGTCGAACGCCCGCTGGCAGGAGGTCACGGGGCAGACCCAGCAGGTGCCACGGGTCGAGTGACTGAGATGATTGAGATGACTGGCTGATGCACCACCTGTGTCCCCTACTGTGCCAATTTGCTGTGTTTTAGCTACCCGGCGCTCCGCTCGTTGTTGTGAGCGTTGCTCCTCCGCCCTCCGTTGTTGTTGGAGGGCGACTGCCTCCAACTGCCCAGTAGCGTCCTTCACGAGCCTCCTCCACTGAGGACGATCTTGACACCGCTGGTACCAGTCACCGGCAAGTCCACTCAGCTCCACGTCCTCCTGTACCACATCACTCCATCTCTTCTCTAGCCCGTGCCGCGCCTGTTTAGCCCCCTCGATCCGGCCGAACAAAAGCTGTTTAGGCATGCGGTGGCTGGGCATGCGGGCTACATGACCCATCCAACGCAGCCTTGCCTGCCGGAGGAGCTCACCGATGGGACTTTGTCCAGATCTGTCGAGGATTTGTGAGCGCCTCACACAATCCAGCCTGGTTAAACCCAGGATTGATCGTAGGCAGGCCAGCCTAAATGTTTATAACCGGCGGAGATGTTCCATTAGGGGCGTCCACGTTTCGCAAGCGTCGAGAAGGGTGGGAATGACCGTGGCCGAGAAGACCTGAAGCTTCGTGCGGAGCGACAGACCAGGTAGCTTGCACACAGCGTTACGCAACCGATGAAAAGATAAACCCGCTCGACTGATTCTGAGTGAGACCTCTTGTCAAACCTGAGTCGCTCATGAGCACACACATACACACACACATACAAAGATAAAGATCCCCCGTATAGTCTTAACAGACTGTAGGGGCAAGTGCTGTTTGCGCGCACCTATGAGGAAGTGGGTGGCCAGCACCACGCCCGACCGCCTTTGTCTCCCTAGAGGCTCAGGACCGGCTCAGATAATCGTCACTGGTGTTGGCCGTGAGCCGGAATCGAACCCGGTTCGCCGGGTTCGTAGCGCAGCGTAGCGTTAACCGCTACACTATCACTCCCCACATACACACAGACACACACACATACACACGCATATACACACACGCATATACACACATACACACACACACGTATACCCTGACTCGGAACAGCAAAATGCAGACTCCACCAGTTCCATCGGTAGGGGAGAGTGTTATCCCCCCCCTGCCCCACATTGTATTCTCTTCACATGTAAACGCTGATGAATTGGCCGTTACCACCGTCACCATATATCGAGGACCGCAGAGCTTGTGGTGAAGCAAGGGGAATTTTGGGTTGCTGCCTTCACGCGTCTCCGTGTGGTTCTCGTTATTCGAGAGACGGCAGCGCGTTTTGAGTTACAAGAGATAATTGTTAATTACGCAAAGTTTCGCGTAATTGTAGGCGACGCTGCTGTACGCGTAAATCTAACTGAACAATTTTGCGGGTACATTTTTCAGTGCTTGAGATGTTTGGCCACAATAGCAGCCCAGGAAACATGAACGTCGGGATAACGTTGGTCCAACAGTTGCAAGCACACGCCAACGTTGAATCTCTGACTCGGAAACGCATTGTATTTTTTTGTAGGAAATCAGAGAACACGCAGGTAATAGAGTGGGGGGGGGGATATACAGAATCTACTCAGAAAAGCGCCCGAGTCGGGAATCGAACCCAGGCGCATCTTGCTGTGAGCCACGGGCGTTACCACTGCGTCACCTTGCCTGCCGTTAAAAGCCCTGGACTGACCTCTGTGGAAATGCCATTCAATTAAAATCACTCGGCCTGGCTTTCCTTTCAATTGCTCAGCCCGCAGTGCTCACAGGGACGCTTCCCGCTTACCGTATTCTCTGCACTATAAGGCACACGCCCCCCTCCCCTCCCTCACTCCCAGCTGTATTTTATAATCGAACGTTAGAGGTGCACCCTATAATCCGGTGTGTGTGAGAGACCAGACTCGTATAGAGGTCATTGACACCGGGCAGAAGGTCGGGGTGCCTCTTACTTTCCAAAGTGCTTGATAATCGCACCTACGATTAGCACGGTTGGCTACGTACGATGCGAAAGAAGTTCAACACACATATAGTGGCCGTGTCGGTTGTGTGGCGGGTTTAACGACACATTTATATATTTACGCGATCTAACCCAACCCCCCTCTCCGTATCATGGATCCATATCTACATACAGCCGTGTACTCTTTGTCCGTGCTGTGGACTTCCATCCCTGCCTGCCTTCCCTTCTCCGTTCATATTGCACCCCCACCACCACCACACCACCACCTGCTGCTGTTGCTGCTGCCCTTATGCGCCACCGACTCTCCACCTCCTCACCTGGCGTGCCGCGGGCGAGCACATCGTGTAACCCCGAATTGTTAACGCATCACGCCTCCTCGCATCGAATAGAATTAAACAAGGGTGACGGTCGGAGAGCGTGACGAAAATATGAATAATGTTTTTTAATATATGTCCCCCTTGTTGACTCCGCAACGCCGTCCTCAAAAGGCTTCCCGGCAACGCAACCGGCTGTTTGATGTTTTAACCGTTCGGCATGTTTATCTTGCCCCAACTGTCACGCGACTCATCAAAAGCACCCTCAAAGTCCCCGAGTCATCCCCGCGCCGTGAATGAATGAGCTATGTAGCTCAGTGGTCGCCACGGTTGGCGAGATGTTAACTGGCGTGTCTGGTGTGCAGGATGGTCGTGGGTTCGATCCCGACCCCAAACGCGTGCTGTTGTATATTTGGAGTTTGCGTCTCTCTCTCATCATCATCACGGTGGCTAGGAGATGTTAACTACCTCGCCTGGTGTGCAGGATGTCGTGGTTCGATCCCGACCCTGACGCCTGCTGCTGTATATTTGGAGTTTGCGTCTCTCTCTCATCATCATCATCACGGTGGCTAGGAGATGTTAACTACCTCGCCTGGTGTGCAGGAGGTCGTGGGTTCGATCCCGACCCTGACGCCTGCTGCTGTATATTTGGAGTTTGCGTCTCTCTCTCATCATCATCATCACGGTGGCTAGGAGATGTTAACTACCTCGCCTGGTGTGCAGGAGGTCGTGGGTTCGATCCCGACCCCAAACGCGTGCTGTGTATTTGGAATTTGCGTGTCTCTCTCCCCGTGGTGGCGTGGATTTTTCTCCGGAATCTTCCGTGTTTTTTTCTCTCTCCGCATTCAGAAACATCGGCTTAGAGTATTTGGCTGTTTTAAATTTCCACATGATAAGCCACTTCGCCGAGCTATTATTTGTGGCCAGGTCGCTTCTGACAAAAAGCTACGTATCTCAGTTGGCCTTACCTGATGCATGCAAAACCAAAAAATAGTCGTAATAGAATCAACACCTCTCCCCTTGCTAAAAACGAAAAATGTTGAGGTTCCATACGAGCAGTGCAAGCACTTTGGTAATCATGAACAAGAGCACAGGAGGTGTTTAGATGTTCAAGTACCAACTGAGAACCCATTATTAGGCATCATCAAGCCTGCGTTAACCATGCATGCTTGTGGTAAAAAGTGCGAAACAAACATTCTTTGATAATCATAATAATAATCACCATTGGAACCTCATTTGCCAGTAAAAAATATGATAATTGTTTTTTTACCCTTCTATCTGGCAACAAAACTGACACCTTTTTTACAAGGAGTCATGTTTGCATAGACCACAATAGTTGTGCGCCTTTCGGCGTCATCTGGTCCAACACCATGTGAGACTCGGCTCTAAGGAAAGCTGTCTCGGGTGTGGACCAATCAACTTCAAGGACAGTGCATACATTATCAGAGTTATGTTTTTTGTTTGCATTCCGACTGCAGGTATTGTGGTCAATGCAAACATGACTCCTTGTAAAAAAGGTGTCAGTTTTGTTGCCAGATAGAAGGGTAAAAAAACAATTATCATAATAATGATGTATTCATTGTCCTTGAAACTGATTTGGTTACATTAGAGACGTTCTTCTCCGTGGCGTCGTCTCGTCTATGTCAGAGCAGAGCACAACGCCGAAGCGCGAACGGTGTCTATTTAATAGGTGCCTATTAGGTGTGTGGACATCTGAACACCTCCTGTACTCTTGCCGGGAAGTCTAAAGGCTATTATTTTGCTTTTACCAACGTCGCTGCTGGGGTGATGGGCCTCCACTGATGGGTTCCCCTCTAGAAGAGGGCATTTGGCCTCTTCCACGCTGATCAGACGGTCAGGGAGAGGTGGGATTGCTGTTGTAAATTTTGGAAAAAGGCCTATATTATCAACATTACCCACACATTACCCCAACACATGCCACCTGCCCATTAACTAACTGTGGTGCTCCCATTTCTGTTGTAACGTTCTGGACATCTGTGAAAGAGGGCTTTATAGCTCATCGGATTCCTCCTCCAGTATAAATACTGATTCTTAAACTGGACAGAGGCGGCGGTGGGGGGTGGGGGCGGTATGGATTTAAAGAAACTTGCATCATTGTTTCAACGGCCGCGCTGGGAAATTGAATCGAATCGAACCGGCGGGATTAGAATCACAGGTGGCAGTGTTGCTGAACCACTGCACACAACCGTGGCAGCAGCAGGAGCACGTCGTGAAAGTGGTTAAACATTCATTTGTGGGCAGCAGCATCAGCGCGCTTATCAAAACACGCGTGGTGCATTCTTTCATCTCTGCTCACGTTATGGTATTCATAACCGGCAGCAGGGAATCAAGGCCTGGGTGTCCCGTGTGTATTTGCGTGGATATTGAACGAAAGTGGGGAGAAAAAAAACACACACACACACACAAAGCAGAATGAATGTGTGTTGTAGGTAAAAAAATTAAATAATGGAAGCGGAGCCGATGTTTCAAACATGATAGAAGAAAGAATGAAGGGTTAGGCAGACGAGAGCTAGTTAGAAGGCTCTTTAGCCAAGCTGAACTTGATGGTGTTTAGTAACATTCATCACAATGTGCCTACTGCTATGACTTACGGCTCAGAGACGTGGCCATTAATTTAGCAGCGACAAAATTTACAAAAAAGTAACCAAAATATTTTTTTGTTACAACGAAACATTATTTAACGGGGGGAAAAATTGAACCACAACTTAATGACGGCGCAAACGAGAGTCTGGACAGAGAGAGCGAGAGAGGGATGCATGCTTGGAATGGCACCGAGAGACGAATAGGAACATATGGATTAGAGAAAACATACGCACGTGAACTGCATCGCTAAAAAGTGTGAAGAAAATAACGTTGCCTTGTGCAAGACAACGTCGCTAGAAAGGGTGATAGGCGATGGTCAATAATAAAACACGCACGGACAGCTTTGAGGTCTCCGCAGCCAGTAGCGTGTCCCTCTACTACCTCCTGTCCGCATCTTTAGAACCTTAACCTTCCTGTCCCTTCCTAACCTCGCCCCTCTCTTTTTTTTTTAAACAAAATATTAAACTTTATTCCGAAAGGTGAAAATTCTAACGGGACATTAAACAAATCCAACATGGCTGGAGAATGGTGACCATTTTTAATCCTTTATATTAAGTTCGCGTGCTTGCTTGCTTGCTTAGGACCGTGAAAATCTTTCGGTCGTTTTTTAACCCACTTCCCGTGATCCAATCGAGCTGACATTTTGCACACAGACTCGTTGTGCGTGACAATTAATTTTCGTGCAAAAAAATTCCAAAATTTTACACTGTTTAGGGAAAATTTTTTTTTTTATTACCAATTGCTTAATGCTGGCAGGCAATCATCTGACCCATAGGTGGCAGCCATCTCAAGCCATAGGACGAGAGGACTCTAGCCGCCACGCATATAAAGGATTTATAGTGAAAAACTTTGTTTTTACGGGTTAAAATTTTCACGTTTGCTTTCCACAACTCATCCCCCTTTCTCTTCCGTGACGACTCCAAGAACAGGTCATGGCAAAAAAAACAACCCAACGGTCGCGGGAGGCATTATTTTAATGCAAAAGCCAAACGGTGGTGTGGGGGGCTTTAAAGACTCTCCACCCCCCCCCCCCCACAAACGTCGTTCCTTTTCTACAAGGTCTCCATCTTATGTCCGTGCTTTTCAAGCTCAGCCCTCAGTTGATTTGAGAAATCATCCTCAACGTTGTCGTCATCCCAGTTGTCTTCCCACACGTGCGTGTCCTCATCCAGCCCCGTCCAGTCTTCGGCTGGGAACTCTCTTTCTCTATCATCATCCTTCCTTGCCATCCCTTCCCCTCCCTAACACTCAAACACCATCCCTTTTCCCCATCGGCCAATATTAATGTACCATTTGTAATTCTTGTGAAGCGCTTTGACGAAAGCGCTCCATAAAATCCTAGCCAAGATAAAATAAGATTTAAATTCATACAGAACTTCAACTTGTTTGACTGCGTGTGATGATGTATTGAGTCTCCAACAGCAACAACAACAACCGCCATTCACCACGAAGTGGCTTGTGCCAAACTTTGTGCACTTTGAGGCCACGTGAAGTGTCGAAAGCTCCCTGGGAAGAGGTCACAGGTCAGATCCAGATGCCATGGGCTGCAGAGTCTCTCTGTACCCGAGTCACGCACAATCACCCCCTCCCCATCAACACTAAGCTCCACTCGGCCTATCAGGCGAATCTGATGTCAGATAAGGCTTCGTGAACTCGACTTATACTGCTGCTACCGCCGTGTAGAGTTTGCTGCTGCAGTGCAATCTGCTGCTGCCGCTGTCATACATGCTGCTGCTGCTGCTGCGTGTTTGCTGCTGCTGTTGCATGAGCTGGCATACTCTACAGCAAGCTGTAGCACAGAGGCACAACTTGAGGGCATTATAGCTGTGCCAGTCAAGGAGATGCCAAACCCCCCGTGGCTTGCCAGAAGAAGGCGGTACAGCAAGCGTGGACTCTCTTCAATGTGTTCCTTCTGTATGGGATAGAGTGTTGCCTCCTCGCACGCGTTGCGGTTGTATCCTTTGTGTTCCCATTTTCATTGTTATACCACGTGTAGAAGTAAATACTTCTTCATGAATTGCTGAAAGCATGACTTTCGATTTAGAGCTTTCGTGACTGCAGGGATTCATCTTCTTGGTTCTTTCGGTAAAGTCACGTAGAAGGGAAATAATAAAATAATAAAAATAAAACATAATAAAATAATTCTCACGACGTTTCGGCCACAACGCAAGCAGCCGTCCTCAGGTGAAGAACAGGTCTGTCGGAAAGACAGGCCTGTTCTTCACATGAGGACGGCACGACGTTTCGGCCAATTATTTTATGTTTTATTTTTATTATTTTATTATTTCCCTTCTACGTGACTTTACCGAAAGAACCAAGAAGATGAAAGCATAACAACAACCGCCATTCGCCACTAAGTGGCGGTGACGTCACCACGACGCTTGTGCCAGGCCATGTGCACCTTGAGACCACGTGAAGTGTCGAACGCCCGCTGGCAGGAGGTCACAGGGCAGACCCAGCAGGTGCCACAGGTCGACTGACTGAGATGACCGAGATGACTGGCTGAAAGTATGCGCATATATACACGTACACTGTACATGCACGCCTCTATGTGTGCGTGTTGCAGATTGTGGAGCGGTGCGAGGTTCAATTTGCGTGAACTGCTATACGATGAGAACGTACTCATTACAAATACTGATGATGATTAGTATTGCTACTCTCGGCTAATGTTTTCCATCGCGGTAATTAAATTCGCACCCCGTCACTCGTTGATTGCCTCTGTGGTTTACGGAGGCCCGGCGGAAGGTCGGCCACTTTAGCATCAACTGGTGTTGAAGTTACGCACTCAGTTTGTACCCAGAATGAGAGTTGAAATGTGAATAATAAATGAGCGTGTGGGTTTTTTTGTTTTGTTTTGCATTAACCGTGTTGTTGTTCTTGTATCCGGGCATCCCTCCGCACCCTGAGCCGGGAGAGCCGAGAGTTGAGTCGAGTTCGGGAAGACACGCGCTCTTACATTCGCTCTCTCGGAGCCTGGAATAAAACACATGAATCGACAACGCCACCGCCCTACACGGGAAGAAAATAAACCAATGGGTAACGATTCTAGATTGGAAGCTTTCGTGACTGCAATGATTCATATTCTTAGTTTTTTTTCGGTAAAGTCACGTAGGTAAAAAAAAATCAAAATTAAAATTAATAACAGTAAAATAGAAATAAAATAAAAATCACGACGTTTCGGAGGCAACACAAGCTTCCGTCTTCAGGTGGAACCGTCACAGAACGATAGCTGTATCAAGTGAGAGAAATTCCAAGAAAACAGTCCTTGTATATATACTGGTTGAGGGTGGGAGGAGCCAAGGCAGGCCTCTGGATATACTTATTATTGTGAAACTTGTGTTGCCTTTGAAACGTGTTTTTTATTTTATTTTTATTTTATTTTTATTAATTTAGATTTTTCACCTATGTGACTTTACCGAAACAACCTAAAAATGGGTAACGATTCTAATAGCGATGCTCCTTTACAGGCGCCCTCCTTCACGAAGTGCCCACAGAGTTGCCGACGTAATAATCCGTCACAATCACAATCCTTATTCATCCTGGAGGAGGAATCTGATGAGCTATGAAGCTCTTTTTCACATGTCCGGTAGGAGTGAGTCAGAAAGTCGAATATGTTACACATCAACGAGTGTGATGAGTTTTGTCCATCCTAGATTTGAAGCTTTCGTGACTGCAAGGATTCATATTCTTAGGTTTTTTTCGGTAAAGTCACGTAGGTAAAACATTAAAATTAATAAAAGTAAAATATTATTTTATATTATTTTATTATATTATATTGTTTTATATTTGTCCATCCTTTCCGCTTGTGTCCACTGCCTTCGCGAGTGTCACAGAAGATATTGAACTAAAAATTGAGCACGTTTAAGGTTGAGAGGTCAGCTCAGCCGCGTTCAACACGTTGACAGTGGCGAGTTATCGATTAAGACTTTGGTTGGTATCAAGCCCATTTTGGAGACCGCATCTTGGCCGCAGCGTGGGTGTGTGGGCGCGTGTGTGGTTCTGTGGCTGCTGGTAACATCACGGCAGTAGCGTTGCCACCTGACCACGGTAGCATTTGCCACCCATGTTCAGTTCCCATCTAGGGGGGCCCAGGTCTCCCACCGCCGAATTTTAATTGAATTTCAATTGGCCTCCCGTGGCCCGGCCTTCCCTGGGGCCGCCTACGTCTAAAGTCAGTGCGGTTGCTGAGCGCTGAGCCCTGGGGGACAGGGATCGTGCGCGCTGTGCTCGTTGCGTTTCAAGCCAGCCAGCGCCACCAACACCTCGCGTGTGGTGTTAAAGGTGCAGCCCCGCAAGTGGCTTGCTCCTCGCGTTCACTGCTGGCAGATGGATCTTCACTCAAGGGAGATCGATCGAGACCCACTGCCGCAGATGTATTGCGAGAGGTGGGAATGCCCGCATTTTACCCCACCATACGCGACCTGCCAATCGGCTTTGCTGCTACCCATTAACAGTAATCAGCTGGGTGGATAGAGGCGGGAGGGGGGGGGGGTGAGAAATATTCCCCATTTGTTACTGCCGCGACGGGAGATCAAAGTGAACCATTGACCTCTCAGTTACAATTGCAGTGCGGTGATTTAGTATTAAATCGGCAACATTTTCAGTGGTGTAATATTGCCTAATAAATTGAGATGTTCATCGTACGACCAACGTAATTGCGCTGTCCAAAAATAGCCCTGATTTACGTGTTTAATTGAACACCGCTGGGAAACATTAATCCGGATAGCAAAGAAGCCCCCTGGATTACATGTCTCCTCCCTTCGGAAATTAAAACTCCTCTGCTCTAGCTTCCTTATTTAATTTGCCGCATTGTCTCGATAATGATGCACTATTTATCTCCCGTATGTAAGAGGAAATGTTGGAGGTGCGTCTAATAATCGGGAGAACACGGTGTCTGCTGTATGAAATGCTCGTCTTCTCGACGATGGCCCAGCCCTTGCAGAGGCAGCGAGGGTTTGTGGAGCACACAAATGCTGGGAAATTCCCTTTCCGGTGGGTGTCGAGGAGATTCCGTAACCTGGCTCACCAGGAGAAGGTAGTACACCAACAAATGTGGAACCCCACCTGTTCCATCTGTACGGGATCGAGTATTGCCCCCTTGCACTCGTGAGAGTTCCCGGGGTGCTCGGGTTTCCTTCCACATGTATAAACACGCATTTATTGGCTGAAAACATCTTAATGTATAGAGGACCGCAGAGCTTGGGAAATTGTTAGTGCTGGCTCACCGGCTGGCTGGCTGTCTTCAGGTTCGTCTGTGGTTCTTCAGCGATTGTGAGTTCCAATTTTCATGATCCTACCTAAAACTAAACATTATTATGATCATTATCATCTGGTTGTTCATGATATTATTCTGGAAGATGATTCTCCAGAACAATTCCGTATTCTCTCGATTAGAAATTACACTTCTTTTAAAAACAACCCCAAAACATGTGTGGTGGGTCTTACTTTCCGGAGCATTTTATAATCTGCAAAATACGGTATATTTCATACATTTATAGTTTAATGTCTAATGTGGGCCGTGAACCCAGCCAACCGATTCTAGATTTGAAGCTTTCGTGACTGCAAGGATTCATATTCTTAGGTTTTTTTCGGTAAAGTCACGTAGGTAAAACATTAAAATTAATAAAAGTAAAATAAAATAAAAATCACGACGTTTCGGAGGCAACACAAGTCTCCGTCATCAGGTGGGACCGTCACAGCCAGATTTGCTGCATCAAGTGAGGCAATGATTCAATATGTAATGCAACTTGAATTTAAGGGATTACATATTGAATCATTGCCTCACTTGATGCAGCAAATCTGGCTGTGACGGTCCCACCTGATGACGGAGACTTGTGTTGCCTCCGAAACGTCGTGATTTTTATTTTATTTTACTTTTATTAATTTTAATGTTTTACCTACGTGACTTTACCGAAAAAACCTAAGAATACCAGCCAACGGAGTTCAATTCCCTGCCAAGGCGTCTAATATCGGTGGCAAGTGATATCTGTAAGAGAGTGCGTGGAGGAGAGTAGAGTGAGATGAGAAGGGAGAGGCAGGAGAGTGCGTGGAGGGGAGTAGAGTGAGATGAGAGGGGAGAGGCAGGAGAGTGCGTGGAGGGGAGTAGAGTGAGATGAGAAGGGAGAGGCAGGAGAGTGCGTGGAGGGGAGTAGAGTGAGATGAGAGGGGAGAGGCAGGAGAGTGCGTGGAGGGGAGTAGAGTGAGATGAGAGGGGGGAGGCAGGAGAGCTCGTGAAGAAGGGTAGAGTGAGATGAGAGGGGAGAGGTAGGAGAGTTCATGGTGTGGATTATAGTGAGACTATCGGTGAGAGGTAGGCGAGCGCGTGGAGGGAAGTCGAGTGAGACGAGATTGGAGATGCCGGCAGGGGCGACTCCTTGGAGGGATGTTGAAGACCCCGAGTGCCATCTCGTCGTTGATCCGCGGGATTGGATTGGGAGCCAGTGAAGGCGCCTGGGGATCGGAGTGACGTGAGTCGTGTGCTTGTAGAAGCCTGGCAAACAGACAGAGTGGCGGGGGGGGGGTAGTGGGGGGCGGGCAGAGGTCATGGTGATAGGTGGCGAGAAAAATAGATAAATTCATGAAGGGGGCGTGTGGTTATTGACCGACAGGGAGTGACCGTGTGAATGCTCTCTCTCTGTCTCTCTCCCCGAGTGTTAATTTTAATAAATGGATTCCATTTGGATGATCGAACCCTTCCTGACGGAGGACTGTGGCCACTCCCGTCTGTCGTGTTTCACTTTAAAGCTCCGAGTCAGCCACCTCTTTCTCGGCGCCTCTTCACGACGGGAACATGATTTGTGTATCTTTGATTTGAAGCTTTCGTGACTGCAGGAATCCATACTCTTTGGTTCTTTCGGTAAAGTCACGTAGGTAGAAAATAAAATAGATCACGACGTTTCGGGCGCAACACAAGCGTCCGTCATCAGGTGGGACGCTTGTGAAACGTCGTGATTTATTGTATACCTACGTGACTTTACCGAAAGAACCAAAGAGTATTATTCGTGTATGTTTCTCGACAATGTATATGTCCCCTCTCGCACTGCAGCGGTGGACACCGCGTGTTTTCTGAGGTCTCGTGCATCAGGGAGACATTTCAGTTGTGGGGCTGGGGAGGGAGGGGGGGTATACACACAGGCACACATCAATGTATTTCCCTCTACGCCATTTATTTAAATGTCAGTTTCATTCTGTTTGTGCACGGAGGTTGTGCGAAATCGCATGATTTCCATAACCAAACTCTGCCCCATTCTGTTCATCTCCGCGTGCACCTTTGTAGCGTCACTGCCTGGTCGTGTTTCGCGATTAAAAACGCATTTGTTTACGCTCGCGAACGCGCGCGTAACATTTATCTGTTATGTAAGACGTACATTAATTACCGTATTCTCCAGATTGTACGACCACTCCCTCCCTCTCTCCCCGTGTGTATTTGAAAGCAAAAGTCGCGGTGCTGCGTCTTATACTCCGGTAGGCGTGTGCCGGTGGGTGTTGGTGAGTGTATGGGGGAGCGGTAGTCGAGGGTTTTGTGCGCTGCACCACGAATTCCGCGAACCGCCCCCACGGCCATCATCAGTGGTAGCGATGATCTGAGCCGTTCCTTAGCCTCCCCCTAGGTCGACTCAGCCTCAAAAGGAGTACCTGTTGCAGGTGCGTAAACATCGCGACTCGTGAGACAAAGGCGGCCCGGCGTGGTGCTGGCCACCCACCCCCCTCGTGTGTCGTTCCGGCCTTCACAGGTGCTCGCTAACAGCACTTGCCCCCACAGTCTGTGAAGGCTACACGGGGGGTCTTTGTCTCGTCGACTGGCATTGGTGTGTGTGTGTGTGCGAGACCAGATTTGCGTAGCTTTGACAAGGCCGACCATGCGTCTGCGTTGCGTCTTGCTTTCAGGAGCGGCGACTCATTCGGAGACTTCGGCAGTGGATGAGGGTTGGTGATGTATAAGTCGGCCGATAAATCGTACAAGGCAGATAAATGAGGCGGTATAAACAAGGCAATCAATTCCAGAGTCCAGTTGTGACCCCTCCCCCCTGAGCCATGGCAAAAACGCACGTGCGGAGGAATGATGCATTGTTTGCTTACGTTGTGTTAAATGAGAGCTCTTTCTCGTCTGCCTTTCTGTAACCACTGTAAATTATATAATTCGATTATCGCGGTCGTGGTTGCATTCGTCAACTCGAGTTCATTGTGGCACGGAAACGTTCCACTTAAATTAACAAGTTGCTCCGCAAGTCGGAACGTTTAACAATCTCGAGTTCACGAACCAAACACGTTGGCTCTGCATGCCGCCTATTTTAAGTCTGCCACGTATACAATGTGTGCTTTAATTTACGTCCCCCGCCGTGCAATCGATGCAATCATGACAAATAAACGAAACTCTACATTTTAACTTCTGCCAGGTAAGGCCCACTGAGCTATGCAGCTTTTTTTCAAAAGCGACCTGGCCAACAAATGATAGGTCAACGAAGTGGCTTATCATCATTACGTGCACATTCATCGCTGCCAAATAATTGAGACGCGTGTTTCTAACTGTGGAGGGAAATAAGTATAACCCGTTAAAACAAAGTTTTTCACTATAAATCCTTTATATGCGTGGCGGCTAGAGTCCTCTCGTCCTCTGGCTTGAGATGGCTGCCACCTATGGGTCAGATGATTGTCTGCAGTATTAAACAATTGGTAATTCAATATTTAATTTGTTTTCCCTAAACAGTGTAAAATTTTGGAAAAAAATTTTCACGAACATTAATTGTCTCGCACAACGAGTCTGTGTGCAAAATGTCAGCTCGATTGGATCACGGGAAGTGGGTTAAAAAACGACCGAAAGATTTGCACGGTCGTAAGCAAGTAAGCAAGCACGCAAGCAAGCAAGCGAACTTAATATAAAGGATTTAAAAACCGGAGGACCAGGAAAAAGAAAAACAAATCCACGCGACCACGGGCAACGAGACGTGCAATTTCCAAACATACGGCAGGTGTCGGGGTCGCGATCGAACCTACGACCGCCTGCGTACCAGGCGAGGGAGTTAACATCTCACACGCGTTGCGCCCGTTTGAGCTGCGTATGCGCGTGTTTGTCTTTGTGTGCATACGGTGTGCGGGAGCGGTAGTGCAACGGTTAGCGCGCTACGCTGCGCTACGAACTCGGCGAAACTGTGCAGGCGGTACGGAAAAGTGTGGACTTAATATCCACGTGTCCCATCCATATGGGGATAGAGTATTGCTCCCTCGCACACGTTGATTTTCTCCGGCGATCCAGTTTCCTCCCAATTAACGCGTCGTGTAAAACACGTGAATACACTGTGTATGTCTATATACAGGGTGCTAACCCTTTTGAGAATTTGCAACAATACCTCAAGATATGTGCCTCCGGGCTCTGGAGACCACCTGGAGAAGATTCCAGACACACGTTGACAACGATGGCGAACAAGTGGAGGCTATTTGACTGTTTGAAGCTATTAACATTACATTTGTTATCATGTTACAATGTATTATCCGTTCTTTTTCCATTAAAAACGATAATCCCATACACGTTTAAAGCACCCTGTATACATTCACATCTCATGTGGGGAGTGGCAGTGTAGCAGTTACCCGGCAACCCTGGTTCGATTCCCGCTCACGGCCAACATCATGATATTCTGAATCGGTCCTGGGCCTCCCCGAGGTCGACTCAGCCTCAAATGAGTACCTGGTGCGATGTGTAAACATCGCCACTGGGGAGACAAAGGCGACCGGGCGTGGTTGCTGGCCACCCACCCCCTCGTTTGCCGTTCTGGCCTTCATAGGTGCTACTCGCTAACAACACTTGCCCCAACAGCCTGTTCAGGCTATGCAGGGGATCTTTGTCTTTGTCTCATACTGTACGGGGAAGCGGTATGGCAGTGGTTAGCGCACTCCACTCCGAGCCCCGGTGGCCTGGACTCATCACACAGAGTATCCCGTACCGAGGCCTTGTCCCGGTACACAACGGGCCAACATTGATACCTCTTCTTGGTTTTTCACCTGAGGACGGCTGCTTGCGTTGTGGCCGAAACGTCGTGAGAATTGTACTTTATTATGTTGAATTTTTATTATTTTATTATTTCCCTTCTACGTGACTTTACCGAAAGAACCAAGAAGATGAATCCCTGCAGTCACGAAAGCTTTAAATCGAAATTTAACGTTGATACCGTTGAACCAACGTTTGGCCCCCAACGTTGGCTCAACGTCGGGACCCAACGTTTCTGGGCCATTATTGCCCCCCTTGCGACCCTGCGGCTTTTAGGCTGTCAGGCAGGTGGGCGAGTGCTCGGGGAGGATGCGCCAGGGTCGGCCTCTCTCGCCCACGGCACGGAGGTGAAAGCGGCGGTGCCTCCGGATGAATTTCCCCGACAATTACTGGAGCGGACGCTCGCCTCTCTTAATGATTGATGAGCCGGTGGGGGGGGGGGGGCATCGATCGGGAGAGGTCACATATCAAGGCCGTGTTCTCTCCTCGTCGTCGATTTGGCCTCAATGTGTTTTGCTTTTGTAACGGTTGTCTTGCAAGGCGAGAGCGCTACGAATGTAATGGATCGTTTCCAACGAGGGGTATGCAAATGCGATATCTGGAAGCCACTGAAGCTAGATTTAAAACTCATTTGTTTTAGAATAGATTTTTTCTGACAACTACAATGCAAAGTAGCCATTGAACAAAGACGGTCACCGCATCGCGCACTTTCAGATGCCCTTCTGCGGCCGTCTGGAACGCTCTTGCTTCCGATATCGGGATAGCCACTGGAGCTGTGCACTTTTAAATCATCATCTAGAATGAAAACTAATTTCTGTAGAACTGCTTTTTGTCTTTAGTTTGTTGTCCTTCCCCCGCACCTCCGATTAGCGCGTTGGGCTACGTACGGTGCGAACGAAGTTCAACGTACATACATCGTATAAAAGTCTCGTGCTTTCTCAGAGTAATTATTCACCACCCAAGACAATGCGTGCAAGTTCAACATACATGCAATACCAGTGACACAAACGAGTGGCATTGGTGACGCATGACTTACACGTATCATTCGCCATGGGTGGTATCTGCGCGTGACGCCAACAAATGAATCCAGACCGTCGCGATCTCAACAAAAGTCCACAAACCCATCGCGGCGGATCTGCTCCAAACCCCACCCGCACCCGCGACCTAGAGTCAAACCCATCATCCAGAATCGCGGGGGACATCGCGAATTTGCCGTTTCCGCTGCAGAGTTTGCAAGAGGCTCGCTGTCTCCTTCCTCGTCATTCAGCCTGATTGTGCAGCCCATTGCCATCAGGGAAGGACATGTGTGTGTGTGTCTGGAATGGTGTGTGTGTGTGTCTGGAATGGTGTGTGTGTCTGGAATGGTGTGTGTGTCTGGAATGGTGTGTGTCTGGAATGGTGTGTGTCTGGAATGGTGTGTGTCTGAAATGGTGTGTGTCTGGAATGGTGTGTGTGTGTCTGGAATGGTGTGTGTGTGTGTGTCTGGAATGGTGTGTGTGTGTGTGTCTGGAATGGTGTGTGTGTGTGTGTCTGGAATGGTGTGTGTCTGGAATGGTGTGTGTGTGTCTGGAATGGTGTGTTTGTGTCTGGAATGGTGTGTGTGTGTCTGAACCGGTTCTGAGCCTCCCCTAGGTAGATTCAGCCTCAAATTGAGTACCTGGTGTGCTGTGTAGTAAACATCGTCACAAGAGAGACAAAGGCGGGCGGGCGTGGTGCTGGCCACCCATGGCGGCCTTCATAGGTGCTCGCTAACAGCACTTACCCCAACAGTCTGTTAGGGCTTCACGGGGGATCTTTGTCTTTTTTCGTGTCTGGAATGGCTCACTCAGCCACATGCGGTGTTGTTGATGTTGTTGTTATTGTTGTGTTCTCTCGCGTAGCAGAGGTGGGTCGTGGAAAGACACACACACACAACGAACCCCCCAACACACACACACACAATGTTGCGTCGACTATTCCGTATTCTCCGGATGAAAATAAAACCCCAATGCAGCAATAGGGTATCCTCTCTTGAAAAGAGTCTCCGGGCACAGTGTGGCTTTCCTGGGTAATTAAGTAATGATGATGAGTATTATTAGTATTAAAGCGATGCACTGGGTAAATAAAACGCACCATTCCATCTGTTGGGCTATTTTTGTTAAATAAATATATAATATAACAAAAAAGACCGCTACATTTATACGGCTCAAATTACGCCGAGGGCAAACGTGTAGTAGCGCTAGACGGACGCTATAGAGTAAATGATTTTATATAATATATTCACAATACATGAGAACGACGGTGCTTTGTAGGAAGCGCAGTGTCAACATCGTGTGGACTGAGTGGTGTGTGGACTGGGTGGTGTGTAGGTTGGCTACTGAGGACAATTGTACTTGCAAATACATGTGCCAGATTTCAAAGTACACACCTAAGACCATGAACCCCCAATACAAAAATAATAATACAACACGTGCGCATAGCAATCTGTAGAATACGGTAAGCCGATTGGGAGCAATGCACATATGCGTCGTTTCAAACATCGCAGAGCCCTTTAATAAATCTTGGCCACCTGAATTATTCAGGCTGCTCGACCAAAAAGTGCGTGAAATATTAATTCAAACAACACAGTGATAATTGGAATGCGTTCGTAATCAAACTTAATGAATATAATCCCATCAATAGTCATGCTGAGAAATAGCCGGAAATAAATCTAATTTACAGCGACTGGACGAGGGACTGTGCAAACCAATCCCGTAAATGAGACTCGCTCTTACCTAAACAAAAAAACAGAACTTACAGCGATGTACATAAACTACAATCTATTTTTAAATCCTTTATATATATTAAGTTCACTTGCTTGCTTGCTTGCGTGCTTACGACCGTGCAAATCTTTTGGTCGTTTTTTAACCCACTTCCCGTGATCCAATTGAGCTGACATTTTGCACACAAACTCGTTGTGCATGAAAATTTCTTTTCGTGAAAAAAAGAAAATCCAAAATGTTACACTTTTTATGTAATTTTTTTTATATTTAATTACCAATTGCTTAATGGTGCCAGGCAATCATCTGACCCATAGGTGGCAGCCATCTCAAGCCAGAGGACGAGAGGACTCTAGCCGCCACGCATATAAAGGATTTATAGTGAAAAACTTTGTTTTTACGGGTTAATTTTTATTTTACCGGGTAATGCCCACTGAGCTGTATAGCCTTGTTCAAGAAGCGACCACAAATGATAGCTGAACGAAGCGGCTTGGCATGATGTGGAAATTGATAGCAGACAAATACTCGAAACGCGTGTTGATTCTAAATGTGGTGTGAGACACTGGAGGACCCGCAGCAGAATCCACGCAACCACGGGGAGATCGTGCAAACTCCAAAAATACAGGCGTCGGGGTCGGGATCGAACCCACGATCTCCTGTATACCAAGCAAGGTAGTTAACATCTCGCTACCCTTTGTCAAACCTCTAAGGAAAGAGGGCCTCTCTATAGCTTGTCTATCATGGGGGTCGGTTGTCCATACTTCACCATGCCTGTCAGTGCGAGTTGGTGAAGGAGAGGCACAGGACCGGTTCACATTAAACGCATCAGAGATGTTAGCCATGCCCGGGAGTCGAACTCAGGTGGCCAGGTTGATGACGGTGCATTTGCTCCAACCACTTCACCGCTGCACTATCCCTGCTGCCGATGGGCAGGTCACGTGAAAAAGAGCTTCATAGCTCATCGGATTCTTCGAGGATAAATAAAGATTCTGATTATAGCCAGTGTGGCAGAGTAGGCCACACACCCTCTAGAGCGGCTCCCTGCATAGCGCTCCATATAACAGAGGCCCCTTCCTCCAGCAGTGGCGCGGGCGAGCACTTGCAGGGGCTGTGCCTTTACCTTTCATTTTTTATCTCCTCCTTTGCCACTCGCAATGCACAGCCGCGGCACCCTATGGAAGTGCAGTAGCCTTTGTCTAATGTAGGGGATACGGCCCGCGAAATCATTTGGTCTGGCCCTGCCAAAGCAACCGCAGGCGGGACTCGAAATTCAATAAATCTAGGAGCAAACCTGGAAAAGCAGTTGCGAGTAGCAGCAACATCATCAATACCAGCTCACATCACACTCCTCGCCAAAGAGAAGCAGTTCCAGCCCATCGCATTAGGGGCGAGTTAATTAAATGATTGACCAAATATAACGGGCTAATTTTTAAGTTGGTAATTTTGCATGGCCCGCGAATGATGTTTTAAATATCCAAATGGGCCCTTGGCAGAAAAAAGTTTCCCCGCCCCTGGTCTATTGGAATCTCCAGCACCCCGCCAGCCACACCCCCCCCCCCCCCCGCCACCCCCCCCCCCCCTGTACAGGGACATCTCCGCGAGAGGCGTCGCGAAGTAGTAACGCGCACACGCCGTTCCACTCCACTACCCACCCCAGCCGGCTCATTAGAGCGAGCGGCTACCCCCGCGGAGCGCGGCGCGATGCCTGAACAGCTGTTACGACTCGACACTGGGACGGTGGCGCGTGGCGGGCAGGGAGTGATATTATTTCTTCTTAAACTTTTGTACGTGGGGTGGAACGAACTCGTCTGATCCGTTACCCGAACCCAGAAGGGTTGGCAACCTATGGCTCCGGTAGCCGCGTGCGGCTCTCTAAGGACTGCTGAATTGTGTAACGGCATTTATTCGGGACCAAACCGGCTCGTATGTTTTTTTAAAATCCTTTATATTAAGTTCACTTGCTTGCTTGCGCGCTTACGTCCGTGCAAATCTTTCGGTCGTTTTTTAACCCACTTCCCGTGATCCAATCGAGCTGACATTTTGCACACAGACTCGTTGTGCGTGACAATCTATTTTCGTGAAAAAATTCCAAATATTTTACACTTTTAATGAAAAAATAAATGATATTTAATTACCAATTGCTTAATGGTGGTAGGCAATCATCTGACCCATAGGTGGCAGACATCTCAAGCCAGAGGACGAGAGGACTCTAGCCGCCACGCATATAAAGGATTTATAGTGAAAAACTTTGTTTTTACGGGTTAATTTTTTACCCACCGTGTTTTGCGGTTCTTGAAATATTGAGTTGTTTTTTTAACTGACTTCGAAAAAAATAATGGCTTAACACGTGGGCTTTCGCGACAAGTATCATCCGCAGCCAATGAGTCAGGGTTGTGGATTTACCCTCCAACACACCGGTGTGCTGTACTAGTAACAAATTGGCATGTTCTGTTTACGTGACAAACCTTACTAATTGGCTGTGTCGGTTGGTGGCGGGTTTAACGACACATTTATATTTACGCGATCTAACCCAAAAAAGAACCTGTATTATAAAAGCATGGCTCGTCTTTATTATTTCGGTTTGCCGACCCCTGCCCAAGCCTGTTACCCACGATTCTTATCACCAGTGACGGCCGTTTCGTCCGCGAATTCCCCTATAATTATCAGAGGCCCCTTTCGTTCAATTATTCCCAATTATCTGCGTTTCTCCCACCCATACACAGGTCACCGCTGGAGTGCGTTCCTATAACGCGCACTTTCTTTGCGGATAAGTGTAGTCGCGTGGACAATTCCTCCAATTCTTCGGCGTTTTTTTTTCTTCCCCAGCGGGTAGATGGAGAGTAACCCCTGCATATTATAAATACGCGATACTGATCTCCTATTTAAAATAAACGAAACTACGAACCTCTTTTTTATTTACCAGGTAGGGCCCACTGAGCTATGTAGCTCTTTTTCAGAAGCTAATCCTAGCCATCACAAACGATAGCGCAACGAAGTACATTCAGAGCCAAAATCCCCAAACGCGTGTTGATTCTAAAATGTGGAGGGGAAAACCCGGAGGATTCGGGAGAAAAATCCACACGACGCCGAGGAGAAAAAAAAGCAACACTCCAAATATACAGCAGGCGTCAGGGTCCGGATCGAACCCAGGACCTCCTGCATACCAGGGTCCATGCCAACCAGGCTTTCGCCACTGCTGATAGGGTGGTGTGTGTTTTTTCTCTCTCCACAATTTGATATGACCGAAATAGCATGGGCAGACACATCACTAATACCAGTCATTACGGGATAAAACATGTTTCTGCCGTCTATGATTACAATTTGAAGGCCCGCATCTGACGACCGAGGCGGCCGCATGCCTATATCATTTAGCTGTCTAAATGTGAATGGCGGTGTGTAGCGAGACGGTTTGCAGGGAATGTATTGGTCCAGTCTACACCCACAAGCGGCATTCGTGACGTTATTGGAATGAAATGATGAGATGAGAGCCCACGACCACCCAATTGCTTTAGCTCCAGGGGGGGGTTACTTTATATTCCATAATCAAATCACACTGTGTTCACCCGATCTTGTCAGATATTGGAAGCTAAGCAGACTTGTTTTGGGCCCGGTTAGTACTTGCGTAACGACTCCGACGACAAGTTATAAGAAGAGCCACTGTTATTAAAGATTTCCACAAGACGGAACCCTACTATAGATGTCTACGGCGAGGGACCCGAGGCTTAGTCCTTGTCTTCCAGCTTGTATCTTCCCTCGAGTCTCCACACTCCTCGTGCTCTCCCCCTTATCTCTTTCTGTTTATGCCATTTATTGTGAAAATTCAGTCACAGTTTCCATGATCACTGTTTAATTGGTTTCATGGCTTTATTTGGGTGATTTCGAAAAGTGTATTGGTTTAGCCATGTTTGTTTGTTGTAGTACAGCGTTAAACTGATGGCCTTAATCAAAGTTGTCTTGTGGTTGTTGTTGGTTGTTTGACTTGCATCCCACTGGGATTTTTGCACACAGCGTTGGTGTACGGTGTTTTTTTCTGCAATATTTTGCTGTCTTTTCTTGGACTCAGTCACATATTCACTTTAAGATGTTTTTTTTGTTCATGTTTTTGTTTTTTGTTTGTTGCGGTTGCACCCAATTCAAGAGCCGAATGGCTCACAGGGCGATACCTAATAAATGAACTTGAACTTGAACCCTCAGCCCCATTTCTCGAACCTTCTCGTCCTTGTTTTACCCCTAACCAATCCCCGTCCTTTCCCTTTAACGGATCCTTTTTGTGTTCTCGTTCAACCTCCTTATTCTCTAATCCCTTTAAAAGTCTGCCCTCTCGACCAATCACCGTGGAGGCCTCATTCCTCCAATCGGAGACCGTTGTTTGTTTTTAAACAGCCGTTTAGGCTGCATATGGCTTGGGGTCCTTTTTCGGTCATTACACTTGGATGGGTAACCATCAGCAGGGCTTGCCAGGTGTTGTAGACGTAGAAGCTGCGAGGTGTGGACTGGAGATCGTGGTGCCGAGTTACCCCCAGTGGCACGGTGCTTGGGTTGTCTCCGTGTTCCCCGATGACCTCCCACACGAAGCCAACCCTCTCATTGCTGGCCAAACGTTCCCAGTGGAGCAGGATCCTTCTGGAAACGAGTCGTGAGACCCGGTGAGGCTTTCCTCGCTAAACAAGCGGAACACTTCGATTTAAAGCTTTCGTGACTGCAGGGATTCATCTTCTTGGTTCTTTCGGTAAAGTCACGTAGAAGGGAAATAATAAAATAATAAAAATAAAACATTATTAAATATATGATATTATTATGTTAAATTTGTATTATTATATAATTTTATTATGTTTAATTTTTATTATTTTATTATTTCCCTTCTACGTGACTTTACCGAAAGAACCAAGAAGTGGAACACTCATAATTAATATTATCGACATTAGCGGTCATAATTTCCATCACAGCAAAACACAATTTACTCAACAACTCTTTGCCGAGCTACTACTGAATCCAATCCTTGCCGCTATGTCTCTACTGGCGTGTTGTTTGACTATACTTCACCACCGTGGTCAGTGCGGATTGATAAACGGGGGCGGGGGGAGGGGTAGTAGTCTTGGTGGCGAGGCACAACTGGTACAGATGTGACCCGCTCCTGAACTCAAGTCGCCAGCGTCACAGGAAGGAATTAATGAATACCAACCACGCAATGGGCGCCCGGCGAGAATGGCGTGTTTATGGCCGCCTTTAAATGCCCCCTGGCGGCGCTTTGATCTGGCGGCGCTTTTTGTCTCGAACGCGTTCGCTTTTTTTTCGGTGACGGTGCAGAGTAATTACCACGGGGTGAATGAAAAAAAATGCGAGTCATGTTTTTCCTTCTTCTTCTGTCCGCTATCATTTCTGCCCAGAGAAAGGGAAGCTAGTAATGAGGCCTAAATTGCAAGCCTGTTGCGTTTGCAAAGATATCTCAGTGGCCATGCTCAACACGTTCGGACGGATAAACATTTTTTTTAGCGGCTCGCATAAAATTCGGGTTTTTTTTCTTCCTTCGGATAAAGAGAAAAATGAAATGCACTGGAGAACAGTCGCAATGTGTCTGGCGCAGAGACGGTGCTTATTTATTGGCGCGGACGGTGAATCCCGCGGTCTAGTACCATTATTATTATTTTACTCCAGACGGAAACGCGTTTTCATTTCTCCTCGGAGAGGCACGTCGGCCATTGTATTCGAGGGGGAAAAAACGCCACGTGTTTATTTTACGGAATGGCCGATTGCATTTCTACGTCGATGCACGCCCTTGCCAATGTGGAACTCAACCATGTCAAGCTATTCATGCTGCTGCTGCAACCAGCGTTCTATGGTGTGACCAGTTTTCTACCTGTGCCTAAACCCCCCCCCCCTTCTCCCTGAAGCCAAACCCAATGTTGGTTACGTCGGCCGCTGAATAATCGTCGCGGTCTTCGCGTCTCGCTAAGCGTATACACGGCACGTCTCGGGGCCCTTACGATGCGTGGTTGCGTGTCGCACACACAAAACCCAACACGGCCGCTCCTTTTGTACGCGCTGTCAATCGCAGCTGCCCAGAGAAACGCCGCAAACGCGTGTCTGTCCGTCGTTCCCTTCTGTCGATCTATCTTGTCACTGAGATTTCTCCGCAACGATGCGGACGATTGATTGTGTGTTACATACTGCATTTGTGTGCTTGTGATTTTTATTTTTAGTCTGGCAAGGACTCGTATGTTAAAGGAGAGGAGGGCCCGTGCCTATCGCGTCTGGGCAGTTCGCCAGCATTGAGTCGAGTGAGCCTGACGCTGCTGATGAGAGACTGCATGTCGAAACCTGGCCCAGAGCTTGCCTCGTGCCGAGCTCAACGCTGCTGAAATAATGATGCACCCACAGGTAGCTCGGGCGATGGGTTGTCTAAAAAAAAATAGATGCTCGCTCACAGCACTTGCCCCAACAGTCTGTTGAGGCTATACTGGGGGATCATTTATCTTTATACTATATATTTAAAACAACTTTTGTTTAACTTTTTTTTATTTTACGATGAGAGACAGACGTAGGAAGGAGAGGCAATGTCTGCGAGCGGATGTGCCCTGGTTGATAATTACCGCATGGGCCAGAGCAGAAAGTCGTACCACCTGAGGTATCAAAATGTTACCAGCACTCTATGTATTCATACGGTCAATCGGAGTGGATTGCTTGATGACCCCCCACTCATTTCAAACGGTTATCACATTATTCACTGTCATTAGCCACGTAGATTAATTATAAGCACGAGAGTGATGCCCACCCCAGGTGGCGCCGAGACAAGTGAGATATTTCGTTTGGGGTCTAAGTGCGATGAGATAGGCTTAGCCTCGGAGGGCTGCGTTGGGTTAGTGGCGCTGTCCGTGGTGCTAACCGACTGCCACTCGCTCGATGCCGATGTCTGCTGATGGCACGACGAGAGGACTTCAGGAGAGAGAGAGAGAGAGTTCGCGTCGTGTTGCTATTCCTCCGCTGTTGAAGAAGCGTAGACTGCAGTGGTTTAATACACGGCCAATAGTTTTGAGTTGTATAGCCACAATCGCACTGTGGCTTGTTTTTAATGTATCTCTCTGCATCTCTGTTTGCCTTTATGTGTCTTCGCGGGTCTCTATGTGTCTAGATGAGTATCTGTGTACCTCCATGAGTTTCTGTGTATCTCTATGTGTCTCTATGGGTATATTTGCATCCCTACGTGTCTCCACAAGTGTCTACGTGTCTCCACGTCGCTCTATTACGGGTTTACCAAATCAGCCCATCGGATTGGGTTTGCGAGGTCACGATCGCACTTCCGTTGGCCTGTCTTGAATTTCTCCACTCAAGAAGGACACGCGTGTGCATCCGACCTGCCGATGTTCTCACGCGGTTGGAAACATCGGCGCAGATGGAGGCCCCCGAAAAATGCTGCGGGTTTCGCTTGGCCTCGCTCAATAGAAGCTGCAGCTTTGTATCGCCTCCCCCTCCGCGCTCTGTTCAAGGGTGCGGCGACATCCACACCAGGGCCGGCAACCAAGAAAATAAACTCGAAGCCAATTTAAATGGAGTTCGCGACCTCCAGATGAACATTCGCCCCCCAATAAACGCCGACGCACAGTCGCCGCGTCTATCCGTGGGTCTTGCATCTGACAAGCCACCCCACCCACGCACTTATCACCCGTCTCTCTGTGTGTCTTGTTCATGTAGGGAGCGGTTGTGTAGCGGTTAGCGCGCTGCTCTGCGAACCCAGAGACAAAGGCGGCCCGGCGTGGCGCTGGTCACCCACCCCCTCGAGTGCCGTACCGACCTTCATAGGTGCTCGCAAACAGCACTCGCTCCTACAGTCTGTTAAGGTTATACGGGAGTTTTTTGTCTTGTGTATACGTCTACCAGTGTGTTTTTCAATTCACCTGGCTACCTTATAATACATTTTGACTACACTGTATATCCGGGTTTTCTCTGGGTCCTCCAGTTTTTTCCCACATGCAAAACACTCATCCTTACATTGAATTGACCGATCTCCCCACTTTCGGCAGCACCCTCATGGAAAGCAGGCTTGAGACTCAGGATTTTTTGGGGTAAATAGAGGGGCATTATTGTCACTCGACTTGCTGCAGTCGTGTTGGCAAATTCTGCCAATTAGGGACCTTTATTATTTCCTGAAGCCTCGCTTCACAGTTTTACTCGTGTTTAGTCATTTGCATGGGATGCTGCCGCGGTGCCGTGGTCATCACACTGGACCTGCGGGTCAAAGGTCGCCAGTTCGAACTCCCGGCGCGGCAGCTGCACAATGGTGCACGTTTCTGAAATCTCCCCGCCTTCCACCCTCCACCCATCTCCGTTCACCCAGCAGTATAACTGGGTAGGGCACAGCCGCTCGGCAGATTGCGTCCAGTGGGATCAAGTGTGGGTACTTCCACCTCTTCTAGAATCCGGAGGAAATCCATTTAGAACGAGGGGAGAACATCCACACACAAAACTCCGAGACAGGAAGGCGCCCCAGTCTGGAACCGAACCTATGCGCTACTGACTGCGACCACCACGCCACCTAGCGCACGAGCTACCGCGTATATTCTCAGCAAGGCGCCGATATCAACCGCAAGCGGAGACAGACCTCTGCGGTGTGAGTCACAAATAACATTCCGTCCGCGGCGAAGCGTTACGTAACGCCGGTGTGTGCTCGCGAGCTCCGCAGCCTGCCCTTTAAGCACAAAGCCAAACACGCTCCGACGGAAAGCATCGCGACTCGTGGTCGTTTTGATCCTCGCTTGGAAATTCGGAAACAAATCTCGCTGCCTCGCTCGCTCGCTCGTTCACGAGCGCGTCTGCACCGCGCCGGAATAAAGCGACGTCTGTGTCGTCTCCCCCCGGTCACACTACAATAACAACAACGACAACAACAACAAAAATGTGTCCGTTATATTCACGTTTATTCCGCACTCTTCGTAGCCAACCGATTCGCACGGTTGGCCACGTGCAGTGCGAGAAAGGTTTCAACGTGGGCCGGTAAATAAATAAAAATACAAGAAAAAAATTCTGAAACAAACACCGAGACATAGTAATAGGTTTTTACACTTTTACCTGGCAGCAAAACTGACAACTTTATACAAGGGATCATGTTTGCATTAACCACAACACTTGCGGTCAAAATGCAAACAAAAAGACAACTCTGATAACACTGGTCAACACACTTTTTCTTGCATAAGGTATTCCAACGGTTTTAAGGTAATTTTGGGGTGCTAATTCCAAATCTGGCATCAGGTTATGTCTATCACATCAGGTTTTTGAGATATCAAATATTGCATTTTCAATAAAAACTGCAGAAGAAAAATATTAAATAAATGTGGATATCTACATAAAATTATATTATAAACACACTATCCTAAAAATACAGCACCATTTGTTTAACACTAAAGCAGTCACTGACTCGCAACAACCTGCAATCATAAGTGACAGAGTTAATTTCGGGTAAAATCAATGAAAATGGGGTATGCCGATAGCATAAAAATGAGATGTGAGCAAATCTGAGATCAGATTTGGAATCAGCACCTTGAAATTAGTCTAAAACAGCTGCAAATGTCCAGGTCAGAAAAAAAACAATTTTTGTTGACCAATGTAATATATGCACTGTCCTTGAAATTGATTGGTCCACACCCGAGACAGCTTTTCTTAGAGCCGAGACTTCAATGTGTTTGGGGTGAAACGGCGGCTTCTTGAGCGGCGTCCCGGTTCCGTGCGTTCGCCGATCCCTTGGTCGGTGTCACGTGGTGGGGTCCAGTGTGGGGCACGACTGCGACCTCTTCCAACACGCGTGCCCAGCATGGAGGAGCGAGGCCACAGCGAAAGGGCCTCCGCGGTTCTTTGGTTCATCCCACACGAAGCGAAGCTCTCCACTGATGGCATCGGTCAAACATCTGAATTACTTGATGTCTTGCTCAATTGTCGATTGCGAGGCATTGGTGCTCAACCTCCCGTTTTCTGCCTCGCAGAGCCAAGTGGTGGAAATTCCACGTTCTTGTGACGGTGGTGATTGTTAGCGTACCAGGACCAAGGTTAACTTACCTGCGAAGTGGTACTCATATTCTTAAAAAATAAAAATTAATTTAGATTTTTTACCTACGTGACTTTACCGAAAAAAACCTACGAATATGAATACTTGCAGTCACGAAAGCTTCAAATCTAGAAGTGCTACTCACTTTATCGACCCTGAAAGGACGATGGGCCAAATCCAACCGCCAAGTAAACTCGCGAACTTCCGGTCGCGAGGCGCTCGCTCTGCCACTGAGCGACGTGACCAGTGTATCCCAACACGGGAACCTCCCGAGAGGAGGCCTTAAGACTCGGCACGGCTTCTTGGGTGAACAATTGTCGTGATCGGCATAGATACTGCCCTGATCAGATCTGCGAACGGAACAAATGGGCTCGGGGCAACAGGGGGTGGCCTGCTAAGAATAGTGACGAAGAGGCGGAAGGGCAGCATGTACTTTCTAAAAATAAATACAATCGAGACAGGACCATCACGATTCGTTAAAAAAAATGTTGTATTAATAATCAATAATGATTTCAGCTTGTAATGCGCCACCGGGTTTATTCGCTCGCTATCGAAGGGAGAGAACGACTCAGAGGCGCGAGGAGAGGGCACAGACGAGCGGGGAAGGCAGCCACGTGGTGATCCGGTGCCAAATAACCCCCCTCCACCCCACCACAAGCTCTGCAGTCCTCTATATATCAAGGTGTTATCGACCATTGTCCGAGTGTTAACATGTGGGGTGATGCGGAGCAGCCAGAAAACCCCGCGTGTGCGAGGGGACAACACTCTATCCCGCACAGATGGAACAGGTGTGGTCCATCTTCTTGGTTCTTTCGGTAAAGTCACGTAGAATGGAAATAATAAAATAATAAAAATAAAACATCATCAAATAATTCTCACGACGTTTCGGCCATATTTGCTGTTACCGCCTTCTCCTGGCGAGCCCAGGGTAACGACTCCTCATCGACGCCTACGGGAAGGGAGTTTCGCAGCAAACATCTGTCTGATCCACCAACGCCAAAAATGTTTAGTTGCCTTCCAATCTTCCTTCGCTTCTGCTGAAAATCCAGAATCGATTGGCGTATTTGCTCAAGACGTGATGACTTGGTTTGGTTGGCTCCGTCGTTGGGTGGTGGAGGGTTATAGTTCACAATTGCCATTATACCAACGCGGCGATCTAACCCAAACACACCGAATAATGAATCACGAATATTGGTCGTTAAAGCCTACGTATGAAGTGTATTGTTGCCCCGTACTACCCCGTGGAAAAATTGTTCTTCTGTCGAGGCAGGTAACGCACTGGGTTGGTGATGGGACAGAGGCTCCGATGGGGTTTGTTTGCAAAGGGCTGATATTTAAAAAATAAATATATATATCATCGGCCACACGTGCTGGGAATTACTCCACCGGGCGTGTGACTGCGGAATGACGATTAAGCAGATGAAACGAGAGCACACCAAGGTGGATGAATTGGGTGGGTGGGTGGATGGGTGGATGGATGGGTGGGTGGATGGATGGATAGGTGGATGGGTGGGTGGGTGGATGGGTGGGTGGGTGAGTGGCTGGGTGGGTGGGTGATGGCTGGGTGGGTGAGTGGGTGGGTGATGGCTGGGTGGATGGGTGGATGGTTGGGTGAGTGGCTGGGTGGGTGGGTGGGTGAGTGGCTGGGTGGGTGGGTGGGTGAGTGGCTGGGTGGGTGGGTGGGTGATGGCTAGGTGGGTGGGTGGGTGATGGCTGGGTGGGTGGGTGGGTGGCTGGGTGGGTGGGTGATGGCTGGGTGGGTGGGTGGGTGAGTGGCTGGGTGGGTAGGTGAGTAGCTGGGTGGGTAGGTGAGTAGCTGGGTGGGTGAGTGGCTGGGTGGCTGGGTGGGTGGGTGAGTGGCTGGGTGGGTGGATTGCTTGCTGCGCCAAGTGTCGCGCGTGAACATTCGCCTCCGCTTGTTGACGCGCGTGTGCACGTTGTGTACGTTGAACTTCTTTCGCACCGTACGTAGCCAACCGTGCTCGTCGGTGGTGCGTGGGCGAGGGTAACACAGAAAGAATTTGCTGGCGCTCCGTCGCACAAGGGGACTCTGCCGCGGTGTGGCGGTCTGGCGGTTTACCCACCACGCTGGACTTCAAATGCAGAGGTCGTCCGCAGAAATGTACCGCCCGGCGATCGCTCGCTCACTCGCTCGCGCCACCGCTGATGTTTAAACACGGGGAAGCCTCCACTCGAGGGAGCTCTACAGAGCCCCTGTTGAGGGTATTTTTGTCTGCTCCTCGACGCTAGCCAGACGTCTGGGATAAGGTGGCGAGTACTATGCGTGCTGGACTTCTTTCGCACCGTACGTAGCCGCCCGTGCTAATCGGGTACGGTTACGGGTAGGCCGTGAGTCACTGGTGAGTAACTGTTTGTCACTCATTTCCCAACGTCTTGTCTCTTCTCACAATTCAAGTTCCTAGAATCAACCCACCCGCGCCTGCAACATGGCTTCGTCCCAGAGGTCGCAATCAGGTACCCGATACCCGTACCCTACCCGTACCCGGCCGGGTACGGGTAGGGTACGGGTATGGCCGGGTACGGGTACCCGTTTGCGACCCTGGTGCGGCCGGGTACGGGTACGGGTAAGGAATCAAAACCAGTTTGCTACCTCTGGTGCAGGTTGCCCCGGGAGATTTATGGAGAAGTCCCCGCGGTAAGCCACGTGACTTCTGTGTGACCACCCCCCACTCTTAATCCCTCCCCCTTTCTCCCAGACGCCCACTTTGAAAACAGACGCTATTCCTCTGTGCAGCTCATACTCTCTCCCTCCCCTATCACCATCACCCTCTCATCTCTGACATCTCTTGGGGCATTCCATCTCCCCCCTACCTCTGCTCATCCTCCTCCCCTTCTCCTGCTGCTCATCTTGAGCCGTGCCACTTTCTTCCTCTCTGTCCGTCTTGGGGCCTTCCGTGTGGGCCTCCCTTTCCCTGTTCTCGTTGCTTTCTCTGTCTGCATTTTGTTCACATCCCTGACTCTACCCTCCCCCCCACCACCCACCCCTTTCCGCGGTGTGTGCTGTATGATACCTCACGTGTACTGAATCTCGCCATTCGATGCATCCGTAGCAATCTCGCTGGGGGGAAGGGATTGATGATAAACCTCGCGTCAACGCGTCCCTTACGCCTCCGCTAATTCCCCTATACCTGAAACTTTCTGTCTCGGAAAGCACCGAAATTAAATAAGTTTAAAGGCAGACTGAGTCGCCACCAGGCACCGTGGGCAACTTTGCTCGCTGCATCTATTTGTGTTTTTTTTTTTTTATCGCCGGAGGCAATTGCATATTTAATGAAGAAATTGATTAAAAAGGGGAATATGAAATATCAGTGAGAATTGTTTTTCCGTTGGGAGGAGGGGGCAGGAGGGGGGGGATAATCCTCCCAGCCCGTGTTAATTTGCGCACAGACAGAGGCCCGGAATGAGCACAGCGCAACGCGTTATAAAGACGCCTCGTGCGTGGGGGAGCAGGTTGACGTCCCGCACGGCGTCCGCCCCCTACTGGGACACCTGGGGGGGGGAAAAAATTAACCCGTAAAAACAAAGTTTTTCACTATAAATCCTTTATAAGCGTGGCGGCTAGAGTCCTCTCGTCCTCTGGCTTGAGATGGCTGCCACCTATGGGTCAGATGATTGTCTGCCACCATTAAGCAATTGGTAATTAAATATTTAAAATGTTCTCCCTAAACAGTGTAAAATTGTGGAAATTTTTTTTCACGAAAATTAATTGTCACGCACAACGAGTCTGTGTGCAAAATGTCAGCTCGATTGGATCACGGGAAGTGGGTTAAAAAAACGACCCAAAGATTTGCAAGGTCGTAAGCAAGCAAGCAAGCACGCAAGCACGCAAGCACGCAAGCAAGCAAGTGAACTTAATATAAAGGATTTAAAAAACGACCGAAAGATTTGCACGGTCGTAGGCGCGCAAGCAAGCAAGTGAACTTAATATAAAGGACTTAAAAAGAGCTTCACATCTCATCGGGATTGCTCCAATTACACTGGTCAACAACAAAAAAACATTTTTTGTGGCCTGGACTTTTGCAGCTGTTTTAGACTAATTTCAGGGTGCTGATTCCAAATATGATCTCAGATTTGCTCTATGACATCTAATTTTTATGCTATCGGCATAGCCCATTTTCATTGATTTTACCCGAAATTAACTCTGTCACTTATAATTGCAAGTCGTTGTGAGTCAGTGACTGCTTTAGTGTTAAAATATGGTGCTGTATTTTTAGAAAAGTGTGTTTATAATATGATTTTATGTAGATATCCACATTTATTTAATACTTTTCTTCTGCAGTTTTTATTGAAAATGCAACATTTGATATCTCAAAAACCTGTGATAGACAAAAACTGATGCCAGATTTGGAATCAGCACCCCAAAATTACCTTAAACCAGTTGGAATACCTTATGCCAGAAAAAGTGTGTTGACCAGTGTTATATATGGTTTAAAAAATATATTCTGATTCAGTTTCGCCGCACTCGCTGGCGGCGAGCTGCGGCCTCGGGAAACGAATTGCCGGCGCGTGTGAGCGAAACGTCGCAACACCGTCGTGGCCAACAACAAACAACAACAACAAACAACAACAACAACCACGGCCGAGTGGCACGATCAGCCGTACACGGCTTGACTCCCTGCGCCAAATCAACTTGGGTGAGATTTGGGCTGGCAGCAGCTGCCGCCGTCACCGCCGCGCTTTCTCGAGTGGGGTCCGCGTGTGGCCCCGAGGTCTCTCCCATCGATCGCTGAGAGATCCTCAACGCGGCGGCGATGGCTATCGCTGGGATTTTGGGGGGATTCGTCGATGCAGCCGAAGGGGTGATGGCCCAGCAGCGGAGTGTTTGTCTTCGTTACCTCTGTGACTTTTGGATGGCTGATATTGGGAGCGTTTTCCCCCGCATTGCGGTTAAATGACCCAGTAACACATTTACTAACGATAAAAAAAACACTCCAGCCAAAAGTTCTTTAAGCGGAGAGAGACTCGATAGGGCTTTGTGAAATCCGATTAGCCGTGGCTAATGCTGGACGTATTTGCCTCAATCAAGCTGATTTGTTCTCGTATGTCCAAGGCTGTCTTCCCTTGCTGTCACGTCGGAGTGATCTCCTGCGGCTCAGATGGACATTGAGGGCACTGGCACTTATCCCCTGGCTGAGCCAGTGGTGGGAATTCCTCGTTTCCATAGTGTGGGGGGGGGGGGGGGGGGCAGACTGTCCATCAATAAAATCAATGTTGACTTCCCCACAAAGTAGTACCGCACTCAATTTATCGACGCCAATGGGATGATGGGCTGGGTTTACCCCCCTCCTCCGCCACCCTTGCCAGGATTTCAACTTGCAACCTTCCGATTGGCTCCGCCGAAGCCGCCGAGCCACGTGGCCGGATCGCCTCTGGCTGTCCAGCTCGGTGTTGTGGTCGTGCACGCGGAGAGAGGGGCAAAGCGGTGGGCGTAGCGATTTACCAACGGACGCAATGGACCCACTCGTAGTGCCTGTGGCTGAATGTTCAAGATTCAGCCGGGCGGCGGTGGCTATGCGCGTTGGCCTGTGATCCAGTGCCGTGAAGACCGTGCTGCAAAGTGTGGACGAAATCTACATCTGTCCCATCCATATGGGGGATAGAGTATTGCTCCCTCGCACACGTTGATTTTCTCCAGTTTCCTCCCAATTAACTTGTCGTGTGAAAACATGCGAATATACTGTGTATGGCTATATATGTGTTCACATCCTATGTGGGGAGCGGCAGTGTAGTGGTTAGCGTGCTGCTCTATGGACCCCGGCAACCCGGATTCGATTCCCGCTCACGGCCCACACCGGTGACGGATATCTGAACCGGTCCTGGGCCTCCCCTAGGTCGGCTCCGCCTCAAATGAGTACCTGGAGCGGTGTGTAAACATGGCCACTGGTGAGACAAAGGCGGTCGGGTGTGGTGCAGGTGACCAACTCTCTCCTGTATCGTTCTGGCCTTCATGGGTGCTCGCTTAACGACACTTGCCCCAACAGTCTCTTAAAGGCTATACGGGGGACCTTGATCTTTGTTTGGTTATATATACGCGCTTTTGTGTGTTTGCAGATTGTTGCGAGCTGCAGTTTGCTTGTATGACGCTACTCTACAGGAGTGAATTCATGGTTGCGCCAAAGCTTGTTGCTACTCAATGCCGACAAGACCGAAGCCATCTTCATCAGCCCCCCTCTGCATTTTGCTAAAATTGGTTCGCCTTTGTTGATTGATGGTCACGATGTCTGTCCCACACGGGAGGTCAGAAACCCTGGTGCTCAGTTTGACCAGTCAGTATCCTTTGAGGCACCATATATCTAAGGTGGCTAAGAAATATTGCCAGAATGCGTCGCTTCCTGTCACCTGCTGACTTGGAGAGACCGGTCCATGCTTTTGTGTTGTCCCGACTCGACTACTGCAACGCCTCACTGGCTGGGATACCGAGCAGAGTACTGGGCAGACTCCAGCTTTTTTTATTGTTTTATATTTATGTATTATTTCCCTTCTACGTGACTTTACCGAAAGAACCAAGAATGAGAATCCCTGCAGTCACGAAAGCTTTAAATCAAAATGAAAAGACTCCAGCTTGTTCAGAATGCAGCTGCCCGAGTGCTTACACCACGTGCACCGTTCCGTGAGTACATTACACCGGTCCTCTTATCCCCTCATTGGCTACCAGTCAAATTCCGAGTGGATGTTAAGATGCTGCTATTCACCTATGAAGCTTTGAAAGGGCTCACCCCACATTACTTGCAGGAACTAACGCATTTATATATTCCATCAATGGCCCTTAACATCTTCTGATCTCCAACTGCTCAGCACTCCCAGGTCTACAGGTTGCGCTCTTTTGGTGATCGCCGCTTTTGTTATCGTGGCACCCAAGCTGTGGAACGCCTCGCCACTTGAAGTCAGGGCAGAGTTGGTAGATATATTCACGTCTGCTTGGAAAACCCATCTCTGTCAAGTGGCCTCCCCCCTTTAGTTTGGTCGGTTGCCCCTCGGTTCTGTTCTTGTTTCCTGATTTTCATGCGTTGCGCATTGGGATCCTATCATGGAACGCCGCATTATACATTAGAATTATTATTATTCTCCTACTATACGAACACCACTGCTTGCCAATGCTATTAGCATGGGATTTTCCAACCGATTGCCGACGTGTACATTCCCCGGTGTGTGAGAGCACAGCTTTAGCCCCCCCTCGTGGTGAATGTCTCCCTGAACCCGCCAGCGACGTGACCCGGCGTGACACCGCCGCCTGGTAAGGCGGGCAGGGTCAGAGAAGAATGAATGGCAAGGGTTTGTTGAGTGACCAGGCCTGAATTAGCGATTGTGTGAGTGTGCTGAGAGGGGAGCGGTTCGCGCGCGATGCTACGACTCGAGTTCGATTCCCGCTCACGGCCAACACCGGTGACGATTTTCTGAGCCGGTCTTGGACCTCCCCTAGGTCGACTCGGCCTCAAATTAGTACCTGGCGCGGTGTATAGTAAACTGGCGAGACTAAGGCGGTCGGACGTGGTGCTGGCCACTCACCCCCTCGTGTGCCGTGCCGGCCTTCATAGCTGCTTGCTCACAGCACTTGCCCCAACAGTTTGACGCCATACGGGGGACATTTGTCTTTGTGTGCGGATTAGCGCATTGCGCTATGAACCCAGCGACCCGAGTTCGATTCCCGCTCACGACCAACAATGGGTGATGAATGTTTGAACCGGCCCTGGACTGTCTCTAGGTCGACTCAGCTTCAAATGAGTACCTGTTGCAGTGTTTAAAAATCAATATTGGGGAGACAAAGGCGGTCGGGTGTGGTGTTGACAACCCCACCCCCAATGCCGGCCTCCATAGGTGCTCACCAACAGCACTTGCCCCAACCGTCTTTGAAAGGCTGTACGGGGCATCTTTGTCTCTGTTGTGTCGTATCTCTTTAACCGCATGGCCGATTGGTGGTGACAATGTTGGAGTTGGCACTGCATTAATTATGACATAACATCGGATAATTAGAGGATTTAATTGCACTCAAAAGCTAGATAGCGAGGCAGCCACTGATCCGGAGAATAACTGTGATTTGTGAACCTCATAACACAAGGTGGGGGTGGGGGTGGGACCCCACTCCTTCTTTGATGAAATATGCATGGAACTCTGAAATGTTCACACACTCACCCTTCATAGCAGTGGTATCATCTCCAGCCCCAGTGTCAAGAAACGAGGGAAATGGGTCTGCAGAATTGTTTTTTTTTAAAGAGCTAAAGGCACAGCCCCGCAATCGTTTACTCATGCCGCCGCTGGCAGAAGGGGCCCACGTTCGAGATACCTCCTCCTAAGTGGGAATTTGGCCTACTCTTCCATACTGATCAGAGGTCTGGAGCACGCACACTTTACGCCACTCGCCACCGATAGACTGAACTAAAATGAGCATTCTCTGGAAGAACGTAATCAACCAGGTAGGGTGTTGACTGTTATGTTAGCCGACTCTCTGTGTTGTATTGCATTTTATTTCTAAGTATACTAGGTTTGTTGTTTTATTTTAGTTATACCTGATGAGGATTGCTTGTGTCGCAATCGAAACGTCGTATGCTATTATTTAATTTATTATTTTCTCTTTATACGTGACTTTACCGAAAGAACAAAAGAGCAATTCCTGCAGTCGGGAAAGCTCCAAATGAAGTTTAAAATTAAGCTATTTATAACTGACCAGGTAAGACCCACTGAGCTACTCGATAGCTTATTTTTCATTAGCGGCCTGACTATCTCAGATGATAGCTCAACGAAGTGGCACAGCACGTGGACATTTACAGCAGCCAAATACTCTAAACGCGTGTTGATGATAAATGTGGAGGGGAAAACCGGAGGTCCCGGAGGAAAATCCACGCGACTACGTGGAGAGAGAGCGTTCAAACTCCAAATCTACAGGAGCAGGCGTCAGGGTCGGGATTAAACCCGCAACCTCCTGCACACCAGGCGAGGTAGTTAACATCTCGCCACCGCGGCGCCCGGACTTTGGTGTACCCGGTGCTTCATTTCAGCCGCAAACATTCCGGGACGATGTTGTTGCGGGAATTATTTTGGCACCCTGCCATCATCCATCTCTAATGATAATAATGATAGGGGTTTTCCACTTTTATCTGGCAACAAAACTGAAACCTTTTTACGAGGATTCATGTCTGCATTAACCACAATACTTGCAGTCAAAATGCTAACAAAAAACACACTATGATAATATATGCATTGTCCTTGAAACTGATTGGTCCACACCAGGGGACGGCTTTCTTTTGAGCCTCGACCCAATTGGTGCTCGACCAGAGGACGCCAAAAGGTTTCCGTTTTGTTGCCAGAAAAAAAAGGGGAAAAACCCTATTATTATATTTTGGTACTGGCAAAGGAGGTCTAATGATGTAGATGATCATCCATATCACCGCCTTACGAAGCTGTTCGTACAATTATTATAAGAACGTAGGGTACAATAATATCGGCGTACTATGGGTGGGCGTGTATTATAGTCGAGTTGAGGAGTCGGAAACTTGCGGCAACGGAGCCGCGTGCGGCTCTTTAAGGACTGCTCCGTGCCGTCGTTTATTAAGGACCACCACCGTCTCGTATTCACCACGTTGCATTGCGGCTCTTCAAATATTGATGGCTTTTTTTTATTATCGAATTCGAAAAAAATTGCCCTGCTTGTTATTTTGGGTTGCCGACCCCCTGGACGAGTGGCAGTGACTTGCTTTTGACAGTTCGCTAAAACTACAAGCGAGCCGAGCGGCAGTCTGGACAATATTGGGTGAGAAATTAAGCCCTGAGTTTACTCACCCATACTGTTGGGTGGACAGAGGCGGCGGTAGGTGGGTTTAAGAAATTTGTGCCGTTGATAAACTGCTGCACCAGGGGATGGAATCGAACCGCCGCACTGCGGATCGCAAGTCCACTGTGCGAACCAATACACCGCGGCGGAGAGAATATTCGTCCAAAAATATAAAGAGGATGTAAAAAAGGTGTCAGTTTTGTTGCCAGATAAAAGGGTAAAAAACCAATTATCATATTTTGCTACTGGCAAAGGAGGTTCCAATGGTGTAAATGCTTACTCCGAGCTCTTATACTCTGATGGTGCATTGTCTTTGAGTTGTGCGCCTTTTGGCGTCATCTGGTCCAACCCATGTGAGACTAGGCTCTAAGGAAAGCTGTCTTGGGTGTGGACCAATCAACTTCAAGGACAGTGCATATATTATCAGAGTTGTGTGTTTTTTGCATTCCGACTGCAGGTATTGTGGTCAATGCAAGCATGACTCCTTGTAAAAAAAGGTGTCAGTTTTGTTGCCAGATAAAAGGGTAAAAAAGCAATTATCAGGATGCACATGTGAAGGTGTACTGTTGGATGAGGACATCCCCTACGCGCGCGGGTCGTGGCGGTTATTGGACCTTAATTCACCCTACGCTCGTCCGTGCGGATTCGTGAAGGCAGGGACCCATAGATGTGGTTGCGTAGTACAGTACAACAACAAAAAATGTATCTCTCTCTCTCCCTAACATGCCCTCTGCTGCCCACAGTTATGTGTGTGAGGTTTTAAAAGAAGGGAGTAATAAAGTAATAAAGTCACCATACTGATCCTACATTGCGCGCGGATCTCCGAGCCAAAGCTACAAACCAAGGCACGAATTGACGCTCGCGCGGCTGGGCCAACGTTCTCCCCAACAGCAGCAGCAGCAGTGGAGGAGGAGCAGGCGAGTAGAGTGAGTGCTTTATTAAAGTTCACAGTCAAATCTCTTGGTCAATGTACACGCTCGGTTGTCGTCACGATAGCGCAGCGGTTCTTGTTTGTTTTTTGCATAGTTTCGTCATCGTTATAATCATCATCATTATTCTCGTTACATGAAGACCACAAAAGCTTTCATTTGAACCAGGGCTCGAAGTGTAGGCCTTTCACCACCGCCCACCCGCCCCCTGCCACCCCCTTAAAAAAAAACGAATTCCCCGGTCCTTTTGCGAATGTCGTCGGCATGGCGTGCTCGTCCCGAGAACGAGGAGACGTTGATTTAGTTTTTTTTTGTTTTAAAGGGGAGAGGGCGATCCGTGACCCGCGCCAACCACCGCCTACCCTTCGTGAACCCCGGCAATCAAAACCCTCGAGCCCCCCCCACCACCAACCCCCTCTCCCGCCCGCCCGTCTCCCGACCGCGTGGCGCAGCGTCGTCGTCCCCGCGTTTGTCACGTCATTCAACGTCCCCCTCCCTCCCTTCTCGCCACGCACCGGGCAGCTCCCCTTGGGGAACTGAGCAAGAGAAGCTCCCCGCTGCGCGCGAGACGCCCCGACCCGTTCCCTGTGGGTCGCAGCCACCCGCGTTAGCGACGTTACGCTTCGACGGTAGAATAATTCCGACGCGCGCGGTTGGGTTACGCGCGCGGGTTGGGTTACGGGCGAAATAAAGTTGCTTTGTTCGGTGAGTTGCTTGGCTTCGAACGGCTGTCGCGCACCACCCCCGACCGCCGGCCCATCGTCGTCGGTCACTTTTAACTCTTGGCCTCGACGGACGCGGCCGTCACCGCGGCCGGCGCCGCCTCCACGACGAGCACGTCTCCCTCGGCGGTGGCCGCTCCCTCGCCCTCGCCGTCCTTCAGGGAGCGCCGGTAGCTGCACGGAGAGGAGACGGGTTAGAGGAGGGAGAAGGGGGAGTAGGAGGAGGAGGGGGGGGAGAAGGGGGAGGGAGGAGGGGGAGTAGGAGGAGAAGGAGGAGGAGAAGGGGGAGGAGGGAAGAGAAAGAGGAGGAGGAATGGGGAGAAGGAGGAGAAGGAAGAGGGCGGTGGAGGAGGAGGAGAAGGGGGAGGAAGTAGGAGGAGAAGGGGGAGGAAGTAGGAGGAGAAGGAAGAGGAGTGAGAGAAGGGGGAGGAGGTAGGAGAAAGAGGAGGAGGAGGAGGAGGGAGGAGGTGGATGAGGAGAAGGAGGAGGAGGTGGATGGAGGAGGATCACGCACACGCACGGATTCTACCGCGGCGCTCTCGAACGAGAGAATTTAACGGCGGATGCTCGGGGAGGCCTTCGTCTCAGCCAGCAGTGGATTGATCATGGCCGATGACGGTGGTGGTGCCACGGGGCAGTGCACTGCGCTGTCAACCTGGTGACCTGAGTTCGATTCCAGGCCACGTCCACCATCAGTGGCGAGCAATAACGACGCCGGTTGTACCCCCCCCCCCTGTCACACCCACCCCACCCAGTTCACTTCACCAATCCACACTGACCAGTGTGGTGAAGTATGGTCAGACAACCGCCATGAAGAGGTGGCTTGGAGAGGTCGTCATCCAGCAGTGGAATCGAATATATATTGAAAATATGTGATTCTGCATTGGCAGCGGTGCATAAACAGAGGAAATAAATATATGGGCATATATTTACAAACAAGGATAAGTACATACATGTGTTGCATGAACGTGTTTTAATTTAGGGGGCAGTGCTTTTCACAAATGTGTTGATTTTTGTTATTCGTGCAAATAGATATATTTTACCTAGCCCAGGGCAACATAATGTTTTTAATTTTAAAAAATTAATTGTAGCAAAAAAAAAATAACCAGCTCGGCATTTAAACTGAATGCATTATGCATGAGCAATAATACACATTTTTGGAATAATTCGAGCTAAGTGGGGCTTGGGAATGAGATATTTGTTCTGCCGAGTGGCGCGAGGCAGGGCGGAGGTGCAGATTCGTTTCTCTCGCGCGCCTCTTCGTGCCCTACCCTCTCGGCTCTTCTGAAAGAATATTTTTGGTCGGCTATACACAAGGGTCTCGATGCGCGTGTGTGCGTGTATTCACGTGTACGGTGTGAAAACATCGCCACTGGGGAGACAAAGGCGGTCGGGCGTGGTGCTGGCCACCCACTCGCTCGTGTACCGTTCCGGCCTTCATAGGTGCTCGCTAACAGCACTTGCCCCTACAGTCTGTTAAGGCTATACGGGGGATCTTTGTGTGTGTAAAGTGTTTGTGTGTGGGGAGCGGTAGTGCAGTGGTTAGTGCGCTGCGCTACGAACCCGGTAACCCGGGTTCGATTTGCGCTCACGGCCAACACCGGTGATGATTATCTGAACTGGTCCTGGGCCTCCCCTCGGTCGACTCAGCCTCAAATGAGTATCTGGTGCGGTGTGTAGATATCGCCATTATGTAGACACCGCACCAGGTACTCATTTGAGGCTGAGTCGCCCTAGTGGAGGCCCGGGACCGGTTCAGATAATCGTCACTGTTATTGGCCGTGAGCGGGAATCGAACCCGTGTCGCCAGGTTCGTAGCGCAGCGCACTAACCACTGCACTACCGCTCCCCACACACAAACACTTCACACACACACACGGACACACGAGTGTGCACACATGAAGTGCCCTCCACACTGGCCCACGCAAAGCCCGGGGTGAACTTGAGCAACAGTAGCCGCATTAAAGGGCAGCGCAACGCTTTGCAGCAGTGACCCATGGCAGTGCTTGGATCGCAACGTTGCCACGAGATCACTGATGGAGGTCACACGCTCTGACTCGGTTCACCGCCAGGTCGGACGTGAGGTCAACTTAATTGTTGCGTATACAATCGCAGGTGAGCCAATTGGCTCGGAGACCACAGCGTCGAGCCAGACCGCTGAGATCGTGAGTTCGAATCCGGGGGTTTCAGCCAATGCCTGTGATCAAACTGAGGTTTGAAATGCAGTGAAGTTTGATAGTCTGAGCACGGTCACCAAGAAATGCTAAGAAAAAAAACGATGACATTTAGCTTCAGTTCTGCGTTTAATTTGGCCAAATTCCATCTCTGATAATTAAATTAGCGGTGTGATCGTCACGCGACCAATATTACTCTGGTTGTACAGCAGAGCGGATGGAAAAATCATGCTTCCCCCCCCCCCGCTCCCCCCTACTGTAAGGACCACAGACCACTCAAAGCAGCGAGCTCAGAGGTAGCTCTGTTATGTCCGCTTCCGCGAACCATTCTCTAGAAGATACGTCTCAAGGACAAGCGTAGGGGCCATCTCCGCTGGTTTCAAGCGAAGTGGTGGGCCACGTGCAGCTCACAGGGTAAATCCTAATAAATTAATACTCTTAGTTCTTTCGGTGAAGTCACATAGGTAAAAAATTAAATTAAAATTAATAAAACATTTTTTTAAAACACAAGACGGAAGCTTGTGTTGCCTCCGAAACGTCGTGATTTTATTGTTTTTATTTTTTATTAATTTTAATTTAATTTTTACCTACGTGACTTTACCGAAAGAACTAAGAGTATGAATCCTTGCAGTCACGAAAGCTTCAAATCTAGAACTAATAAATTAAACTCAAACCGTCTGCCGTAGATTCCCCCAGGCCCCGGTGTAGGCGGGCTCTGTTGGAGTGGAACCTACTTGAAGATGCGGATCAGCTGGCCAGTTCCACAGCAGCCCAGGAAGAAGTTGACGCAGAACATGTTGATGTTCTTGGGGATGATCACGAAAGAGTACCGTGACCACAGGAACCCTGCACATGCACAAAGGAACCATCGCGTCACTATTGGTACGAACGTAGCAGGAAGGGCCTGGGTTCGATTCCCGACTCGGGCGGCTTCGTGTGGTGTACCGAGTTTGCGTGTTCTACCCCCTGTTCCGAGTGGGTCTCCACCGGGTTCTTGTGTTTCCTCCCATAGATGATAATAATAACAAACTTGGACTGTTGTAACTGGTGTTGGCTAAAGCATACCCAATGCTGAAACATTACTTGCAAAATTACCCGATTGGGATTACCCCCCTCCCCGCCCCCGCCTACTGCGAAAGCTTGGCTGCCCCCACCTGAAACATTTTCTTGAGACTCAATGAGTCTTTCCCGGGGTGAACAAGCTTAGTCAAATAATAACGAAATAATAATTAAATAAAATGGGGGCTTGGGTAGAGAACTCGTGGCTGGAAGGAACGGCGGAGTGGCGGCCGAGGGATGGAGACGCTTCCACAGAGGACGTCAACTCGACAGGACACTTTCTTTCTTTATATTTATTCAGCTCACGTTTCTCCAACCGTGCGAACGCTTTTGTCATCAACCAGCGCATTGCTCTCCCGATCAACGCGCTGCGCGCGACCACATTTTCCGCGTCGTTTTTTTTGCTGTTTGTTAAATATTTCCAAGCACGCGCGGCACACGCGTGCGCGTTTTTGTTGTTGCTGCGATGCTTTCAACAGTTGCCTTGCCATTGTGTCTCGACGTTTCTGGACCGCGTAAGGACGGCGCGCATAGCCCCGCAGATCCCGCCAACGTTTAGCCAAACGCGACGGCACCTCCGATTGGCAATGGTTGGCTACGCGCGGTGCGAAAGAAGTTCAACGTGCGTGGAGTAGCGGCCGGTGCACGGGGGGGGCAGCTTTGGTGAAGAGCCGGTGTTTGGCTGCGTGCAATGAACAGCTCAAGTGAACTCTGGCCACCGCGTTTTCCTGTGCGAGTGAGTCTGCGTAAAAGACGCGAAGCGTCTAAATGAAGTCCTGGTCGTCGCTCCCGGAGCTTATCTTCCGATTAGCACGGCTGGCTACGTACGGTGCGAAAGACGTTCAACGTACATACATAGAGGTGGTGGCAGCCTTAGGTGGTGGTGGTGGGGAGGGGGGGTGGTGATGATGATGATGAATATTTGAAGCCAGGATGGGCCTTACCTGAGAGCCCCAGCACTGAGTTCTGGTACAGACTGAGTTTCTCAGCTGGTCGTGCCATGTCCGCCATGCCGGCAAACACCAGCCCCTGGGCAAATGGAGAGAGACAGAGGGGGGCATAGTGACACGGCGTTCTAGCACTGGGACAAGACAGACCACCTCACCACCCACGTGTTCCACGGCGCACCGAAAGAACGAACTGCCATGCTGCTTGAGTACAAAAACAAAGATCCCCCACCGCCTTTAAACGGGGCTGTTGGGGCAAGCGATGTTAGTGGGTGCCTGTGAAGCTGGCAACGGCACACGAGGGGGGGGGGGGGCGGGGGGGTGCCCACATCCCACATCCCACGCCGTTTTGTACGGCTTCTTTGAAATGTAGTTTTGTTTAGACCTCTGAGTGTGAATCCTGATCGTTTGATTGCATCTTTCTGCGGTGTGATTTGAACAACAACAAACAAAATCTCCACCTATGGAATTGCTGTTTTGTTGTGTGTTTAGTTCTGGCAGCTGTAGGGGGGGGGGGTTATAACTGCCAGCGATGAAAATGTAAGAATGCCAAACACATAGCTTGAGTGCTAAATAAAAATACTGATTTGTTGTTGTGTTAACAGTGGTGTACCAAAAACAATTACCAAACAAAAATGCGAACACGTTTGTCAATAACGCCGTGGCCTTATAAAGTCACGTGTATATATATAATAGGTGACGTTTCAGGCAATGTCCCTTCTGCAGAGCATTTAGAGAGACCAGAGAGGTCGAACGGGAGCTAAAGGAGCCTCTCCTGATGAACACTGCGCTGTGGAATGAACCCTTAGCGATACGCTCTCGTCCGCTTCACACAGGGAGTCAATGATCCCGTGATGTCATTCGTAACAAAGTTGGCGTCACGGTCCGAATTATAAATTGTGCTCCCAATTTGACTGAATTGGGTAAAACACCACAGAATTGACACCGCGTCTGGCTGTGCGCCCTCCGTGGTGGCACACGCACAGCATGACTTTCCAAGAGCATCAATGATGTCATTTGATGTTTAGCTACGTTCAGAGATTGTCCACCATGGCATGGTTAAATGGCAATGTGGATCACACCACCCCGCCAGCGTGCGTGAATGTGCGATTCGTGCGGTGCACACACGTACCCATTTCACCGTTGGGCCCCAGAAGAAGACTGTTTTGGGACCTAAAAACACAACATTCACAAGTTTCATTAATTTGGCTTTTTTTTTACTGATTATATAACTGTTAACTGAAAATGTGCACGATTTTACTCATCAAACGACACAAATATTTGCATGTGGATATTAAGTACTTTAATTAGTTACAATATGTACAAGCAACTATAATGTACTGATAAAAAATAAACTTCATTTTGTGATAGCAAGGAGGCCTTCATCCAGCAGTGTATTTATGGTTAATGATGGTGGTGATGGTGATGATTGGTATCAACTATCGAGTGAACGTAAACTTACATTTGATAATACACGGTGTGGGTAAAATATCTTCACATACAAAACCATGAAGAAAAAAACTGTTTGTAAACGGCAAAGAGAATCTTTCCGTTATCTCTTACTGGGAATTGAATTATCGAGCAGCAACCACCCACGTGAGAGAAAAGTATCGGCACAAAACCCTGGCAGGGAAAACGATGTGGGTTGGGCACGTCCTCAGATGTGAACGCTTGACGATAGAAGATCCAGGGATGTTGGGAGAGAGAGAGGGTCCAAGAGGAAGGGAGATGAAGACGCTATCTTCTTAGTTCTTTCGGTAAAGTCACGTCGAAGGGAAATAATAAAAGAATAAAAATAAAACATAATAAAATATTTCTCACGACGTTTCGGCTACAACACAAGCAGCCGTCATTCTTCACCTGAGGACGGCTGCTTGCGTTGTAGTCGAAACGTCGTGAGAACTATTTTATTATGTTTTATTTTTATATTATATTATTTCCCTTCTACGTGACTTTACTGAAAGAACCAAGAAGATGAATCCCTGCAGTCACGAAAGCTTTAAATAGGAAGATGCTACTTTGACGACTTGAAGAAAAGGAGATGGAGGGGGAGGGGCTAACAATTAAATGAGTAATCAAGCTCAAGAGGGAGTTGTGCCAAATATCTGCCATTTGGCAGAGGACTAACGTAAGAAATCTTGAATTAAAGCTTTCGTGACTGCAGGAATTCATATTCTCGTGTATTTCGATAAAGTCACGTAGATAGGTTCAAAGAAAAAAACAAAAACTTTTCTTGAAGACGTGTTGCGATCGAAACGTAGTTCAATCTAGATTTGAAGTTTTCGTGACTGCAGGGTTCTTTCGGTAAAGTCGCGTAGGTATAAAATAAAATAAATTAAATCACGACGTTTCGGGCGCAACACAAGCGTCCGTCATCAGAATGGGACAACCATAGTAATAAACAATTTCTGAAGTGGGCAAAAAAAACTCACTTTCTTCAGCGATTGCCCACTTCAGCAATTGTTTCTTGATGTGGTTGTCCCACCTGATGACGGACGCTTGTGTTGCGCCCGAAACGTCATGATTTAATTTATTTTATCTTATACCTACGTGACTTTACCGAAAGAACCAAAGAGTACGAAACGTAGTTTTTTGTTATTTTTATTATTATCTTTGAACCTATCTACGTGACTTTACCGAAAGACCCAAGAATATACCTAACGTAAGATTTTCTAATATTTCGATTATTGCATCAGAGAACAAACAAACAAAAAAGGACTCAGAAATGTCCTCAATCCAAAAAATGCAGCCTGTCTTGAAAAAACCAACACAATCAAAGATTATCGCCTGGACAAAACTGGCTTTGCTAGAGAACGCCTTCCTGCCTCGCACCAACCGGAACAGCTGATTTAGAACATTTCAATTCCTTCATCGTAAAACAAAGAACAAAAGAAACAACCCCCTCAGGAATGTCTTCAATCCGAAAAATGCACCCCTTGTCCTGAAAAAACCCCCCACAAAAATCTAAATGCTTTTCTCCGGACCAAACTGCCTTTGCTACAGATGTCTTCACGCCTTGCGCGAACCGGAACAGCTGATTTCCTTTCCAGGTAAAACTTGACCCGCCTGACGGCAGGCACTTGCCCGCTCAAACTAGAGTCCGGGTTCAAGGGGGCTCCTGGGGTAAGATTAGAACTTGGCTTTGTTTCAAAAGATTTTTTTTCTTTCCGAATTCCAAAGTTCACGCGCAGCGAACCGCTCTTGCTTCCACCACCCGGACCACGTTGGTGGCAGCCGGCAGCTGAGTAATTGTCACCGCTTAAATTGGCACAAAGGGGGGGGGGGCAGCAGTTAGCTGCTGATGAAATGTCTCGGAGGTCTAATGATTTATGATTTGAAGGGCAAGTGACATTTCCATTGTGCGAATGTTAAAAACGTTAATTTTTCCATTTTAATCGATACATTTTTATTACGCTTTCCTAATAGGACATTTTTTTCTGCAAGAGTCACATTTAGCAGAAATGCCACGCATTGATGTAGTTTTTTTTTGCTTTCTTGCTACGTGATTACGAGAGCTATTCTCGGCCAAATGGGATTTGTTCGTTCTACACGAGCAGCAAATGGGGATATTTTGCACCCCATGTTTTGCAAGATGAGAATCCTCAGCTTTTACTTTTAAACTCCCGCGCCGGGGCAATTTCCTCGCAAATTATCTATTTTCATTCGGGAAATCAAATCCCATTGTAAAACTGACGTTGCTCAATTTCGTTTTCTGCTTTCCTGGAAATGAAATTCACAAAGGAAACGCGTGCGTGCGTGCGTACGTACGTGCGTGTGTGGGTGTGTGAGTCGGTATGTACGTATGGTGTGTGAGTCGGTATGTACGTATGGTGTGTGAGTTGGTGTGTACGTATATGTGCGTGCGTTTCCGATTGCTTGGAGCTTTCGTAGTTGAGCTCCACAGCTCTCCGATTTGTTTTCGGGTCGTGCCGCGTGTAGTTCGGCGTGGCGTCCGTAGTTTTGCTCCGCGCCCCGGGAGACTTTTGCAGGAACTGAGTTACCCGCAGAACTAACTCATTTCCTGAAGAAGCTTCCAGCAGGTCAAGCGAAACGTCGGACATCACGCCGAAGAACCCTCGAAAACGCGTCGGAGAGGACTTATACGCTGCTTGTACGCAATGTCAATTGTAAAATCTGCACGGATAGCAAATTTGTCAGACAACCAAAATGCAAAGTAGCCGTCGAGCAAAAACGGTCACTGCAGCGCGCACTTTGAGATTCTCTTCTGTGACCGCGTGGAACGCTCTTCCTTCCAATATCAGGAAGCCACTGGAGCTGTCCGCTTTTAAATCATCAAGATTGAAAACTAATTTCTTTAGATCTGCGTTTTGTCTTTAGTTGTCCTTCCCCCGCACCTCCAATTCGCACGGTTGGCTACGTCCAATGCCAAAAAGGTTCAACATACATACATTCATACAGAATATGATGACAAGACAGATGACAAGAGTCTGACGGTATTCATGAGAGTCTCATGGATCCCGCTGTACTCATCAAATCCGCGGTTCCCAATTAAAGTGAGCGTTGGCGTTGTCTGTTCTTCCTGAGTTTATTAATCTCTCAACATTTATAAGCTGACGAAATAGTAACGGGATACAAGAGTAAATCATAATTTAAAAAAACAGCATAAATTATTTACTGTCGTGGCAATCCACTGCTGGATGAATGCCACCGCTACGGTGTCAGCCATGGAGGTTACTCGACCATGCTTCACCACGCCCGGTCAACACAGGGCGAGTCTGACCCAGGACCGGATCAGCAATCACTCAGTCACTCGACCGTTCATGTCGCCGCGTTCATAGCACAGCGTGCGAACCACTATGTAAACGTTTTGACAGTAATTAAATTAATCGCAAAAATCTGAAGTCAAGGAATTAATAAATTGCGTAAACTTGTCCGAATATTTGCTGTTGTGGGGCTATGCTTTTTGAACACGCAATTATCTTTGGCAGTTTGAGAGTAGCACATTTAATTAATATCGTGACCACATAGCCCTTGGTTTCACGAAAACATCGCGACCCAATTAGAGATGGTTAATAAAGGAGTTGAGCCGTGGTGGCAGTGGTTGGCACGACTCGCTGTGATCCCGGCGAACCCGAGTTCGATTCCCAACCACGGCTAACATCGGTGGCGAGTGATATCACAACCGGTCCACACCTTCACTAACTCGCACTGACCAGTGTGGTGAAGTATGGTAAATAAAAACCCAGTGACCAACACGACCTTCACGCATTGGTGGATTGAGAATTGTCTAAAATGTTATTAATTATTTATATATATATAATTTACATTTTTTTTTTATTTTGCAGAGCCGGACTTTTAAATTCCTCATGATGGATCTGGACATTGTGCATTTGCTGCGTGACAAATGCACTCTCGTCATTCCATATTAACGAGACATTTACGCAGAACACAGCTCACAGACAATGCAATCATCGTGAGCATGTATCGACGCACGCAACGGGTAGAAAAAAAAACGTAATAATGCAACACTCCACCCTGGTCTATCAGTCAATTCAGATCTTTGAATATTTTACCACCGTCATATTGAACAAGCCATCGAAATTTTTAATACAATATTAACCACCAAAATGTGTGCTCGTGAAATATCTTTTTTGGAGTTACAAGACGGTTTTGGGTTGTTGTTTTTTGCATCACTGTTGCTGAGCACAAAGGTCAAAAGTCAAAAACGCCAAGCAGGTCAGTCATCAAAATCACGATTGAAGGTGTAACAGATCAGAGTTAACGTCAATGATGTCTGTAAATAAATATACATGCGTCTGATGCAATCCCTGAATTGGTGATTGCACTCGTGCTCACAGTGCAATAATTCATGTTTGGCGACGGATCACAGAAGTGGATATGACAGAGCTACCTCTCAAATCTCTTCAAGTGACCTCTGGGTCCACGCAGTATAGAGCAGCACTTCGCTTCGCGCTCCGCCACAGAGAGTAATATTTGTTGCACGACAATCAGACCCATATTTAAATTCTCAGCGCTGGAACTTTGCCAAAGTAAGCACAAAACCAACATTTTTATTACGGCGGGGTTTTTTTATCGAGTGTGTGCCAAGTCATTGGCGTCTGTGCCGAGACCAGCAACTCACTCCCAGCTCGCCCGTGCAACAGAGGCAACGTATCAGGTGTCGACGGGTTTATTATCAACGGTTTAAGTCCATCTCCCGGTTTACGAACGGATCCTGACCCACTGCCGTTGATATCCCCGTTAAACCATAGGCAGTGGCTGAAACCTGGATGGGAATCCTAGAATCTCAGCTGTGTCGAGCTCAACGTCTCTGACCCATGAGCCCCAGCGGCTACCTTGGCGGTTTGGCCATCGTTCTTTTTATTGTTGTGGAGTTTTTACCGACCGACCGCGACCTTACCTGCGGGGTGTCTCCAAATCGGCCGGAATTTCTGCGGCAGGATGAGTTCAATCCTGTCCATGGTCCGATGGAACCCAGCCCGGAACGCCACGACTGCCATGGTGATGGTGGTTGCTTGGTGGTGGTGGTGGCGGTGGCGGTGGTGGTCTCAGGGAGAGTGCTCAGCAACGGGTGATCTTGTCGCGGGGGGTGCCTCTGTGGTGCACTCGCGGCGTCGTTCTGCCCGCTGGCCATTTAATAGCAGGAGGGCGACAGGAAGTGGTGCCACCTCCATGCTGGTGCTTGCGCGCATCGTACGGACCGCACGGGCAGGAGAACGCCTTCTGTGGAAGAAATAAATAAAGTTTGAACAAAACAAAACAACAAAAATCTGAAATCGCCTAGCGGTGGCGAGCGGTCCAATTCGAGGTGGCTCGTTCTTGCCCCGACCGAGTAACATACCGGAGGGTCGACGACAAAAAAATGTGCCAAGCGATGACCTCTCCGGCGCGCGTGTTTCATTCATTCTTTTTTTTTGTGCGCGCGCCTGCGTTTCATCATCGCCGACGCCGTATAGGTGCTCGCTGTTGCACGCAACGCGCGCCGTCTCACCTGTGATCCCGCCGCTGAGGACACCGGCACCGCGTGTGAGTTCATTGGAATCCATACTCTTTGGTTCTTTCGGTAAAGTCACGTAGGTATAAAATGAAATAAATCACGACGTTTCGGGCGCAACACAAGCGTCAACACAGGCGTCCATCATCAGGAAAGCATGCTTTCCCACCTGAATTAATTTTCAAAAAGGAAAATTCGTGCACGCATTGATGTTAACGGAAGTCAATTTGAACATTTGTTAAAATAAATTAAATAAGACTACGTAATTTGTTAAAAAATAAATATAACCCCAATGCGTCATGACTTTTTGGCCACCTTGTATCGTGACTTAAAGCTTTCGTGACTGCAGGAATTCATATTCTTGGGTCTTTCGGTAAAGCCACGTAGATAGACCAAATAATAAAAAATAATAAAAAATAATAACAATATCACGACGTTTCGAACGCAACACAAGCAATCGTCATCAGGTGAGAAATGTCGCGGGAGAGCTGCTGAGAATATCTATTCTTGTGTTGCGATCGAAACGTCGTGATATTGTTACTTTTGTTATTTAGTTTTTATTATTTTTTATTATTTGATCTATCTATGTGGCTTTACCGACCTTTAATGTGTGCATGGTTGGCTACGTATGGTGTGAATGAAGTTCAACATACATTTCGATTTAAAGCTTTCGTGACTGCAGGGATTCATCTTCTCGTCTGAATGACGCTGTCTCCCCGACAGACCTGGTCTTCACCTGAGGACGGCTCCTTGCGTTGTGGCCGAAACGTCGTGAGAATTATTTTATTATGTTTTATTTTTATTATTTTATTACTTCCCTTCTACGTGACTTTACCGAAAGAACCAAGAAGATTCAACATACATGTTGCTGCACTGCCCTCTGCTGACAAACACGTAGGCTCGCAGCAGCCTATAGCAACCTATTTTTATCACCCAACCTAGCACCTATAATCCAGGCTCAAGCCTACTTCGCTTCTATTCTCTGAATAGTTCGGCTGCCTTCTGGATGAGGTTGCTCAAAGGCTTAAAAAAAACGACTGAACGGAAAGTTAATTATAATTTCACGATATGTAAACATTCCATCATTTTAAAAGCCCGGCGTTCCGTTTGTCTGTTTGTCAACAAAATTATAAGAGCCTTTCAGAAGGCGTGAATCAACAAGTTAGACAAAGTGGACCCCCCCATCCCCTCCACACCAGATGTGGGGGTAAAAAAAAGTTGATCCAACAGGTTTACAACAACTGTCGACCCGTCCCACAACATGTTATACCCCCCCCCCCCTCCTCCAAAAATAAATGTATTTTGTTCGGCACATATGCCTACAACACCCTACATACAATAGAGTCAGTAGTATCTGCACACATTGGCGGGGGGGAGGTGAGAGTGGTGGTGGGGAGGGAGAGGACATAAGTGGCGGTGAAATGCCCTCCGCAGGAGTTCGAATTTCCGGCGGCCGTCAGACGTAAGCTGCCGGAATTCTAATCGTATTTACAAAAAAACCGAATGCCAAGATGTCACTTTTACGTTGGAGATGGAGGCAAGAGGATCCAGAGTGAAGGGCACCTGGAAATACGGCGTGGCGGGACAGCCTTCAAGTATTTAGAGTGAACAGGGCTGGAGATTTTGAGAGAGACGGACGAAAGATGAAAAGATGAGGAAGGCACGGGGAGACGTTTGTCTTTGGCGACCGGTCGAGTTTCAGGCAGTTCCTTGGACACGGTGTCCAATGATTGGTGAACGAGATAAAGAGTGGGTGATTGACGTCGGTGATGGATGAGGATGGATCTCTGATAGTGATGGGTCACTGATAACGAATCACTAACTGGGTCAAGGTGATCTCTTTGAATTATCGGTAACCGCTCGAAACAAAAAAAATTCAAATGGTTACAATTATCATGATTATCAAAATGTATTGATAACAGTACGCTATTACATCTAATATCTAGTAGTAACACCACATACACAATAACCATAATAACACACAGCACATTGCTCTCCAACATTACCCATGGTGCAGTTGAAGCCGTACCAACATCGTGACACGTTGGTTCATTAACTAGCTGTGTCGGGTAGTGAAGGGTGTCACAACACAACATTGTTCTGACGTCTTCTTTGGGTCTTTCGGTAAAGTCACGTAGAACACATTTTTACAGGTAGGAACAACAGTTCCACACTGCCACCAGGGATTATTTGTCTGTCGTGCATAGCCCCTCCCAAACATGTACGCTCCCGGATTGGTTGAAGTGCGTCACGTGACCGCGAGCTTTCTGTCGTGCACGAATGCGCTGTCCAACCAAGTTCCTACCTGCCCACTCCGAAGGAACGTTTTTTTTTTGACAAAAAAACTACTGATAACTATTGATTGCGTTGCGATCGAAACGTCGTAGTTTTTTGTAAAAAAAAATTGTTCTACGTGACTTTACCGAAAGACCAAAAGAATATGAACTCCTGCAGTCACGAAAGCTTTAAGTGGGGGTCACAAAATGCCGATTTATTTCTAATAAACCCCAATGATCCGACTGAAATTAGGGATTTCGATCGGATCATTGGGGGGAACGTGCCACCCCCCCCGGCTCCGCCAATGATCCCTGGCCCAACTAGTTCCGCGCTCATTGCTCGGAGAGGTAACGGCATGCAGAGCGGCACAGGTGGCTTCGCTTCCAGGCAGCCTCTGTCCCTCTCCACGCGGCGAATTAAGGACAGGCAACACAAACTAATTCACGAACACCACGCGCACTTTCGCACACTTGAGTAAGTTTGCCCACGCAAAAATAAAACGCGTCGCCGAATCGCCACGGTTCGTGTTCAGGAGTTTCCTGGTTTGGGTTGTTTGGCGGCTTCCTTACCAAACACTCCGGTTTTGAAAGAAGCGTCGTCTTGGATCGATCTTTAAATGTCCACGACAGTGGAGTTATTCCGGCTTAAATCCCAATCGCCCTCACGAATATTCGAAAGTTTTCTATTTACCTAACGCGTAAAAGTAGGACGACCAGGATTGGACCGGACATCATATATTCAGCAATGGATGTTGACGGAAGCTGTCTCAGTAGAAAGATGCTGAGACGAACAGAGAGAAGTAGAGAGACCCGGCAAGGAGATGTCAGCGATAGGAACGGTCAAGGGGGTCCCAACAGCCCAAAAGGCCACAGCAGGATGAAGATCTCTGTGCGCGTCGTGTTGGCGATGGGAAATGTTGCATCGAACCTCGGTGCAGGTGTGCCCAAGATCAGTGCGGATTTCCAGGTATTGAACTCAGGTCGCCAGGTGCTCAGTGCAACGACGCCTCCACTCTGCCCCTTCTTTGCCTTAATATTTTATCACAAAGGTGATTGAACGAACAAAATCGGAGTGCCTGATTGACCCTACCAGGCCTGGCCTCAACGGTAATTGGTGTCCTGGGAGATCAAATGATTTAGTGCCGCCTGCTAGAGTACTCCACTGATAATAACCATCTGGCCATTTGTTATTCGTAATGTGACCCTCGCATTAACGTTTAAACTGGGTCACGGATAAGCAGCTCATGGGCCAACGACATCTGGGATCTTGGTGCAGATATTGCAAGGTGTGCCTAATTTTAACGAGCACCTTATTTAAAGTTCGCCTACTGTGCAAATTGTCGCGGTTGTGCTGATGTGCATCTCCCCGATAGGCCTTCAAGTTGAACCGCATGTCATCCGCCCCGGTGTCCGACGTTTCGCTGCACGTGCCGAGAGCTTCCAGTTCAGTGTGGGTCTTGGTCCTTGGCATAGTACTCCGGGGTCAATGCTCATTTTCCTCCGCTGATCGGGATTTTTCCAAATGTGCAGCTCCAAAGCTTTGGAACAACGCTTTGGCTTTGCTAACACGTCGATCGGAATCGTTAGACATATTTAAACTTGTCTTGAGAAGTCGCTTCTTTAAATTGTCCTTTAACCCCTAGCTCTGGCCGTTTTGCCCTGCAGGTTCTGTTTATTTCCCGGCTTTCCATACATGGTGGTGCATTGGGATCTACGGATTAAACGCGCCATTTTCACAAATATCAATTATTGTTTATGGAGAGGATTGTGAGTCTCGCTGCTGCGGAGATATCTACGGTGAGGTTGTGAGCATCTCAGAAGTTGAGGACAAATTATGAAGTAATGTGTACCCGTATATTTCTGACACCCCACGCAGTTTTGCGTCATGGATGGGCCACCCTGATTTTCCACCCCTGAAGGCCAGGGCCTACGGCGTTCATTGTTTGGATAGACAATGGTGTGTAATTTTTGATGCAAATTAACGTCGGTTTTTTTTAAATGAGAAAAAATCATTGCCGGGTGAAAATTGAGCCAAGTTTGTCTATCGAAATCAGTGTCACGCGTTTTCCAGAATGTCATGCCCACTCGCCGGTTACACTTCACATTTTTTTGGAAGATTTGCTGGTTTATCCCAGGATGTTTCTGTTGCGCGTCGTCGCTTTAAGATGTTCTCTGTTCATATTTTGTTTGTTGCGGTTGCACCCGACTCAAGGAGCCGCATGGCTCACAGAGCTATACCAAACAAATGCAACTTGAAAAATGAAAACTTGAAATCTCGCAGGGGATGATTGTTATCTCACCGCAGGCTCTTTGGGTAATTCAGTTGACGGCCTTAACGGGTTGGGATTTAACGAAGTCTCACCAGGGCTTGCGGTGCGAACGTCCCTCGACATAAGAAACTGCACGGGCACTGTTATCCTAATTTCGCACAGTGTACGCGCGTGTTTGCTTGCGCGTGTCAGCGAATGCTACGAACCCGGTGACCCGAGTTCGATTCCCGTTCACGGCCACAACACCGGTGACTGCGATCTGAACCGGTCCTGGGCCTCCCCTAAGTTGACTCGGCCTCAAATGAGTTACCTGGTGGCAATGTGTAAACACCGGCACTGGGGAGACAACATTGATCAGACGTGGTGCTGGCCACGCTAAACCTCCCGTGCCCCTGGGGTACATATGTAGTGGGTTCACAAGCGACAGAGACGGTGTAGTCGAGGCACACTATTTATTATAACTTTACAGGGTAACAATGGAAGGGGTAACGGCCCCTTCACCCGTACTGAACTGGGATACACCCCAAGGCTATCTGCCTAACTGTTCTGCTCCCAGATCCTCCGCTAAGGGTGCTAGGGGAGGCTATCTGACCCGGCCCTGGTCAAGGCACGGGTCACGACACCCAGCCAGACAGACAGAGCCGGCTCTTAGAAGAACATCGACTCTGAGGCTCTGGCGCCGCGCCACTGGCTTGCTCTGCCCGGTCCTGAATAGAACAGTGGGTCAGAGGAGTGTCCATGGCCTATCTGCCCGGTCTTCGGTCTTCACTGGCTCTTCGCTACTTAGCTCCCCAACACTACTCCTCGAGCTCTCTCGCTCACCGCCTTTTATACCAACTTGCCACCGAGGGGTGGGGCTGTGTGGGATCACAACATCCCCCCACAGCCCCCCAGGGAGGTAACCGCTCGCGGACGTGGATGTAGACACCCCTGTGTACCCGTCCGTTTTTCTCCCATAACACCACTACACATACGGCTAGACTGGGGGTGGGGGTGCAGGGGGGATAAGTACTGTCGAAGATAATTTCTCTCAGCAGACTACAAGGCAGAGTAGGGCGATCTTCGTGTGTGTGTGGAGGACAGTGCGAGAGCAGCGCTGTCTATTTAATTCTTCTGCCACTGCTGGAGGAGAGGTATCCACCCGAGGGCAGTTTGGCCTCCTCGTTCACGTCTTGGTAGAGGTCAAGATCATGGGGGGGGGGGGGGAATCCCACCGTGTGGGCCCCCCTTCAAACTTAACCGGAAGTATTCCATATGACGCTGTGACGTCGAAGCGCCCCCCCCCCCCCAAAGCGCAGGGCCCGGGGCAGTCACCCCGAATCGCCTTGTACCCAAGGGACGGCTCGTGTTATACTGCTCGGCCTTGTAAGTAAGCTCAGTGGGCCTTACGAGCTGAAATAAAATCCGAGTCTTGAGGACGCTGCTGGGTAGACAGAGGCGGGAGGGATTTGAGAAACATGCCCCGTTGTTGTTGTTGTTGTTTCAAGTGCCGCGCCGGGAGGCTGAACGGGCGATCTCTGCACTGTAAGTCCACCGCGTGTGCTGTTCCACCATGGAAGGTGGGGGGGGGGGGGAATCTGCGTTCTTCTTAACGAGACGCATTGGCTGCTCCTAGTGGCATAATGTCCAACCGCAAACGCAGCAGCGCTCGTTCAAAATCACACTCGAATGACACTTATTTTATGGAAACCGATTAAATACAGAATAAAAACCCTATTGCTTGAACACACATTTAAGACAATGCACGAGCACACATTTGAGTACACTCGTCACATCCATCGTGAACATCGCCTATTGCCGTTTGTCGGCAGAAACACAGACAGTGCGATTGTGGCCGTGCAACCCAAGCTACGGTCCCACGTGGCGAACAGCTGGAGTCTGCGCTTTTTCAACGGAGGAGGAGGAAGATCAGCAAACACGACACCAACTCTCTCTCTCTCTCGTGAAGCTCCTCTCTTCGTCGTGGCGGGCGGACCTCGATGTTGGCATCTCGCGGCAGTCTTGCGCAAGAATAGAACGCTATAGAATGAAGTTGTTGAATAGAATTGACGCTGTGATTGGCCGGCATTCCAGGTAATGTTACACCTTCGCAGACGGGAATTTGGTTCATCTTTGGAAGAGAGCATTTGGCACAGACCGGCCCATTGCCTGAAACGTCAGCCTATGGAGATTTTTGTTACAAGAAAATGTTAATAATGAGGAACGTTGGGAGTTTTTTAAATATTAATTAATATAACTTTGCTGTTTAGATTATTGTTGTCCGCTCCCGTATTCATTTCGAATGCTGGGCCCCGCTCGAGCTGCTTGGAATCCCAAGCGTTTGCTTTGTATGTACCTTGGACTTCTTTCGCACCGTACGTGGCGAAGCAGTTCGCCTACTGCGCTACGAACCCAGCGACCCGGGTTCAGATTCCCACTCACGGTCACCACCAGTGACGATTATCTGAACCGGTCCTAGGCCTCTCCTAGGTCGACTTAGCCTCAGATGAGTACCCGGTGCAGTGTGTAAACGTTGCTACTGGGGAGACAAAGGCGGCCAGGCGTGGTGCTGGCCACCCAATCCCCTCGAGTGCCGTTACGGCCTTCATAGATGCTACTCGCTAACAGCACTTGCCCTAAGCAGTCTGTCAAGGCTACACGGGGGTGATCTTGTTTTTGTTTGAACTTCTTCGTGCCGTACGTAGCCAACCGTGTTAATCGGAGGTGCGGTGGTGGTTTGCGTTCTGCCCGGCGCCCCCCCCCCCCCACTGCTTCGTGTGCCCCCACAAAGGCGTTACAGCAAAACATTGGGGGGGGCTTTTGCCTTTTTTTGTATAGCGCATGAAAAAAAGGATCGTTACCGAAAAACTGTCGCCTTTTTTGAACATTTTTCCTTATTTTAAGGCCGCGGTGTTATTTGATGAATGCGTTGCGTTTTCATTGTCGTTGCTGTTGTTTATTTGTGCACCACTGCCAATGCAGCAGCAGCATCACCAGATTCTTTGTTGAAGTTGAGGAGCCGTCTTGGTTGAGTGGCGCACGGCGATTCGATGTATTTCTCTGCGCGGAGCGGAATTGCAAGTGAAGTGGATTTTTTTGTGCTGAAGTCATCTTATCGAGTGTCTCAAATGCTATTCATTTTAATCACAGCCTGGCGTCTGCTGATAGCTCCGAAATGGAAACGAGATATTGAACTTGCTATAAGACGGAACCAAACATCCGATAGTACCAGCTGTGACTGATTGCCACTCACGTGGACCGCTACAATTACATATACGGGGAGTGTAACGGAGCAGTGGTGGATACGCACGTGGCCTGGAATCCAGCGGTGTGTGTATGTAGATGCAGCTCGGGGTGAGTGCAGTGGTTCTTCTTAACCTGGGGTGCACGCGCATTCTGTGGGTGCGAGATGCCCTTTCATGGTGTGCGAGACATGGGCACATTTTTTAGGAGGGAAATCATCTAAACGTAATTTTAGCACGGGCACGTAAGTACAACTAGTTTGTTTAATCAATCCCTATATTTATGAACCGTATAGTTTTTTTTCACGATTGAGAACCAAATGGGTGCAAGGCTGCAGTAAAGGTTAAGAATCACTGGGTTAGTGAGTTATTATTACATCACAGGCTCGTGAGCTTGGGGAGGCCTCCATCCAGCAGGGGATTGGTCACAGCTGATGAGGGTGATGATCTTCTTGGTTCTTTCGGTAAAGTCACATAGAAGGGAAATAATAAAATAATAAAAATAAAACATAATAAAATACAATGAACAGACTCGAGATCTGTTGATATGCAAATTGCTTTGTCAAGGCGCCCTTTCCCCTCTAACCCAGCTTAAATATACGCTGCCAAGCTTGGTGGTGTTCATTCAGACGCTGTCTTTCCGACAGACCTGCTCTTCACCTGAGGACGGCTGCTTGCGTTGTGGTCGAAACGTCGTGAGAATTGTATTTTATTATGTTTTATTTTAATTATTTTATTATTTCCCTTCTACGTGACTTTACCAAAAGAACCAAGAAGATGAATCCCTGCAGTCACGAAAGCTTTAAATCGAGATGATGATGTTGATTGAGGCGTTGTGTGTCGTGGCTACAAGGGACGATGGCAGATGGCAAAGAATGTTGACGGAGTGGCAGCCAAACGGGGGGGGGGTGATCAAACCAGTGAGAAGGAGCCAGGAATTCGGCCTGTGTGCAGGTGCCAAGTTGGGATTGTTACATCACGAAAAGAGTTGAGCCAAACCCGCTAATTATTATTGTTGTGTTTCTTAACAGTTTGAATGGTGTCTTTAACAAGCGTACGTCCTCTTAATCCACGTGTACCTCGTTCGGCATCTTTTAAATGTGCACGTCCATCGTGCATGTCCCATGGGGCATGCTGCATCGCCTTTCAATTCGGCTTCAAACACCAGGGTGCTCAGCTCGGAGAACAATGAACAGACTCGAGGGCTTAACAAACACATTCCTGCGGAGGGAGCTGGTAGGAACGTTTAGTTGCACGGTCAATGGCCAGGGTCAACGGCGGCGTGGTGTATTCCGCAAATATGGCCGACTGTGAGGGCGGGCACAAGCCGGCGTGAGTAGGTTAAACGTTGAGTTTTATAAGGGCACCACAGGGTGGCCAGCCCCTCCCCTCCCAGCCCCACCCCTCCCACCCCCCACCCAGCCCCATCCTCCCCACCCAGCCCCTCCCCTCCCAGCCCCAGCCCTCCCACCCCCCACCCAGCCCCATCCTCCCCACCCAGCCCCTCCCCACCCTCCCCACCTTTTTTATATATTCCCGCCTCTGTGCGTACGCCAGTTGTGTGTGCACGTGGAGGGCAGAGGAGAGGCGCTGTGGTTTAGCTCGACCGCGCTCACCCCAACCCGGCCCACCCGAGTTCGATTCCCGCTCACGAGCGATATAATTAACAGCGGCAAATATTTGAACCGGTCCTAGGCCCTCCCCCCCCCCCCCAGGGTCGAGTCAGCCCTGAATGATCACCTTGGCGTATGTGTGTAAACACACACTTCTTTACCCAGCTAGGGCAGGGCTTGGCAACCAGCGGCTCGGGAGCTGCATGCGGCTCTTTAAGAGATGGCTTGTGACGTTATTCACATTGCATCGCGGCTCTTGAAATATAGAATTTTTTGTTTTACCAAATTCGAAAAAAAATTGCCCTTCTTGTTATTTTGGTTGCCGACTCCTTGACCTAGGGGAAACGCCTCTCGAGTCTCAAGATTTATTCAGGAGGGCCCTGCCACATCAGCACCGGGGTGCCGTCCACAACCAACCCACCCATCGTTGCGCCTACCCGGCCTTCATCGGTGCTCGCTAACAGCGCTCGCTCCCAACAGTCTGTTGAAGCCGAGACCGGGGATCTTAGTCGTTATATGCACCGGTATGCAGCTATGCTGGGAATGTATGCCGTGCTAGGCGAGGCTGCGATTTCAGCCGCGCCCTACGTGGCCCGAGGGTTGGCCGAGCAGTTTAACGTTCCTTGAGTCAGCACTTTTAATTTTAATCACTCAAGTCTCGTCCACGAGACACCTGTGGCATCTTCAGTGAGGTTGCATGTGGCCATTCCCTTCATCCAGCCCACTCAAGGCAGGCAAGCGTTTTGTCGAACAGTCCACGTTTTATATAACTCAACACATCCCGTGTCAAGAAAAAAGTACATGATAGGCGACGTTTCGGGTAATGACCCTTCTCCACAGAACATCGGAGGCCAGAGATTGCTTCCCACTATACTACTTAAAATTTTCTGGCCTAGGTGTTAAACATCGCCACTGGGGACACAAAGGCGGCCGGGCGTGGTTCTGACCACCGAACCCCTCGTGTGCCGTGCCGGCCTTCATAGGTGCTGTTCGCTGACAGCACTTGCCCCTAAAGTTATGTTGAAGCCTTTACCTTTGTGTAACTTCATTGACAGCGGGCACAAGTCTGCGTTGGGGTGCGTCTTCCTTTTTGTCGGAGCATCTTACAATCGCGAGAATAACGTTTAGTGCTGTTTGTTGCTGGCAGGTTGACATTTCGGTCCCCGTGGTTCAGCCGCCCGTGATAAATCAAAACAAAAAGGCAGCGACGGATAAGTCCAGGAGATTTATTCACCAATTCGAGGGCTGTGCGATCATGGAGGCAAGTGAAATGCACGCGGAATACAACAGGTGTCCTGTGCAGGTCGAGTCATCATTGTCGCCATTGTCATCAGCCATGATCCATCCACTGCTGGATGAGTCACCGCTGTCCATACATCGGACATTTTGGTAGAACCGGCGAGGTCTGCTCTTCGCCGGATGTTACAAGCTTAAAAAAACAACAGGGCCTTAAAAAAAAGTCAAGTGACACCCCACTCTGATAATAAAACTAAAAAAACCGAATCAGATTGACGTTAATCATATGCCAATATCCTACAACAGGCTTTCGAGGATTCCAGATATGCGTCAAAAACTTGTGAAACAGCTTGACCCCGTATGGTTGGGATTCAGAATGAAGAGCAAAGTCGAAATTCACTATCAGAAGTACAACTCGGATAAACTGTTACCACTTCGTACCGTATTCTCCGGCTTATCAGATGCACTCCTACCCCACCCCTATATTTAAAAACAAAATTTGGAGGTGCGAGATCAGATTTGTATAACTTTATCGACACGGAGGGCACGTGTGTTTTTTTTTTGGGAGCATCTTATAACCCGGAAAACACGGTAACAGACATGTACGTTGAACTTCTTTTGCACCGTACGTAGCCAACCGCGATAATGGGAGGTGCAGGGGAAGGACAGCAAAACTCAATACAAAAAGCGGAATAGACAAAGGCATCACAGCGTTTCATGTCAACATGAGCAGCCCTGAACGGTGCTCCCGGAACTATTTTAGCATGTGCCAACATCCATCTCACCACCTTAATTTGTGCTCAATGTTTTCTCGACTTTTTGTCCGTAGGATTATAGCAGATATAGGCAGCACTTACAAAGGGTGGTCACGGATAGGCGGTGCCTGTGAACTCGAATGGTAGTGCCTTACGCAACCGACCACCCCTGCTCCCGAGACCAGCCGAACAGCGTTCTGGGAAATGTTGAGCAAGATGTGACGGCAATGCCAATGCTTTCTAGATGACACGCAACCCGTACCATGTACAGGGTGCTCCAGATGACTTGTGACCCACCATTTGATTCTCTAAAAACTTACTTTTTTTTTTAAAGCAAGGTTTGTTTAAAACAGAAACGAATGAGCGAAGAGGAACGAAAAAAGGTTAGGGGTCAATTAATTGGGGGCCACAAGGCATCTGGACCACCGTGTGCCACGTCGTCAGTCGCTTGAACCCGGCCGAAGCTGGCGGTCTCCATGACAGATGCCGTGAGGCTGATGTCAAACATGACCACGGTATGATGTCAAATCGTGGTCGTGTTGTACGTCGGCCTCAACGACGGCCATGCGGCCTCGTCAACCGTGATCTGCCCCCGAGGTCGGCTCCAGTCCCGCAGATGCGTGAACGTGTTTAACCTTTGACGAGAAGTCGTCTTCGGCATCGTTCGTATCCCCAGCTTCCGTTCGTCCCAGTTCTTATCCCAACGAAACGGTGAAATGTACGCACGCCCCCCGTCAAATATGAACACCAACGTCCAGGGCGGTCACCGAAAGAACCCACCTGCCCTCTAAAATACAACACCCAAAAAAGGAACAAAATGTTTCCGACAGGATTCCTATATTTTTTGGAGGAAAAAGCAAAAAAATCTATTTACACTCAAGAAATTCGGTGGGATCCGATTGCGGTACGTCGCACATCCGATGTCGCTGGGGGCAAAAGTGCAGGCGGGTTTGTGAAAAGGACTAAAACATGAAACATCTTTAGAAAAATTACCGTTACACCGTGCGCCAATACCGCGCGAGCTGGAATTGGGTGGCGGTTACTTGGTTCGGGGCAAATGTGCGACGGTCGGATATGCGACGTTGTACCGCATGCAAATTCTTAATTCGCACAAAGTCTTACGGAAATGTGTTTTGGATCCCTGCCAGGTTATTGCTGGGAGGGTTTCAGCGCTGAGCCTTTATCTCTCCCCGTGAAATACAAGCAGATAAAACAACAACAACAACAACCAAATACGAGATGCCTCACTGTCATTATCATTCAGGTGATGTTACCCACTGTAGCAAGTGCCCCCCTACTCTCTGGCACATTCTTACTCACGGCTTCAGGGTTTGCTTTTGGCTCGAGTGAGCCGATTCTGAGCCATGCCCTTAACCCGAGCCGGCTCCGAGCTGATCTCAGCCGTGTTCAGGATTTTCCGTGAGCCGAGCAAAGCCATGGCCGAGCTGCTCAAAGCGACTGGGTGGCTCAAGCCTGAGCTAGGCCCCGACAAAGAACACGGCCCGGATGTGCTTGCGTTACTACCACGCCCTTAACATGAAATGTTTACGGTGAGTGCGAGAGAGCAACCTCTTGATAAGAGCAGCGCCGATCATTAAGGGACGGTGCCTCTTGCTGAGCATTTCCAGATGGCAACATCTCCCCTCTGTCTGCGTAGGTTTTCACGGGTTGCGCTATACGAGACTATCCGATGCGTTTTCGGGTTGTACACCGCGCGTAGTTTGGCGCGGTGGTGTCTGACATTTTGCTCCACATCCTGGGAGCGTCTTGTTCAGCTCCTGTTTGCGGTGGCGTGGGCACTAACCCTCGACTACGATCAGTCACAGACCCTCAACAAGTGACGAGCAGCCGATTACAGAATCCGCTAGCACACAATATGAAGCCCAGATAATTCACCCGTGGGTAATTACCAGTCAAACCCATTGCAGCCGTGTGGGGGTTTCGCGGTTGAGGTGTACACCTCTCCGATGCGCGTTCGTGTTGTGCCGCGTGTCGTTCTGCGCGAGGTCCGACGTTCCGCTCCACGCGGCTGGGAGCTCCTTCGGCAACACGGGCTGCGACATTTCAGCTCGTGAGAAATGTTGCAGCACGAGTTGGGAGCCCCTCAACCGGGTTCCTGGAGGAACCGAACAACACCGCGGCACAACCCGAAAAACACATCCTGAAAGAAGCTGCCAGCACGTGGAGAGCGAAATGTCAGACAAGGCGCCGGACCCCGCGCCATCCAACCCGAAAGCGCATCGGACATCTCTCGCCGTCGAGGCTTTATGCCGAATCTTCTATTTCCGCCAGGGCTTCTCCGGTTTTCCCCAGGCTCTGCCGGTATCTGAAAGGACGAGCGAAGCGACCGTTAGCGTGAACGCAGGCCACCCATCGCGTGGCGCAGTCACTAAAAACAACCGGCTAGCGCGTTTTAATCTCCAACCGCACCAACCTCTGAGTGTAATTTGCATCGTTCATCGTGACGTTTGATTTTAACCAAACTGACCATAATCATCGCCAGCGAGTGGGTGTGTTGTTGTGACCTGCAGTGTGGTGACTAGGTGGGTGAGTGTCTGTGTGTTGTTGTGACCTGCAGTGTGATGACTGGGTGGGTGAGTGTCTGTGTGTTCAATCTTAATTTTAGAACTTTCGTGACTGCAGGAATTATTATTTGGTTCTTTCGGTTAAGTCACGTGACTTAACCGTAAGAACCAAATAATAATGTCTGTGTGTTGTTGTGGCCTGCAGTGTGATGACTGGGTGGGTGAGTGTCTGTGTGTTGTTGTGACCTGCAAGTGTGGTGGTGGTTGAACACAGCAATGGATGAGACGAAACAGTCAGTGTCTGTTAGACCGTGTTGACGGATACCCAGTTAAAGCTCAATAACCAAAATAATATACGTCTAAAAAATACCAAAATAATATTCGTTAAAAAACTTTTTCTAAATCGTCATTTCCGCCTCTTAGAAAGTCGCCGAGCGGCGTTGCGCGACACTTACACCCAAATGCGGCCCAGCTGCACGGTGCCGCAGCAGCCCACGAAGAAGTTGACGGCGAACAGGGCCCAGGTCCGCGGGATGATGACCAGGGTGTACCGCGACCAGATGAAGCCTGCGAAAAAATTGTAAACGGCACCGCCACCGCCACACACCGTCACTCGGGCCTCCCCCACAGGGCTCTCTCTGGCACCCTCGGTGGCGGCGGCGCTAGGCCAGCGGTCGGCAGCCATGTAAAGACAAAGATCCCCTGTGTAGGCTTTGGCAGGTTGTTGGGAACGAGTGCTGTTAGCGAGCACCTATGAAGGTCGGCAAGGCATAATGATGGGGGCGGGTGGGTGGGGGGGTTGTGGCCAACACCATGCCTGGCAACCTTTGTCTTCCCAGTGCTGATGTGGCAGGACCCTCCTGAAAAAGTCTTGAGACTCGGGAGGAGGCTTTCCCCTAGGTCCAGGGGTTTGGCAGCCAAAATAACAAGGAGAATATTTTTTTTTCGAATTCGGTAAAACAGAACCTGAATATTTCAAGAGCCGCAATGCGCGTGAATACGAGACGGTGGGCGTCTTAAATAAATAATGTCACGAAGCGGTCCTTAACGAGCTGCGGAGCTGCAGGTTGCCAACCCCTGCTTGAGCTGCTTGCCCCCCCCCCCCCCCCGTCTTCGTTAAGGGCGCATCAAATGTCAAGCTTGAAAGATTCAGATTCGAATCAGCATTGCGAGTTAATTAGCATGAAAGCGAAATAATGAACATCTCTCATCTCGATCTTTTTTTTTTACGTCTCATCCCACTCCCGTCTCTATTTTTGTCCACATCTCTCTTGTCTCACTGCATCGCTATATCTCTCGTCTATACCGCTTCTCTCATATCGATAGGAGCTTAGAACTTGAAATAAGTAATATATAAAAAAAAATTTTTTAAACATGCTTTACTTGTAATTGCAGAACTCCACGACTCCAGGAAGTGACCGCAACGCTTGCCATAACGTACGGGACCGTGGTGATTTACAGCCAACGTCAGTTGAGCGTGGACAATTAGACCCAAGCCGAAAAGCATAACCTATAAAAATGAATGTTTAAAAATAAATTTTTTTGATAGAATATAGTATTGTCATCAATATGACATAAGTATACCAAGTTTGCAGTCGATACCACATTGGGAAGTGGGTTAAAATTGAGTTACAAGATTTGAGGATACGACAACGACAATAACGACAACAACAGACAGAGTGAGTTAAATAAAAGTGCGTAAAAAAGGGGTCCCCTCTGAAAAAAATATTTCTACTTTAAAGGCCCATAACGGCATGACACCACCACAGCCTGCTACGCTCTTCACTTCAAGTCACATGTGCATTGAGTCACGTGTGCCCATCCATATTCTTGTCCTGCGGCCCTCAACGAATGGACCGCTCGCTTGTTCGCTCAAACGAGTCACACGTGCCGCCCCTACACGTGCCAGCGTGGGAACGGTAGCCGATCTGTCCGGCGTCGCATCCGACGCTTCGCTCCGCATCGCTGGCAGCTCCTTCGGAAGCCTCCGGGGACGTGGAGTGAAAAAATAAAACCGTTGAAAAAATCCGGACAAATCGTGCCGGATAACACCGCGGCGGTGGCGGTAGCGGCGGCGGTGGTTACAGCCCAGACGGCGCGTGCACCGGAGAGCCGGAGAGCACGATTGCGGAAAACCCCGCGCGGCGGTGAATTCGCAGCCGTTCGGGCCACGTTTGCAATAACGCATGTCGAGTGAAAGCGTCTCGGTTATAAACATGCGGCGGCATCAGGAGGACGGCGTCTCAGTGCCTCTCCAGAAATGGAAATGAATTTGGCGGATGCGCGATGATTTGACAGCGAAGAGGGTGGGGAGGAGGAGGAGTGCACCCGGCTAATCTGTCGCGTAAATATTAATGCTCCACTGTGTTTGACATCGGGAACGCGCGTCGCGCGTGAACGGCTGGGGAATACAACAAGCTGCATGACTAATTTATCACTGCGACTAATGCAGAAAATAATATCGCGCAACACTTTCTTCCGCAGCGGCGGAAGTAATAGGTAGTGAGATGTTTACCAATTACGAGTCACAAATTTTTAATTGAAATGGAGCCAATTATAACATCGTGCCGAAAAGTGACTGCGACATGCACGTAGTTTTGTAAATATTGACGCAGCCTGAAATCAAATCATCCTGAATTTGCCAGGTTTCTCGTCGTATCTCAGAAGCTAAGCGGGCTTGAGCCTGGCTGGAACTTGGACGGGGTGATCGTGAGGGGCTTGCAAGGTGCTGTAGGCGTGATGCTGCTCGATACATCCCAGGAGATGGATGAGTGTCACCCCACCCCCCCCCCCCCCCCCCCCCCGTCGCGTGACACGTGGTGTGTTTTTTCTACGGAATTCCCGGCTTTCCTCCAACATGAAGCCCAAGTCTCCACAAAGGAATTGGCCAAACGCCCCAACGTAGCAGGGGGAGCCTCCTGAGAAAGAGTCTTGAGAATTGAATTTGGATCATATTGACCGGGAGGAATGCGTTTCAGCTTTTTAAACCCTGGACAAATGTTCGAATCGCAGCGTTTGTGTATTGTGCAAATACCATCAGCAGTTCCTGAATAACTGCATTGTGATCCTGTTGCCTAAGGTCACCATCACAATAAATTTCAGCAAACATGACGGTGGCCTATGATGACAAGAGGACCTCAACACATTCGAAGGGCACCCTTAGTGGCAGCTGTCCCTGTGCGGCAGAAGACAACTCGGCACATAGCCTCCGGGCAGGCTTAGTCTGCCAGCAGGGGGCGATGGTTACTGCTGTGCGTAATCTCAAATTAATAACACTGGTCAACAAAAAAAAAACATTTTTTTCTGGCCTAAACTTTTGCAGCTGTTTTAGACTAATTTCAGGGTGCCGATTCCAAATCTGATCTCAGATTTGCTCTATTACATCATTTTTATGCTATCGGCATACCCCATTTTCATTGATTTTACCCGAAATTAACTCTGTCACTTATGATTGCAAGTTGTTGCGAGTCAGTGACTGCTTTAGTGTTAAAATATGGTGCTGTATTTTTAGGATAATGTGTTTATATCATTTTATGTAGATATCCACATTTATTTAATATTTTTCTTCTGCAGTTTTTATTGAAAATGCAATTTTTGATATCTCAAAAACCTGATGTGATAGACAAAAACTGATGCCAAATTTGGAATCAGCACCCCAAAATTACCTTAAAACCGTTGTAATACCTTATGCCAGAAAAAGTGTGTTGACCAGTGTAATGCGCCGAGTAATTTCTATTCTGCTATAAAACTATTAAATTTCTAGCACGGTTGGCTAAGTCCTGTGCGAAAGAAGTTCAACATACATACGTACGTTAATCATAATTTACAAGCACGATGAGCACAACGTGTTGAGTTTTCCTCTTAAGCTCTGCAAGGCTGGCTAAATGCCAGGAGGCGATACACATTCCTTATTCTGCTGTGGCTTCCTGGCTGTGCAGTGCAAGTGTGTGTGTGTACACGCGTGTGTAAATACAGTGGGAAGGGGTGGTGTAGCGGCTAGCGAGCAGGGCCAATACCAGTGACGATTACCTGAACCGGTCCTGGGCCCCTCTTAGATCGACTCAGCCACAAATTAGTACCTGGTGCAGTGTGTAAAATATCAGCACTGGGGAGACAAAGGCGGCCGGGCGTGGTGCTGGCTATCCACTCCCTTTTGTATGTTGTTCCGGCCTTCGTAGGTGTTCACTGAAAGCACTTGCCCCAACAGCCTGTTGATGCTATACAGGGGATCTTTGTGTATACAGTGGCGGTGCTAGGCTTAAGGAAACTATGCAAATGTGTAGGGTCCCAGGTAGCTCAAGGGCTAAGTAACACCATTGACCAATATCTAAAACATTGCTGGACCTCCTCCCTAGGTTGTGTACTGGGGAGACAAAGGTGGCCGGGTGTGGTAACAGCCATACCATTCCCTTGTGCGTTATTCTGTCCTTAATAGGTGCTTGCTAACAGCAACTGCCCCAACAGCCTGTGTTGGCTACACGGGGTATATTTGTGCGCGTGCAAGTATTCTGTGTCTGTCTTGGTACCCGTGTGTGTGTGTGTTAACTGGGGGTGGCGGGGATGTAGCAGAAACATCCTTGCCGGTTATTATTGCAAATAAAAAAGATGCAGCTCGCTAACGGCACGTGCCGCCACGACAGCCTGCATGGCTACAGCAAGATCTTTGTCTTTAGTCATGTGCCGATGAGGTCCTTGCATGCAAGCGTGTACGTGTGTACGTGCTTGCAAGTGCACGCGTGCGCGTGTGTGTGTGTGTGTGTCCACTGGAGTGTATGGCGCGATTATGTTACCAGATAAGCAGAGGACGCCGGATTGGCTTGCGCTCAGCTTGTCAGCAGGTCGCGCCATATCGGCCATTCCGGCCATCACCAGCCCCTAGGGTCAGGAAGGGTTTGGGGGTGGCGGGGGTGGTTGGGGTTGGTTGGGGGTCAAGCGAGACGAGTGGGGTTCGGGTGAGGTTGAGGAACACAGAGCGGCACAGTAGTAACAATCGTGCCTCGTAGTGAGAAGGGCATGGGTTAGATTCCCGACCCGGGTGCCTTTCTGCGTGTGGAGTTTTTAATGTTCTCTCTCTGTTCTGTGTGGGATTCTTCCCATAGATAAAAACAATTGGAGTGTCATCGGCGTTGGGCAAACTTCCCAGTGTGGCAGGACCCTCTTCAGACTCGGTGTGGCTTTAGTTTTTATTTGTATTTTTATTTTATATACAGTTGAGGGACGCAATTCCACTGCAGTCACCTTACATTTCCCTTGACGTTTCTGTCACGGAATGTTTTTAACCGAGAATGTTTTTTGAAAGCAATTTGTTCGATCCAACCGTTGTCACTGGAAGTGTATATATTTTTTTAGTTGCTATGGACTTATGTTTTGTGCACCGTTTTCGATGTCTTCCCTAAGGCAGTTTGTTTTTGCACCGATTTATATTCGCTGCACGGCCGTACGTAGTTTAGAAGATCTTTTTTTTTGTCGTTTTGGTGACCTCGTCTCACCTCTCGCAAATGAGACTGCGTTCTCCGTGTTTAAGTTCCCTACCTGGTTCTACGAAAATCAACCTGTGACCGGTCGAAACGGTTCAAGTGCGACCGCTGCGATGGGGGGAACGAAGCGGTTGCCGCAGAGAGGGGTTTGGAAAACGGTGACGTTAAACAAGGTCATGAAACTGCAAACACTGCGTCCTACGCCACATGTTTACACACGCGTGGGCATGCGACAGCCACTGTCACTAGGGGCTTGCTTATTCACGATTAATTCGGTTACTGTATTCTACGTGTTGCTGAGACAATACTGGATAGCATTCTGACGATAAGCTGAACTATATTACCCAACCTAAACGCAATTCAGGAGATGCAGGAGATTTGTAAACCTCACATTTGATGTGTGTGGAGAGCAGTGGTGTCGCGGTTTAGCGCGCTGCACGATGAACTTATCGACCCGGGTTCGATTCCCGCTCACGGCCAACACCAGTTATGATGATCTGAACTGGTTGTGGGTCTCCCCTAGGTCGACTCGGTCTCAAATGAGTACCTGGTTCATTGTGTAAACATCGCCACTCGGGAGACAACCACCCCCTCCGTGTGCCGTGCTGGCCTTCATAGGTGCTCGGTAACAGCACTTTCCCCAACAGTTTATTAAGGCTGTACGGGGGATATTTGTCGTTGTGTTGAGCTGGTGACGCGACCCAGGTGTGGTGCATCCGCCGCTCGTTGCAGAGGTTCGCGGTTCCATTCCGGCGGGCCACCCTCGTAATCGCTGCTTGGGGTGTCTGAACGATCAAAATGAAGACGTGCCGCCTGCTTCGCGGTGGGCGTTAAAGATCCTGTGCTGTCGGTCGCAAGAGTAGCGCCATTGCGTGCCAGCGTTAATGGTTTCACATTTGTAAAGGTTGCTCGCAGGTTACTCCAATGGAATATACAGGAAGCAATCATCGCTACCTCCCCCTCCAGCACTGTGGAATATTGGCAGGACCCACTGAGATTCAGTGAGGCTTTCCTGCGTAAACAAGTGTAATGATAAAATAACTTATACGCACTTTCCCCCCATCGCTTTATTTAAAGATAACATTTGTGGGGTCCGTCTTTCAATCCAGTCGCTGCGAGTGCGATCGCAGTAACTTTATTGACTTTCCGGAGCGTCTCGTAATCCAGAGAATACGGCAAAGAGCTCCCCGATGCGCGCTTGCTCCTCACCTTGTCGATGGGCCGTTGCCCACGTGGCCACAAACACGGCGGTCAACGTGTACAACCGACTCCTCGAGGATGCAGATGATAAACGGGCGGCGCTCGTCCCACGTCCTAAACCCCCCCCGATTCTACGTGGCCTCAATCTAGGAATATGTTTTGCGTCATCGCCCCGGGTGATTGCGAGCGGACGGGAGCGTTTGGCGAAGCTGTGGCGCCATCCCGACGTAAATCTCTCTGGGAGGGCTTTGCTCACCCATTTGACGAGCGGGGCGTAGAAGAAAACGGTCTTGGGTCCTGAAAAAGAAGAATGCCGTTCGCATCATTAATATACACGGCGTACGGTTTCAAAACAAATATTACATACGCTACTGCATATATGTGTTCATCCACTTGCTGGATGAAGGCCTTCCCATGCCATGTCGGTCGTGGGGATTGTTTGACCATACTTTACCGCATTGGTCAGGCGATGACAGAAGGGGGTGAAGGGGAACACTGAGACTAGTTAGCCGTGGCTGGGAGTCGAACCGGGGCTAGCCAGGTTAATGGCCAAGATCGCTAGCCACCGCGCGAATAACAATTTTGAACATTTATAGAAAATCCAGGTTTGTTTTCGTAGGGCCTTGCACATGTGCGAGGCTGCCAAGTGGCCCCGCCGAGATGCAGATGAAACGCAAGACGGGGGAGCAGACGCACTCTGCACACACTTGGCAGCAGAAGGCCCGGCACGCCTTGCGTCTCCCCGGCTCCGCCACACACACACACGCGCACACACGCGCGCACACACACACACACACACACGCACACACGCACACACACACACACACGCACACACACACACACGCACACACGCACACACACACACACGCACACACACACACACGCACACACACACACGCGCGCACACACGCACACACACAACAACAACAACAACCGCCATTCGCCACTAAGTGGCGGTGACGTCACCACGATGCTTGTGCCAGGCCAAGTGCACCTTGAGGCCACGTGAAGTGTCGAAAGCCCGCTGGCAGGAGGTCACGGGGCAGACCCAGGTGCCACTGGTCGACTGACCGAGATGACCGAGATGACTGGCTGATGCACCACCTGTGCCCCCTACTGTGCCAACTTGCTGTGCTTTAGCCACCCGGCGCTCCGCTCGTTGTTGTGAGCGTCGCTCCTCCGCCCTCCGTTGTTGTTGGAGGGCGACTGCCTCCAACTGCCCAGTAGCGTCCTTCACGAGCCTCCTCCACTGAGGCCGATCTTGACACCGCTGGTACCAGTCATCGGCAAGTCCACTCAGCTCCACGTCCTCCTGTACCACATCACTCCATCTCTTCTCCAGCCCGTGCCGCGCCCGTCTAGCCCCCTCGATCCGGCCGAACAAAAGCTGTTTAGGCATGCGGTGGCTGGGCATGCGGGCTACATGACCCAGCCAACGCAGCCTTGCCTGCCGGAGGAGCTCACTGATGGGACTTTGCCCAGATCTTTCAAGGATTTGTGAGCTCCTCACACAATCCAGCCTGGTTAAACCCAGGATGGATCGTAGGCAGGCCAGCCTAAATGTTTCCAACCGGCGAAGATGCTCCACCAGGGGGGTCCACGTCTCGCAAGCGTAGAGAAGGGAGGGAATGACCGTGGCCGAGAAGACCTGAAGCTTCGTGCGGAGCGACAGACCAGGTAGCTTCCACACAGCGTTACGCAACCGATGAAAAGATATTGCCGCTCGACTGATTCGGAGTGAGACCTCTGCTGATAGACTGGAGCCGGTCATAAGCATACTGCCCAGGTATGGGAAACTCTCCACTCTCTCCACAACTGCCCCATCACCAATTGGGAGTTGTGGGGGTGGAGTGTCCGATGGTACAAAATACCCAGGCAGGTGCTTGGTTTTGGTGGGGCTGATGGTAAGGCCCCACCTCTTAGTGGCACGCTCCAGTCTCAGCAGCAGCGCCTCCAACTCCTCTTCTGAATGAGCAGCTATTACCAAATCATCGGCATACATAACGTGGTTGACCAATAGGGAGCCATCCCTTGATCGCACCCGGGCGTCGATCAGCCTCCCATTATATCTGTACCAAACGGAAATTCCCCCGGTACAGCTATTGAAGGCTTCACGAACTACGCGGTCAAAATAGATGTTAAATAATGTGGGAGCCAGAGGACATCCCTGTCGCACCCCAAGGTGTACAGGGAAAGGCTCCGACTCCCGGCCACGTAGTTTTACCCGGGCCCGCTCACCATCATGAAGGTCCTTAATGATCGTGAGCAGAGGGTCAGGGACTCCGAAAGCACGAAGAACAACCCAGAGTCCAGTCCTACTGATGGTATCATAGGCCTTGACCAGGTCAATAAAGCAGAGATGTAGGTCTTTTTGGAATTCCCTACACCTCTGCTGTAGCAGACGGACAGAAAATATGGCATCTGTGCAGGACCGCCCTTTCCTGAAACCGCATTGGGGCTCCGCAAGCCCCTCCTCAGCGTGCCTAGCAAGGCGATGTTGAATAATCCTTGCCAGGACCTTACCCGGCACACTGAGGAGTGAGATGCCCCTGTAGTTGTTACAGTCTGTGCGGTCCCCCTTCTTAAAGAGGGGGACCACCAGGGCATCCTTCCAGTCCTGCGGAACCCGTCCAGTGGTCCAGACTGTTGTTATGATGTCATATAGGGCAGTCTGTGCACAAACGCCACCCTCCCTCAGCATTTCGCTTGGGAGATCATCTCTGCCCGGTGCCTTCCCTGGTACAGGTTTATGTTTAATTCGTGGTTTAGTGGTAATGAATTGAAGGTGGAGGGGTTACCAGCCCCTCACACCCGTCCAGAGCCCCCGTTTAGCCACTGTGGTGGTCACAGACGCCATGAGGGGAGAGGCCAATGGGCATTGGCCCTCCCCCCACAGCAATGTCCACGACAGTGTTGCCCACACACACACACGCACACACACACGCACACACGCACACACACACACACACGAGTCTTCACGAGTTCGCACGCGTACAGAGAAGAGCAGTGGCGCAGTGGTTAGCGCCCACCCGCGTCCTTCGAACCCAGCAACCAGAGTTAGATTCCCAGCTGCGGGCTAACGGTTAGTGGAGAGCGACATCCCAACCAGTCCTGAACAAACACCCCTCCACTGGGCTCTTTATCAGCAATCCACATTAACCAGCGTGGCGAAGTATGGTCAAAAGGACACCGAACACCCGTGAATGATGGACTGCGCCCATTCAGTTATTTTGTTTGTTGGGGAAATATGGTGGTGAACGGGGCAGAGCGGTGGCACAGCGGTTAGCAACACTGGACCATGAATCCCGAGTTGAATACCCGGCTGCGGCTAGCGTCAGTGAAGAGTGCCATCCGAACTGGACCTGGACACCCTCACCCCACACCCGGCCTGTATTTACCAATCCGCATTGACAAGCGCGGTGAAGTATGGTCAAACATTCCCCATGATCAAGAAGATGGATGGGGAAAGCTTCATCCAGCAGTGGATTGGCAATGAACTAAACATTTTACATTTTAAAGTCATTAAGTAAATAAAAAGGGATCAAAATTTTTATGTTGCTGGGCTTGGCTGCTGTTGAGAGAATGGGATGGGTTGTTTTTTTCCACGTTTGATAAACAATCAGAGAAGTTCATAAATCTTCTTGGTTCTTTCGGTAAAGTCACGTAGAAGGGAAATAATAAAATAATAAAAACAAAACATTATTTTATTATTTCCCTTCTACGTGACTTTACCGAAAGAACCAAGAAGATGAATCCCTGTAGTCACGAAAGCTTTAAATCGAAATTTAAGTTCTTAAGTATTTGTGCCAATTCATCGCACGGACAAAAGGAGAGGAGCAGAACTTGCAAGGCAGCATTTTTGGGCATTAGCAGCACAGGGCACACGGTACTACACCCACCCACCACCACCACCCACCAACACCCACCCACCACCACTGCCACCGCGAAATTCATCGATAAAATTCGATTCCCCCCCCCCCACTCGCGATGACCTCCGTCGAATCATTCACGTTAGATTGTATTATCCGCGATTCAAGCCACGAGCAAATAAATGATGCCGATCCTACGGTTGTCCTGACGGGGCGAACAAAATTGTAGGAATGAGTCGGGGGGGGGGGGAAATAAGGCGGCAGCCGGTGAGAAACGAGCGCCGGTAAAAACAGCAGAAAATAATCGATTCTTGAAATCCATCCCAGCCCCGTTTTTTGTTATTTTATCATACTTTGCTGATCCACAGCTCCAATGACCCAAAATTGCCAAGCAGCCTGCCACTAACAGCACCATGTAAGAGCTAAAGAGTTCATAAAATCAACGAGTAAAGGTCATGGGAACGGTAGCCATGGTGGTAGTAGCGATAGAGCAGCGATAAGAAGGCGACCGACCACCATTGCGGTCACGTTCGTGACTGGAGCGATTTGGCGAGTACTGGATCATCAATCGCCCCGACTGCTTTACGTTGAACTCTATCGGGTGCGGTGAGGTAGGAACTGGAGGCTCCACGCCAGATATAACAGCAGCAGGATTCCAACTTGGGCCTAATCTGTAACTCTGTATAGCAGCAGTGATAATTATTCAGCGAGTTAAAGATGAGGGCTTTGCCGTGCAAATGCAAATGAAGTTTCTTCGATGCTTCCTTAGCAACACGGACATTTCATCCGAATTGCCGGTTAAGTAAATGGTGAAATCTTATCGTACCTTTTCTTATTTTATTTTTATAAAGAGCCTTTAAACAACTTTCTTTAACATAAAAAAACAAATAAACTATTTAGATGGCAGGGGCGTGCAAAGGATTAGGAACCGGGTGCTGACGTTGGAGGGCGAGTAGGAGTTAGAGAAGGTTAGGGGGGAGGGGAGAGATGGAGGGGCGGGAAGAGAAACAGCATGGCCAATGGCAAAGAGGCGAATCGTTAACAAGGACACACACCCTGTAGGTAAGCACGACAATGGGCGCCGTAACGAGCGTGGAAAGAACGCCAAGGGCACCTTGGAGGCGCCTCGTGCGGGCAGTCACGCAGCCCACAGCCGACCCCGGGCACGCGCGCGCGAGCCCGCCTGCCCGCTGGCGGAACGGCTCGAGGGCCCACGGTCAAACACGCCCCAATGCCACGAACCCTGCGGAGCCGCAGACTGCATAGCCATAACGACGGCACGTCGCCCGTCGCCCAACAGAATCCATGCCGCCGTCTCCTGGAAGCCGAAACGCTGCGTCACACTTGAACGGTGGTCCGAAGGGGCGGACAAGAGCAAATACCAGGGAGAAATTTCAGCCACGGGGTCAGTCCGGGTCAACGGCCCGTAGAATATTTACGCACCCGGCACGCCACATCCAGGATACGCCTCTCACTTATTGCCGTGGTATTCTGGTCACGAGCGTCCTGCTTCAGTTTTAGATAGGCACCCGAGTCGGGATTCAAACCCAGGTGCTCCTTTCTCCGAGGCACGAGTGTTACCACCACGCCACGCTTCCTCCCTATTGGTGCGGTTGTGTTTTTATCGAAGAAACTGAGCTGATGTTATCGCTCGTGAATGTTCTGAAGCTACCCAATAATCCATAACCGTACTGTACACCAAATGTTCAAATGATCTGTGCAGTGTTCACGCTGTCCGCTATGTCAGGCGTCAAATCTTCTGGGCTCTGGTCAGAGGTATTGTATCCTCTGGATTATACCACACTCGGGAAAGACGCGCCCTAAACGCGTGTCAGTAGTGTTCTACAAATCTGGTCTTAAACACGCATACACACAACACACAAGCACACCTGCCAGATCATATACGATAAGATGCACCCACAACTTTTGCCTTAGAATACAAGAGTGGTGGGGGGGGGAGGAGGTGTGCTTTGTGATCCAGAGAATACAGAAAATGTTATAAGGAAATTGTTTAAAACTAAATTAGATGGATGTTGTTGTTGTTTCATTACGCATAGTATTTTTACAGCCCCCTTTCTTTAGAAATCCGCTGCTGGATGAATTCCTCTACAAAATTAAATCGGTCACGGGGAGTTGCTTTAAATATAATTCGCCGGCTCAGATATCACTTGCCGCTGATGTCAGCAGTGGGTGGGATTTGAATTCGGGTTACTGGGTTCATCGCGTGGTGCGATAACCACTGGGTCTCGACCCCACCTGTTAAGCACTCCAGAGTACCAATAATGATAATAGCACTGTATTTTACAGCCCCTTTGTCAATCCACTGCTGGATCAAGGCCGCCCAAAGGTAGTTAACATCTCACGGATGCGAGATGTTCACTACCTCGCCTGGTATACAGGAGGTCGTTGGTTCGATCCCGACCCTGACGCCTGCTGTTTGTGTGTGTTTCTCTCTCTCCCGTGGTCGCATTGGTTTTTCTCCAGGTCTTTCGGTATTTCTCTCCACGTTTAGAATCAACGTGTGTTTAGAGTATTTGGCTGCTATACATTTCCACATCATAAGCCACTTTGTTGAGCCGTCATTTGTGGCCAGGTCGCTTCTGAAAAAGAACCATATAGCTCAGTGGGCCTGGCCTCATCAAATAAAAAGTTAATGGTTAGTAGTTATGATCGGTCACAAGGGTTGTTTGGTTAAATGCGTGTTGGTGAAGTGGGGGGATCGTACCGGTTTGCATGCCGCCCGCCACTGATGTTAGCCGTGGCTGGGAATCGATCTCAGGTCACCAGGTTCATAGCCGCAGCACGCTAACCAGTGCCCCACTACTCCACTTCTTTATCAATCCACTGCTAGTTGCAGGCTTACATCATCGTAAAGGTCTTGGGGGTGGTGGTGGTGGGGGGGGTGGGAGTGTGACCATACTTCACCACTGTGGTCTAGTGCGGGTTGGTGAAAGGAGGGGGCGGGAGAGGCAGGACCACATGCCACTGAAGTCAGTCGTGAGTGGGATTCGAATTCGGGTCACTGGCTTCATAGCCCAGAGCGCCAACCACTGCACCACCGCTCCATCTCATATAATAGTCTACGTTGTATTTCCCCCCCCAATTATTGTGCTCGTTTAATGTTCGTTCAAATTCAAGCAATTTAGACACGAACCTTGAATGCAGCTTCCACAGACAACCCTGTTTTAGTCAGAGATGTCTTTCACTCGTTTTAAAGATGCAGCAATCGAGGCAAGTTAAAGAGTGAGGCCCTTAAATAAAGTTGCGCAAACAGCCGCTGTGCAAAGGTTTGTTTACGCAAGTTAAGCATCTTGACCAGAAGGCCACCATCATCTGTGCCCGTTTGTTCAACTCTGTCTGGCAGCCACACTGGACATCAGGACTTATCATTGTCTCAGGGTCACAGACGCACTGTGCCAATGAAGGGTTAACTGGATGATCACGAGTGCAGACCGCATCGTCTGAGAGCGGTGACAAATGTGTGAAGATAAAGGGTTGGGGACTGACTACCGGAACTTCCTGCTCAGCGTTCCACGACTGCAAAACGTCGCGTTCTGCCCCTGACCAGTTAACCGCCCGCACCCAGTTGCAGTGTTTGTACTCGGTGGAGATGTCCACAAATCCAGGGCGGCCTGCCGGATTCTAACCTCGAACCTCTGCAAACGAGTGTTTATCCTGGCCACGCGTAATAAAAAGTAAGAATGCGAACTTGGAACGCGCCTTCCGCAGAGCGCCCGCTCACCCTCGTAGACAGAGAACCACGCGGAGGCACGAGGAGCAACCACACGTGAGTGGGGAAGGCAGCCACGTGAAGAGCCGACGCCAATAATTGCCCAAGCTCTGCGGTCCTCTACATATGAACATATTTTCGGCTAATTAACGAGCGACGTCTAGTGTGTATGCCCAGGATCTAGCTATACTTTGGCGCTGAGACGAAGGAGGCTGTGGAGCCTGGTATCTGGAGGGTGAGTTGTGTGACTTAGCCTTGACCCAAACCTCCGCGAAGACCAAACTTTTCCCCATCAGGTTTAATTTGTTACCCCGTGGCTGGCTGTAAGTCAACGTATGCCGACGCCACGGCGCCCAGCGGCACTGTTTGTCCTGCACGCGATTTTTAAAAATGTAATTTACATTTTTATGATGCCAGGCGCTGAACGTCCCACACGGTTATCACCGGGGGCCTGGCTCTACCGTGCAGGCCCAAAAGATAGCGTGCATCAGCAGCGATGGCATCTCGCTCTCTTTTACGGAAAAAAAATGTTTATATCAAGTGCAGCGTCGATGCTCTCAGCATGGTCATCGATGACATTTAAGTCTGGTTGTGCACTTAATTCGGATAAATTCCAACACCGAGAAATTAAATACCCTTTTGGCCATCGCGCAACGAACTTCACCCGCATGCGGCACAGCAGGCGGGATAGTGCAGCCCTCTACGGTGAGAACCAGCAGTCCGCTTGAGGAAGGAATCTCAGAGGTAGTTCTGTGATATCCTCTACTGTGGACCGCTGTCTTAAAGCGACGGTGGCTGTGGCGGCGCTGAAAGAGATCCGAAGAGATTTCTGTCGTCTCAGGACTTGACGTCGCGAGCGCAACGGGGATACAATCGATGGGAAGACAACAAATTAGATATTTTTTTAATTAAAAAAAGTGGAACGTAGGCGACGGCGCTCTGACAATGCCAAGCCTAGACAATGTTTGTGAGAGGGGCTGAAGTTTGGCGTAAAACTATCTGAGGGTGTTCTAGTTGAAAAGTGACTGGGCCGCCAATTATACACGATATTTTCTAACGCTTTCCAAATCGGGTTGAAATCATTTATGCTTTGGCCGTGCCTGTCTGTCCATCCGTATAACTGTGTGTGCATGGACTATGACAAAGGCAAAGATCTCCCGTATAACCTTAACATACTGTTGGGGCAATTGCTGTTGGTGAGTAGCACCTATGAAGGCCGCTACGGCCAGCACTACCCCCCACCGCCTTTGTCTCCCCAGTGCTGATATTTTACACACTGCACCAAGTACTCATTTGAGGCTGAGTCGACTTAAGGGAGGCCCAGGACCTGTTCAGATAATCATCACTCGGTCGCCGGGTTCGTAGCGCGGCACGCTAACCGCTGCACTACCGCGCGTGAGCGTGCGTAGGCGTGTGTGCGCTATCAGTGACGCAAACTCATTAGCCCCTTCCCTCGCTTTGACGTAGACGTCTGTTTCTGATGAAGGATTTCACGCCAGACGGTTGAAAAAGCCGGGCCTCGGTGGGGACAATTAGGGGAAAGATCATGCTGGGCCACGGCCCATTACACTGGCAGGCTATGAAACCCAGAGCCAATGAATAAAACATGTAAGTGGCAATGAGTCCCAGGGACGATGATTTGGGCTCCTTCAAAAGAACATCGACTGGGGGCGCAGGGGTTGAAGGCGCGGTGGAAACGCTCGTGCCTCACAGCAAGAGTCGTCTGGGTTCAATTCCAGACTCGGGCGCCCACATGTGTGGGAGATTGTACATTCTGCACCTGCTCTGCATGGGTTTGCTCCAGGTTTTCTGGTTTCTTCCCATAGCTAAAATAAAATAAAAATGCAACAGGTATTGGGCAAACATCCCAATGCTGAAAACAATACGTTTTACTCAATCTGGATGACACACAGCCACATCAGCCATACTGCCCGTCTTTTAGTTGGAAATGTTTAAGTCTGACACTCGTTTAAATATTACATTTCAGAGCGTACGGCATCAGGACTGTAACTTCACATCGCAGTGAGCTGCCTCTGCTGAATACAACATCTCGTAGAGTAGGAGGCCCAGATTCTCAGCCGTGGCTCTGCTCAGGCTCGGCTCCGGCTGGACTCAGAGCCCGGTTTAAGTTGCACGTGGTTTACGAGTCAGCTCACTGTAGCCAGAGGCAAGTCTGAGCCAAGCTGCAACTCTGAATATAATGCCTGAATCTTTAATGCCGATATTTAATATTTTATTTTACCAGATAAGGCCCACTGAGCTATATAGCTCTTTTTTTAGAAGCGACGCTGCCACAAATGATGACTGTGGTTGTATTTCGATTTAAAGCTTTCGTGACTGCAGGGCTTCATCTTCTTGGTTCTTTCGGTAAAGTCACGTAGAAGGGAAGTAATAAAATAATAAAAATAAAACATAACAAAATTATTCTCACGACGTTTCGGCCACAACGCATTCAGACTCTGTCGCCTCGACGGACCTGGTTTTCACCTGAGGACGGCTGCTTGCGTTGTGTCCGAAACGTCGTGAGAATAATTTTATTATGTTTTATTTTTATTATTTTATTACTTCCCTTCTACGTGACTTTACCGAAAGAACCAAGAAGATGACTGTGGTTGTGTTTGCCTTTTATTTTGTCTATCTCTGATTTCAATGTAAAACGACCGTAATTCCCCAGATTACAAGAAACTCCCGAAAAATACGACATACACCAAACTTGTTCAGGGTATCAATAAAGTTATGCCAGTCTGATTACACATAAACCCACACAGCTAGCTCCCAGATTATAAGACTTCTGTTCTAAACGTGTACATAAAGAGTGCATCTTATAGTCCGGAAAACACAGCACCTGTACAGCCCTTTTGTCAATCCACTGCTGGATGAGGGCCTCCCCACACCATGTGGGTCGTGGACATGGATAGATGCTGGACATCTGTGAAAAAGAGTTTCATAGCACATCGGATTCCTCCAATCTAAATACATTCTGATTCAGCGTACCATTGGGCCCTACGCATGACTCGGTGACCCGGGATGCACCCCGATCTCGCCAGATCTCGAAGTTAAGCAGGTCCGAGCCTGGCTCTAACAGCGCGTGGACGGGGGAAAGGGGGGGGGGGGCGGCCACCGTACGTGGTGCCGGCTCAACGCCCACGACGCGATGTCCGGAAAACCGCGCCGGCAATTGAGCCGGCAACCGAGCTGGCAATCGAGCCGTTCTGGTTTGGCTTAGCGGCAGCACGCTGCACTCTTGCGGGGACCGACACCAACTGTGCTCTTATCGTCAGGGTCAAACTGACCCTGACGTAGTTCCACCCAGGACAAAACCTGTATTTTTTTGTGCCGAAAATACATTTGGCGGCACCTAACTGCCCACACGCAACGGCGGGCTGGAATTGTGCGCCCCTCGTTTTTGAAGTTGAGTTTTAGTTTAAGTTCATCCTTACGTGTTATCCGTGTGACCAAAGCCCTGATGAGACCAGTCGGTCACCTCTTAAGGTCAACCCGTGGAATGCACCCGCATGCAAGCCTTGCACGCACGCAGCCAGATTATCAAAACAGGTTCCGCTCGCTCTATGCGGGTTCGGTTTATGCGATTTTGCGCTGTACACGCGGCTCAGCCAGTCTCCACACAAACATTCGCCACATTGTGCGGTTTAAATTCACTCCACATGCGGCTATGCGGTCGCACGTGGGACAGAGTGCCGGATTATCCTAGTAGCAAGAGTAGCTACACATGCTACGGGCCCAACACTTTCAAGGGCCCCGCGCTAAATGTTTTCAAGCTATCAATTCCGGTTCAGTGATTCTGCACTTGCTCTATTACTATAGTACTATACTGCCTTCAACTTTTAGGTCTGGGTATTTAAGGTTAGCCATTTGTCGTATTATCTGGCTATATAGCAAATGAAAAAATTAAATGACTCTACTATGCAAATAAAAAATGTTGTGTTATCATTTTTTTTTTATTTAGGGCCCCTTTATAACATATGCTGCAGGCCCCGCACTAGCTTAATCCGGCACTAGAGGGACAGCATTGTGTCCTGTGTGTGGTGTGTGCACTACTCAGCAGGCAGCTGCCTCTTCGTGCAGTGCATTGTGGGTTGAGTGACTGTGCACTAGGCGGTTTCGCTATGTGCGCCCTTTTTTTGGAACGCATCTACTACTACTGCCGCGTAAAGCGAGTGAGACCTGTACGCTGTCGAATGAGGGACTCCCCATCATGCCGTATTGGTTATTTGACCATACTTCACCGCACTGGTCAGTAAAGCAGGCGGGGAGCTGGAGCACAAAACAAGGGTGGTTTTTGCTGCACTGCCCACGACTGCCCACAAATGTCGACACCACCTGTTAACTTCTGCGTGGTGGTCACCCATCCCCAAGCGCTAGTTATGCTCAACAGCTGCTTAGCTTCCGAGATTCGGTTAGGTCAGGCAAGTAGATCACTGACTTGTTCAGGGTCTTGGAAAATCTATATGTGACTGGCTATACAAACCACATACAGCTTGCATTCGTCCAGTGGTAGATCGATTAGGACGTTTTATTATTGCGATAGCTATCATGCTCTGGGAATTTGTCCAATGTGGCATTGGTAATTGCATTCCACGGATTATGCAATAAAATGTTCCCCCTGTACACATTACTGTATAGGCAAAAGTTTTTGGTGCGTCTTGTAATGCGGCAGGCACGTGTAAACCCTTAACACGTAGGCTTTCGCGACCAACAGTATTCATCATAAAGGCTTTTGGGTTAGATCGCGTAAGCATGTGTCGTAACCCTCCACCACCCGACACAGCCATTAAAGGGATTTGTCACGTGAACAAAACGGGCCAATTAGTTACTGCCTTGGCCCACCGGTGTGTTGGAGAGTAAATCCACGTGGTAATTACATCGGGCAATCTGTAGGTGCGTCTGCAACCAGAGTTGTGTGAACCCGTTTGGGCGCGTCTTACTTTCCAGACATTCTTATAAAACTGGTGTGATGCGGTATGTGCGTTGTGGAATTTGTGAAAACTGGGTTGGGTTCCTGTGCTGCCTGATAAGGCAGGGCTTGTGCAGTCACGGTGACATGGCCATAATCTCGCGCTCACCTATACCGGTGGCACGGGACAGACGGTTTGGGTTAGCGTTGCCCGTCTCACGTGTGTATCCGCTCAACGCCCCCCTAGGTGGACTCAGCCTCAAATGAGTACGTGGTGTGGTGAGAAGTAAACCTCGCCACTAGGGGGGGAGATAAAGGTGGCCGGCCGTGATGCTGGCCACCCACCCCGGCTTTCATAGGTGCTCGCTAACAGCACTTGCCAACCAAAACATCTGCTTCGGCAATACGGGGTATCTTTGTCTGAACACGTGGCAGCCACGCGCATATTAATTAGTGCACGTGTACAAACTTGCAGCAACATAGACCTTCATCCACCGCTGGATGGAGGCCCTCCCACGGGACTCGTGTAACCATACTTCGCCACACTGGTGGCGTAACACGACCAGCCGTGGGGAGCCAATGGAACTCGCGCACGGGTTCAAATTGCCGGGTTCAAAACGGAGTGCGCCAACCGCTGCGCCACCGCTCCCCTCCAACAAAACAGGTCGCTTGGCACGCGGCCTCGTCTCGCTTGTCAGCTGAGTGCGCCTTAAGGCGCCACGTCACACGGACGCAACTGAACTCGGTGTACTGTATAAACATGTGTGTTAGTATACAGTACAAGCGTGGGGAGCGCGAAAAACCCGGTGACTCCCGCTCACGGCCAACACCGGTGACGATTATCTGAACCGGTACCGGGCCTCCCCTAGGTCGACTCAGCCCCTTGGTGAGTAAATAACATCGGCACTTCGGGGAAGACAAAGGCGGCCGGGCGTGGGTGGTGTTGACCACGCCTCCCACTCAAACCCCCCAACAGCGTTCTAAGGTTATACCACGTAGTGGGGGAGGGGGGTCATTGTCTTTTGTGCGGACCGTATTCTGCGGATTATAAGACGCGGCGGATGCGTCTTATAATCGATGTCTATGATTTATGTGTTTTGTTCAATGTGTCTGTGCGCGTTATACGAGCCGACGCGTGATCGTTCCGGAAGAAAGTGGAACAAAGAATGAAAAAGCGTGCAACGAAATTGGCAAACGCGCGCTCGAGATGAGTGAGTGAGTGATGGGTGAGTGAGTGATGGGTGAGAGAGAGATGAGAGAGTGAGTGATGGGTGAGAGATGAGTGAGTGATGGATGGGTGAGTGAGTGATGGGTGAGAGAGAGATGAGAGAGTGAGTGATGGGTGAGAGATGAGTGAGTGATGGATGGGTGAGTGAGTGATGGGTGAGAGAGAGATGAGAGAGTGAGTGATGGGTGAGAGATGAGTGAGTGATGGATGGGTGAGTGAGTGATGGGTGAGAGAGATGAGATGAGCACGTGGACTAGAGAACATCGCTCGGATCCGTGTCGTCGTCGTCAATCGGGGCTGGCTACGTACGGTGCGAAAGAAGTTCGGCACACGTGCGAGAGACTGGCTTGTGCGGAACAACGCATCGCCAGAAACTCTGGGAGATGATTGATGGCATTCGGTTTAAGAACACGAACGAAGGTGACGGCCTGAGAAGAACGTCCAAAAGGAGATGGAGCTTTGATTGTGGATTGACCATGGAAGTTTGATGATGATGGTGGTGATGGTGGTGATGTAACTACGTGACCACACACACACACGCCTTGTCCCACCCGCTTGTCTCACCGCATTCGTGGTTCCAAAAGGGTCGCATCTTCGCCGGTAAAGCAAGTTCGATCCTGTTCAATGACCGATGCAATGCGGCTCTGAAAACGGCTGCCATCCTTCCTTGTTGTTGCTGCTTCTGCTGGTGCTGCTGGGTTGGTGGTGGTAATGCCGATGGCGGTGGTAATGCCGATGGTGGTGGTGGTGTGGCAAGGGAAGGTAACGTCACCCACCCTCCGCTTTATATAGATTCTACGACAGTATATGTGTCTCTACACTCGAGGCACACACACACACACGCAGACACACACACACAGACAGACGCACAAATACCAGGGGCCCGGCACTAGACGGACAATTGCGCTGTGTGTGTGTTCACTGATGAATAGCTTAATAATTAAATAAACGAATGACCCACCCACCAATGGGCACACAACACACCTAACACACAGCACACGCACAAACCCACCCCCCCTCTCCCGATCTCAAGGACAAATCACCCCCCCCCCCCCGCTTCCAATGACACCCGACCTGCTCAATAAGGAGCAGATCTACGGAATGCTTCCTAGGATGATGATGACGGCGGCGGTGGTGGTGGGGTTTGGCGAGCCGTGATGCTGATGCTGTACGCAAAACCCGGGAGCGGATTCTGGTGGAACGGAGTGGAATCCGCGAACCACGCCACGCTCGCTCGCTATACCCGCACGGAGCGCCGCGGCGCGACTCCATTCCGAACGAAAGGAGACGCCACGCCGGGATTTTGTGATAATTTGTTCTGGGAAGGAACGCGTTTTGAATGTGTAGCAATTTTTTTTTGCACTTCCGTGTAAAAAGTGTAAGGGGGGGGGGGGCTCATAATCATCCCTCCCTGCCTTCACAGGGCAAGGCAGTGGTCAAGCGTAGGATGGCACCATTGAACCATACGTTTCGCAATTCGTGCAATGTGTTTGCTATAATTTGTGCGCGTTCTTTAAATTGGTTTGAACCGGTGTCTAGAGGGGAGGGAGCGGTGGCGCAGCTGTTGGGGCGCCGCAGAGCACGCGGTGGGGGAATGGGCCCAAGCAAGTCGCTTCAAGCAATTCGGCCACCAAACAAACAGCACGAGCAAAGCAAGACGCGCTCGATGGTTAGACGGGCAATATAAAAGGGTTTGTTTGAAGTGACTGAAGCGTGCGCGCTGGTAACGCCGGTGGTTGAACGCGGTAGTGGATGGCAGAGGTCGCAAACGGGTTTTGATACCTTACCCGTACCCGGCCGCACCAGGGTCGCAATCGGGTAACCGATTGCGACCTCTGGGATGAAGCCATGTTGCAGGCGCGGGTGGGTTGATTCTAGAAATGGTGAGAAGAGACAAGACGTTGGGAAATGAGTGGCAAACGGTGACTCACCAGTGACTCACGGCCTACCCGTACCCGGCCGCACCAGGGTAGCAAACCGGGTATCGGGTAGGGTACGGGTTTCTGGTACCCGGTTGCGACCTCTGGTGGATGGGAGACCGAGACGGGTGGTGAAACCCGGGTGACATCAATTCGACTTGCGATCACGGCCACCGTCAGTGGCCAGTGATATCTGAATCATAATCCCTGGGCCCTATTGCTCTCCTTCGCTCGAATCAACACTGGACCCAGCGTGGCGGATCGGAGTGGGATCCGTGACCATCACCGGCGCGGAGTCGAGAAGGCTTTCATCCAGCAGTGGATTTGGCAAAGGGGGCTGTCAATTGTTGGCAGTATAATTGTTTTAGCCGATCACCAACATCGCCCGATATCATCAGATCTCGGAAGCTAAGCTATGTGGGGGGGTTGAGCCTGGACAGTCCTTGGACGGGTGACCACCACGCACGTCTGGATATGGTGTAGGCTGCTGTAGAGCCACGTGGTGGTCAACAGTGTCGACACATCCATCGCTGTAGGTAGTGTACGGCCCATATTCCCACTCGCGCTGAGCAGCGTGGTGAAGTATGGTCAAATAACCATCATGTGGGGGGAGGCACCTCATCCAGCAGTGGATGAAGAAAATTACTTTAAAAATAGGGCTTGGCTAACTGTAATCCATATTACAGAACGAGCAAAGGTTACAGTTAGTGGTGGCGATGCTGCACGTGGCAGTAAGCCACTGGAGGCTGCGAGGGTTGGCGTATCACGGCACCAATGAGGCCGTCGCCAGGCAATGGCAGTACAGCAAGTTGATTCATTTTCCATCTGTTGCTATCTTTACGGAAGATTGAGTGTAACCACCCCCCCCCCACACCGGGAATCGTGGGTTTTCTTCCAGATTCTTCGGTTTCCTCTAATATGTATAAACCCTTGTGAATGGAGTTGGTCAAACATCCAGATATAGAGACGCAGAACTTGGGCAATTGTTGGCAGCGCCGGTTCAGGCTGCCTTCCCACTTGTCGAGGGATGAACTCACCGAACATTATAAACAGTAACAACCCAGCATGCATATAGCACGTCATATTTTGCAATGCTCTTTATTAATTGTTTTCACAAAGCAATTCGCATCACGTCATGAGGATCCATTCGGATCTCTCGCGGAGCAGTGCATCTCTTCGTGTTAGACAATGGCCAACGGAAGCGGATATCAGAGAGCTACTTCTGAGAAACCCTTCTGGCAAGTGACGTCTGGTCCACAGCAGGGACGTACGGGCAGGGGAGGCAGGGAGGCAGAGCCTCACCTGTCATACTCCAATGAAAATAGCTGTTACGAAAAGTAAAAAAAATCAAATGAAATAAATATGAAGATTTTCCACTGATCTGACTTATAAATGTCATTTCTGTACGATTCCAATAATTTTTATAGTCAAAATCGCCAAATTTGCGGAGCTCCTGCTGCAAATGCAGGAAGAGACGAGAGGTGAGGCAGCGACGAGCTCAGCCTCCCCTCTGATTGCACAACCCCTCAGTAACTGGATGGAGCGCGGGCAATAAGCGCGTGCCTGTTACTATCTCAGTATGTCACAAATGTAATGTTTGTAGACCCCTTCATTTCATGTCCTCGCCTTCCATACTCCAGGTAACTTATTTTACGTTTGTGTATAAAGATATTTAGGCTCGCTGGTCTCGTCATGAAACTGCAATGAAAAGGCACCAGGAGAGGCAGCTCTCACATCTGCCTCACTGAGGGGGACGTGTCTAACACGCCCCCCTCAGTGAGGACACGCCCCCCTCGGTGTGTGAATCTGGCTCTGACACAAGCCAGTGCCTCCCCAGCCATTGACCTCACCTCTCGCGATTTGCGCCACGCTGTAATATTTTCGCGGCAAGTGACCTCCGATTGGCATGGTTGGCTACGTACGGTGCGAAAGAAGTTCAACGTACATAATACGGTTGCGGTTCTTTGCAAAGCTCATGTTAACCTGAAGTTTGTCGGTATATTCTGACCACACCTTTCGTGCGAGGTCACAGTGAAATCGGCAGGAAGAGCAAGGACCCTGCGCTTGTGGCATCGGTTTGCCAGACGCTTGCCTTGCTGATGATGCCATAGTAAGTCAGAACCAGTAGTGTGAAGTTGCGCTGTTCAAACGAACGCTAGTGATGAACCCCCCACTGTGGAATGTGTGTGGATTAAATGCTCATCTGATTTAACTAAGTCTCGTAGATGCTTAGGCTTAATCTGCTGAAACGGCAAAAGCAATCTAACAACATAGCCATCTTAAGCTCCTGGCTTTGAGCGGCGGAGTTGGTGAGTGTTACCCCCATCGTGTTATTACGGTAAGTGTTAAACATCACGAATTCTCTAATTGTGCAGTGACACGTGGAAATGTCGCTTGTTTTGATGGAAAAAAACAGCACAATCCGAGTACAATTTGCGGAAAACAATTGGGGAGAAAACTGCCGAAATCAAACTGAGTTCATCCTGTGTCCTCAAAACTCGGGTCACGCTAATTGCTGTACCAACTTTGTCGCATGTGCCCACGTTATCGTATAACAGCGGTCCCTATAAATACAGCATGTTTCCACAGTCCTCAATGCACCCTTGCCGCAGGGGGAAACGAATCCTCGTCTAATTTTAGTTTCGAACATATGACGGCCTAATGCGCGCGTTCATTCCGATTGAATGACCTGATCATTGCCATTATCGGGATTGCTAGCTATCATCATCGGCAGCAGGGGTGACCATTCCACTGCTGGATGAAAGCTTCCCCTAATCATGGCCATATCTCGGGGTTTTGCGATTTTACACGCTGGCTATTACGTCAATGGACAAAGCTTGTTTCAATCCACTATTGGCTGGATGAGGGCTGCCACACAGAATCCGAATCATTGTTCTGGAGGAATCCAATTAACCGACAAGCTCGCTTTCACGCACCCGCCGTAGGAATCGTGGGGGATATGCGCTCACATTTCCGTAAGCTCAACATATGAGTCAAGAACACTGTGGCCTTTAGAGCAAAACATGTAGTCGGTGACGTGTCTCGCCCTTCTGCAGAGCACGTGCTACTAAAGTGCGGTCAGATGTTGGAGCGTAGCACAGTACAGCTGCTTTTGCAGCACTGCCCTCTGCTGCCCACCACCTGGCCTCGCAGCCTATACCACCTCAGTTATGAATAGCACCAGGGCCTCATCTACCAGATTTGACGCGGTCGTCTGGCTTGACCACCTGAATGTGAAATTGCAGTTGTTGCTCTGTACCTACATCAGTAGCCGTACTCAAGAAGAAGATAATGCACCACGTCTGTAATCAAGAAACTTGGCGGCAGGCTTGGTGGATCACAAAGAGATGGGGCTGAGATGTGTGTGTGTGATACCCAAATACAGGACCCTGGCGAAGTTGTGACTTGAAAATACAGTTTAGCAAGTAGATTCATGACTTGCTATATCAGTTGAGTTTTCTCTAGCCGGTTACCTAATATGGAAATATTTATATATATATTCCGAACAGTCGGTGAGAATCCCAAAGCAAACAACCCCATGAACAAAAAGACCCATTTACGAAGGTTCCACTAGTAGAGTGGGTTTGGTGAGAGTGGATTGATCCAGGCCTGCACGTTTTCTAATTGGATACTGTACTGTATCGGCACATAGACCAAATCACACCACAATTTTCCCGATCCCATCATATCTCGGTAGTTCAGCGTGACTGAGCCTGCAAAGTGAACGAAAGGTTCAGTAACACGCAGAAACTGATAAAAGGCTGTGGGCAGCAAAACATCCACTATTGTACCGTACTCTTTGTTTTTTTTGGTAAAGTCACGTATTTAGAATTTAAATAAAACAAACTCACGACGTTTCTATCGCAACACAAGCAATCATCATCAGGTGGGAAACCCACAGCAAGAAAAAATTGCTGAAGTGGGAGAGAGAGAGCTACGTGACATTACCGAAAGAACCAAAGAGTATGGATTCCTGCAGTCACGAAAGCTTCAAATCAACATTATTGTACCGTACTTATATGCTTCCTGCCTTTGGCAAACCGCACTGACCAGGGTGATCGAGTGCTGTCCCAGTAAACATGTCAAAGTCTCGAGGGGCCATCGTCGGCACGTGGTTGGAAGCGTTGGTCCAACGTTGTCTGAACGTTGGCGTGTGGTCGGCCCAATATTGGTCCAACGTTCAACGTTTACTGCGGTGTGGTCAAATAAACGCCACTAACCATCGTGGAGGGGCAAGCGTGGGGGGGGGGGAGCCTCTCAACCAAACATTGTACGGAGCAGTATTGACAAACGCTGTATAAACTATGATTACAAGCGCACCTGGCCTTGCCGTGTGTTGGTTCAGTTTCTTATTAAAATCATCACACGACCCACGTGCGCACGTCACATCGTCACCCTCCTACCCACCCGACCACAACCACGGCGTGTGTCACACCCGCCCACCCCCTCCCCCGTGTCCTCGTTTGACCGCCGTGAATCCGAGCCCATGCCATTTCGGCCCTTGCGTCATTGCCGCATGCAGCGACCGCACACACTGGGGGTGGTCGCGAACAGTGGCGGAACGAGTCAAATCTTCGGGCGATTCGATGGATTATCTCGGGTCAAATTTAGCCGTCGATTATTTTGTAACAAAAAGGTGGTGAGCGCAGGGAACTTTCGGGAGTGCAGCGGCCTCTAGTGTTGGATGTTCAACACGACGCTGATGATTTTACTGGCAGGAACCACCTGGTTCCACCAGCCCACATGGGGATTATTTTGTTCGTCTGTCCGTCGTGCATCCAAAAATGGGAGGGGTGGGGCTGGGTGGAGAGGGGAGTGTGGGGAGGGGCTGGGTGGGGAGGGGAGGGTGGGGAGGGGCTGGGTGGGGAGGGTGGGACTGGGTGGGGGGTCACCCCGTGGTGCCCTTATAAAACTCAACGTTTAACCGACTCACGCCGGCTTGTGCCCGCCCTCACAGTCGGACATATTTGCGGAATACACCACGCCGCCGTTGACCCTGGCCATTGACCGAGCAACCCAACGTTCCTACCAGCTCCCTCCGCAGGAATGTGTTTTTTTTATTCCCAATTGTGCATTAACGACTGCGTTAGGCGTTCTGCGTCGAACTCAGGGACCCCCCCCCCACCCCCCATATCGTTAAGAAGAGAGCCCTTGCCTTTAAGCATCTGACAGTTCACCAGCAGTGATTCAATGGAGTCTGATTCTGTTGATGAGACGCTGTGTGTCGAAACCGGTCTGGAGTTTTGTTTGTCTTGAATCAATCATAAAAAAACATACTCTTTGGTTTTTTTCGGTTAAGTCACGTAGGTAAAAAATATGAAATAAATTAAAATTATATAATTTTATTTGTTTTCATTTTAATTTATTATATCTTTTTCACCTACGTTACTTAACCGAAAAAAAAACGGTATGGATCCTTGCAGTCACGAAAACTACAAATCTAGAATCAATCATTAAAATGTTTTTTTGGAGGGAGGTTAAATGGCGTAAATATGTGTCGTTAACGTCACTTTTATCACTGGTAATATTGTTCGCGAAAGCCCACGTGTTAAACTGTCTTGAATCAATGCTGCTGACATTACGCACTCACAGAAGGCCGTGCGGCTGATGGGTTGTGTCAGAAATACTATTTCTTAACTGTGAAAAGACGGGTGCGTGAAGGAAACATTGTATCTCCGATTAGCACGGTCGGCTACGTACGGTGTGAAAGAAGTTCAGGTTATCTCGTGTTGTTCGGGTCACATGAATTACATACTTGTTAACCATCACGGTTTATTCGTATTCCTGTACAGGATAATTGAGTTTTCACGTCCGTACGGCGTACAGCCGTTTCAATACGGGCAAAACAATCGTCTCTTTGTTTGTGTTTCTCCCTTGTGATGGAACTTTGTAGGATGAACGTTGAGATTTATAAAGGCACGGGGTGACCAATAAAGTGTGAATTTCGATTTAAAGCTTTCGTGACTGCAGGGATTCATCTTCTTGGTTCTTTCGATAAAGTCACGTAGAAGGGAAATAATAAAATAATAAAAATAAAACATAATAAAATACAATTCTCATGACGTTTCGGCCACAACGCAAGCAGCCGTCCTCAGGTGAAGAACACCACGCCGCTGTCTTTCCGACAGCCCTGTTCTTCACCTGAGGACGGCTGCTTGCGTTGTGGCCGAAACGTCGTGATAATTTTATTTTATTATGTTTATTTTATTATTTTTATTATTTCCCTTCTACGCGACTTTACCGAAAGAAGCAAGAAGATGAAATTGTGAATTGTTCTATAATGAGGTAGAGCACTGATAAGGGGTTGACAGGTATGGAAGTATTACACGCAACCTCACATAATCGTTATCATCATCAGCAGCCGTAATCAATCCACTGCTGGATGAAGGCCTCCCCGAGCTCACGATTCTGCGATGTAATCATCCGCCGAGCACCTGCACATGAGAAGATTTCATGGCTCCATCTCCACAGTGGACGTCATCTCTGCCACGTTCCATCCCTCTGCTGCCATTCCGTTATTTGGACCACCAACCACCATCCCCTTCACGTGTCCTGCACCAACCCCTGCGGACTTTACTTAATCGTTTAAATTGATATACGGTATTTAACCTGCGTCTGTTCTCTAAGGGGCCGTCCATAAATGACGTCACGCGATTTTGGACAATTTTTGACCCCCCCCCCCCCTCGTCACACGGCGCCACAAAGTCAGACCCCCCCCCCTCAAATATGACGTCACAAAGTTCTGCTCCCCCCCCCCCCCCCCCATAATTAAAACATGCTTCAAATCGCTTTAAACTATTGTCATTGTATCATTGTAGTGCGTATTTCATGTGGCGCTGCACTCTGATGTTGTAGGAGAAAACATTTATTTAAAAGTCTATTTAATTAAGTATAAAGTGTTGTCTACATTTATCTAAAGTTGCGCATTTTGATGTGACGTCACATTTCTCAACCCCCTTCCCATCGTCAGAAATGTCTGACCCCCTCCCCCCCAGGTGCGTGACGTCATTTATGGACGGCCCCTAAGCCACGTCTTGTATTTATGTCGACGCCTCTCAATGCTATTCCAACAATGCATCTGTCCACGCTTCTTTACGTACTCTTTAGTTTTTTTGTTAGTTTTCTTCATGACCATACTTCACCACGCTGGTCAGTGCGGATTGATGAGGGTGGTGGGTGGCATTTGGAGTCGAGCGTTCCCAACAACGCTGGGCATCGCGTCTCAGTTGCTCATCAACACGCATCGCGTTCCCAGCGCTCGACACAAGGCGGCGGCACTTCAGAGGGTTAACCGGGTTCAAATCCAGCCTCCAGACTAATAACACTGGTCAACCCACTTTTTCTGGCATAAGGTGCTGATTCCAAATCTGGCATCAGTTTTTGTCTATCACATCAGGTTTTTGAGATATCAAATATTGGATTTTCAATAAAAACTGCAGAAGAAAAATATTAAATAAATGTGGATATCTACATAAAATTATATTATAAACACACTGTCCTAAAAATACAGGCACCATATTTTAACACTAAAACAGTCACTGACTCGCAACAACTTGCAATCATAAGTGACAGAGTTAATTTCGGGTAAAATCAATGAAAATTGGATGTGATAGAGCAAATCTGCAGATTTGGAATCAGCACCCTGAAATTAGTCGAAAACAGCTGCAAAAGTCCAGGCCAGAAAAAAATGATTTTCTTTTGTTGACCAGTGTAATTTATCATTTTCCACTTCATAAACAAGCGCATTGCACATGTACTTACAGTCGCTGATCGCGGTGTTTATCGTTAAAGATGACATTTGAAAAATAATAATTCTATTGTAGGCGACTGGCCGTGATTGCATTAGGTGCAGTAAGCTTGATGGTTCGCAGTCTGATCACCAGTGACTTGCACCTAAAAAGAAATGAGCGGTAAATAAACACACAATTGCGACTGCTATTGTTGTGCCCGTGTGGTTTTACATGAAGCCCAGGTAAGCGGTAAGGCAGGGAAGCAGTGCTCCCAACAAGAGTTCAGATCCAAGCCAAGGTGACAACAATTTTGGCCTGTTCAAGTTGTTAGTTGGGATGTGTTCGTTCCTCGAACAAAACAGTAGTTTTTGGTAACAGGAATGTGGAATTTCCACCCACTGACTCAAGACCCTGACGGCAATGAACGAATGCGTGTTTATTGTAAATATTTTAATACCGTTCACAGGAAGGATGTTGACATTGCTTGCATGGTTTAATGTCCTCACGATAATGCATTCACGAACGCGTGCCAAATCACGTTGAGTCTTAACGTGACTGCCCTATACACACAACGTTTATGCGTTTGTAATAAATATCGAAACACATCTTTGAAGGATCATCGCTGCAGACGTTTTCTTTTCTTGGCCTTGTGTTTGTTTTTTTTGTATGCGTGTGGGGGGTGTTTTTTCTTCTCTTTTTCAACCATTCCGAAGTTGATTATATAGCTGGAAAACAAATGAAAACATTGGGTTGTACAGATGTAGCACGTGTATATATCGAGTATTTTTTTAAAATGCAACAAAAATATTTTGCTCGAAAATTCCCTGGAGATAGAACATCTCGTATTGTACGTCCAGGATGTCTGGTCACACGTAGCAAACACATAGGTTACACAGTATTTATGAAATGTAAAATACTTTTGTATGTAGTGTCAAGAACAAATCGGGTGGTGATGGCTCTTCACGTGGTTTATGATCCAGCACGTTTCTAGTTAAAGTGTCTTTGCGTAACTATGCGAGAACTCAGAGGTCAGTGATCCGTGTCACCAAAATGACAAACAGCTAAACAAAATCAAGTACAGCGTTGAAGCAAATAAGAATCGGTGCAAAAACAACTTTGTCGTGTGTGAAATAAAAACAAATCCCTGTAACGTGAGTTGGCGCGGGCAATTTATATTTTTAGATTGATCAGAGCACAATCTACAACATTAAGTTACAGAAACATTAAATGGATAGATATATGATATCTATGAGACCCATTTTCTCCTGATACCGTAACTTGTACTGATACGTATGTCAAATGTATTTATCTGAGCCCTCCATTGACCTGACCCCCCCCCCCAAGGTCGACTCAGCCATAAATGAGCACATGGTGTAACGTTGCTAACATCAGCACACTCGAGGGACAAAAGCGTTTGGGTGCATGAGGCACTAACCCACCGCCCACTCATGTAAAACACGACTCTCAATAAAGGATCGTTAAAATCACTTGCCTCTGCTGTTGGCACAGGGCTAAAAGGAGATGTCTGTGTGTATGTACACCTCTGTCCCATGAGCTCATGTCAGTGGTACACGTGGCCATAGCAAGTGATGGGTGGTAGTGACCAAAGTTGGTCACTGGATGTACTGAACAGTATATAGTGGCCCTACTGAAAACTGAACATTCATTGACAAACCGACATAAGTGTCGACACAGTGTCGGGACCAATCCAGAGCTTGCTTGTCTTCAATCAATGCTGCTAAAATGATGCACTCCCAGTAGGCCGTGCGGCTGATTGGTTGTGTAAAAATACTTTAAACTTTCTCATGCGGAGGGACAGATACGTACACGAGACATAATAACTGCTTATACTGGTAGGAACCTTCTGGTTACACCAGCCCACAGGGGATTATTGTGTCCGTCCGTCGTGCAGGGACGGGCTGGGTGGGGAGGGAGGGCCTGGGTGGGGAGGGGAGGGTGGGGAGGGGCTGGGTGGGGAGAGTGGGGCTGGGAGGGGAGGGTGGGGAGGGGCTGGGTGGGGAGGGTGGGGAGGGGCTGGGTGGGGAGGGTGGGGCTGGTGGGAGGGGTAGGGCTGGGTGGGGAGGGGCTGGTCACCCCGTGGTGCCCTTATAAAACTCAACGTTTAACCTACTCATGCCGGCTTGTGCCCACCCTCACAGTCGGGCATATTTGCGAATACACCACGCCGCCGTTGACCCTGGCCATTGACCGAGCAACCCAACGTTACTACTAGCTCCCTCCGCAGGAATGTGTTTTATTCTACTTCGTAAATATTAGGTAGCCTCAAACTATTACTGAAGGCCTCTTCCAAACCATGTACGCCATGGGGATTGTTGGACCATACTTCACCAGACTAGTCAGAATCAGAATATGTATTTATACTGCATGAGGAATCCGATGAGCTATAAAGCGTGTTTTCACAGGTGTCCATGCGGGGCAGGTCAGAACGACACAACAACAAACGATACAAACACGTGTGACAGGGGTGCAAAGTAGAGGAAAGGTAAACAAATCACCTAAAAAAACAAAAAAAATATCTAAACAATTTTTTTTGTGCTGGTTCGTGAAGGGAGTGATATCAAGAGGACTGGACCGGTTCGGATATCACTCGACACTGATGATAGCTCTTGCCGGGAATTCAACGGAGACTACCGAATTCCCGGCGCAGCGCGCTAACCGCTACACTGCTTCTCCACTAAAGCTCACCTCCTTCCTATCCGTTTCATAATGTCAGCAAGTTGCCTGAGGCTCCCAGCGGACATCACATTTGGGCATGGCGCTTTCAGCAGGGGCGCTGACAAACACATTGTTTACATTCGGCTCCTTTGCACCCAACACTTTCCACCTCTTAGCATGCCGCCTGCATCTGATGCTAGCGGTTATGTCACCGCGGCAGTATGTTGATGACAAATTATAATTGGGTGATGCTGTGCGTTTGCGGCGGTGCAAGAGCAAAAATAACAAACTATTCGATGCATTTGTCAATAACGGCCTTCAAAAGAAATGTATAAAATGTGACGTTTCGGGCAATGACCCTTCTTCATAGCACTCTTTTGTGTTTAGTTTGTTGTCCCCCCCCCCGCACCTCCGATGAGCACGCTTGGCTACGTGCCGTGCAAACTAAGTTCAACACGCATACAATTAAATAGATTCTAGATTTGAAGCTTTCGTGACTGCAAGGATTCATACTCTTTGGTTTTTTCGGTAAAGTCACGTAGGTAAAAAATGCAACGACTTTGGCTGGAACGGTTCCACCTGAAGACGGAAGCTTGTGTTGCCTCCGAAACGTCATGATTTAATTTAGTTGTTTTCATTTATTGTATTTTTTACCTACGTGACTTTACCAAAAAGAACAAAAAATAAATATATATTTCAGAGAGATAAAGTGGATGAGTTGGAGACTACTAGATACCATGGGACTTTTTATGTTTTCTCATGACCAGTTCTTTTAATTGGCACGTGAATAGTTACCTAATAGTAGCTACTAGATAACAGACAAACCCTCCCATTATCAAAATGTATCACTAAATAAATAAATTTATTGTATATACAAAATGTAGTTATAAAATGTTACTGGCACATGATATTGAATTTTCATTACAGTCAGCTCTCAGTTATCAATGGTTATGGGAGGGGAAGGCAAAGCTCGGATAAAACTAAAATCCTGGCAGTGCTAAATGCATTTGTTCGGTTAAACAAATATATACGTATGAGGCCGTCCATAAATGACGTCACGCACCTGGGAGGGGGATCAGACATTTGTGACGATGTGTGACGAGGGGGGGGGGGGTGAGAAATGTGACGTCACATCAAAATGCGCAACTTTAAATAAATATAGACAATACGTTCTACTTACAACATCAGAGTGCAGCGCCACATTAAATACGCACCACAATGACAATAGTTTAAAGCGATTTGAAGCATGTTTTTTAGGGGGGGGCAGAGCTTTGTGACGTCATATTTGAGGGGGGGTCTGACTTTTTGTTACGCCGTGTGACGAGAGGGGGGGGGGGGTAAAAAATCGTCCAAAATCGCGTGACGTCATTTATGGACGGCCCCCTATATACAAGATGCAAAAAGTCACTTGACATACGTATCTGGCAATGCGCGTGTGAATGTGACACTTGGGTCTGACGTGCATAGGGCCCACAACTCTTTACCTGCGGTGCACGGGCGCACACGCCCAGGTGTGCCGGTGACCCAGGCCGTTGGCCCCGGCCTTCAGTGGCGGAACAGGCTGTAGTAGGTGAGTAAGCCGCAGCCGACCACCCAGCCCAAGAGCAGCAGCGCCGGCACGGCATACCGCTGGTATTTCTTCAGACCTACCGACACACACACACCCACGTGGGCCATGACCGTGACGTGGCCTTGCAGTGCAAAGCTCGTTTCGCCGCTCGTTTGCAAGAGATGTTCACGGTTTCGAATCCAGCAGCCGCCCCGATTAATACTGCCGGTTGTAGTGCTACTGCTACTAACCACCGTATGCGCAGTCCGCTGTGCTTCACAGTGGACGTTGAAGATCCCCGTGACGTCGTTCACAAGAGTCAGCCATTGTGTGCTGGCATCAGGATTATCCGCAACTCCGATTAGCACGGTTAGCTTCGTATGGTGCGAAAGAAGCTCCACATACATAAACACATCTTACATTCTCATTTGGGATTGCACATAGCAATCACCACCCCACCCACCCCCTCGACGATTGTCCACGTGTTAGAATATTGCATAAGGATTGTGCGGCTTTACTAATTGTTTTTGTCGACAGTGTAAGATGATTCATATTCTTAGATTTTTTTCGGTAAAGTCACGTAGGTAAAAACATTAAAAAGTAAAATAAAAATCACGACGTTTCGGAGGCAACACAAGCTGCCGTCTTCAGGTGGTACCGTCACAGCCACGAAGACGGAAGCTTGTGTTGCCTCCGAAACGTCGTGATTTTTATTTTATTTTACTTTTTAATGTTTTTACCTACGTGACTTTACCGAAAAAACCTAAGAATATGAATCATTGCAGTCACGAAAGCTTCAAATCTAGAATTAGTGTAAGATGATGTCTCGAAACTGCTTCTGAAGTCACTTCAATGGCCCTCTTTAACCACACTGGGAGCCCGCTTTTTATATCCCTGACAGAGATGAATAACTATTCATCGTGTGTCAGTCAAATAGAGAACCCAGTTTATTCATGTGTGGATGAACCCAGAATTATCATTCAGCAGTGCCAACTCAGTGCAATCCACTTGGCCACCCCCCAATCATTTTTTTAAGCATTTGAGATAACGTTGTTGCATCTGATCAAATACCATGTATATTTTTTTATTTTACTTTTCAGTTCTTACGGTGTGCGTAAGTTGTTTATGCTCGGTTTTCTGCGACATGGCGATACTGTGAGATATTGTACGATAGTGATTCATTATAATTGCACGGCCCGTTTTGCTAAATAATCTGAATCAAATCTGTAAATGATGAGAACAGCCCGTCATAACAGCATACTATTGTAATATCGTGATTATCATAGCTCATATCGTCGCGTCCTCTTAACAAATCGATTGTAGCTACGATAAGTCATCCCGTTGCAATCCTGGAGTGTACATTTATGTACCAGTGCTTGTACCACTGCAACGTGCGAGTTCGGATAGCGGTCAAACACAACTGTTCGTGATCGCCATAAATAGGTGGCAAGGTTATGCAGCACTGAGTGTTCCTAACACTCTCACGTCCTTAAGTGTGGAATCTTTTTTCAGAAGCGCATTTGATTCAACCGTCAGCTGTCAGGCAGCGGTGTTTTGAAATTGTGCCACCCTCAATGGGGTGACTTGTCAAGTTGATGCAGTAAGACGTGCGCTGGCGATGGCAAAACCGCGTTCTAGAAAATTTGCCGTCGACATTAATGAACCATGGTGCCTACGAATACTGTATAAATGTTATACTTTAAACTGGTCCTGAGTATTCGGAATCTGAATCTTTATTTATACAGGAGGAATATGATGAGTTATAAAGCTCTTTTTCACACATGTCCAGTAGGAGCAGGACAGAAAACAGAGTATTAATTCATTGACACAGAAAACTATTACGAACCAGGTAGGTTAGAGTCAGGTTTAGGGTGAAGCAGTAAGTGGCTAGCGCACTGCGCTATGAACCCACCAACCTGCGTTGAATTCCTGATCACGGCGAACAATGTTTATACGTATGTTGAACTTCTTTCGCACCGTACGTAGCCAACCGCGACAATCGGAGGCTATCAGGGACCCTGCTATGGCTTGGCAACAATTTAAATACCTGAATGTATTATGTACCTACCGAGATAAAAAATAAACAATCATTGGCGATTTCTGAACCGATCTTGCCCTGCCACGCCGCCGCCCTCCTTTCACCATCCCTCACTGAGCAGCGTGGTCAGGCATGGTCAATGACACAGCATGACAAGTGAATTGACAAAGGGCTGTAAATTATTATTATTATTTTAAAAACCCACTGAGACCACGTTAGATCATAAACATGTACAAATTAGCTGTTGTGAAGAACAGTGGTAATGTATTTAGAACCCTTAAAAGCCAGAAAGTCCAATGTTTGCCTGCTCTGATTTCTCCATAAGCTTTTATACTTTTCGATTTAAAGCTTTCGTGACTGCAGGGATTCATCTTCTTGGTTCTTTCGGTAAAGTCACGTAGAAGGGAAATAATTAAATAATAAAAATACATAATAAAATATACTGCTGCCTTTTTCTCTACTCACATCCACTGCTCTCTCATCTCATTCCACCACATCCTTCCATCTCACCCTCAGTCTCTATCTATTCCTCATGCCATGCATCAGTGAGTTATATGGTTATATGTCTGAGTCTATGGGTCTCTGTGTGAATCTACGGTTCTCTGTGTCGTCTATGGGTTTCTAATCTCCATAGCCCTGCTACTTGCATCCTCTGGTCTCTTCTCAACTTTGTCCACAACATTTCCTTGATCCCAAGAATATTAGCGACCTCCGCTAATGCCCTGCTTTCTTCATTCTACCAACTTCTTTCCCTTAGAGATATTCCCAGGTCCCAACATCCATCTCAGCATTCTCATCGCTGTCCTTTGAAGCCTCCTTATGTCTTCGTGCCCACGTCTCTACACCGTGTGACACCACCGATCGTATCACTGTCTATGCGTATTTTCTTTCGGTTTTACTCGCATCTTGCAATCAGTAACAATTTCTCAAACCTCTGTCCATTCATGCCATCGTGCCTCGCCTCTTTCATTATTGTTACATAATAAGTTTTTTTAAAATATTCTTACATTCCACAATGGTTCTTAAATAATAATAAGTGCATATTCCACTGTATCCTAACCAACTTAATGTAACTCTAGGTCACCCTTGCAATTGATGTTAATGTATCACGTATCTTGACTGGGACTGTATTTCATCATCTGGGTTGATACTAAATAGAGGACATTACATTACTCCGCAGCTTCCCTTACCTTCCTGGGAATATTATTCAAACGCACACGACCAGAACGTTAGTCTAGAATTCGCCAACTTCTTACCGGTCACTTCCATCGTGTGCGTCTTCTCTCTCTTTCTCTGGCGAATGACCCGGCTGTGTGGCGTGTGCGCACACAGAGGACAATGGGCACATTAAGTATGGGCGCGTGTGTCCTGTATTGCTCCATGCAAGTATAAATAGCCGGCGGCTATCAGGGACCCTTCCGATGGCTCGACAGCAATGCGAACACCTGCAAGTATTTCTATCCCTACCGAGATGATAAAAAAAAGCGGGCAGCAAAAAGCCTTTTGGCCGCCTGCCCCATGCGGACTGTGTACTGAACATTTCATCGCCGGCTAAAAGGGGGTGGTGACCTTGATAAGTCATCTGAGATGGTTGATATTTTCTCCAGTTTGTTTATACCCTTTGCTCTTCCAATCTAATGTCCGAGCATCTCCTAATGCCCCCTTTGACTGTTGCGACCTATGGTGTGAGGGCCGCCACACATTTGAAACCATTGGGGTTTGACAGCAGCACGATGATGATGATGGGGTTGTGTTTTCACCATTTGTGTTTGGTCGGGGGCCGAACGTCAAGGGCCGCACTAAAGGCCACCAGCGGCTGCCAGTGGCCTGCAGGGCCTTGCAATGAAGAACGCTGCCGTAGATTTTATGCTTGTGGATTTTCAGAGGGACGGTTGCTGCCACGGAGAAAAGACGCCTGGCAGTGATAGATGATAATACAGTATTAACAAGGTCGAAGGTAGAGCAACCTTTTTAAAACCTGGGTTGCTCGTGTAATTGGTTTGCCCTCTATATGTTCCCTTACTGTTCTCATATATCTCCTGATAAATCTATTTATATGCGATAACAGACTAACTGGTCCGTACTTTTTCAACAAATTATCAGAATATTTATTTATACTGGAGGAATCCGATTAGCTGTAGAAATATTTTATATATATAGATAGATGTCCAGTAGGGGCAGGGTCAGAAGGTTAGAACAATAATACAAAACACGATAAGAGTGCAAGTATAAGAAAGGTAAACAAGTCACTTTTTTATGTAAAGCTCAACAAAATTAGTTTAATCTTACCATATAAAGCTACAGTACAGTATTATCTTATTTTTCAGAACCGACCTGGCCACAAATGATAGCTCAACGAAGTGGATTATCACGTGAAAATTTACGGCAGTAAAATTATCTGTCCATTATACAGGGTCTTGATTCATCGAAAAAAATATAACTAATTCATATATTTTTTTAGTTTCTGCATGGCCTGTTGAATGGCCAGTGAGAAGCCCGGATCTCACACCAACCACTGTTCTCTGGGGTCACTTGAAGGCGCTGATCAACTCAGTGTTGAACGTTTGCAGCAGCACGTTATCAATGCGTGTAACTAGCCCTGATACCATTTACCTGTGCTTACGTACTGGGTATTTCGTCTGGAGTTGTGATCAGGCACAATGGTGTGACACGTTGAGCAAGTTCTGTGAATAAAAGTGTTATTATTGCCTTTCTAAAATATTTTTTACTGTGATTCCAGCCTCATGGGGGACACCGTGTAGAATAAAACAGGGTGTTTCAAAAAGATGGAACCAATTTCAAAGCAGTTTATTTCACGATGGCAACATGTTACAATTACACAAAAAAATTTAGGTTAATTATATATGTCGTGATACAGCGTTCGCAGTGGTGGCACATGCATAAGCTACACAAAAAACAACGAATTCGTCAGCAAAGCTGCCTTAAAAGGAAAAATATATCAAAGAGACGACGTTTCGGACAATGACCCTTCTTCAGAGCGCAACGTGTGGTGTTGCAGGGACAATTTTCTGCGTGACGTCATCACGTAGAATCGTCATCACGTAGAGGATGTTTGGGTGGAGGGAATGCTTGCGTGATTACGTCATCGCGTATTAAAACTGCAGTTCGTGAAAACCACGCGATGCCTCGCTACGTCATCACGCGCTAACATCGATGGCGTGACGTCATCACGCACAGACCGTCTGCTCAGAGATTCTCCTTAACGCGTTGGGCGTCGCCGCACGCGTCATCACGTAGAAGGATGTAGGGGGCGGGGGGGTGCTTGCGCGATGACGTCACCGCGTATCTAACCCACGGTTCGCCGAAACGACGTCATCACGCAATGAAATCTGCCCCGTGACGTCATCGCGCACGGAACGTCACCAATGGCGTGACGTCATCACGCACGGGACATCTGCTCAGGGATTCTCCTTACGCGTTGGGCCTCGCTGCTCAGGTTAGTGGAGCAAGAGAGGCGAAGGTGACAATTAGCCGATTATTATCGTTACGAATTAAACACCTTGATATATACAAAAAAACACGGCACTTCACACGCATCGTCCGTGTTTTAACATGCGATCATTCAGATTTGTTTAAATAATCTGTTGACGTTTTTGTTTAATACCATCATTTTCCTGGGCGGGCCTAAACGCGAAGGCCCCAATATTTTGTCACATTTTCTCTTTATAACGTTTAAAAATAAACAACAACATGCAACCCGTGCGAATCGGCACGGTAATTTGTAACGCCGCTTAATGTTCGTGTCTGTGCGTTGTTACTGCTGCTGACGATGAATTACTGCAGCTTAGACGTGGTGATTGTGAGATGCTGAAAGCGCGGTTTCGGCGTTTTGCTAGTTCCAGGCCTATGTGTGTGGTTACACACTAAACTCTTTACATCATCTCACTCGCTTACACTCGTACCCTTTGTCCACCCAGTGCAACAGCGGAATTCATTGTTCCACTGTACTTCTATGCTCCCGCCTTCGACCACGCTTACTAGCGTGGTATGGTTAAATGAAGCGTCAGGCGCTCATCCAGCAGTGGATTGACAATGTGCATGGCCATACGTGTGTGTAAGCGACGTTGTCATAACCTACATGGGGGATTGTGCTAGCAGGTTTGCTTGCATTGTGTGTAGTTTTCTATTCGTTCCCCCCCAATTCGAGTTGTGCCTTTGGTCGTTTTGTCATAGAACGAAATGACCATTCGAAACTCTTGCAGCGATTTCGACGTCTGGATGTGTATGAATGAGATGTACAGTACGGCGCGCGTGGGTTAGATGTGTTGTGAATAGTGCACGTATGTTTCTGTAAGTACTGTACTGCTAAAAAAAACAATCGTATACGTAAGTACTGCAGTGGCAAGGTTGTGCGTTATGTTGGTGGATGTGAGGATATCTGTGGCGAATGTAATGTCTGTGGGTTGTGGGTGTGCGGACATATGGAGTATATATGGCAGTGGTGTGTGTACATGTAGAGTACATGGCAGTGGAGTGTGTACATATGTGGAGTATATATGTAGTGGTGGGGTGTGCATTCAGGCAATTTCAAGGCGATTATTGCCTGCATTGGACGAGCAATGATCGACTATGGCAACTTGGGTGACCGAGTTGTCTCTTGCCAGTCAAGCGCAAGCATTGATTAATTAGTGCGTATGCTGAAAAATAATTGGTCTAGCCGGTTAATTGATTAATTATGGATGGGGGTAGGGGCCTGGTACGAGCCACCAGTTTACTTGACAGACACTATATTACGCAGTCCATCCTTGCTGGTCACTCAATAACAATGCATTATGTATCAGTAAAGCAATCGGAAGGCTTTTTGAAGTGCCATGCGTCAGGAAATCAAGTCATGCGGCATCGGGGTTTACCGTCATTGTCTTGTCAGGTGCGGGAAGCCGCGTGGCCTTCTGCGTCACGTGCGCATCCGTCTTCACATCCGATTGGACGTTTCCCCCGCCCCAATTGTTCACAAAGCTCTCTCTCTCGGGGCATTAATTGTAGATTTGAAGTTTTCGTGACTGCAAGGATTCATACTCTTTTGTTTTTTTTTCGGTAAAGTCACGTAGGTAAAAAATTAAAATGAATTAAATCACGAGAGTAATTACTGATGCAGTAATTTTGCAGTGACGGTTACACCTGAAGACGGAAGCTTGTGTTGCCTCCGAAACGTCGTGATTTAATTTATTTATTTTTACCTACGTGACTCTCTCGGGGCAGCTTTGAGGGCTGGGATCAGAATGATGTAAAATTCGTGGAGGTCAATGAGATCTTAACAGGTTGGGGGTTTCGATTTAAAGCTTTCGTGACTGCAGGGATTCATCTTCTTGGTTCTTTCGGTAAAGTCACGTAGAAGGGAAGTAATAAAATAGTAAAAATAAAACATAATAAAATATAATTCTCATGACGTTTCGGCCACAACGCAAGCAGCCGTCCTCAGGTGAACGGACCTGGTTTTCACCTGAGGACGGCTGCTTGCGTTGTGGCCGAAACGTCGTGAGAATAATTTTATTATGTTTTATTTTTATTATTTTATTACTTCCCTTCTACGTGACTTTACCGAAAGAACCAAGAAGAGATTGGGGGTTAGTGGGCGGTGGAAATACCGCGGCGGCGATTTTTTAATGGGGCGGGAGAATGGTGCGGCTTTGTGTGCACGGTGTGTGACTGCCAGTCACCTGCGAAAGCGGTGTTGCAGTACAGCGGTTAGACCAGACGAGCTCACTCGCTCTGTTCAGTTCTTCTCAAGACCTGTTTCGCCTGGCATCAGAGGTCACAAACGGGTTTTGATTCCTTACCCGTACCCGGCCGCACCAGTGTCGCAAATGGGTACCCGTACCCGCACCCGGCCGGGTACGGGTAGCCGTTCCCTACCCGTACCCTACCTGAAATTGGTGACAAACGGCCACTCACCATTGACTCACGGCCTACCCGTACCCGGCCGGGTACGGGTAGCCGGGTATCGGGTAAGGTACGGGTATCGGGTACCCGGTTGCGACCTCTGCCTGGCATACCATTCCCATGTATGAACAGTGGACTCTGACGTTTTTAGTATTTATATTTCCTAACTTTAATAACAATTCAATTTATGTATCGCTTATTATCAAGGATCTCAAAGCGCTGTATTGGACACAGCAGCAACAGACACTCAGTATAAACACGATATACATATATTTTTATAATGCATTTATTAAATGAACTTAATGCATAATACACGGAAACATACATAAGTTTGTGCATGGAGCACTGAGATCATGGGGTGAATTTTGCCCTATAAATGTAAATTAATATTTGATTTCTGGCAAGTGTCCTTACCCCGCACATCCGATGAGCGCGGTTGGCCACGTACTGTACAAAAGAAGTTCATACATCAATGGCATGTTGTATCAGGACCTATTCTTCTCCACCACAGTTTGATTTTAACGATTGGTGTAGTTATTAATGAAGCTTGACATTTGTATTACACAGCCTGGAACAGGCAGCTTTATTACATACTGTATCTACAATATAAGATTGTATTTCATATGCATCTTTACAGCACTTTATCTATATTCAATTTGAACCCTAAATAAGGATGCCTGTGGATTTCACACCTGATGATGGTTGCTTGCTTGTGTTGCAGTCGAAACGTCGTGACAATTGTTATTGGTTTTTATTGTTATGTATTTTTATTATTTTATTATTTCCCTTCTACGTGACTTTACCGAAAGAACCAATAATAAGGATGCATGTGTTTGCTTGTGTATAGAGCCACACATTGCAAAGTATAGGTGTCGGAAATAAAACATTTTTAGTACAAGACATTGGTGTTAGATTTATATGATTCTGCTTGGATGTGGTTGAATGTCAGTACAGTCATAAGGACAGAGTGTACTGGGATTAGATTTGTTTCACGAGGGGCTTGAGTGAGGGTGAGGCAAGCTGTGTTCAGAACACATTGTTGCTAGATTGTGGATTGTGAAAGGTTACGTTCTGCTGGTTTTGACGGGTTTCATAATGTATGTGCGTGCTGCTGTTATATGCACACACGTTGGTTCATGTTGCAGATTGGTGGGTGTGCATGCCTCCCATGACATTTTTCTGGAGGTGGAATTCTGTGTTGTTTGTTGTCGTTTACATGATTTATATGTGTGTGTGTATAAGCAAACGCAATGGAATTTTCAGCTTTGCATTTTCTCTTAATGTTAACGACGTGGCTAAGTTTGATTTGCATTTCCAGTGATGGTTGTAAAAGGCACTCTTGGAAACAGATTAGCCATCATGGGAAATTTTATTCAAACTAAGTCAAGTCTTTCATGTTATTTGGAAATTCTAAGCTGAAATTTCCATTGTCTGCTGTTGACTGAAGGATGCCATTGATTGATTTTAATACTGCAAATTAATTGTTCATCCAAGTTGCAATGGATGAGATTGGAGTGCAAGTGTCATTGGTCAGAATTCTAGAATCTGTATAAAAATTGGCCAGAGCAGTGTTTTTTTAAAATGTTCTTATCTTATCATTGTCTCACCGTGAAGCAGAGGATGCAAATGTAGCCTGGTTGTTTGCCCAATCTGAACACGTGCTGCAAAATCCTTCCCCCCCCCCCCCACACTCTTGCAGACTGCGGTGTGTGTGCCTGATACCGGCCGCCTACCATGGGGGACAGCGATGACGAGTACGACCGGCGGCGCAGGGATAAGTTCCGACGCGAGCGCAGTGACTACGACCGCTCGCGAGAGCGCGACGACCGGCGGCGAGGAGGAGACGACTGGAACGAGAGGTACGCACGGCCGTCTCCTTAGAGCCAGCTGGTGGCATGTGCCGTTAGAGTTTGGAATAAAGTTAAACGCACAGATTTAGGAAAACGTGTAAATTACGATTTAAAATATATTTGCCTACCTGTGTGGGATCATCGAATATTTATTTCATCTTGGAGAAAAGTATAGAAAAGGTAAGCATATCACACAAAAAAATACTAAAACTATGCAATTTTTATTTTAGGAAAATGCTATTTTTTATCTTGCCAGATAAATCCCACTGAGCTATTAGTTATTTTTCAGAAGCGACTTGGCCAAAAATGATAGCTACACAAAGTGGCTTATAGTGTGAAAATGTAGGGACGGGAGCGTAGACGAAAAATGTCATCTGTTTTTGGTTGCAGTCGCATGTGAACCAACTCATTGAACCTCGATGAGTGAGGATCGGCTATAATGATTTAAAACAGTGCAAGCGTGAATTTATATATTGTTTTGCAAGCACGGTTTATCTTAAACCCAGATAGTCCATCCACAGATGATCTAGAGCTAAGTGTATGTGAATCTTCAAGATTCATTTTCAGGAGTGCCAGCGTGGGGTCCTCTCGGTACACGTCGTTTTTCACCGGCTGTTTGCCAATGCGAATTAGAAGCAAACCGCGATTCCTTGGCCTCACAAGACATCTGAATTTGGTTCATGGCAAAGCAATGCCACGGGTGGGGTGAATTACACATCCTTGCATTTGACATGAATATGACTCGTTCGATACGTATGATTTCAGTGGCATGGCGCTCTGTGTTTTCAGTTGAAAAACAATCTGGCTCCACCTGAGCCGTGCCAGGCTGGCTGGGCACGGTTGTACGGTGTGTAAAAAGAGGTAAAAACAAAAGCGATGTGTCTTGCCTTGCAGGGAATGGGATCGAGGTCGCGATCGCAGCCGGCGAGGAGACTACAGAGACTACGACCGCGGGCGGAGGGAACGATTCACTCCGACGCGCAGGGAAATCAGCCCCCCACAGAAACGCATGCGCAGAGACTGGTGCGTGTAGACGAGAGAGAGAGGGACAAAGCGTTCTCTCCAATGTGCGTTGGTGTTGTCCCGTGACTTTTTCAGTCTGACCTTTCGATTTCAAACCGCAGCGATTATAATCATCAATGGCATTCTGGGCGCCTCCTTCACCAACCTGCACAATGTCCAGCGTCGTGAAGTACTTTCTCACAATTTCCATGACTGACGCTGTGTGGGGGAGACCTTCATCCAGCAGTGGATTGATGAAAGGCTGTAAATGATTATTATAGGAAATTAAATTGGTGTCCATAATCGTAGTAGACTGTACCGTACCTTTAATTATTTGATTGAATTGTCTTATAATGAATAATTGCAGAAAGGAAAACAAATGAAAGTAAAAAAAAAATGCATTGGGCCCTATCTTGGACGTTTCATTTTGTCTTCTGTTCAACTTCGGGTCACATAAATGCTAAGTAGAGTGCCTGTTGGTTGTCCAAGTTGTGTGTCTACCAGTTGACAGATGGGCATATTTACGTTGCTGAATTAAGCACACGACATCCAACTCCTGACGCGTCGATTGTCCTCGCAGTGTTTGCTGTAAGCAGAGCTGCATGGGAAGTTTCGCATTGTGACCTTAGCCGAGTGTTGGTCGGGCAAAAATCTTGACGGTACCCCCCCCCCCTTTCTCCCCTTGACTAGGGACGACCACGGGGAGGTGTTCCGTGGTGGGTATGACATGCCCTACGGAGGGGGCCCCAACTATGGACCCCCGCCCCCCTGGTGCCCACCCGAAGCGCACATGATGCCGCAGCCGCACAACCCCATCCCAAACCGGTAATGGGGCACGTACAACCTCATTCACAGCGTCGCATTGGCAGTCGGGACAGAGTGTTCGTGGAAAAATTATAAATGCTTTTGTGATTAACTGTAGTACATTTTGGTTCTTTACTTGCATGAAACAACGTTCTTTTTTGTGCTTTTTTTGGTCTCTCTTGTATTGCCCTTGTCTGAAAATGTTAATTAATTCTGGTTGTTAATGACATAAGAGAAGCTATTTCACTTGTCATGAAAAAAGAATGTGGCGTGATTCCTCGCTACAACTTGGCGTAACTTGCGTCACAAAGTTGAGTGCTTTTCAAACGTGTAGTGATGATAGACTTCAACACCGTGGCAAAAATGTATTAGGTGTTTGGGAATCGGAGTGACTCATGACGCTCCTCGGGTCCTTTGTCATCAATACACTAAATTCAGAGGCGCTCTCATGGAAAACTGGAAGGCAGCCAAACCTTCGCAGTGCAGCTGTTGCTAAAAACTCTGTTCTCTTTGTGTGCTGGTGTCATCACAGGGTTAAATAAGTCACCACGCATTCTTCGTTTTATTATTTGTAGCTGTAAAAACACATTTTCATAACATTTGCATTGAAAATTGATGGATGAAAGTGTACATATTAAAAGGCCATCCGTTTTAAAATACTGTATTAATTACAATTTGCTTAATTTTAACCCGATAATGAGACAAGCGAGAGCGGCCTTGGGTTGCTTTTGGAAAGTGCAAAATGGGTCATGAAAGCAGCTTACCATTGTGTAATGTAGGTGAATTTTTAGTCGGCGCGTTTTACCTGCTCGAACATGAATTGGAAACGTGGACACGGACAAATAAAATGGAACACAATCTAAAATGTACACCAAGAAGCATGGAGGAGATGCATTCTGGCAATTATTGAGATACGGAAAGAGGAACACGTGAGTTCAGAGACCATTTGCAGGTTGCTAAAATAATTCAAACTGTTAAGCCGGATTGGGCAGGACACGTCACTAGAACGGATGATGGTCAGTGGCCAAAAAATAAAACTGGAGTGGCAGTCAATAAATTAAACGTGTCCAAGAAGACGTTCACCGTGGATATGGAGCGATAAATCGGTTCATGTGCACGTGCGAGTTGGCATATTAAACACCGCACCATCACGTGAGGTGGCGACAGCTTGGGGACATGTTCATGCAAAAAGTGAGTTGGAAACCCGCTCATTTTCAGAATCGGCTAAACGTGCCAGGAACCTCTGAAAACAGAGCACTTAGATTAATTGAGGTTTTTGTGGATCTTTAAAAAAATTAATCAAATTCCTGCGGTGTCTCACGCACAGGGTGGGCGCCGTGCCCGAGGTGGAGGCCCCGCCGGCCTACCCCATCATGAAGACCTTCAAGGAGTTCCTGCTGTCCATAGCCGAGTCGGTGGACGAGACAGAGGCAGTGCGTCGCTACAACAACTACAAGATCGAGTTCCGCCGCCAGCAGCTGCACGAGTTCTTCATGGCGCACAAGGACGAGGAATGGTAAGCGGCTCATTGGCCGGTTTTGGCACGCGGTTTTGACACTTTAAAACTTACTCAGCGGCACTGGCTCTCAAATACTGACTTGAAAAGTTAAGAAATAATCATGTCCAACGCGCATTATGTAACGCTTTTTAACGTCCATTTGTGCTCGGATGTATTGACAGTGCAGAAGGCAAGCGTTAGTGGTCAGGCCAGCTTACTTGCATTTGATTATTTTTGCTCTGGTTTTGTCTCCTAAATGTTGTGCATGGCTTTTGATCACATTGGCCAGCTTTTCAATAGGCTCAGTTCCTAATGGGCAACACACTTCTGCTAAAGTTACGTACACTTTTGTGTCATAGTTATCATGCTCCCTCATTACGGATGGGCGGATACACAGCTAATGCATTTATGCTTTTATCTGTAGTTGGGAAGCGTGAACGATGGAAACATCAATTCATTTCATTTTGTTTCACCGTTGTTGTTTGAACAATGTTTTTGTCAAAAAGAACAGATTCAAGTTACGTGCTGTGGTTTGTGCTGTGCTGTGATATTCATGTCTCCACCATCTGAGTTGTGTTTTTTAGTGAACATTGCAACTTACAGCGTGATATTATAATGCATTGTGATAAAAGATTGTACATGCTTTAATGTGCTTCAATGCAAACTGACCACTTGTTCATAGTTGTATTCAAGGTTAAAGTTTATATAACTATTTTACAAGAGCAATTATACCATCACTTGACGTGCTGGGCAATATTGCAGTAATTAATTTGTAAGATTCAACTGCCCAGAGTAGTTTTGTCTTGGTGCCATCGTTATTTGTAGTGCGGCATTCATCCCCGTGATTATATTGGAAAATAAATTATGACATTGTGACAACTAGTGGCTGCAGAGATCATGAGAACCCAATTACGTACAAGGTATACACATAGAAAATAATCTTTTCACAGATACAGGATCTTTTGCATGGAATACGAGCTTTAAAGTTGATAGTTATCGATGAATCGTTGGCATTGTTACTTCTACGTTACGTAAAAATATATATTTTAGCACTTATGCTCTAATGTTCCATCGTGGCATTGCCACCGGGTTAAGTGTGCATTTACGTAGAGATGTGAATTTTGAATGTTGATTTTTTGGTACATGATGTTGTGCTCTTGTGTTTTATGCACCCTTTTCTTGTGTTGCCGACATTGTTCACACTAACACAACTTTCCTCCCTCCAAAAGAACAAGGTGGAAAGGAAGAGACACCCTGAACGGACTCGTAGTTTAGATAGTGGCACTGCGCACAATGCAGTGGCTAGATTGGTTACAGTGGTTTTAGGGAGATAGGCTTAGGGACCGAAAATGTCACTGGTTGGTGCTCGCTCGTGTTGCACCGCTCTGAGAAAGAAGCAACGTGATTGGCTCAGCCTCGCCCTGTTCGTGAAGATTTGCTTTGGAAGCCCCAAAAGTTGTAAAGTGATGTGTGGAAGTTACTGTTAACAAATATAATGCCCATTTTACCAAATATTGCAGGAAAAAAGGTAACACGTCCTGTAAATTTCGTTTCTGTTTTTAGTTTTTGTTTACATTTTTTTTCTACTAATGGCCTAAGTAAATCAATATAGATATGTGAAATGTGCCGTAACAATATTCGCTGAATGTGCTTTTGTTTCTACCCAGTTGAATTTCCAATTGTTGATTTGCAAATGTGTTTTACGCTTACCTGAGATTGCAAAAAATTTAAGTATGATTTTTAAGAAATAATTTGAAATCTTACTTAACTTGCTGGCGTTTTTAAATGTAAGCAACATTCATATTTTTTGCGCTTCAGTTTTGAGCTTCAGTACTTAACGACTACGCTAAAAAAGTGATCGTTTATTACATCATTCGTAAGAGACATTATGGATAATAACTGTGTCGTGTTCATTTTTTCTCGGCTGTAAAATAAAATGTGCTTCTTCCCTTTTCTGGATCAGGAATTTGGCGGCGCTGGTTCGTCGCGGCGCGAGACTGATGTCGCTTTCGCCGTTTTCCCCAGGTTCCGCGTGAAATACCACCCCGAGGAGTCCGCCAAGCGCAAGCACGAAGCGGCCAGTGCCCTGCAGCACCGGCTCAAGGCGTTCACTTTCCTGCTGGAGGGCGGCTGGTTCAACAGCATCTCCCTGGACATAGACAAATCAGAGCAGATCATACGCGTCCTTGACGCAGGTAATTGCAGGCCGGGGGCGATCGACGTTGGAAGCCTGCGGGCCGGAAGAGAGGAGTTGAATAATAACACTACTGGAAATCTGTGAAAAAAAGCTTTATTGCTCATCGGATTCCACTAATATCAATAAATATTCTGAGTCTGAGTAATTGGGCAGTCTCCGATTGGCTCGTGCAAAACTAATTTCATGGTGGTATTGGAGCACAGTTGGGTTTCAGGTTGTTGCAACTCGACGCAAGCTGTGTCCGTTCCTCATCCCCCTGATGTATAGCGTAGAAACCCCACATTCTCTTAACTTGGAGTAACAAATGTAAACCTATTGGACATCTGTGAAAAAGAGCTTCATAGCTCATCGGATTCCTCCGATATAAATAAATATTCTGATTCTGTAAACGTATTCTTATGATGCCGATTGCAAAAAATGGAGGACAGTTGTAAAAATAACAACATGTAATCCCTTCATTTCTATTCGGGGGCAGCGGTGATAAAAATGGAGGGTGGCACTGACCTGGACCTGCAAACTGTGGACCAGCCTGAGGACGATGGGAAAGTGGAGAACGATGGCAAGGACTTGCGCAAGCTGTCCGAGGTAGACAAGAAGATGTCGGAGTCCAGCAAGGAAGGGGCAGACTCCGGAAAGGTTGGTTCATTCTCTGGTCTCAACCTTTGGTTTAATCGCATCGGGAAAGTGCCGGTTGTGAAATGGATGTCAATGATGATAATAGGTTTTCCCCTTTTTTCTGGCAACAAAACAGGTGTGTTGAGATGTTAAAACACCAAACTGAAACCTTTTACAAGGAATGATGTCTGCATTAACCACAATGCTTGTGGTCAGAATGCAAACAAAAAACGTTCTCTGATAATATATGCATTGTCTTTGAAACTGGATTGGTCCATACCAGAGACAGCTTTCTTTTGAGCCTAGTCCCAAACGGTGTTAGACCAGAGGACGCCAAAAGGCGTTTGTATTTTGACCACAAGTATTGTGGTTAATGCAGACATCAAGTTTCAAGTTTTCAAGTTCATTTATTAGGTATAGCCCTGTGAGCCATTCGGCTCTTGAATCGGGTGCAACCGCAACAAACAAAAAACAAAAAACAAAAACATGAACAAAAAACATGATTTCTTGGAAAAGGTTTCAGTTTGGTGTTTTAACATCTCAACACCTATTTTGTTGCCAGAAAAAAGGGGAAAACCTATTCTCATAATTTGCTACTGGCAAAGGAGGTCCCATGATGATGTCAGTGATGGTTGACAGAACTGACTGGAATTGTGATGGTTTAAAGAGCAGGGAAAGAAGATGACGGTAGACCCTGGAATTGGGACCGCAACACTGGCACGTGTCTATAGAGATCTGCTGGCTTCATACGATACTGTCTGCTGTAACTTCCGTTGCATTTACATTTGCTGTAATCCGAATCAAAATATGTATTTATACTGGAGGAATCTAATGAGCTGTGAAGCGCTCGTTCACACAGATGTCGCTTCTACAGGTTTCTTCTCTGATGCACAAATTTCACCAGCACGGACAACAGAGTGGCAGCGATAAACTAATGGCAGTGGAAGAAAAAGGCTTCATCCACTTGAGCTGCAATGTTGATTTGTGTCGTCATTCCCCGTACCTTTCCTCTTCCCCCTCTGCTCCAACGTTGCTTTGGCACCTGCAGGGAAGCAGGAAGCGCAAGCGAGGAGGCTCTGCGGCGAGCCCGGGCCGTGATGCAGGGAACGTTTCGGGCTCCGAATCGGACCTGGATGGAAAAAAGGGACCGGGAGACGGTGGTGAGATCCTAGAACGCAGCTATCCTTGATCAGGCTTGAAAAGTCTCGAGTGTGTGTGTGTGAGACGTAGAGGATTGTCATGTTTGTAGGAGCGGTAGTGTAGTGGTTGGCGTACTGTACTACGTGCCCGACCACCCGAGTTTGATTGCTGCTCACGGCCAACACCATTGATGATTATCTGAACCGGTCCTGGGCCTCCCCGAGTTAATTTTAACCTTAATTTACAATGCTGATCAGTCCAGGGTTGGGTCAATTTCTTATTTCATGTGATTATCAGTTATGCAGAACAATGAAATTAACAAACCCGGTAAGGTCAGATATGCCTGGGTGGTTAAATATGGTTGAAGAACCCTTACGTTCACCAATCAAGTGTTTTGAATAAATTCTTGTACGTACCGTTCGGTGCACGTATGGTTCGTAACAGACCTTTCACATCAGGGAATAAAAGCGTCGTGACAAGCCCCAAAACTCTCGATAGCGATGGCTCAATCCAACACGACCGGCGTCAAAAGCCTCCGCCCGTCTCCCGCGCCCAACAGAGAAGCAGGCGGGCGAGGACGGCCTGGAGAAGGAGTCGCTTAGGAAGGGAGAGGATGGCGTCCCCGCCAAACCGCGCGCCCTCCACAGGACCTGCTCGCTCTTCATGAGGAACATCGCTCCTAACATCCCCAAGAGCGAGATCGTCGCCGTGAGTCGCCGCCGCCGCGAGCGAAGCCGTCAATGCTGCAGGGATTGTGCGTCGGCGGCTGCGTTCGCAGAATCAGAATGTTGTATTTACGCTGGGGAGGAGGAATCCAATGAGCTATATTGGAGCTCTTTTTCACACATGTCCAGTGGGGGCACAGGGTCAGAACGTTGCGACGATGCAGCAGTTTCCCGACGCTCCGATTGTCGTGAGCTATACCCGTGTGTCGGCGTGGTGTGCGTAGGGCAGTGGTGATTCTTGACTAGTTTTGGACTAGTTGGTGACAAAACTGTGGAATTTCAGTAAAATATTTCATTTGATTTAGTCGTGCACCTCCGATTAGCACAATTGGCTACGTACGATGTAAAATAAGTCCTACTTTAAAAATATTAAATGCGGCCTAATTGAAATCTACAGATTTAACTATTAGACCAGAAATAAATAATGAAATAAATTGCTTCACATTTTGCCTTTATTTGTGATGCAGAAAACCAAGCATGTTAAATGGGTAATATAGATATTTAAAACTCAAATTATTGTGTTTTGTGATTTCACAAATATTTTTTCACGAAGTAAGATACGCAATGATGTTTAGAAAAACCGGACAATATGATAATCGTGGACCCTGTATCGTACGTTCTATCGCAGCGTCGCCATCACTCTCAGACCCTCCCTGCGTGCATTGAGCTAACAACAACGGTCGTCACCCTCTCTGTTCACAGCTGTGTCGCCGATACCCAGGCTTCGTTCGAGTCGCGTTGTCAGACCCCCAGATTGAACGAAGGTACGGCTTGCTTGCGACATAGAGTGCCGTCCGAAAACTAAATAGACACGCTGGACAATATCTCTCCTTCATATATCTGTCGCTCATTCCTTAATGCGCCTTGTTCTTCTAGACCACAGGGGCACATCTGCTTCTGCGTGTTGCTCCGTCAATGCAGCATGGCCTCGGCAAGTTCAAATAACAAAACTTAGCCACGTTCATCAATGGCACCGCCCCAAAGAGGGAAAAATCTAACACCGTATTTTCTCCGGATTGTAATTAGCTCTGGAGTGTAAGACACACTAAACTTGTGCCAGGCGTGAAGTTATGCAAGAAATCTGTGTAACTTGAACATTTACTGCTAATTACGAGTGCTGGTGATTGTGTGTGTGAAGTTGATTTGGCCGTGCGCTTGGTTGATTGCGGTAGCCTGCTCAACAATTTTTTATTTTACCGTTGAAATAATTCTAGTTAATAAATGTTATTAATTATGGTATTCATTCGCATTGCATTTTCTAAGCATATATATTTTAAAAAATCTATTGCTATGCACAAATATTAGTCTTGTAATTTGATTTAAAGAGTACTGCATCTTTTTACCATCGTTCTAAATGTGTCTGCAGGTGTCATTTACAAATAGCATATGCCTATACAAAATAATCCATAAACACATGGTTCAGTTACACTATGAGACCTCCTTTACCAGTGGCAAAATATAGTAATAGATTTTTATTACTATAATAGGTAAAAACCTATACTACATGGTTCAATGCGTGCATCGTAACCATGATAATCTGTTTTAATAGATGTTATTGACCCACCATGTCATGCCTAGTGTTGTACCTTGCAGTGCTTGTTCTTATTTCCCGTTGTGGGAAATTGATCACCAGCGTTCATATGGGTCGATGTGTGGTTGTTTGGTAAATCGGTGGACGGCTTCAGTAGTCTGGTGAATGTTCAAAATGCTCTCATGCTCTCACCGAATATTTTAAATGCCATAACAGTTTTAGCAAGGTGCTGCCATGTGATTCTTTGCTCTTGCAGTAATGAACGGTGTTAAACTGTGAGGTTTGCCGTTGTCTTTGTCACCGTAGGTTCTACAGGCGAGGCTGGGTGACGTTTGAGCGCAGCGTAAACATCAAAGAGATTTGCTGGAGCCTCCAGAATATCCGGGTACGTCATCGCTGTTGTGGCTTCGAGCATTTTTAGATTGCATACTTCCTATACGTCTGTGACCGAATCCCAGGGTGGGGCGGTGCGCCCGATCGCTGAAAATCTCGGAAGCTAAGCAGGGTTGAGTATGGATAGTGTTTGGGTAGGGTATTGTCGGCTGCTGTGGGGCTACATTGTAAGCAGAGGGAAACGCAGAAACATCTGTTCTGTAATTTACTATGGTCCTGCATCTACGCTCCTCCCCAGCTTCACAAACGCACAGCAACCGGTGTGGTGAAGTATGGTCGTGTAACCCTCGTGAACCCTCATGGTGTGTGAGAGGCCCTCATCATCCCAGTAGCGGATTGGCAAAAGGGCTCTTGTGACTTCACGTACATTGAGTCATTTCATGACAATGAGAGTGTGCGCTGCTCAGGTCAATGGAATATTCTCTCATGCAGTGACTGTTCTATAGCAGCAGGGGTGTGGGGAACTTTTCCTTTAGTGAGAGCTCTCATCCAGCGGTGGAATGCAGAAAATGGCTATGCAGTCACATGTAACAACTTTTGTGTTATATACTTGGATTTTTTAAAATTAAAAAAATTTATTTCACTAGGTAAGACCAACTGAGCTATAGAAAGCAATTTTTCAGAAGCGACCTGCTCACAAATGATAGCCCAACGAAGTGGCTTCTCACGTGGACAATTGTAGCAGCCAAATACTCTTCACGCACGTGGTTAAGAGAAGAAGAAAACTATATCCTGACCAAAAAAAAAAAGATAATTTACAACTAAGGCGTCGTCGGAATCTCCTCCCTGCAGTTACGGGAATGCGAGCTGAGCCCCGTGGTGAACCGCGACTTGGCGCGGCGAGTCCGCGGCGTGCAGGGCATCACGCAGCACAAGCCCGTCGTGCGCAATGACATCCGCCTCGCGGCCAAACTCATCCAAGCCCTCGACCAGAAGGCGCAGCTGTGGAGTTCCACCCAGCCCATCAAGGACACCGACATCTTGGCGGTAAGAGAGACCTTTTTGTCGTGGAAAAGGTGTGGGGGTGGTGGAGGGGTGTGCTGAGCGGTGGTCTAGCGGTCAGTGTGCTGCGCGACGGACCCGGCGACCCGAGTTTGATTGCCGCTCACGGCCGACACCAGTCACGATTATCTGAACCGGTCCTGGACCCTCCTCTAGGTCGACTCAGCTTCAAATGAGTACGTTGTGCGGTGTGTAAACATCGCCACTACGGAGACAAAGGTGGCCGGGCGTGGTGCTGGCCACCCACCCCCTCGTGTGCCGTGCCGGCCTTCATAGGTGCTCGATAACAGCACTTGCCCCAACAGTCTGTTAAGGCTATACGGGGATTTTTAGTCTTTTGAGGAGGCAGTGAAATTGATGTATGTCAATTGGAAAAATAATCATTGCCGTCATTGTGGAGAATATATGTAACATAATAAATAGACGGTACATCTCTTTCCCATTATTTTCACCTCTTTGTAAAAAAAAGTACTTTTTGAAACATCTCATCAACTGCACGGCCTTCTGGGAGTGTATAATTTCAGCAGAATTAGGTTGAACACAAGGCAAACTCTGGACCGGGTTTGATGTACGGTGTCTCGTAAAACGAGTTGGGCTTCCTTGAATCATTGGTGTTCAACAATGCATTGTTAATGAGCTAAGTTCAAGTTATCGAAAGTGCCAAGTATTAAGGCAACATTTAATTTGTGTGGTTCATAATGGATTTTTGGGTGAGGCCACGTAATGATCGGACCAAATCAGAATTGTGTCTGCGAAAATCTGCGTGTTAAGTTAACCATTCACTTAATGTATTTCACAATTACTGGGTCTAATACAAAGTTAATTACTCGTTTCCTCCCCCCCTCCCCATTCAACACAAATTCCAAACATTCCGTTATAAAAAGAACAAATTAAGTTTTTATCGCTTTTCCACCTTGACAATGTCTCCCACAATCATCACACACACACACTTGTGTGCTCCACAGCCATTTTCGTCACAAAACCCGATCCTCAAGAACATCACGGACTACCTCATCGAGGAGGTGAGCGCCGAAGAGGACGAGCTGCTTGGGAACGCCATCACGGGCTCGGACGAGCCCAAGGACAGCACTTCCGACGTGCCGCTGGAGAGGGATGGCAAGCTACTACAGGTCAGCCTTGCCCGCCGGCACAAGCCACGTAAACGTTCCCTCCTCCCCGTCGCGATGAAGGTTGCGGAGTTTATTTGAGAGCCGACGAATATCGTTTTTTTTGTTCGACTCGTATTAACGCTCACGACGAAATAGTCACCCGGGTCTCATTGGATCGAACAGAATCGAGTCTAGTCGGTGCTTTGTTGGCCGACCGCCGTGCACAGGTTGTTGATACAGGCTTGCGGGGAGATGCGGTGGGCAGCAGAGGTCAATGCAGCAAAATGTATTCTACTATACTCTTAGTTCTTTCGGTAAAGTCACGTAGGTAAAAAAATGAAATTAATAAAAATAAAACAATACAAATCACGACGTTTCGGAGGCAACGCAAGTCTCCGTCATCAGGTGGGACCGTCACAGCCAGATTTGCTGCTCCGAAACGTCGTGATTTTTATTGTTTTATTTTTATTAATTTCATTTTTTTACCTACGTGACTTTGCCGAAAGAACTGAGAGTATGAATCCTTGCAGTCACGAAAGCTTCAAATCAATGTATTCTACTGCTGCACATCTCCGTGCCCTCAATCCGCACTGGCCAGCGTGATGAAGTATGGTTAGATAAAGCTTCCTTCCGCTCCCGCATGGCGTGGGGCTTATTGTGCCCCTCCATTGAGAACCTGAAAACATGTGGATTATTGATATCTACCAGAACATTGAATGCCGTTTGAATTTATCTAGGTCACTCGTTTAAAAAAAACTGACATTTTAGGACTGCCCCTCATCCTGGGAAGTTACCAGATTCGCATCTGGCATGGGGGAGGTGGGGAGGCCCTCATCCCAACAGTGGATGAACAAGAGGGCGCCGTGCGTGTACACACGTGCCTCTCCCTACACTGACCGCCTCTCCCCACGCTGACCCCCTCGACCCCTCGACGCCCCGCGCCCAGGTGCTGGACCGGCTGGTGCTGTACCTGCGCATCGTGCACTCGGTGGACTACTACAACGCGTGCGAGTACCAGAACGAGGACGAGATGCCCAACCGCTGCGGCATGATCCACGTGCGTGGGCCGCTGCCCACCAACCGCGCCACGCACAACGAGGGTGAGTGCATGTCGCGATATGCGTGGCGTTCGGCGGACTGGCACACGTGCGTACGTGTTTGTATGTCCACGTGCGTGTGCATTGTGCACTTTTCATCTGTGTGTATGTGCCCATGTTGTCTGGTGTATGTGTATGTAGTAACGTGTGTGTCATGTGTCTGTGTACAATAATGCATGTGTGCACACGCGTATATTACGTTGTGCGCGCGCGCTCTCCCCGCTTGCAGTCACCGAGTACGAGCGGCAGCAGGAGGAGCGGCTGGCGCCGCTGCTGAACGCGCGGGACACCCCCACGCCCGAGGAGGCCATCAAGATGGGCAAGAAGGACCCAGAACAGGAGGTGGAGAAGTACGTCCAGGGCAACACGCAGGAGCTCGGCAAGGACAAGTGGCTCTGCCCTCTCAGCGGAAAGAAATTCAAGGTAAGTGCCGCTTTCGTTTCGGCCCCGGGAGGGGTGGGGGGGGACACTTTGTGAACATGTAGATATTTACCTGCGGGCTCGTTTTGTGTATTGTCATTCGAAGGAGTGTTTTGTTCGGTGTGTCAGGAAATGATGGAGTTCCTGGAGAAAACATTCACACGAGGAGAAAATCACAAAGGCCCCCACCCCCCCCCAAATGGTTAATTGGCACATTAAACGCTTTGTACATGTAACAATTTAAAATGTTTTGGCCTTGTTGGCTGGTGGAGGGCCTTGCAGCAGAAATATGACCAGATCAAATCACCCGAAAATCAGTTATGAATAAGATAATCGAGAGAGGATAAACCGCATAAGTCAGCAGCGGAACAATGACCTAGCTGGGCTTGCGAAGACTCGTTGCACTGCTCGGCGTTCGTCAATCCGCGGTGGGGGCAACGCGTTGACCTTTGACCGCTTATGCCGCCCGGCAGGGCCCCGAGTTTGTGCGCAAGCACATCTTCAACAAGCACGCGGACAAGCTGGGGGAGGTGCAGCGAGAGGTGGGCTTCTTCAACAACTACCTCATGGACCTGAAGAGGCCGGGGCCACCCGAGTCCAAGTCCACGCAGCCGCCCAATGCGGGGCCGCCCGCCCCTGGCGTGCACAGCTCCCCGGGTTCGTTCGCTCACGCGCCCGCTCCAATCTTGCACGGTACCCCCCCCTTCCTCTGCACGCACCCCTCACCAGCAGCCGCACTGCATCGTTAACCGCAGCCTTGTATGCACGAAGGGGTGGCTGGGAATGTAGTTGTGGCAACGAGAGTTGAGGCGTCATACTTTTAACGAGACGTCTCGACTGGCGCAAAGTGGTTGTCGTAGTCGTCACTTGAGAGGCACTGAAATTCGCCGCCATGATTAAATTAACGTGAGGCTTGAATCTTAATCGCAACCCTGACTCAGATCAGGAAGCTTTTTAACACGAAAGCTGAGATTGTGTGAACGCCTGGTGATGCTGAATGACATCTCCATTGAAATGTCGTGTAAAGTTGTAAAAACTTAGCTCGCTTTTCAACATTCTAGTTTTTGTGAAATGCCTAATCATTCGTGATATGATTAGCTCTGTCGGGTGGTAGAGGGTTATAGTTAAACACATAACATTTTACCAACACGATCTAACCCAAGAGAAACTAATTCGTTCATTATCATATTGGTCATGAAAGGCTCCATATGACGTTAATTCTGAATTTTGACAATTCATCGAATCACAGGAGGGAACAGAGGAGCAAACTCCTATCCTTATCTATATATATAAAAGGGAAATGTGTGAATGTGTGTCTGTTCTAAATGTTTTGCATACTTGCCAACATGCTACAAAACTTGAAATTTGGCATGTGGGTAATTTCCAGACTGTACACAATGCAAAAAGTTTAAACATAGACTTTTGTTTTTGGGAAGGGGCGCAATAATGGATGTAATATATTGCATGGCAAGTGAGCGGTGACGTCACATCTGTGATGTTACCCGCATGCGGCAGCGTCACGTAGTGTGCCTGCTGACGTCACGCATCCACCCCCCAACCCTCCGCTTTGGCCGTGTATCCCGCACAAATGCGCGGCGTAGCTGTCTCGATTTTCGAAGTCAACGCAACTATTTTCAGCTCGCTCTTAAATATAAAGCAAAAAATACATCTGTTTGTGTGAAGCGGCAAAAACTCCAACGCTGAGCTCTGACGTCATGAAATTTGTACAGCTTATGTTGTCTGGAATTTCTAAGTAAACGCGACTAATTTCAGCTCGCCACGTCATTCCCTTCCCAAGTTGCCAAAATCGAGCTTACGTATAAGTGGGTTAAGGTTGATTTTCGTTGAGTGAAAAACATTCCATTTAGTAAAATGGATTTGTTTCGGCTTTTTTCTTTCTTGCAGGCATCAATATAAGGGAATATGAAATTAATCCAAGTTCCGGGCGGAGCCGGGTAGTAAAGCTAGTGGTTAATACAGTTGATTCATGACATGACTGGTGATAAAAAGTGAAATTATGCGATGCAATACAATTGTACATTTTCTTCTCCAACCATAGGAATGGGTCCTAACATGGGCTTTCCAGGAAACCCGCAGCAAGGCATGATGGGATTTGGGCAGCCAAGGCCACCCCTTTTGGGTTACGGAGGTAAGTAAGCCCTGGAATGCTCAGCTTGGTTGTATCACAGTGACATCAGAGTATACATCTTTCGGACCAAAGAATAAATGACAGATGTGGCCAAGCATGATAAAATTAGAAACCCTGTTGCCGAATCGAAAATATGCCTCCCTCTCTAGTGCAGCTATGATGGAGTGATAAATATTTTATATGTTTCGGAGTGGCTTTGAAATTAATTTTCCCATGGGCCATAGAATTAACCCACACTTATCTTAAAATCTTCATGTGGCTAAACATAGCAGTAAACAAATAGGTATTTTGTTTTAATAAGAAATAATTTTAAAACTTCTTGGGTATTTGAGCTGGCTTTCTACCAAGGCACCAGTGTTGTTAATGATGCCGTCGGCTCCTCTGTCTTCCCACAGCGTCGCCCTACCCTCCTCAGTTCGCCGGAAGAGGTGGCTATGATCCTTATCGGGGACAAGCTGTCGGTTTCCCTGGGAAGCCCCGAGGCCGGTACGAATCGCAACTCATGTAAAACAACTCTACGGGCGCGCAGATCCGTGTTTTACGTTAACCCTCTTTTGTAATGTCCTCGTTTGTGATCCTCGGTGCACTTACAAACGAAGTTGTCGTCTTGTACAATTTCACTCGTTGGTTCGCTCTTTTTGCTTCGTGAGAATTTGCACTTGTTTAACACCGGTCACCTGTGCTTAAGAATGTGTTGGTGCATTACGGAAAGTGTGACGAGGGTTGCGTGTTAGCGATTCTGCCCACCAAAGACGGGACACTTGTACTGTTTCACAGATTTAAAAAAGCCCTCCAACGTATGCCGCCCAAAAGGGCATTTTTATCCACCTGATTTGATGGCTGTTTTTAAGCCTTTTTGAGATTCCCAGTCTGTGATAGGATTGCATAGCCTGGGAAATAGGGCAGTTTGTTTTTGCCAGTGCAAACATCACAGCAGATGAATACATATGGCTGTTATTTTTTATGTCTGCAGAGGACCCAGGGGCGATCCAAGAGCTATCATTGAATACAGAGACCTGGATGCTCCTGATGATATAGACTTCTTTTAAGGAAGTATGTTTGAAACATCTCAACTCCCGTATGCGGTAGGTAGTCTGGCGTCATGCCAGTGATGAAACAGAATGTCCGGTTGTAGTAGTAGCAGTCACTTAAACACGAATCTATAGGATGCTTATGCAGTATATTTTTGAGTAAAGTATTTACCATAGCATTGTTTCATAATGTTAACAGTGGTCTGTGTTACATTTTAAAATAAACTTTCTTGCATCAGAAACAGACTGTACAAGAAAATAATAAATAATTTTTTTCAGTTTTTCTACAATTTGTCCGTACTTTTTTTTACTTGTGTGTAACGAGCCTATATCTTGAAGGTTGTCGATGAAGCAAAAATTTCGGATGCTTTAAATGTGAGTGCGCGCATTCAATAAGAGATTGCATCGTCATCTTTAAGCAATCTCGGGCAAAGAATCCTCCAGACTCAATTCAGAACCCCAACTTTGAAAACACCACTTCAACCCATCTCGCCACATCAACCCCCAACCACCCTGGAGGGGCAAGACAACGGAACATCCTTCACGTGGTCTCCCCGGGCCCCCCCCTTGCCCCCCATTACTTCGACGTGTCTGTGCTACGTGCTGCTTGCCAACACAACGGGATGTCGTCAAAAGAGGGCCCCCCACTGCGCATCGACTCACCAATTTTTCGGTAAGGTCAGCATCCCTCACCCTCGTTCCCAACAAACTCGTTGACTACCCGGTACGGGTATCGGGATTGCACGTGCGTGTAACACGTGCGGCCCTCCATCAGTCCACTGCTGGATGAGGGCCTTCGCTGTGCCGCGCGCGTTGTAGTTATTACGGTGGGTTGGTGGCAGGGAGCATAGACGCACAGCGCAACGATGGAGTTTGCTGCACTGCCCTCTACTTCTCACAACGTCGCCCTGTGGTCTTTGTGATGACCCCATTGATAAGCGTGGTCGTCACCCAAGCACCGTTAAGGCTGAAAAGCCCTGCTTAGCTTCCAAGCTCTGATGCGATCGCGTACATTCCGTGTGATTAGGTCATAGGCAAAATTCACTGTGGCTTAAAGAGATTCAACTTTAGTGTAATGCCACAGAGCGCGTAACAAGCAGTGATATCGTAGGGCACGGCATGTTATGTGACAGTGCACAGATAACTTTCTGTCATACCTTAGTGATTGCACACTGGCGAACATTTACAATATTTAAGTGTCGAGGATGGTGCAAACTGAGTCTCATTGTTTAATTAAAACAATGACTTGGTATAAATGTATCTGCTTAAGTCTTCCACAGCTGACGAACAGCTCAATTCACGTGGCATAAACTAATCTATTTAACAACACATTCAATATTTAAACAGTTTCAAAGATGCACTTGGCAAAGGAGCACTTCAATCATTTTATTCGAACGTTTAGCAGTTTTACTCCAGACAACTCTACAATTTACTTAGAAATCAACAGGCACAGTAGTTACATGTTATGTTAAATTGATTTATAAAAATCTTTGTGCATTTCACATTTTCGCGCTTCGAGTTTTTAAACTCTGGCGATGAAGTCACATGGCGTATAGCCTGATCCATGTGAATATAAATAGAGCATAACTTATAGATTTTAAGAAATATATTTACTTACGTTTATGCACCATGCAGTGCTTGTCTTACAAAATACTGACATATCTAAATAATAGAGGATGTACCTGCCCCATTTTATTGTACGGTGCTTCAAATATTCGCTTTGCCTTGAAATACATATTTGACCAATTAGAAGGAGCAGAGGATTACGAAGCCTTATGCAATCTTTAAGCTTTTTCATAAAGCCATGATTTTGTAACAGAAGTAGTGGGTGGTGGTCACGGAATTCATGAATTTGGATGCGAACTGTAAAGTTTTGGAATTAACTATTGAAACAAAGTTAAGTGCTTCCAGGATTGGACTGGGGTGAAAAAATAACCTGCCCTAACAACCAGGAGCAATTGACCCATGGAAATTCACACAGAGCCAAGGAGACATACATAATAATACACCCCCACAATTACAGAGATCCACAGAAACACTGAGACAGATGGGCAGACAGGGATATAAACACAGGAAGTGCCACGCATGTTTTAAATGCCTCACCTTGGCTGTGAATTTCACATTAAATTACCGTGATTACCGTGACAAAATCGTAGCCTTAAGTTTTGAGTTTCGCAGGCCAGCGTATTCACATGGCTCACCAATGCTCGCAGTGGGGCGGAAAGGAAGGAGAATGCAGGGGACGGGAGCAGTGGGGCAGCAACAACAATCCCCCACCATGAGCATATGATATGGAGAGGCAGACTAAGACACGAGGGAGAAGGGGAAGATACATGGAGAGGTTAGATAGTTTTGACTTGAAACTTTCATGACTGCAGGAATTAATATTCTTGGTTCTTTGGGTAAAGTCACGTAGATAGAAAATAAAAATAATAGATAATAAATTAAATGAAAAATAATAAAGCCCTTATAAACAGTTGCATTTGGAGGCTTTGCCCCCTCTTTTTTCTCCGCCTGATGAAGACCGCTTGTGTTGCGATCAAAACATCGTGGGTTTTTTGCTTTTATTATTTTCAATTTATATTATATTTACTTTCCATTTTCAGATATCCTACAAAACAAGTGCAATCATTTTTTTAAAGGGGTCATATCAGTGGGTCATTTGCACTTTTTGTTGTGTTCAAAGATTGGCAACTGGCATCCACTTAAACATATTTCCCCGAATTCCAGACTTTATGCGTGTTTTCGGAGTGGTGCTGTGTAGCTTTCCGACGTGTGTTCAGATGTGGAGCAAGACTGATTTTTATTCCAAACAGGTGAAAGAAAAAAACAACTATACCAGATTTGACATATCTAATAAAGAATGTTAATTTGAAAGAGCTTGATAAATTAGTCGGAACGTTTATTTCATTATCAATGTTTGCTGTTTTACTGCAAAGCTGCTTGTAACTCGATAAAAACTTTTTTATGTATACGGAAATAGTGCTCATTAAATTTTCTTGGAAGGGATTGATGAACTAAGTTGTCCAACATATCTTAAACCCGATTATTTATTCAGATAAAAGTTGGAGGAGTTGGCTTACCCAGCAGTGATTTTCCAAAGTTTAGTTTTTTTAATATATATGGTAATTTTATTACGCATTTCAAAACTTCAAAGTGGAAATGACATTTCACGAATCCTATGAAGTATTATCCTCAAACTTGATGTGGCATTCAATTTTGGTATATTAGTACTTGTCTGAAATGTGCACTGTTGGGAATTTAACTTTATAATTGCTCTAGTTCTCTCAGAGAATTCTAGATGTTGACAAAGACCAGAAGTTACATCTTTCAGGATGAAGCATAATTACATAATCATTCTAAGTAACTTTATATTATGAAAAAAAGTCAGAAGTGCAATATCACAGGTTGGTTAACAAATACACGCATTCATTTTCATTATGTTTTGTAACTTAGTTTAGTTTGTATTTGTACACACTTTTGCTACATGGTGCATGTTGAAAAAAATTGTCAAATACATGAACAAAACTATTAAACTTTAACAGAATCCAAAATATAACCTTGCTACAAGTTTGAGCATAACATATCATGGGCTTCATGCGATAATGGAACTTAAGTCAGTTGTGTCATACACAACATTGAAAAATGCAAATGTATGTTATTTGCATACATTTAAAAGCCAACAACTTTCATAGATTTATCATGGTCATAAACTCTACTACAAGTTTTGGTGCAATGAATCATGGGGTTTGAGATCTTTGTTTTCCCAATTCATCACTGGATTATAACCTAACTACACCGAATTGAAACAAAATCCATTAGAGGTTTTTTTTATTTTAAAAAATCATCGCTGTTTATGACTGGATGACAAGTTGATTCAATATGTTAATCGACTTGACATTGTGACTGTTGTTCTGTGATTGACTCCTCTGGCCCCTTAAAAAACAGCGGCCGCCCTGACATTCTGCCTCCCGAAGGTGAGAAACGGTTGCCACACCCCACGTGACATCACCCAAGCTCTGTCCCTCACCACCTCCCGTCCAGCGGCACAGATGGTACCAAAGGGTGAGAATGTTTTTCCAACTTTTTACATGCTGTCTGATTATTCAAATTAAAACATGTGTACAGTAATCCATTAATTTATATAATTGGAAATTCCAGCACTACTTTTGTTCATTTCCAATGGCCAACCAGTGGAAAAGTTATGGAATGCAATTATGCAAATGCCACATTTTGCATTGTGCAGTCAAAGCGCATACAATTGATGGCAAAATAAATGTTTAACTAGTTCAAAAAGGTGTTTATTGATTTTTGGTGGGAATGTCAAATGTGGCATTTCTGGTCAAAACATTTAAGTAACTGCTCTTGGGCCCTCTGGATATTATAGAAAACAAGTATTACAATCTGGTACAATGCATCCTGTAAGGGAGCATACTTGCTTTGTGGCATCTTGAGGTCATGCAACACCCAATTTGAAAATTAGAAATCTAGCCCCAGTAAAGTGTGTGCACTTACACACTGGCCTTTACCACATTGGTATGATCAAGTCCAAAGTAGCCTCCGTTACGATTACAATTCTATAAACCCATCAATATACAATTTTAAATATAAATAACAAAATAAAGATTCATCTTCATGGCGAGCTTTTGTCAAATAGAAAGTAACATTTTGTGTTTTGAAGGCAATGATTAACACACTTAACAAATCGCAGATTCTGTAGAATTAAGACAATATTACAGCAAACAGTCTTTATCATAAATATATATTTTTTAATAGATTCGTATTTGTTAAACTAGATTATGACATCAGTTGTCATATTTATCCTGAAGAGCCTCTCAAGAATGTATTTCAGAAGGATCCTGTGTTGGAACGATTCGTTGGCCAAGTCCTTTGCGTGTGGGAAACACCAAAGTTTCTGGACAGGGGATACAATTAAAAGATAGGTCCACACAGACAGGGAAAAACCAGAGGACCCAGAGAAGAATCCATGCGATCACGGGGAAAAATATGCAAACTCCAAATATACCATGGTCTGGATCAAACCCAAGACCTCCTGTATACTTGGCGAGGTAGTTACCGTCTTGCCACCGTGTCGCCATAAACAAACCCATACAGTGCTGCCATCTGACCACCGAGCAGCGGGGTGAAGAGAGTTTAACAAATCCACAGTCTGCCAGCTCTTGCCTCAAAAATACTGGATTCCAGCTGTATGCTCCTCTAGCCTTACAGAGTGTGCTGGTCACAGGTGATGTTGACATTACCCTGCTGTAACAGCACTGACTTTTAATGAATAAGACACGTTATCTTGCAGGAGCTCATCTTTCTCTATCTTTTATATAGGAAGATGAATGTGTTGCAGGGCTCGTATTGGGTAGTGTTTTTCCTGACCGTATGACCACGCTGGTACACGCGTACATGTGTACACGCGTACACGCCACGTAACCGGCGTTTCAGGTCCAGGCCTCTTGGTCACGTTTCCTCAGAAAGGTACCTCCATTTCCTCTGAGTTGCTGATGCGGACAAAAGACACACACACAGTCGTACAACTTGAATGTATATTGCGCTTTTATCATTAAATAAGCAGTGTCTGAGCTGAGCCCATAAACTCACGACATGTGAGAACCCGATTTAATCCCAGGGCCTCTGGTGCCAGCTCAGTTCTCTATAACCTCTGAACCACCTCGCCCATCCATCTCAATTCAACTACTACTTAATGGAAACTCTTGAGATCCCGTGTATTATCTTATGTGTGTCAATTTATATGCAGGCCCGTGTGCCAAGCCTGCGTGTTGGCGAGCTCATGAGTGTACGGATGTCTCACCCGTGCGGACTCGGCTTGTTCTGTTTCTTCTTCCCCCGCTGGGCGGTGAGTGGCAGAGGCCCCTCGAGGGCTCCGAGTCGGTGTGGCCGGGCACTCGGGGGTGGCTCGAGGGGTCCCGGCTGGGGATAGAGCCCCAGCGGCCCAGAGAGTGGGGATACTGGGATGCTTGGAGCACTGTGCCCATGCCCAGCTGTGTGTGTGCGGGCGTGTCGGAGTTTACACAAACAGTATATTAGAGAAACGTTTTCATATTTAAATTTGGATTTAAGCTTAAATATACGCTGCCAAGCCTGGTGGTGCCCATTCAGACGCTGTCTTTCCGACAGACCTGTTCTTCGCCTGAGGATGGCTGCTTGCGTTGTGGCCGAAACGTCGTGAGAATTATTTTATTGTTTTATTTTTATTATTTTATTATTTCCCTTCTACGTGACTTGACCGAAAGAACCAAGAAGATTTAAATTTGGAGTTTGAAATCAGCTGCCTCCTGACATAGTCATAGATGTTTTCCCAAAACTTATATTGGAGAAATATATACAATTTCGTAAAAAAAATGTCGTATTGTGAAGGATTATATCTAGTATATCGCATTTAACACAAAGGCTTTCACGACCAATATTATCCATAAGAGGTTTCTTGGGTTAGATCAGTTTGTTACGTGACAAACCTTACTAGTTGGGTGGTGGCGGGTTTAACGACACATTCATATTTACGCGGGTCTAACCCAAAAAAAACTCTTACGGATTATATCGCGGCGAGTCGACTCGGTACCCAGACTGCGCGATGCCTCCTTGTTAAGCAGCAGGGAGGCGCGACGCGGCTTGAAGTAGTTCCCGGCCACGTCCTCGGCTTCGGCACGCGTCAGCCGCTCTAGGAACCGGTCCTCCTTTGACACGCGTAGGGGTGAAGAGACAGCAGGATGGACGAGAAGCAACTTAAAAGGTGCACGCAAACCCTACTATCCGCCCGCGAGTTGTTCAGACTCTTTTGTCAGTTAAGAAAGATTAAAAACAACAGGGGTGGCCCATTCGGTCTATTCTAGCTCGTTCGGTTGTGAGTAGCAAATCGATTCCAGTATCTCATCACAGCAAGTTCAAGTTCATTTCAAGTTCATGTATTAGGTATAGCCCTGTGAGCCATTCGGCTCTTGAATCGGGTGCAATCGCAACTAACAAACTAAAACATGAACAGGAAAACATCTTAAAGTGACTATGCGCAAACAGAAAATCCAAGAAAAGACAGCAAAATATTGCAGAAAAAGCACCGTACACCAACGCTGTGTGCAAAAATCCCAGTGGGATGCAAGTCAAACAACAACAACCACAAGACAACTTAGATTAAGGTCAGTCTAACTCCGTACTACAACAAACAAACATGGCCAAACCAAAACACGTTTTCGAAATCATCAAGAGTCCAGAGTAATGACAGTTGTGTACTTTTGCAGAAATACTGTTTAGGCAGAGAAAGCGACAGCCGATCGACGTAAACATGTTGTCGGGGAAAGTGGTGGGTCCTCCCACGTCTTGTAAGATGCCTGATCAGCTGTTAAGAGTAGGCCAGAATACCCACTTTAAAAGGGCTCTCTGGAACTTTCTCTAATGAAGCAATTTTAGCACTGCATGTTTAACTTTAACATAGAGAGTGGTGCCAATTTTGTGCTCCAGATGTATAAGTATCACTAACATATGCCTGCTCATGTGCAGCTCCTTTACAATGTGGTGGTGATAATAGTGCAGGTAATGATGACGATGCCGCTGGAGTGGGTGGTGCTGCTGATTTGGTAGTGCTAAGGTTACGCTTAGGCTAACGGAGTAAAAAATATTACAAACAAAACTGAAAGAATACGAGACGATAGAAATTGGACAAAATAATTATTGAATCAAATCGGGATCCCTTAACGTAAGAAATTATCAATCGTTACATGACAATGTATATATGTTGAACTTCTTTTGCACTGTACCTACCCAAACGTACTAAACGGACGTTTAGACCATGGTTGCGGCTGTAACCTCGCTCGCAAGCTGCTGCTGACGTGTGTGTGTATGCAGCCTATCACATAGGATTGCCTAGCGCCGACTGACCGGCTGATAGACTTAGCACTAGCGTTATATTCTAAAAATAGATCTTCGGTTGACGACCGAAAGTCAATATCAGTTTAAGCCGAAACGAGACCGAAAGTAAAAAATTGACTTTCGGCCAAAACCGAAAGTAAGTCGAAAGTGTCCATTTGCCAACTTTCGGTCGGCCTCTACTGCTGGTAGCCCTGCTGATGATACGTGGGAGGGGGGGGTGGTGGTGATGCTGGTACCGCTCCACAGGTGCGCTTCTCACGCGTTGGTGGTTCCCGTTCTCGTGCGGCGGGGTGCGACGCGAGGGCTTGGCTTGTGCACCGCCGCCACCGGCTGCACTCAACACAGGAGTTAATCGTGCGTTCGTTATTCATTCAGTTATTTTTAAATCTCGTCATAACCCCAAAAAGTTAATCGAATTGCTGGAGGGTATGGATCATTGCATGCCGATGACCACATTGCCCATAATGCGCCTGATCTTATCGGATCCCCAAAGAGGAGCAGAGTTCAAATTTGGATGGGCGACCCATAACCTGCAAGGCTACGTGATGTATGTATGTTGAACTTCTTTCGCACCCTATGTAAGCCAAGTGTTAATCAGAGGTGTGGGGGAAGGGCAACGAACTAAACACAAGGCAGTTCTAAAGAATCGAGTTTTCAATCTAGAAAATTTAAACGTGCATCGCTCCAATAGCTTCCTAATATCGGCAAGGAAGAGCATTCCAGCAGAAGCGCATCTGAAAGTGCGTGATGGTCTCCCAAATTTGTGGTCGTAGGGAGGCCCTTATTTAACAGTGGTAGCAAAAGGGCTGTACTTGTACACATACGTGAATCATTACATGCCGAGCTGACAAGACAATTGTGAGACAAAGCACTGCCAAGTTGATTGGAAAAATTGTCCTTTGACAGAGGACTGACTAGTAAAGGTGGGGGAGGCCTTTTCCTGACTGACAGCCCTCATCCAGCAGTGGAGCTACAAAAGGGCTGTGCATGCCACATTCTACCTGGCGGCAGGGAGGTGCGCGTGACGATCATCTCGGGCAGCCTCCAGGCCTGTGCGTCCTCGTCCCACGTGGCCTCGCTGCGCACGCGCTCCAGGTTGGCGTAGTTGCAGTCGCGCCGCAGGCACGGCGCCACGCGCTCCAGCAGTTGCTGCTGCAGCCGCAGCTCGCGCTGCTGCCGCCGGATCGTGTCCAGGTAGTCGCGCCGCTCGCTCTCAAACTCCTGCTGGATGTCGCTGATGTCCGCCTGCACGGCTCGCAGCTGCGGCACGCGGGCGTCCGAGCAACCCGGTTAGCGGTGCCACGGGACGGTTCCAAGTACAGAATGGGTCTCGGATGTAGAAATGTGGTTTCTTATATAGCGAGGGTGGAGACCTCTGGCTCACAGGTCACAGGCGGCCCACAACTTCCATTTCATATGGCGCATTGTCACAACTTGACAAGGTTCTGCAAATGCTTATTTATGTTTGATCACTTTTAACACGTAGGCTTCCGTGATCAATAGCCGTAAGTGTTTTTATGGGTTAGGTTACGCAAATATGAACGCATCATTAAACCCGCCACTCGAATTGTAAATGTTGTGGGTTTACTCTCCAACACACCGGTGTGCTGAACTAGAAGCTAATTGGTATGTTTTGTTTGTGAAAAACCTTACTAATTGACCGTTTTGGATGGTGGCGGGTTTAACGACACGTTTATATTTACGCGATCTCACCCAAAAAACCTGATGGATTATGTTTTATCGCTGCAAACAACTTGGCCGCACTAAAAAGGGAATATTTTGAACCTGGCAAAATAGCGGCCGACCCCTTACCTTCTTGCGGCTCTTGTTGAGCTGCCGCTCCTTCTCCTCCGCCTCGTCCCTCATGGAGTCAAAGACGCGCATCACCACCTCGTCGCTGTCGCCCGTCCCTTCGCCGTCGGCCTCGTGGTCCAGGCGCAAACTCTCCACGAGTCGTCGGTGCCGCTCGTCTGCCAGGCGCCGGCGCTCCTTTCGCCGCTCGTGCAGCTCGGGGTTGTGGGCCTGCTCCCCGCCCACGACGTCGCGCTGGAGCGAGCTCAGCCTGGGAAGCGAGGCGAGAAACGCACGGCGGTGCTCGCAACAGCCGGCCTGGTAAACTAACATCAAGAAAAGGGCTGATCACCACCGGCACCTACAACACTACCAGACCACCAAAATCGCCAGTGCTATCAACCCTAGCACCAGCAGTAGCACAACAAACACCAGCATTATGATGTACACCACAAGCCCCAATTTAATGCTAAGGGATTGCAGAGAGCAACCTGAGACAATGCAAACCACGCTATCAAGAACATAATCACCAACTCCAGGGGAGATCTTCCATTTGCAAATTACCCCGCAAATAATGGTCCGTTTTGAACCATATGTACAGCCGATGCAGCTATCTCCTCCAGTGCCATTGCCGTCACTAAATCTCAAACCGTGCATCACATAGAAACAGAACTGCCCGCTTAGATCAGTTGCTGGCATTGTTTTAGATATTCACCAGGAAACTTCTGAAGCAGTCCACCGACTCAAACACGCCATAAGCATATTCAGGTTGCTGATCACTCAATTATAAACAATTTTAATTTTCCCCAGTTAAGGCCCACTGAGCTATATTGCTATTTCAGAAACGACCGGACCACAAATGATAGATCAACGAAGTGGCTAATCATGCGGAAATATATAGCAGCCAAATACTCTAAATGTATGTTTCTGAATGTGGAGAGAAAAACCAGATGACTTGAAAAAAATCCACGCAAACCAAAGGGAAAGATGAACATGCAAACTCCAAATATACAGGCATGGGGATTGAACCTATGTCTCGTGCATACCAGGCGAGGGTGTTATCATCTGGCCAGCGCAGCACCTCCCCTACCATACAAAAGGTAGAAGCTCTGCATCTGCCTCCCCCGCTCATTCCAGTACCTGCCAGGGTCCTACCTGCGTAGCACCTCCTCCTTCTCCAGCTGGGCAATGGTGCTGGGCTGATCGGCAGCCTCTGCCTCCACCTCTACCTCCGATTGCGTGCCCTCCCTCAGCTCCTCCACGCTCTTCACACTGTTGATGTGACGCGCTACCTGCGCGCTGGCCGCTCGCACGTCCGGAATCTGTGGGAGCAGAAAACGCGTGGAGTGAATGGACGGGCACGGTTTTCACAGCGCACTCGTGTCCTCCCATACTCAAAACAAGCCAGTGACTTCCCCCTTGTCTACTGTTTACAGCTCTGAACCAGTGGAAATTCCACATTCCTATGACAAGGGCAGAGTCTACTCCAAGAACAACCACAGTTGGCTTCCCAACAAAGTGGTACTTATTTACGATGAGTCATCCCACAACTCAGAATTGAACTAGCAAACCTTCCGATTACAATCTGTTAGCTCTACAGCTGAGTCACCTGACTGGATACTCAATACACTGCCATGTAATGGAATTACTATAATTATAAATACATTGTTAGAAAAAAAATCTGCATATTTTTGTACGTTCACTTCAAAATGTAAACAATTACTCCCAATGTGAGTCACGGGAAGGCGTGGACTGAGACCCATTTGGGCCCCGTGCAAAGGGATGTCACACCAGGTGCGTCACAAGACGTAACGCGTTCTGACATCATCGTGAGGCACGTGCTCCTATCCTCATTGGGACATAAGTCTGTGCCCCATAGCCCTCGTGGTCTCAGTGCGCCCCAGGTGCCCATATCCTCTTCATCTCTACCACTGGCTATTGCAAGAGGCTTCGCATAAAGCTGCGGGGAGGGCGTGGCTTGGCAGTTGAGGAAGCATCTACTGAGCTTTCGCACGGTTACCTGTGCTTGGGGCAGCGCCCGCTCCACGCTTGTCAGCGCCCGTGGGGCAGCTGTGCCTGGCCTCTCGACCTGCTGGTCGCGCTTCACCTCCGCTTGCACCACCACCGCTATCACCAAACGCACAGAAAACACACGGCTTCAATCATGTGTTCTTTTTAGAAATGGTGTAACTGTTAATGTTCATTAGGCATGCAATAAATCGTCAATTAAAATAGATTCTTACGATCAGGATTAATATATCAAATGATGCATATTAGTACTGATTGTTTCATGAAAATGTACAATTATGTTAATGTGACTTTACACGTAATAGAACAATGAGATAGAACAAACTATTTTTCATTATCAAATAAACTTGACAAATGAGTAAAAAATTAATCAAATTGTAGTTGGACGATTTGAGTATTTACGGAGAGAGAGAGGTTTGAGAGGCGTGGTGAGCGAGCCATTGTGGATGTAAATGTCTGGGAAGAGTGGCGAGTGACTGAGTGGGGAGGTAGAGAGGTCTGGCCTGAGTGGTGAAGGGCATTCCGCACCGGTGAGGCGCTCTTCCACGGTGGTGAGCTTCTTCTCGTAGGAGACACGCAGGGTGTCCAGAGCCTCCTCCAAGCGTGCCTTGGAGCGCTGCTGGGCCTCAAAGTCTCCCCGCACGCGCGACAGCCGCTCCTCGTACTCCTGGTGGGGGGGGGGCCCGGCCAAATTGTGGTCATGAGACGCAAACGCACAAAGGTGGCGAATGGCTGGGTGAGCGGGGAAGGAAGAGAGCCCTGGGATTATTGGGGACGGGCTACACAAGGCGAGAGGGAAAAGGGCCTTCGTGCATAATGCTGCATTGCATTTACTGCAAGTGGTTAGATTTTATTGAGTACTTTTTTTGGAAAGCCATACCAAGGTGTCTAAAGAACAGTTACTAATCAGTGTATTACCTGCTATGACATGGATGCTGAGGAAGAAACTGCAACAAGTGTGTTAAGAAGCATGCAGAGATGCATGCTTGGCATTACACTGAGAGAAAGAGTAAACAGATGGGTATGGGCAGGACATGTTGCTGGAAAGATGGCCGGTGGGCACGTACCTGTCGAATCTTCTGCCTTTCCTTCTCAATTTCAGCTTGGTGATCGACAGCTGCAATGACTTCCTCCTTTGCTCTTGGTGCCTCTGCTTTAAAGACACAAGTGGAAATTCTTGGAATGATTTATGCTTTCACAGCTTAATACAGTCCTAGTGTTGCACCTGAAAAGCTAAGTTTCTGGAGTCAAGCACGAACCACATCAGCGCCCATCCAGACAATGCAACTACAGAATGTCCAAGAAATACTGGGTTCAGGAGTGGGGTGACCTGGTATATATCTATATTCTAAACAGAACCACATTAAGTCCATGAATACTACATTATTCCATTTACAACTTCTGTTATTTACATTATCAAAATATTACAATATAATAGACGGTAAAACCACCAATGAAACCAACGAAAACCTCTTTTGGAACGCACAATACAATGCCTTAGTAGTTACTACACCGTACAGTATTAGCCTGGGGGACTGCCTTGTGCGTGAAGTCTAAGCAGTATGAAGCCACAGCTAACAACAAACCACCATCACTTTGCACACTTAATTTTTTTTACTTTTATACGCCCATTTTTTGTATTTGCCGCCAAATTTATTTTTTACTTTTTAGGGTTATCCTCGCCCCCCCTCCCAAAAAAAACACTATTTGCAGGCCACAGTAATATGCAGCCACATTATTTTAAGGAAGTAATACATTGCAGAATAAGGGAGGCTTGCTCGAGTTTTCTGAGGGTGGGTTGGGGTGTGAGGGGGTTGGGGAGGGAGGGTGGGGGGGGGTGCAGGTTCTGACCAGATCGGCCGGGAGCTGCAACCTGTCCCTGGAGCAAGGCTTTGAGGCGGGTGATTTCCTCGCGGTACTCGCGCAGCATCGCGTCCTTGGGGTCCTCGTTGACACGCGGGCGGTTGCGGATGCTCTTGGCGCGGTTGGCATAGCGCAGAGTGCTCAGCGACTCCTCGTAGTTGTTGTCGGCGGGAGAGATGCACGCCACCATCAGCGTCTTGGTGTTGCCGCCCAGGGAGTCCTTGCGAGCGCCATCGCACGTTGTCAACGAGGCCACGTCAGTCTCAACACTCCCGATCACTCCACTGGCTCCCCATCCAATCCCGATCAATTTCAAGATCACTCACCCCGTCTTCAAGTTGCTCCGTAAAATTGCCCCTGAATACCTCTCCCCCACCCTCATCTCACTCGATTTGCTTCCACGCACACTCTGCTCCAGCATGCAAGACTTTCTGTGGGAAGCCCCCAGTCGACCTTTGCTCAGTGCGAGGTTGCCCATTCTCCGCTGCTGCCCCCATAGTTTGTAACGTTTATCCCCCAGCCATCCATGCTGCTGACTGCCTGCCCCTGTTCATATCCAGCAACAAGACCTTGTTTTTCACCTCGACCTAAGACAGAGTGTTAATAGCCGAATAATACGTGCCCACTTTTTATGTACAGCGTCTTGATATGAAGTTGAATTCATACGCGATATAAATACAATTGTACTGTTATTGTCAACCTTGTTAATATTCCTTCTGTCGCAATTCATCACGATCACCATTACCATCATCGTCAACAGAGAACATAGCAGGTGTCCTGACTGCAGCATGGATAATCTAAAGTACAAGAGTTGTGTTTGGACTTCAATAAACCCCTGCATCGGTGACTGGCTTTTTTGTTTTGACCGATCAACATTTCAACGCGATTACACCGTCATCCGCATGTTATGTACATGTATAAAACATTGAGTATTGAATTGACAAATGAATCGCAGGCGAATCAATATATGCCTACCTAGAACATGTGCCGTCCATTTCTCAATCCACTGCTTTATGAGGTGGACCTCCCCGTGATTTAATTTGCCCATTCTTCATGCTGGTAAAGTGCCTTTGGCGCTGTTACACTACCATGGCCACATTCCCAGCTGTCATTTGTTTACTGCAATGGATGATGAATGGCCTGCATTCTCATTATCTTACATCACCTTGTCCAAACACGTACACTCGCACAACTCGCTGGTATTACATCCGTTGCTTTGCGATTTGCCCGCTTTTAAGGTGAAGGCCATGTCCTCCCAAATAACAAATCTGCACTTTGAAAACGCAATCACCTTTTTCAAGAGTTTGGTGTATTTTCGCTCAATGCTTGCCCGAATTTTGATTCTTTTGTAAGCAGAACTCATGGGACAAATGAAGCATCTTTCAATAAACCGCCAGCAAATTAAAACAGAGTGGCCATTTTGGGATGGGGGGCGCACCTGCAGTAGCCGCGTGAGCTTGGAGTCGCGGTATGGCACATGTTTGGAGCGCCCATCCACGAGGGCCGAGATGACGTTGCCGAGTGCCGACAGCGACAGGTTGATCTTCGTGGCCTCCTTGAGGCGGTCGCCCTGCGCGCCGGTCTTGGACTGGCGCTCGCTGCCCGCCAAGTCAACCAAGTTCAACTTGCCCGCGCGGATGTGGTCTTCGCCCTGATCGTCTGCAGCGCCAGCAGATGGCAGCACGGGGATTACATTTTGCGAGGCGCGGAGCTTAGAAATGGGGGGGGGGGGGGTGCGGACATGGCCGCTAGTGCGTATTTGCAGTTCTAGAGTTCGAGTTCTGCGGTCACCCTGGTTAATACTGCGAGTGTATTGACGCAAAAAATATGCACCATCTGCTTCACAGCAGATGTTAAAGATCGCATGACATTTCTAAGAACAGTAGGCCGTGCGTGCCTGGCCTGTTTCACAGTCCAAAATTTCAAAACTAGAAAGGGTACTCGCAAATAACTTAATTTGACATTGCAAAATTACCTCCTACTGGCAGACTACTCGTCTGTGATACATAACACTTACATGGTACCCTTGCATTTGAAGAATGGCTTGAATACCAAATGTACTAATTATGATTAAATAGGTGACAGCAGTGTGTATACCCAGGCATAAGTGTTCAGTGCAGTGGGATATGCCCATGAAACATGGAAAGTGCAGAAAGATGCGATGAAAAGACAATGCTTTTTGAGATGCGGTCTTTCAGGAGACTCTAAGTAAGCCGGTGTGATAAGACTGAAGATGTCCTGAGATAGCATTATTTTTTACAAAACCACGACAAGCAACAATTACTTAGAAATCTGATGACAGAGAAGGTGGCATATGCAATGTCCTAAGAAGGTCAGCTGGAGATATGAAGAGGATGATTCTGCGAGGGAAATGGAAGAGAAGAGGGGAAGAGGGAGAAAACAGATCAGCTGGTGGGACAATGTCATCAGCCAGGTGAGACTCTCCATGAGAGACACTGAATATTGCACATGAAAGCATATGTCACGGACATCGACCCTTTGTCATGAGCATCAAACTCGATAGTACAACAGTAGCTAGATTATCTATCTAGTTCGATATACATTGGAATTTATCTCATGTGATCTGAGTAACTAATTATGAATCAGGATTACTTTTGACATCTCACAATGTGGTTACTCATTAAGTGTCGGTAGTCAATCCCATACTGATATTTAAACTCGCCTGACAATTGGTAAATAACTGGTGGGGAAATAATGAAACTCATAATTAACACGAAAAAAGAAAACCGCACATTTCATAAAATGTTATCTACACAGGATGCACTTGCAAAAGAAAGCAAGGCATGCAGACATGTGAGAGTGCCAAACCTAGTGGGATATATGGTGGCCAGAAGGTGGCAGTACAACAGGCAGATTCATGAACCTGCCTTTGCAGACTTTTGACCGTCATCTGCGTGTCTGCACGTGTTTTCTCTGGGAACTCCTGTTTCCTCACATAAAAGCCTAAGCACTGCTTAAATTAAACTGGCCCAACATCCTAATACAGGACTGTTGAAAAAGTATTGAGATCAGTGAGGCCTTCCTGGATAAATAAAGAATAACACTTCAAAAACATGCCAAATCCTGAGAATCAAAGATGCCTAATTTTTACGAAAAAATCACACTTATCCTTTAATAACGGATCTCAACAGACTCTCAACACAGAAAAACAAACCACACATGACATACAAAAAAACTACATCAAGGGGAGAACGCGAGAGTGCCCAGGGAATGTTAAAGATGGGAGTGCAATTGCCATACCAGTGGTGCACATCTCCAGGTGGATGCTGAAGATGGAGTGCGATCGCGACGAGTCTTTGTTCATTAGCGTGGCGCCCGTGGCGCGGTTACTCCAGCCCGCCTGCATGATGCGCTCGCACTCCGCCACGCTGTGCACCGTGTGCATGGACAGGTCGCGCACGTACACGCCACGCTCGGGGTGCTCCTTCAGCTGCGGGTCCCATGCAAAGGGCACAACAGGTGCATAGGTTGGCATGGGGAAAGGAGGCACGGGGGAGATGCAACAAGGATTGGTGGCACGGCGGGGAGAGGAGACACGGGGATGCAAGGGGGGATCGGTGGCACGGGGAGAGGAGACATGGGGATGCAAGGTGGCACAGGGGGAAGTGGGAGTACAAGTGAGATAAGTGGGCAATGCGGTTGTGAATAAAACTTTGTGGTGAGGGTAGAGGGGAAGTGATTGGAAGTGAGAAAGAGGGAAGCAGGACAATGACATGCACGGAGTTGGATAGTGATGATGATGAACAGTAAATAATGTTTGCATAAAATGCTGTAAAATAAATCAATTGAGATCTTTTTTGTTATTATTTTGGTGTGGAATATTACATAAAGTCAAATAAATTTAATATCATGAAGAAAAAAAGTCACATGCATTAGGATGTGTGTATGAATGAACAAACACCTCACCCACCTCAAGCCTCTGCTTCGTGTCTTTTCCAAGCAAATCTCTTATCTCCTCATTGTAGATTTCCAGATACGAGGCTCGGAAAAGGAACTTGGTGTTTTCCGCGCACTGCAAGGCAAAAACTATGATTTATTTCCAACGCGAATGACACATCACATTTAATTGACAATCTCATCTCTGCAATATGGCCCGATTCTTTTTGCAAGGCATTGTATTTTAAATGCAATGCTAATTTAATGCAGCATGCTATCCTTACTGTTATAATGGATGTCAACAGACTCTCGCCCAGCGGAATTAAAATCTAGATTAAAAAATCTTTTCTTTGGAACTGCTTTTGTGTTTAGTCAGTTGTACTTCAGCCCTGCACCTCCGATTAGCACGGTTGGCGACGTACGGTGCGATAGAAGTTCAACATACATAAAATCAAGCAAAGGCAGATAACGAAACGTTAAGCGAAAAGGTTGGCAAGGCAGCAAGAGTGCCAAGGGATGTAGGCAGCGCACATCTCCAGGTGGATGCTGTCGATGAAAAATATCCCAATTGCAGTTATTCCTCTTGACATTTGCTTTAAATTCAGGGCACAAATAACCAAATTGAGAATAAAAACTGCTGTGATGCACAAGCTTTACTTGGTTGAGACACAGGTACTGTAAACACCACTGAAATTTACAAAAAGCTAAAAGTGGCACTGACGAAATTCCAGAGGTGCGATTACGAGTAGGATTACGGGTTAACAGCTGATAGGCTTGTTGTCAGCAGGATGGCTAGCACTAGTGGCCAGTTGGAGAGTTGGTTATGGTTAGGGTCAATGAAAGGCTAGTTTTCTAGTTGGTAGGGGGTAGTAGTAGTCGGTTCGCTGGGCAAGGAAGGTTAAGGTCAGGGCTAAACTATAATTGGCAATCGCGCTCTGCCCCAAAATGGGTGACGACCCCCATTCTATCCTCAATGTAACCTATAGCTTTTTCCAGATTTTGCTCTTAATTATTTTTTGTTGCTTAAAGTGCGACATGTGAATTATTGCTCTTGGTGATGACAACGACCATGACCGTGACTATGGCAGCCAGAACAAGGCACACACCTGGATGCTCTCGAAGATATGCTCGAACGCACGCGGGATGACGCCTCGCTGGGCAGATGGCTCCGATACGCCCTGCATGGTAAAAGACTTTCCGCAGCCCGTCTGTCCGTACGCAAACACCGTCCCATTGTAGCCCTCCACCACGCCCTGGTCGGAGTGAACACACCACCACCTTCTTTAGCGACAGGGTCACAGCCACACATCAATATAAAAGCCCGGTGTTCCATTTGTCCATCAACTAAATTATAAGATCCCTTCAGACGGCCTGAATCAAAAGGTTATAGGAAGTGGACCCCCCCAGATATAGGGGTAAAAAGTTGACCAACAGGTTTCCAAATAATTTCGACCCCCCCATCCAAAAATAAATAATGTATTTTGTAGACATATGCCTACACACCCTACATATATAAGTCAGTAGTGTCTGCACACATTGGGGGGGGGGAGAGAAGGGGACATCAGTGAGGCACAAAGCGATGAGAAGCCCTCCGCAGGCAGCAACAGGTCGCCGGTTCTCGTGAAAAAAAAGGGGGGTGTTCTGCTAGAACAGTGGTTCTCAACTTTATTTGGCTTCTGTACTCCTTGTTGAATTTTGTTTCAACCGAGTACCCCCTTTCCTCACCCAACATGGTTCTGAGAAATAAATGTATGAATAACGAACATCATTAATGTAAGCATATTAAGCTCACCTATACCCCCTGGAACATTTCCACATACCCATGGTTGAGATCCACTGTGCTAGAGTATGGTTCCGGATGGTTATTGTTTAGATTGCAGATAGTATCCACAAACTTCGCTCCCCACTTGGTCATGGAGTAGAGGAGTTATATTATACAATAATTACCATATTCCACAAATTATGATGTTCTGGAAAATAAGATGCACTCTATGCGTGTGCCTAGTGTCAAGACATACCCCCAACTAATGCTTTAAAATACAATGAGAAAGAGTCTTATAATACAAAGAATGCATTATGACAATCTCCACATTCAATGGCTATGGACTCAGTATTGAGCCTACTGTTCACACGCTTCTCTGTAATTAAAAGTTCCATCATCAGCATAATCAGCAATGGTCAGCTTTGTTGAAGGGAGAAAAACACAGACTCAAAAATATCACGATTGTTTTGTCCAAAATGTTGTGGTTGTCTCGTAGCCATGTCCAAAATGTTGTGGATGTCTGAACTCCCACGATACCCACAGAGGCTGCACCACTGCTTTAGGGGGCACCGGTGGGATATTAATTTCCTTTGTGCGAGGGCTTTAAGTTGACCCTTCTCATGTTCTCTCCATACAGCCCCTAACAAGCTTTCTCTAATTGGTCCTTTATGCGTACAGTGTTAAAAAGCCCTTGAATACGGAATTCATTTTTTGCCACTTCAGTCTCACACTGGAGTAAAATAAACAACAAAAATGTATTCTTGAAATGTCTTTGGGTAGGAAACTTAACAAACCACAATGAACTTGGCCATATAAAGTGGCGCTTGTTCTGTCTGCATCCTTGTAACATTAGTTGCCATATATATAATGAGCCAAGACTTACACAGGCACATATAATATATTTGCACTGATGCCAGGGTCCTATTGTGAATAGTAAGAAGATAATCCTTTTCAAAATGTGCTTTTCTTTTTTGACAATATTTTAAGGTTCATTGCACAATGTTTCAAAACACTTTTGTGTGACCAATTCACTCTAAATCAACTCCGAGCTCATAGCTTCTCTGAAACTAAGCAGGTTGACCCTGTTTAGTGCTTGGATGGGTGGCCTCCAAGACTTGCATGGGACTGTATTGTAAAAGTGGTCCTGCGAGGTAGTGAGATGGCAGTACTGCATTGAGGTTATCTGCGAGTTGCCGGATTTCCTCTCGCATGCCATTCATTCATGGAATTGGCCAAACAATGGAGGAACCCTCCCGAAAAGGAATAATTCGACTTTTGACTCAATGAGGCTTTCTTGTGTAAACAATTGGTATTTATTTTAATAAACCAAGCACACGGACTTAACAAATCCTGAAGAGTATTTCTCATCAGCAAAGCTTGCCTGCACAATGAACAATCGACAATATTACTATGATTCGGATGAATAACTCAATTAGGTTTTCCTAGATAAATATTATTGCACTGTATTATTAGCCATATTAGAGGTTTGTTTTGGGTTAGATCACGTAAATATGTATCGTTAAACCCGCCACCACCCGACACAGCCAATTAGTAAGGTTTTTCACGTAAACAAAACATGACAATTCATTACTAGTACAGCACATCGGTGTGTTGGAGAGTAAACCCACAACATTTACAATTCCAGTACGACGTTTCGCCAGTAATTACAACTAGCATCATCAGGCGGCAGCCAGATTTTGTGGAGAAATTCTATTTCAGGTGGATTTTGTGAATGTTGTGGGTTTACTCTCTGTACTAGTAACGGATTGGCTACGTTCTGTTTACGTGACAAACCTTACTAATTGGCTGTGTCGGGTGGTGGCGGGTTGAACGACACATTTATATTTACGCGATCTAACCCAAAAAAATACTCTCATAGATAATATTGGTCGCGAGACTTTATTATCATTATAAACCCATCGCTCTGCATTGCAGGGCTTTCAAGGTTAGCAACGCCTTGACTTGCCATTCAGAGGTTGCCTTTAAAACCACCGTGACGAGGCACTTGAACCAGTGAACACGTTTCTTTAAAATCCCTCCCACGTCTGTCCAACTCGCAACAACAACTAGCAAATATGCACATCGCATCGTGTGGTGGGGTAAAGTGTGGGCAATGCCCACCTCTTCCAAGACGTCTTTAGACCTCGTTTAAGTGGAGGCCCTTCCACTAGCAGCAGCGTGTCCAAGCAATTATTTAGTATTTACATTATATTAGTGCTGCTATACATTTCCACATAATCACAAGCCACTTCGTTAAGATATCATTTGTGGCCAGATCGCTTCTGAAAAAGAAGCTAATAGCTAAGCGGGCTTTACCTGGTAATATTTTTTTAAGTTGTTTCATTTGTACGTTTCTTGTAACGTTCTGACACGCCCCGACAGGACATCTGTGAGAAAGAGCTTTATAGCTCATCGGATTTCTCCAGTATAAAATAAATATTCGCATTATGAATTGCGGGGCTGTAGCTTTACCATCTTGTCTAATAAAAAAAAATGCTTAATCAGACATTGCCATTGTAATATGAGGGGGGGGGGGTATACCTCGACCAGCGGGTAGGCGATGTCGTTGTAGATTTGCTCCGTGCTGCTCTCTATGAAGTAGGTGCCATCGAAGGTGAACTGTTTGGGTTCATCCCCGGACCCGGGCTTCTGAATGAAGCACTGTCCCCGCGCCGTGTCCATGCTCACGACCACCTTACAGCCCAGGTTCTTCTCGCGTTCGTTCGTGGGCCGGCATCGAACCACCACCTTCACTGCCTCGGCCGCCATGGCTTGGGGCAGCCAGTGGAGGTAGGGGGGGAGAGTTCAAGTTAATTTATTTGGTATAGCCCTGTGAGCCATTCGGCTCTTGAATCGGGTGCAACCGCAACAAACAAAAACATGAACAAGAAAACATCTTAAAGTGACTATGTGACGATGTGTAAACAGAAAATCCAAGAAAAGACAGCAAAATATTGCTAAGAAAGCACCGTACACCAACGCTGTGTGCAAATATCCCAGTGGGATGCAAGTCAAACAACAACAACCACAAGACAACTTAGATTAAGGCCAACAGTCTAACTCTGTACTCTGTACTACAACAAACAAGTAGTGGTGGTGTTGGTGTGAGAGTGATTGATTTGCTAATGTGCGTGAGAGTTGAATAGTCCGTGCGACTGGTTAGCAAGTGAGTGACTAATGTGTGAAGTTAATTCTAGATTTGAAGCTTTCGTGACTGCAAGGATTCACACTCTTAGGTTTTTTTCGGTAAAGTCACGTAGGTAAAAATAAATAATAAACATACATAATAAGATTATTTCTATTATTTTTCATATTTATTATTTATTATGTATTGAATAATATTATTTCTATTATTTGTTTTTATCATTTATTTTTACCTACGTGACTTTACCGAAAAAAACCTAAGAGTATAATGTGTGAAGCTCGTGGTCAAAGTGACAGGAGATGAATCTGCCCGTGCGTGAGATGAACCTAAGATGCAACCGCTGTTGTTTACGCACAATTGACGAACCCACTTGTTTGTGATGTAGTGTAAAATAGTAAGAGTGGCCAGCAAGTGTGTGTGTTGCAAGGCTCGAGCGAGAGACCTCGTCAATAACCGAGGGTAAATAAGAGTGGAGGGGATCAAAATCGTGTGCGTTCGCTAATTACAAACGCGGCCCTTAAAACTTTCACGCCTCCGCTGTAAGATCCTGGCCTAATGTTTATATCTATATTCAGGCGGCTAACCCGTTCGTGTGTACAAACTTGCACCCTTGTACATACGCCGACGTGAGTATTGTGACACGTGTATAGTATACGTTACACGTGGACGTAACGCAATTTGCTGTGACATAAAAATAAATAAGTGAGCCTGAGCAAGGCCTCGGCTTCTGTTCGCTGCCCTGGTTCCCGTTTTCGCATCGCAGCTCAATCGCAACAATGCCGATAACAGTTCACGTTGCTATAAAAATAAACATTCGGCTATATAACACTGCATTTTAAAGGAATATAATCATCAAATATTGTAACGCCGTTACACGATCCCATACCTTGAGCCGGGTGAAGGCGTCACGGTCGCTAGGCGACCGGGGCCCCGGCCGTCGCCTCGCTCGTCGCTCATTGGTCAAACCGCGGACTGGCGGCACCGCCCATTGGTCAAACCGCGGACAGGCGGAACCGCCCATTGGTCAAACCGCGGACAGGCGGCACCGCTCATTGGTCAAACCGCGGACAGGCGGCACCGCCCATTGGTCAAACCGCGGACAGGCGGCACCGCCCATTGGTCAAACCGCGGACAGCCGGCACCGCCCATTGGTCAAACCGCGGACAGGCGGCACCGCTCATTGGTCAAACCGCGTACAGGCGGCACCGCTCATTGGTCAAACCGCGGACAGCCGGCACCGCCCATTGGTCAAACCGCGGACAGGCGGAACCGCCCATTGGTCAAACCGCGGACAGGCGGCACCGCTCATTGGTCAAACCGCGGACAGGCGGCACCGCTCATTGGTCAAACCGCGTACAGGCTACATCGCTCATTGGTCAAAACGCGGGCAGGCGGCACCGCCCATTGGTCAAACCGCGGACAGCCGGCACCGCTCATTGGTCAAACCGCGGACAGGCAGAACCGCCCATTGGTCAAACCGCGTACAGGCTACATCGCTCATTGGTCAAACCGCGGACAGGCGGCACCGCTCATTGGTCAAACCGCGTACAGGCTACATCGCTCATTGGTCAAACCGCGGACTGGCGGCACCGCTCATTGGTCAAACCGCGGACAGGCGGCACCGCTCATTGGTCAAACCGCGGACAGGCGGCACCGCTCATTGGTCAAACCGCGGACAGGCGGCACCGCTCATTGGTCACCCATCCCCACGTGTGGGAGGCCCTGGCCTGAAACGTCGCCTGCTGAAATTACAGAACACTTTTTCCTCCGCTTTAAGGCCACTGCTATTTACGAATGTGTAAAAAAAATCGACCTGATACATAAAAATCAAACAGCCGTTCTTCAGATTCTCTGGCCTTGTGATAATTGCCAATATAAATAGTAAATTGTTATCAAGTAAATCCGCTCAGATTGCCCGTAGAAATAAATCAGTGGCCACTCACGCGTTTTTGCTACCTTACCTGCTGCTGCAGCTGCTAGGATGACCATTATTCGCGTGATGGTTATGTTCCTTGACGAGATCAACAAGGTACTGTGGTTAATACTGGTAGGAACCTCCTGGTTACATCAGCACACAGGGGATTATTGTGTCCGTCCGTCGTGCATCCAAAAATGGGAGGGGTGGGGCTGGGTGGAGAGGGTGGGGCTGGGTAGGGAGTGGGGCTGGGTAGGGAGGGGCTGGTCACCCCGTGGTGCCCTTATCAATGTTTAACCAACTCACACCGGCTTGTGCCCGCCCTCACAGTCGGCCATATTTGCGGAATACACCACGCCGCCGTTGACCCTGGCCATTGACCGAGCAACCCAACGTTCCTACCAGCTCCCTCTGCAGGAATGTGTTTTGTGGCAAGCACTTCGTGCGTAACGAGCTCGACATTACAATGTATTCGTTCAGCAACCGGAATCTATTATGTGCGACATCCGTCAGTAAACCCCGATCCGTGTCACTCGCTGCATGATCCACATGCGTCTCAACTCTTTGTTGCATGCTTATGTTGGCAGCACCGTTCGGCGTTTGTTGTGGGGGGGGGGAAACCTCGCGCCTTCTGCGCCAGGTTGGTTTGGCACGGACCCAGTGCAGTTTGGTTTAAAGTGGAGAATAAAACCATGTTTTTTTCCCCACCAAAATCTGTGACATCCATCACGTGCATGTGTGATTGAAAAAAATGACAGATACAATAACAATATTTTTTATTTATTTTATTATCGTAAACATTTCTAAGTAGCTGAAAGCAAAAAAGCATGTTAACGTCAATTTCGTGTCAATCTAAGCAGCATTAATCCATGCAAGTATAAAAAAAAACCTGGATTCTTAACGATGCACCATCCAACACATTGGCAATGGGAAGACATTAAACATAGAAAACAATGTGTTCTGGTTTCCTATATTTTATTTTACTAATATTTAAAACTTTTAAAACCTACATCGGTATATTATATGAATATATCCGAAGACTAAATACATTTGTGGATTCAATAGGCCCAGGATGACAAAACAGCTTTCAACATAAATGAAACGATTCAAGTGAAATAAAAATGCTGTGGAGGCATAATTTACTTGCTACAAAAGCTGTGGACCTGCCACACAAGCATGCACTTAAATGGAAAGTACATATTTGCTTGACTTCAATGGGATTCAGTAGAAAAATGGCAGTGATGTGTGAAAAGTGAGGAAATGCACCCGTATCGTTTGTAATGTATGGTACTGTGTACTTCAAATGGCAGAAGCAGCGGTTTGGCAGAGTAAAAAACACATCAGAAAAACAACCGGCGGAGTCTAAGAAATGTCTGTTTCAAAACAGTAATCAGAAATTCCTAAGGACTAATTCTTACCATGTACAAAATAACAGCTACGAAACAGTATTTCGAAACTACGAAAAAACTACTACAAACATCTTGTAACAAAGCTAAAAGTTAATATAAAACATAAAAAAGCCCTCTTCGGTGGTAACACATAGGCTCACCTTTCAGAGAAAAAAAAATGGAATGCTCCGTTACCAATTAAACATAAACACAGCACAAGTGTAATTAGTTGCGGAACACTGCGTTTTCAAGGTGTTTTTTTATATATTATACGATCGTCTCCTTCTGCAAACACTTCTGGAGGCTGCTTTTTGCAGGCAGGCAAACTCAGACCACGCAGCACAAAAGCGCGTTAACCCCCATAACCACCTTGAAAAAAACATCCACTACTTAAAACCAACCGTACAGCACATCCGTGCCCGTACGTACACCAAGGCCTCGATAACGCTCTTCTGCCTTGCATTCTGCTCACACTTGAGGCTCAGTGAGGTAACACAAAGTTGGGGTTGATGAAACTGTTCCCCACAACTCCAGGCTCAGGTCAAGTCTCTTAAACGTTGCACAAGGCTCCAGTAGCCTCTGGCTGTGATCACAATTCTCAGAGGAAAACCAGAGTGCCTTACCACAAATTGCAAATCATCCATCAAGTTTTTGCTGTTGTTCGATACATGGATTAACTTTTTGCACGTGTGGTCGGTCCATACAGCTGCTATGCAGCATGGCTATATACCCTGCTGGCTTCAAGACGAGGCAATGTCTGGCAAGCATTGACACTTGGGGGGAGCATCGCTCCCATCTTAAAGCGATACACCAACCCCCCCCCCCCCCTCCCAACATGAGGGGCAGCTGGATCACGGTCGGACGACACCGTACCCAAAACTGCTATATTTTCTTCCGACGCTGGCACTAGGCACGAGGGACTACCTCTTGTGGCTGTTGCTGCTCATAACTGTACGTACAGTAAACACTGTTCTGAGATAACATTGATCAAGTGTGATGGACGAATCAGATAGAGTTTCCCCACACACAGTGGCACCGCCATGTCTATATCATTGAACGCACTAAAACATCTACACAAAACAATTTTGCAAGAAAACCACATTGCGATGTCATAATTCTGATCTTATAAAAAACAGGGAGACCCCAATGATTTTTAATGCGACGCAGCGTCACTCAAACAAGTGGTGACGTACAGATTTTATCAAGTGATTGTACAAAACGTCACTAAAAATTACATGCACAACACGCATGTACTCTGACGCAATTAGTCATCTGTACCCCTCCTCCTTTGGCGCAATTAAAAAATAAATTTGCACCAGCAATTTATTTAGTTTAAAATAAGCTTGTTACTTCTCTGGAGGACTCTTATCTTCTTTCTTATCCATATGCTCCTTTTTCACAAGTGCCTTCATGATCCTACGCAGGGGGGGCAAGGGAAATTGGACAGTGTAACTTTTCTTTTTAAACGAAATTTGTAACAAAAACATTCATCATCAAGTGTTTACAGTAAGTCCCCGGGTTGCGGAAGACCCAACTTACCGAAATCCGACTTTACGGAAATGCTCCCACCTCCTACACATTCCACACGTAGTGACTAATCCCATATCTGAATTTTCCATAAATATGATAAATTCCTCTGTTGATATGCAAAGTCCTTTGTCAAGGCGCCCTCCTCCTCTAAACCAGCTTATATATACGCTGCCAAGCTTGGTGGTGTTCATTCAGACGCTGTCTTTCCGACAGACCTGTTCTTCACCTGAGGAAGGCTGTTTGCATTGTGGCCGAAACGTCGTGAGAATTGTATTTTATTATGTTTTATTTTTATTATTTTATTATTTCCATTCTACGTGACTTTACCGAAGGGACCAAGAAGATGCTCCCACAAATTTTGTAAAAAAAAATTTCAATATGGGAGGTATAAGCCCCGCCGCCTTACGCCGTGCTCCACCAAAACGCCTTTTGGCGTCATCTTGTCCAACCCATGTGAGACTAGGCTCTAAGGAAAGCTGTCTCGGGTGTGGACCAATCAACTTCAAGGACAGTGCACATTATCAGAGTTATGTTTTTTGTTTGCATTATGACTGCAGGTATTGTGGTCTATGCAAACATGACTCCTTGTAAAAAAGGTGTCAGTTTTGTTGCCAGATAGAAGGGTAAAAAACCAATTATCCCGATTGCAGCTGTTTTAACAAAGACAAAGATCCCCCATTTTTTGCCTTTACAGACTGATGGGGCAAGTGAGTAGCGATGAAAGCCGGCACAGCGCATAAGCGAGTGGGTGACCAGCACCACGCCTGGCCAACTTATCTCCAGAGTGACAACGATTACACGTATCACCAGGTACTCGTTGTAGGCCGAGTCCACCTGGGGGAAGCCCTGTACCAGTTAAGATAATAGTCATCAGTGTTAGCCATGATCTGGAATCGCACTCGGTGTGCTGGGTTCGCAGTGCAATGCGCCAACCGCTCCATTTCTGTTCCCCACTGTTGAACACACGCTCATACACATACTCCGCACCACAACTCACCTTGGCACGAGCTGTTGCTGCTGGTGCAGCTGCTGCTGGCGGTACGTCTCCATGGCTTGCTGTGGCACCAACTGCTTCATTTCCAGGCTCTCCTTCAAATGTAGCAGCAGCTCGTAGTTCTCACGACCGCGCACCTAGGATGGTCGAACGGGACAGCAAGTCAGCTGGTTAAGTGTTGGAAGACAGCACGGAACAACATGCTGTGTGGGTAATGAAAAAAAAAACCCAAGTACATGCATACGCATTTATCCTGTAAAATGCTTTCCAACATGCGTTGGAAATAGCAGCTACATTAATGTAACCTTCCAAGACACGAAATGCGATATCACGTGGCGCGCGAGATACGCCGTGGAGAGATGACAATATCATGGTGAGGCGAGTGTGTGCACATGGCATGTGACAAAAATGTGATGGCTGAAAATGCTCATCCGTTATTATAATAAACTCTAACGTTTGTGCACTCCCTTAAAAAACTATTCACCCGATTTTCTAAACTTTGTCTTTAACAGAAACGCAATTTTAAACTAAGATTTAATTTACACGAGATCATCCTGAAGAGAATTATCATCGACCCATGTTGGAGACACACAGATGGATAGAAAGGCAGACAGAGAATTATTTTCAACTTTGGAAAGCATTAGGAAGGAGGGGATGGGTGGGGAGTGCATGCATCATACCGGGATGAGAAACAGTTCTTCCTTTTCGTCTGGACGAGAACGCTTCGTGGCGAGGTAATGCGCCTTCCGAACTGTGGAGGCAAACACAATTTCACTCCAAATTTGTTTGCATTTCATTGTGAATTAAGGCATCCGCCAGCAATTAGCTTCTCTACTTACACATTCATCCGGCAATTCGGCTCATGGCGAATTACTAAAACTGTATATATGCCGAAAGCACAGCCATGCCGAATTATCCCCAATTAAGAAATCTCAAATACCGAAATAACGAGGTTTTACAAAGTATCGTTTTCACCTGATGATGATTGCTTGTCTTGTGATCGAAACAACGTGATATTTTTATTATTTTTTTCTATTTACGTGGCTTTACCAAAAGACCCAATGAATATTAATTCCTGCAGTCACGAAAGCTTTAAGTCAAGATTTATAGTTTAAAAGGTTAGACATCGCCTCTGCTTGCGTCACCACTCTCGACCAGCAGGTGGCAGGAGCTTTGCTCAAAAGGCGGTGCAGCACTCGTGCCCACCTGTTCCTGCTTTTCTAATTCTGGCCATGAATGCTCCCCCGGGGGCCCTGCTATACAGGAATCCCCCCGCTATACACAAGGGATGCCTTCCTGCAAAATGCTATTACTTACAGCGAACTCTAATTCCCCAGACATAATGTTCAAATCAGGGCTTGTTTTCCGAGCCAACATTTCTGGGAGAAAAAAAACGAGCAACTAAATTTCACGTGTGCAAAAATGCATAAGATTACAAGTGAACACTTATAATACAAACAATTAGATAAATAGTTGCAGAGATGCTTTAAGAGCTGGCAGGTTGGCTAAGTACAGTGCGAAAAAAGTTCAACATACATAGGGTAACCCCCCCAAGTGTTACACATCTGCTAAACACACAAAACAAACGTAGAAAAAAATCAAGCACCACCACCACCACACAAACTTGGCTCACGTCTCTTCCCAGTGAAGACGCGTACGGAGGGGCCCTCGCTGTCCGAGCTCAGCGTGATTTGACCGGACGCAGGCAGCACCAGGCTGCTCCTGATCCCGCCGTTCACAGCCAGCGGCGGCGGGGGCGGCGGCGGCGTCACCCGCGCGGGCCCCTGTTGCTCACGCTCCTGCTCACGCTCCTGCTTGCGCAAGTTCTCCTCGTCCGACTTGCGATCGCGCCCGGGGCAAGCGCAGATTCTGGCCTCAAAGGAGCGGCGGCCCAACACCTGGCCACTGCAGGTGGTGGGAGAGTTGTGACCCATGAGTGAGTGGGGATGGGGGTAAAAGGTGGTGGAGGGAGGTAAGGTGATGGAGAATGAATGTTGTGGACCAACAACAGGGACACACACAAATGCACACTGATCTTTTCTTTACACACTCACAGAAGATGCTCAAGAATGACTGCACTGACACAAATGTAATCAATAGCATAACACGTCATCAAGTGTGTAAAAATGTAAGGGTGCAGCCGTATAAACTGCTTGCTTATACCAATGCTCGTGGAAAGGCCTCCTACTTTGGCTGACTCATCAAGGCTGAGATCAAGGAGGTTAGTGCACTGTGCACTTTACTCCACCACACGGGGGCGTACACCAACTGAGGTGCAACCAATTATATAACTGCCGCACTGCAAGATAAGATGGCATCGAATCGACGACAACCTTTGAATTGCAAGTCCAATGTACGATTACATCAGCGTGCAAGTGTTAACGTTCTGACCAGCCCCTCCCTACTGGACATCTGTAAAAAAACAGCCTTATAGCTCATCAGATTCCTCGAGTAATAATAAATACAGTAAAACCTTGGATTGCGAGTAACTTGGTCTGCAAGTGTTTTGCAAGACGAGCGAAATTTTGAAATAAATATTAATTTGATAAACGAGCGAGGTCTTGCAATACGAGTAGTACGTGTCTGCCGAGTGTCACGTGATCACAACTGATACACGAGTGCTTTGGATTACAAACACGCTTCCGGAACGAATTATGCTCACAATCCAAGGTTTTACTGTATTGTGATTCTCACGTGTAACCAGTCACCACTGTCTTGATCCTTAGTAAATGGCCAAATAACACACATTAACATGTTGTGTAATATGCGTGCATATCTTTATGTCCGGCAAGAGTTGACCGCAGTTGGAATATTTAAAACGGCAAATTGTTACTGGCACTCACTCGCTGGCTTCAAGAGTGATGATGACGGAGATGGGGCGGCGGTTCATGCCACCCACGCAGCTGCTGTTGCACATGAAATTGAGCAGCACCGTGCTGAAGTCGGTGCCCACCTGGGCCACACACACACACAGGTAGAGAACGCAGAGCGTTGGGCACAGAGACATCAGCAACCATTCACAGGACTGGTTGTTTTACAACAGCATATTAAGTAGGGATGTAATCATTCAGAGTAGGTGTGCTATTCGACATCCAGGAAACGGTGGCCTAATACTGCCATTAAGTGTCTATCAATGAAGGCAACATTACGGGGCGACTGTTGTAAATATTCGATTTAAAGCTTTCGTGACTGCAGGGATTCATCTTCTTGGTTCTTTCGGAAGAGCCACGTATAAGGGAAATAATAAAAATAAAACATAATAAAATAAAACATAATAAAATATTTTATTATGTTTTATTTGTATTATTTCCCTTCTACGTGACTTTACCGAAAGAACCAAGAAGATGTTGTAAATATTATTCGGACAGGATGCTCAACAGCTCGACGATGAATGAGCAACCCCAAATCCTCCTGAGCTTCCGGGCCACTCAGGCAAGCGGCTGACGCGAAGTGAATACCTGCGGGGGCTCGTAAGGCAAACGCACGCTCTGGCGGCCTGTGTTCTGGTCGTCCACGTAGTCGGCCTGGACGCTGCCCTCCACCCGGATGAGGTGGCTTGGCGGGGCCAGGTTGTTTCCTGCGCACAAAAGTAGCAGAAGCTGCGATTACTCACGTGTTTCTGCTGCTAAAATTGATCGTCGAGGTGGCGCTCAACTCCTGCTTATAATAGTCGAGAGGCGGTGGTGAAAATTCCACATTCCTACTGGCGAGGGGTTCTCTCCATCGGACAACTAAAATAATAATACTCATTTTAACGACACCAGAAGATGATTATGGGTTGAGGTAACCCCCCTCCCCCCAATCAGGATTCGAATTTGCAACCTTACCATTGCCAGCAACACGCTTTACTGCCGAGCCACCTGGGTAAACCCTAGGACTTCCTTGCACCTGCCAAAGACTTACGTCAAAGGGCTTTCACCTTGGTTATAAAGGTGGCTGACCTATGTATCATTGAGTATATCAGAAGATACCTGGGTTTGATCTTCCACGAAGCTAATGGTCCAACCCCTAAACCACATCAGCTCCACAAACCATTGCAGTAGATGCGGATACCTGATGCACATATGGAAAATTAAAAACTCCCCAGTAGTGCACGACTGTAGTCATCCAGAACAGACCGTACAACATATAATAACGCGATGCCCGATCCACAAATACGAAGGAGACATCACGGCAATTAAACTCCGCTAATCCTGACACTTATCTGGTACGACCACCTCAAAGTGAAATTGTAGTCGTTGCTCCGCATCTACATCAACCATACGAAATAAGAAGTGTGTATTATATACCTGTTAATTGGCCCAATCATACTTCATGCGATTATGTTATTTCATCGTTAACCACAGGACGGAGACGAAGGCGAGTGAAACATTACCGTCGTTGAACTCCTTGGAGATCTCGTGGTTGGGGCACCGCTTAACCACCTCGGTCAGGTGGTCGGCCTTCTTGTACACGGGCATGGCACGCACTGCGCAACCGGACGGCACCGGGGTCGCCACGCGCAGCTGCACCGGGCAAGTCTTGCCGATCTGGCAGTACAGCTTGTTGAGGTCGGGCGAGTACTGCAAAAAGGTAAAAACACAGATCCCCCCCCATATAGCCTTACAGACCGTTGGGGTCAAGTGGTGTTGGCGAGCACCTATGAACACTTTGGCTACGTACGGTGCGAATGAAGTTCAACATACATAAACTAAAAACGACACTTTTTTTCCCCACGTAAGGCGCAATGAGCTATATACAGTAGCTCTTTTTCAGAAGTGACCTGACCCCAAAAGACAGCTCAACAAAGTGGCTTATTACGTGGAAACTTATAGCAGCCAAATACTCTAAATCGCATGCTTCTAAATGTGGAGGGAAAAACCGGAGGAAAATCCATGTGACCACAGGGAAAACTCCAAATACAGGGTGTTTCAAAATGATGAACCCAATTTCAAAGCAGTATATTTCACGATGGCAACATGTTACAATTACACAAAAAGTTACAAACGGCTTAATGAGTTCTCAAGTTTTACTACCCATTCTACAAATGCTCGATGTGCCCTCCCACCTGCTGTATGGACAACATCGAGACGATAGTTGAATTCGTCCCAAACGCCTCTCTTCTCACGTTTTCCTCTGAGGTGCGTGGTCGCCCTGTGCTCTTCCCCTTACATCAACAGCCCGTTTCCTCAAATTGTCGGTACCAACGACGATTGCTCTTTGACATTGGCGGATCAATGCCAAAACGCCATTGAAACGCACGCTGCACCGCAATTACGGATTCAGTCTTGCTGAACTGCAGAACGCAAAACGCCTTGTGTTGCGGGGTCGCCATCTTGCGGATGACTAAGGCTAGGGGCTGTTTGTGCGCTGGGAGAGGCATCTAGCGGTAATCATTTGAAACTCTATGCCCCGCCCTCTCTATGCCCCGCCCTCTCTATGCCCCGCCCTTTCAAGTGTTAAGAGTTTCATTCATGGGCGGTTCGTGGTTGCAGAGATATAGCGATTTCAAATCGGGTCAATCTTTTTGAAACACCCTGTATACAGCAGGCATCAGGGTCGGGATTGAACCCACATCCTCCTGCATACCAGGCGAGGTAGTTAACATCTTGCCACCGTGGCGCCCCTTGATGATTAGGATGAACCCATCAATGAACCACGGGAGTGTGGCCAAATCCCCCACCGTCCCGCTACGTACCGTCCATGTGGCCGACTTGGCGATGCTGCACTGCTGCCAGGACAAGTGGAAACTGAGGCTGCCCGGGTAGTCATCGGTGGAGGGGATGGAAGGGCCGGCGATCGGCGCGTTGAACGTTGGGCAAGCGGGCAGCTCGCACGGCGGCTGCAGGTCCAGCAGCGCCGATTCGGAGTCGGGCATCGGTAAGTTGTCAAACGGCGACGACTCCAAGTCCGGATTGATCATGTTATACATCTGCTATGGTGGGGGGGGGGGGGAGAATAAACAGTCGTTGGTTTAGTGTCAACCCCGACAGCTGGTCAGAGCCTTTCAGGGCAGTTTTCGATGAAATGGCCACGCTCCTCCTGTTTCAGTTGCGGTCTGTGGAATGGTCGCGGAGCTAGGTCAGATGTCAAGACTTTTTTTGTTTAAATAAAGTTTCAAATTGTTTGCTCTGGAGAGATATTGCCAAGTCATGAGAGCATCAGGGTTCTGATAACCTGATATCGTTGCCTGCCCAAGTATTTTCAAGTCTCTTTAGTAAATGTGAAGGTCAATGCTCTTTTAGGCCGATCGAGCCAATTAAGAGGACTTTTGCTCTAAGAGAAAAAAACATGTTATGAAGCAAATGCATAAAACTGAAAAAGTAAAAATCGACATGCACAGGGCATGAGCTGGCGCTTACTACACAGTGCCAAGCTCAATTTGGATTCCAATGTAGTAAACAGACTTGCTCTAGAAACCAGTGACCTTAAGTTTAAAACTACCCACGAATATAGTCAATATCGCACACCTCATTCACCACCTCCTAGAAGAGCAAAATAATGGAGTTTTAATTAAGATTTGGAAATCACCAAAAAGTTGATGCCTAAAATCAAATCCGTCAAACCAATATTAAAACCAATTTAGCAAGACCATTTTTAGACTGGTTTTATTCAGATACCAATCATATACAAAATGTAGTTATTTTTAGATGGGCAATAATATTGCCACACAACAGCTTACTCTATAGTGACTTCACAAGAGTCTTTATAATATTCTTATTCACAATTAACTTAAGTAATATGCAATGTAAGGATTACCAAGTCCTGGCCGGAGCGTGAAAGGGCCCAATGGTTATCCTCCGAAAGACAAGGCAAACTAGTCAGCTTACTTTACTTATAACAAATTATCAATATTTAAAAAACCATAAACCAAATGCACTCCCACACACAAGCAACCACAGATCTCTAATGTAAATGTCCCGCAGACAAATTTAACCACTGACAAACCTAAGATTCTTAAAAATAGCAACACAGGAATAACCCAACAAACAACCACTTTATAAATAACCATACGGGGTAACGCGATGGGCGCAGTTGCATTGAATTTTTTTTTTACTGAAGACATTCAAATAGACAAAATAAAATCACTTACCGTTGTTATAAAATAATTTCGTTTTGCTAAAGCCCAGCAAGGTCATGACAACGGTGACAGAGCACTGATGAGCTTATCCGTCTCCAGCTTGTGGCCACAAGCATGGGTTTGCTGTCCCTTCCAACAAAAGGGTGCCTGCCTATAACTAATTTAGCTGGAAAATGGCACCTTAACTTAACCAACACCCGTCCTGGCTTCAAGAACATTTGGGTTTTTATTTTTTACGTAGTATTATTATTAATGCTGCATAAACAATTATTATGCAAAACTTAAAATCGACAATCTTCGCACTTCGCCAACACGATGGCCTCTTGGGCAGGCAATGTCACACGGTCGAAATGTTTTCTTCAGTTAACGAAAACTTGCTAACATCCTGGTGCCAAAAGCACGTCAGTTACAAATGTGCAAATTATTTATGACCATTGCAGCCGCGCTAGGGTAGCCACGCATGTACGTTTCTCTATTGGGTTAAAAAAGACCCCAACTCCACCAGACTTAGACGAGGCTGAGGGCTCTTATTTTGTTGCACGAGCACCGCCCAGGTTCACCATAACCACCCCCCCTCCCTCTGTGACGTCTCCCCCCCCCACCACCCCTCCCCCTCGGCTTAGACATGCCCGGGCATGTGAGCGTATCCAAGGCCAGTTGCTAGGGTCGGAGCACACACACATTCAGCTAGCAAAGAGAGGGGGGGGGGATGCGAGAGCTGACCAAGACGTGGTGAACGAGTTTCTGCCACCAACGTTTTTTTTAAAGGGTGGACGAGGACCTGAGGATTGCCACGATCAGCTGGAGTGATTTACCCCCCCCCCCCCATGAACGAAGGCTCATTCATGGAGCAGAGGCCCCCCCCAAGCAATTATTACTGACGTTGTGCACCGCAGTGCAAATAGGTGCGCCATCGATTTTGTAAATTCACGTATTTTTTCACTCACTTGCGTCCAAGTAAACTTTAAAAAAAATCATCATCAGCCATGGTCAATCCACTGCTGGATGAAGGCTTCCCCCAAGCTGCTGCTGCCACCTCTCACGATCCTGAAATGTAATACATGCACCTAGCACCTGCACAATGACCGATTTCGTCGCTCCATCTCCCCAGTGAATGTCCTCTAAATATAAGTTTTGGGTCAATAATGGGGGAAAAATAGGTGTTGCTTTGTCTATGCCTCGACAATTTAAAACAACCAAAGTTTTTTTTTATATATACAGATTCAGACAAAAAGCACATTTTAACATCGCAAATGAATTGTAATCATTTCCAGGTGTGTTTTTTATTGCTTGCAAGTCTAAAATATTCTATGCTCAAGTGGGTAAGGTGTATACAATGAACGCTCCCAACAACACTTACCGTACACACTCCAGGTCTCGATTGCAAAACTTGTTTGGTAAATGATAATTACAATAGAAGCTATCGTTCGTTTTAAATTACATTTGTAAGGCTATGTCTTGTTATTTTAAATTAATTGTCTTGTACGTTATAGATTCCCAACGTTGGGCATTCATGTCAAAAGCATTTTAGGTACATCGGTCTGAGATGCCGTTATTAACGTGAAGTTCACTATAAACATCAAGATCGACTGAATCAGTTCACACTAAGGCATACACCAAGGAAATGTAGCAACCTACTCTCGAAACTTAGCACACACAATTGCATATTATTCCTATTACAGTAAATTAAGTGAACGAAAGTCAAGATACCAGACCGCATTGAAGAGACATTTAAACACTTTCAATGTAGCTACAATTGAACTGGTATAACATTACCATTCACCTGTGCTTAAAGAGAGTGAAAAGAATTAACCTTTCAACATAGAATAATACAAGTCCAGCTTTCAGAGCCAGTGTCAAATGCAAGCTTGTCAAAAAAAATCGCTTGATCAACCATACAATAGAAATACGGAGAGGAAAATGAAGATGTACTTACATCCATCATGTCCAGGAGGCCAACGCTTCGATAAAAGACGCACAAACACAGAAAACAGGGAGGGTGGGGAAAAGAACATCAGGAGTTTAAGTCACATGGAAAGAAACATTTGGCTGTACTGCCGCAGAATGAGAGGAGCTCAAAAACTCCGTGCCAAGGGTAACGTCTGGAACCGACAAAACTTGGTGAATCAGAACCACAAAATCACTCAGTCGCCAAACGGTGACTCGCCGACCAGTTGACGTATCTGCGCACTTTTGGTGAGTAACAACTTGCCAACTCCACGTGTTTATATTTTTACTAGCGGGACGTACTCGGCGTTGCTTACAGACACATCGACTTACACACACACACAAAGATCCCCCGTATAGCCTTAACAGACTGTAGGGGCAAGTGCTGTTAGCGAGCACCTATGAAGGCCGGAACGGTACACGAGGGGGTGGGTGGCCAGCACCACGCTCAATCGCCTTTGTCTCCCCAGTGGCGATGTTTACACACTCCACCAGGTACTCATTTAAGGCTGAGTCGACCTAGGGGTGGCCCAGGACCGGTTCAGATAATCGTCACTGGTGTTGGCCAGTGAGCAGGAATCGAACCTGGGTCACCAGGTTCATAGCGCAGCGCGCTAACCACTACACTACCGCTCCCCACTCACACACACACATACACTCACACACATCAACCTACACACACATATGGACTTACACACGCGAAATAAAATTTCCCCCTCACCCCCACTGAACGTGTGTCACTTGGTAGAGGCCGTCCCCCCCACCGAAGGCGTGTGAGTTGGTATGGCCGTGCGCACGTAAAAAATCGCTAATTTATCTAATTCAAAGTTGAGGGACGTCAAAAACGATTAGCGTTTGCCCATCGCGGGGCTTACGGCGTGATACCTGGCTAATTTTATTTGACGTTAACCCCACCATTTGAGAAACAAATCCTTCGCAAGTGTGCGAACACACAGACGGACAGACAAAAAAATTTCTTTTATAGGTAAGATGGAATAAGGTATGCACGCGAGGTTTCACAGTGGATGGGGTGGGTGGGTTAGGGTTCTCCGAGGCGGTTAATTAATTGCAGATGTCACCCCTCTCAAGTCATCACTTCTCGGTCTCCGTAAAAAAGTTAACAAGATGCCTCTTTTGGGAGGTCAGCATTTGTCAGAGCTAAATGAAGGCTACGGTCCATGATACCAATGATAACATAACTCATTAAGGAAAACGGAATACCATAATTCACAGAGAAGCCGAGTCACTTATATTTAAATTATAAATGAATGGAACCAGTATAGGTAACAAAATGATGACATCTGAATATATCCCCTCAATCATGCCCCCTACGAATTTGCTCACAGTACCAACTTCTCATTCTTATCCGGTTTCATAAATGAGTAATTGGAACCGTTTGGAATACATCTGAGACCAAAATATACGAAAATGAACATCTATTGCAGTAGACACACGTAACAATTTCAGCCATTAAGCATCCTAAATCTGATCAACGGAAACTGGTGCAAACTTTCTGCCAATGTAAAAACAAAGTCAGATTCCAATGTCCATAAATAAACAGTGGTAAAGCAAGATAATAATAATAATTTCCTTCCGTGGACTGCAAGCAGCAACAACAGGAAATTTGGTTAATCGCCAATATGAAATGACAACCCACAGAGCAGTGGGGCCTCTCCCAATCAATCCCATCCATTTGAACCAGGTGGTAGTCTGCTGGCACACCCAAAGTCTAATTTTTCAAGGGAGACCTGGGTATAACAAGAACATATTTTTATACATTAAAAAAATGCATCCCAGAAGGCATTCAGAAGCAACACCCTGCTGATTGAAACAAAGTTACGGTCAAAACAGTCCCAGGGGTTTGCCTTGTTCAAACAAATGACCCATGGATCGAGTCATTAAATGTCATTTGATTTTGGCGATTAGAGAAATGCCCAAACCATGACATTTTAACGTCACGATAAACATCTAACGATTTAGTGATGGAAAAAATGATTCTTACGCCCACGATATATGCATCGAAATTAAGAATCGGTTATTCAAGATTCGGTGCAAATTATGTATCATACATGCAATAATTGGTTATTCAAGATCCATGCAAATCATTATGCTTGCACTTTTACCTTTGAAAATGCTACCAAACAAGGCAATAATTAATGAAGCATAGAATCAATCAATATACCAGATCTTTGCACCCCATCAAATCGAGCCCAGAGGGCGGGGAATCGCTACGTTTGATACTTCAGTAATTATGTTATACACTTGTGCGAGGCCGCCGTGATAAGCCTTACCCCCCCTGCCAGACACGATCGAAGTCGTCGACGCAACCCATGTTGCCTGGTGCCGTGCCTTCCATAGGCGGGTAGCGAGGCGAATGCAGGGTCTGCAAGGAAGGCCGGCTGGGCGAATTCGAGCACGCACGTGTCCTCACGTGCAGCCAACACAGAGTAGTGTTCAGAAGGGTGGTGACGACCGGTGCCGGCGGTAGGGGAGGTGAGGGCTTAACGGCGGTAGTCCAGGGCGGCCGCTCGAATGCTCGGGATGGAGGGTTGCTCAGGAGGAGGCTTTGGGTGCAGGCCTCGGTGTTACTCCACAGCGACTCGTTTCTGTATTGCGAGTGAGTAAAAAGAAATGGGCACAATTCAATAAAGTAATGAATACAGCAACAAACCGGATGTGGAAACGGTCAACGATGTGAATGTTTCTGGCGATGCGGGTCTCCGAAGGGAGTTTTAAGATCTTCAAACCTCTTACAATTGCTGCAACACAATGGGGATAATTATGAGGGCACCAAAGCCATTTATGCTACAAAGCAAGGGCAAGTACAAAACGTTTCAAGTAAAAATTCAATGCGAATTTGAAGGCGTTTTATCCAGCAATTCACCAACTAATAGACAAAATTAATGGCTAAGTCACTTAAATTGTAATGTCTTAATGGTTGTTCTACAAGTCATATGCAAGTATAAGTAAACATTTGAAACCCATGCAAGTTGCACCAACCTAACAAGTAAGCAATGCTCAAAAAATATTAAGGTCATTTTTACTATTTAACGAGCACAGTTATGCATATTTAGTCTGGCTTTCCATGTGTTTGGTTAATTAACATGTATCGTAACACCCTTCTAGGAGTCCAATGTGCAATTGTTGGATGGGTTTACTGTGAATGCAAAATAAAAATGCATATTGCGTTACAAACAACAAAGCATTCATGCAATTTGAACATTACAAGAATCGTTTTAGCTTCCGAGTATAAAACTCTTAAAAGTAACAATACATAGAAACGTTAAGTCGGCGTATCTGCTATTCACCAAATACCAGACAAAGAAACAGCATGGTTAAAAAAAATGTACGGTACAACTCAATGTCTAACTTAGTGGACTAATGCGTGGTTTTAGAGGATGGACAATTAAACAAAAAGTGGTGGACAATTTTTCTTTATCAACAGAGCAACTTTTCTCGACTTTTGCAATCAGCAGGACCAAACCTATTTTTATAACAGAGTACTGGAATGCAAATCGGGCAACCCCACTGGGGCAATGCTAATAGCACATTTTTGAGACCATGGCCCCCCTTTCATTTGACTAGTCTCATGATGGCGATGGACGTAAATTTAGAAAGTATTGTGTTAAATAAGAACTCTACCAGCTCTCGCCCATCTCTTAAAACACAGCAGTGTCTTTGCGTAGCGTAAAAACACTGAGGGGGTGAAATCGGCAGTAGAGAGGGGAGCCAAAGCAAAAGGCGGCTACGCCCAAGGGGACGTGCCTGGGCTTGCCTGGGCAAAGAAACCCACGTGAGGCTCAACAGCCAATCACGGTCAACATGGGCACGTGACCAGCAAAGTTCCACCACACCTTTAGGGCACCTACTACCCCTTAAGGGTACAAAATGTTGGCTTTAAGTGCAAACGCTAAATAGTTGTATCAAAGACAACTCAGTTGTTAAATAAAGGATCACGTTTATCATTATCAAAATGTATTTTGTGCACAAGCGCTTGATGCGACAACAACAAAATCTGCCATTTAAAATAAATGGAACGTTTGAGATGAGATTTCAGGCACTTTGCGATGCAGAGGCATTAAAGTACCAGTACAAATCCAAATTTTCACCCTTAAATCCATATGAACCGTACCCCTAAATCAGGGGTCGGGCAACCTGCCTCGAGACGGACACCACTGTCTCGTATTCGCATGCATTGCAGCTCTTGAAATGTTGAGTTTTTTTTAAAGATTCGAAAAAAATGTCTCTTCTTGTTATTTTAGTTTGGTCGACCCCTGCCCCAAATAAAATCACTACACATCCACCAACAACATAACAATGGTGATAAACTGCAAACAGCCGCATACGGAAGTAGTTACATTTTGACCCACTAACCTACACCCATGTCTGCCGACTGCCATGCGAAGGTAACAGATCATAGGCGTTACTTTAGAAGCAGTGCAAACGCGCCCATTTAATACTCAGCGAGTGCCCTTCCAGCAGCATGATACACACAAGTGATTTCCTCCCTGGTGAGTCATCTTTCAGCGAGCACTCCAGACGCGACCATGGTGCCATCTCCTGTTTGGAGCCTGCCACTGCCACTTGAACCTGCCACGCTCATCCACTTGAGTTGACAAAATGACATCAGTGGAGTTTTAAATTTGGAAAGTTGACGCAACCCGAAAATATACAATTGCCAAAATATTTAGCGGTGTTAGTTCTAACTGAAACTGTGGAAACTTTCCTTCCCCCCTCCCCATCAACATCGGAATAATATTGAATTTAATTCTAAATGGTGTGCCCCATTATTCTGTTCGGAGGCTAACATGGTGTCATGATTAGCACACTGGCGTTAACAATGCAGAGGTCGCAGGTTCAACCTCCCAGTGCGGCAATTGAAATCTGCAAGTTTTTTGTATTCCCCACTCCCCATCTACCCGTCAGGTCGCGCATAGCTGGGTAAAGTGTGGGCACCTCTTCCAGGATGTCAAATACTACCCAGGGGTAGCAATTGCAGGGCTGCACCCATGGGTGTCAGTAAATGTACGCATTCTCTCAGCACAACTCAACTATTCATACGTTATGTTTTACATGTGAATATTACAGCCGCACTTATATATAATATAAATACTATACTTAAATTACTCTTTCTGCTTTGAACTTAATACTCCTGGAATGTCCATGTATATCACACTTTAACACGTAGGCTTTCGCGACCAATATCATCCATAACAGTTTTTTGGGGTTAGATCACGTAAATATATAAATGTGTCGTTAAAACCCGCCCCCACCCGATACAGCCAACTAGTAAGGAGTTGTCACCTAAACAGAACATGGCAATTAGTTACACTTTGATTCGACCTTATTTTTTTTTTCTTGTCCCATTTCTGAAAGGTAACTAAACAAAAGTAATGTTCGATTTAAAGCTTCTTTCGTGACTGCAGGGATTCATCTTCTTGGTACTTTCGGTAAAGTCACGTAGAATGGAATATTTTTTTATGATGTTTTGTTTTTATTATTTTATTATTTCCATTCTACGTGACTTTACCGAAAGAACCAAGAAGATGAACAAAAGTAGTTTTCAATTACACATTAGTGTTTGTTTTCACTCTACGCTGACTGAATCACTAACAAATGTCAAGTCTGGCATTGTGTCTTCTAAGCTGCAAAGTAAATTGAAAGTAAAACATATTCAACTTCAAAACAAAAACGTAGACAATAAATGCGTAACTGGCAATTAAACCCATTTATCTTACAAACCATTAGATGCCGATGAATGTTCTGAAGAACAATAATGTACGTGCCATATTTATGTAATAATTGGAGTAAAGCAATGGCATCCATTACACAAAGCTTGCAACGTTGATATTAGTTCACGATTGCCGCACGCACAGACCATTCATTAATCCACGCTAACCATTACGGTTTCACGTTTCCCAAAGCCGCTTGTTGTAGCCTCAGACAAGACGAGCGCTATCAAAAACTAAGACAACCCAAAAAAAACACGAAACGGCTGTCTGAGTTGCTCAACTTTGCAGCGGTACAACCCCGCCAAAAAATATTCCGAGTAGCGACGCCAGAGTGAAATATAAAAGTAATATGAAGTATAAAAAAAACACATGCAACCATTTTTACTGCTGTTGAAAAGTCACAACCACCACCCAGACACGCGCGCAACAACTGGCACACATTTCCTGCATTGCAAGGGAAAGTTTGTTCTGTGCACACGCACAAGTACAAATAATGCACACTCATGGAGAGTGGATACCCACCGCGAATAGCTCAGAAAACAGGTGGGAGGCACCCCCCAAATCCATGCAAGCCCAAACATCCCCACGACCCAGCCCATCTGTATACCCAACGTCAATTCCATTCCTCTCCGCAAATGGTTGCAATGCCAAACGGAGAGCCTCTTGCATGAAAAAAATTAAAAGTGCAGTCACCGACCACACAGACATTATTCTCTGTGCTTTTTTAGCCCAAATGCATTTATTGATTCCTTTGATCAAATCACGATGCTGTACTCAATCTCGTCAGATCTCAAAAGCCAAGCAGGCTTGAGCCTGGATTGCGACGGGATGGGTGACCACTCACCATGTGCAAAAGGCAGTAGTGAGCAGTGCAGACAAAAACCCTTGTTCCGTACATCCCCCTGCCCCCGCCACCACCTTCACAAATCCGAACTGACCTACGTGGTGAAGTATGGTCAAACAGCCTGCAAGGACATCTGATTACCACCATCCGCTCAGTAAGTTGCTCGTTACCCTGCCAGTGCAGTACATGTGTGCTGCTACGACAGTGAGAGCTACCAGTGGTGAGCGGTGTGGGTTTTACCCTTCAACCCAAACACAAAATGCACAGCTCCCCTTTCCAAGGCTGCAAACAGGAAACTCCGTCCGGATGTAGACAGATTAAAGCTTCATACTCCAACATACATTTAAGCCCCCCCCTTTTTTGGAGCCTGCCTTTACATCGGCCTGGGCATGCCCTTCCACCAAAGAAAGGAAATGCAAAACAAAAAAGCCTCAACTCTCCATGTTAGCCATTTGGAAAAGTGGCAAATACAGTACTCCCGTGTGTGGCTGCAGTTATGAACATCAAAAACGTAAACCAAAAACTTCGCAATGCCCCAATATATACATAATAGAGCAGTGTATCGAAATTCACCACCCTCAAAACAATTTAATGGATACTTCACTGGAACTGAATCTCAAACAGTTGCTTTTCATTGGCAATACGTATTATATTATACTCCTTTGCATGTTGATGTGATGCAATGCATTGCAATATCACTAAATTTGTTACGTCATGGGGCTAGTATGCTCGTGACCACCTATTAGAGCGATCCACACAGTGGTGTGGTCAAGCATGGTGCTAGCCACACCACTACGTGGCTAACCCCATGCTTGGCCACACAGAGACCCCCTTATTGAGCAAAGTTATTGGTGCTAAGCCACACCACTGCGTGGCTAGCCCCATGCCTGGCCACACAGAGACCCCCTTGTTGAGCAAAGTTCTTGGTGCTAGCCACACCACTGCGTGGCTAGTCCCATGCCTGGCCACACAGACCCTCTTGTTGAGCAATGTTCTTGGTGCTAGCCACACCACTGCGTGGCTAGCCCCATGGCTGGCCACACAGAGACCCCCTTGTTGAGCAAAGTTCTTGGTGCTAGCCACACCACTCCTCATGGTGCCAACCAAATCACTGTCGTCTTTGTCTCCTTAGCACTGATGTTTGGAAAGTGCACAAGGTACAATGTACACACGGTGGAGTCGGCCTAGGTAAGGCCCCAGGGTACCACGTGGCACTGATGTTATCCGTGGCCAGAAACACTCTCGTTATATTTCCATAGCCCAGTGCACACACGCAAGTGCTGCACACACAGAATTCACGCAGATTCCACAAACCTCCACAACTACACATAACCAGGTGATGAATTGAGTTGCAATTGGGTGCAATAAATATAACTACATCGATATTGTATTCCTTGGATGTTAATGCATTGCAATCTCGCTAAAACGGTTACACACGGCAATGCAACACGTTTGCTGGTTAAGGGGCTACCCACGCTAATTATTTAGTCATACTTGGGGCATAGAACAGTAACAATAATGTAATAATGCAGAGGTATCTTGCTGCAATGAAGGCAAGCAGCAGCAGCGTAACAACGCCTGTGTCTCTCTAAACGTGGTGGTCGCCAGCCGTCTGAGACAACAATCCACGACCAAAAACTGCTTCGGCTTGAGTCCCCTTTGAGATTCGGGAGCAAATCCGGGTAATGTTTAGTCGCAAGCTACACACAACATGAGCTTTAAAAAAAGATTGAAACGTGTGTAAACAAAACCCGATGAAATTTAAGTAACCGCTAGGAAATCGCTCTGTTAACCCCAAGCCAACATCACCCGTGAGTTCTTAAAAAGCACACCACACATACGTGAACGTCAATCTCGCTCTACGCCCAGAAAGACCTTAGATGAACTTTGCTCAACAAGGGGGGTCTTTATAAGTGATATAGAGTATGAAGTCCCCCCCCCCCCACCATAACAAGCCTATGACTTGTAGCAACAGCAACTAACGAAGCAAACACAGCAAGCGGGTGACCAGCGGAAATAACATTCACGTACACGTGTAGTAGATATTACACCGTGTTTACATGCGACAAAACAAAGTGAAAGCCCAGTCGTCGTAGTGTGTGTGTTCAGCACTTCATTCATTCCACTGGATCGAAGCACTTTCAAATTTAGATTGAAAAACTAATTTCTTTCGCACTGTTTTGTGTTTAGTTTGGTTATTCCTCCCCACCTCCTCCCGATTAGCACGGTTAGCTACGTACGGTGCGAAAGAAGTTCAACATATGTAGATTCGCTATTATTGTCCGTATAAATAAATCGAACTGGCAGACCCTTTTCATTGCCATTTAGCTCGTGAAAATAGCATACTGCCATCATACGCAAACAATATCATAGAATAACAACGTCTTAGGTTGGACTCAGTAAATAAAAAAATAAAATGCAATGGACTAATAAGCTAATAAGCAGGGCTACGCTGTGGTCAGGAGATGGCGGTACAGAGACATCCATTGTTGTTGTAGTGTACTGAACTCCGTCTATGCTCCCCCGCCTTCACAAACCCGCACTCAGGGTGGTGAAGTATGGTCAAATAAATATTCACAGACGTAGGTGGTGGGGAGGGGGCTCATCTAGCAGTGGATTGCAAACAAAGGCTGCACATGTAAACACTGCACAGTACTGGACAATAATCCGGAGGCTTAACGTATTGCACACGGAACACACTCGTTACATTTCAAACGACACACCAATGTATAATCGTTACAAGTTTTAAATGCATTGTAGAAAGTATGCAGTTTAATCAAAATTAAAAGCTAAACAAGTGGGCCCCTTGGGCCCAGGACACTTGAGCCTATAGCACAGCACGGATGGATTGAACGACCCTCAAAGGATAATAACGGAGCGGGCAGTCAGGGAAACGAAGCGCATCGGAAAGCAAAGGGCGCTCCAACCAGCGGCGTGGTGGAGACGCGAGCGAGCGCAGTGACTTCAAGACTCATCCAGCGATGGACTTACCACGATTGAAGCACTTTGGTAGAGGAAGGGGGGTGGGGAGGGGGGGAGTGGGGGAGGGGATGGGGGGAGCCGGTGGGGGGGAAGGGGGGTAGAGGGGAGGGGGGGTAGAGGCGAGGGGGGGAAGAGGGGGTGAGGGGAGGGGGGAAGGGGGGTGGGGAGGGGGGGAGTGGGGGGGGGAGTGGGGGGGGGGATGGGGGGGGCCGGTGGGAGGGAAGGGGGGTAGAGGAGAGGGGGGAAGGGGGGTAGAGGAGAGGGGGGGAAGGGGGGTGAGGGGAGGGGGGAAGGGGGGTAGAGGGGAGGGGGGAAGGGGGGTAGAGGGGAGGGGGGAAGGGGGGAGGGGGGGAAGGGGGGTAGAGGGGAGGGGGGAAGGGGGGTAGAGGGGAGGGGGGAGGGGGGGTAGAGGGGAGGGGGGGTAGAGGGGAGGGGGGGGAAGGGGGGTAGAGGGGAGGGGGGGGAAGGGGGGTAGAGGGGAGGGGGGGGAAGGGGGGTAGAGGGGAGGGGGGGGAAGGGGGGGTGGGGGAATGGGGGTAGAGGGGAGGGGGGGTGAGGGGAAGGGGGATGAGGGGAGGAGGTAAGGGGGGTGAGGGGAGTGAGGTGAGGGGGGTGAGTAGAGGGAAGGGGGGGTGAGGGGAGGGGGTGAGGGGGGAATGGGGGGTGAGTAGGGGGAAGGGGGGTGAGGGGAGGGGGAAAGGGAGTGAGGGGAGGGGGAAGGGGGGTGAGGGGAGGTGAGGGGGTGAGGGGAAGGGGTGGGGGTGAGGGGAGGGGGAAGGGGGGGTGAGGGGAGGGGAGGGGGGGTGAGGGGAGGGGGGTGAGGGGAGGGGGGTGAGGGGGGACGGGGGGTGAGGGGGGACGGGGGGTGAGGGGAGGGGGGGCGGGGGGTGAGGGGAGGGGGAAGTGGGGAGGGGGGTTACCCACCCACCCACACGTTACACACACAATGGAAGGCAACATGTTAAAGAGATTTTCCACCCGTCCCGTCTCCCATTGCCTCGAGCGAGAACTTCGACATCGACAACAACCAAGAACCGGCGCAAAAGTTTGAATGAATGTAAGCAAAGACGACAACGAAGGCGGCACTCAACAACATATTTACATTAATCCAGAAACCGCTTTAAAACATTGTAGGCCCCAATGCATTCTGCGGCGAAAGCGGCATCGGGAGCCTTACAACAACCATCACCACCCAACAAAACTTCGAATTAAAACTACAGACTCCCAAATTCAACGAACGCCACACTCACCCGGCCTTTCTTTTTGCTCGGCTTCGGTGTGCTGCAGCCTCTTAGCCGACTGTAGAACGATGAAGTTTGTGGGTTTGTTGTGAGGAGAAACCCCGCCAAACTGCTGCACCGCGCGTCCCGCTCACCGAAGCGCCTTAAAAGCGGTGAATTTAAAACTACAGACTCCAAACCTTTCTTCGGCTCGTGGCCTTGTTCACCGTAGCACGGCGAAGCCCGTTAACGTTGATTAGAGTTTGTTTGTTTGTTAAGAGAAGACGGGGAAACTGCAGCGAGAGCGCGCGTCCGCACGGCATGAGTTTTGCCCACGCGTTTGCATTTGCTAGCGCGCATAAGGATCGACGGCGCCGCTGGGCAGGGCGAGGGTGGGGGGGCGTCACGTGACCGCGGCGCCGGCCAATCGCTGCGCGGGAGCGACTTATGCGGCGTGGGAATTCTAATCGGGTCGCGTGTTTGGGGTGACGTCACCCGACGTGTTGGGGGGGGGGCTTGTTAAATGTGGCCCCGCCCCCCGCCATTACCTGTGAAGAGTTTAACCTCAATTCATACTCTTAGCTATTTGTGTTCAACGTCTTTATTGCGAATATAAATTACAAATCTTTTTTTTAAACCAAAACTATACGTCTCATTAATGTATCTGTCTCCACGTTTAAAACAATAGGTTGTTTTCCCCTTTAAGAGCTTCACATCTCATCGGATTTCTCCAGCATATTTAAATGTTCATCCAAGACAGCCCCTACAGCCTTCTGTGTTGTGCATCATTTCAGGGGCGTTGATTTAAGACACACAACACGAGACGACACTGCGTGACCGTCCAACGATGAGACAGTAAACGTGGAAGCCCCATGTACAGCTTTGTGTTAATCAGTGCTGTTGAAATGTTGTGCTGTACTCACAGAAAGCCATAGATAAGGCTGATAGAGTTGTGTCAAATGAAAACTTCTATATTGTTATGTTTTTGAGAGACATATCAATTCAGTTGACAGCAACAAACGCAGCACATTCGTAAATAACACCGTAGCCTTCAAAGTAAAAAAATATTACATCAGTGACATTTCGGCAAATGGCCGTTCTTGTGTTGTTTGTTGTTGTAACTCGCTGACACGCCCCGACTGAAAAGAGACTTCATAGCTCATCATGATTCTAATCACATCAAGAGTCCAGAGAAAGAGATATGGTCGATTGGGAGTTGGAGATTGCACTACTCGCCGTAGGGTCTGATAAGTTTCTATATGGGTCCTTTAGTTATGCAAGAGAGGGCAGAGAGAATGGATAACAGTTGGAAACTGCACTAGAAGCCAATAAATGTTGTGGGTTTACTCTCCAATGTAGTCGATTTGTAAATGTTGTGGGTTTACTCTCCAACACACCGGTGTGCTGTACTAGGAACGAATTGTAATGTTTTGTTTACGTGGCAAAACTTACTTATTGGCTGTATCGAGTGGTGGCGGGTTTAAGGACACATTCATATTTACGCGATCCAACACAAAAACTTTATTTATGGACGATACCCCATGGTGTACACCACCATGCCCCCACTGTGTGTGTGCAGTCTTCACAGGCCCCCTTATCTCTCAAACTATACCCCATGGTGTACACCATGACCCCATTGTGTATCGTGCAGTCTTATCAGGCCCCCTTATCTCTCAGACTGCTGTATGTGCTAGGAAGAAAGGAAATTTACCGAAAAGTTGCCTGTTATATACTTTTTCATCTTAAGGCAGTGTTATTGGTGAATAATTTCAAGTTTTCCTTGATTACAATAAAGCAATATCTCAAATGGTATCGTGCTAACAGAATACTGATTGTGATGAAGTACTTATTGCTGTATCCACCCAAGATTGACGTGATTGATTGAAATGATTGTACAGGGCAGTACAGTAGTTATATAACTGTGCCATTTCATAGTCCAGACACCCTTTAGCACCTTGCCCAATGAAAATTTTAGATTTTCACATTTTAACCTAATTTGGCCAAAATCTAGTTGACCTAGTGGGTAGTGTTCAGATGTTAGACTGAATGTGCAATATATATATACCGTTGTTTTATGATAGTCAAGGTAATAAACCTTTAGGGCTGTTTCTGTTTGTTGATACAAATCCCGGATTAAAGGCCTCCCCACACTTGTGTTGGTGGCCATGAGAGTTGGTTGACCATAAAGTAATAATGATTAAAGTACAATTGTAAAGTATGAGCTGTAGTTTAAAATAACATCGATACGATTGAATGTACTGTATGGCCTTTACTTTTTATATTTCATTATCACCGGTTTACTGTTATGAAGTGAGGGGGTAATGGTTCAGCGGTTTAGGATGAAGATGTGAGTGTTGGGAGTTAAGCGGTTATCATTAGCGGTTTAAGGTATATAGGGTTTCGGGTCAGAATTGATTTTAGGGTTTCAAGAATTAGCATAGTGCTAGGGGTTATGATCAGGAGTGCTTCAGGCTGATTTTCTGACTAAAAATCTGCACCTTTGGTATAAAGGATTACTGTGCAATATTCAGCTCATACTTTACATTCAGCTCCATTTTGCTCTGTCACCAAAAATGGTGTTTTCGGAGCACTGTATAACTGTATTACTTATTGATCTAATATAAAGTATAGTTTCATACGATCACTGTGCCTACAGTATTTTGTATTTATGTACAGTACTGCAGAGTACATTATTATTGAGAATTACTGTACAGCATAAATTTATGTTACTGGATTGTTTAATTCAGTAAACTGTTATTTAAGAATACAGGACATCTTACTTTATCAGGAATCCTATTACGCGACTCCTATTATCCGATGTGGCCATTGGGTCTGCAAAAAATAACTCATAATCTGCGTCATCAGTGTTCATAATTTCACAATCTCTAGTGGTTTCTCTCTCCCGTCCCTCAACGGACAATTGGAGTAAAATCGAACATTATGAAGAAAACAATCGAGGATAATAGGATCATCAATAATCGAGGATCAATATATTGATCGATTCATGTTTTTTTCTGGGTTAGATCGTGTCAGTATAAATGTGTCGTTGATCCGCCACCACCGGACACAGCCAATTAGTAAGGGTTTATCACGTAAACAAAACGTGCCAATTAGTTACGACTTTAGCCCACCTGGTGTTTACGACGTTTCGCTGGTAATTACATCCCAGCATCATCGGGCGATTTTATGCCAGAAATTCTCAATTCGTAAAAATGTTGTGGATTTACTCTCCAACACACTGGTGGGCAGAAGTAGTAACTAATTGGCTACGTTCTGTTTACGTGACAAAGCTTACTAATTGGTTGTCGGGTGGTGGCGTGTTAACGACGACACATTTCTACTTAGGCGATCTAACCCTCCCAAAAAAAACCTTTACTATGAATAATATCGGTCGCCTACTACATACGTGGTAATCAAAAATCCTCGATATTGAGTCCCTTATTTCAAACACAAACGGCTGAATTCTCTAGTCTTGGCTGCCATCGAAGCCATAAAGCCATAAAGCCCTGTTGCTCTCAGCTGGAAAATGGTTGCGTCATAAATCAGCTGGGGAAATCCCCTTCTCTCGTGTACCCTGCCCATGTAACGACATCCAGCCGCCCAAGATCTGTTTTTGTTAACCATTAAACGAGGCCAGAGACGACTTGATGTCCTGGCATTTGCTTAGGTTTGTGGGGGTTTTTTTTCTTCTACGGTGGCACTGTAGAAGAATTGTCACATTAACCTGTTAGACGAGACCCTCTCTGTCACCTGTAACACAGTTGTTGTCTAAGACACCTTTGAGTGCAAAATGGTATTTTTTCCACTTGGTTTGAAATGTTAAGAGTCGACGCCGAGGTTGTAAATAGCACCTTCAAGTGCTGTTAACCACTAAACAACACGATAGACTTTGGCTGCTGGCCCATGCTTTGTTTTTATACAGTAAATAAATTGTCACATTAACCTGTTAGACAGGCCCTTTATGTCTTCTGTAGACAGTTGTATAAGACACCCTTAAGTGGTAAATGTGTGTTTTTTTTCTTCCACTTACGTAGTTTAAAATGTAAGGGTTCGCAACAAACACGGAACGTTGAGCCAACAAACACGGAACATTGGGCCAACATTGGGCCTATTGTTCCAACCACATGCCAACGTTCACCTAACGTTGGCATGCTGACTAGGTAATAATTGTCGTCGTGGTGTAATAGCACAATACTGGGCTTGAAATGATTGTAAAATTCATTTCACCGCATTGTACTATGCTACAGTGCATTAGTTCTGTAACTGTGCCATTTGAAACGATGGTGGCAAGTTTCTTAAATCTGAAATACCTCCATGCCTATGTACGCAGGTTGGTGGGGTAAAGTCTGGGCACTCCCACCTCTTCCAGTATGGAAGAGTAGGCCAAAGCACCCTCTGAAGGTGCTCTGTAGAGCTCCCTTTACTTGAGCCCCTACTTCCAGCAGTGGTTTAAATACATTATAACACTGCTGTGAGTATTATAATTGCAGGGCTGCACCTATACCTCCTGACATTAAAAGCAGTTCAAGATAAGGGGAAAATATTAATGAGTTTTTCTGCAATGGGAATAGTAGTACTGTACAGTGTTGTCTAAGAAGACTAAGTGTAGTAGTAGTAATATACTAGAAACCCCACGACTTAGATTCAATTCCGAGTTACCGATAAATGTCTTGTCACAAGTAAAATCTGATGTGATTTGACACTCACAGTTAGTGGAAAATCGATATTCCTGTTGCAGGAGGAAGTACAGCATCTCAGTTGAATACAATGTTTTATTTTAGTTTTTTACTGAAGTGGAACATTGCAATGCTACACTACGCAAACATCAACACCACCATCATGGAATAGCAAGCAGTACAGTAAGTAGATCAGTGATAAGACATTTCCACAGCATCTACCTACGCATATCACGTTTACAGTAAACATTTAACATCTATAAGCATCCATGTTTTACGTGCTATGAGGAAGAGATATTGCCTGATACGTCACCTATTATATATTTTCATTTTAAGGCAGTGTTATTGACGAATGGGGCGAGTCTGTTAACACAGGCATAGAGACTTTCCACCCGTTCTATAATGTATATATGTTGAATTTCTTTTGCACCGTACGTAGCTAACCATGCTAATGTATTCACAGTGATGTCGGCTACATGAATCGCAGATCCTGTTATCTACGAGGTTATCGATACATTTATGCCACTCATCGGCACAAAAAACATTGTATATAATTGGGATTAAAATGATGAATTTGCTGATGAACTCCACTTATCTGTGAACATTTGTATTGCGAATATTGTAATCGAAAGCCGTTACACAATGGAGGAAGGGGGGAAATGCGGATAAAGAAAGAATATGGGAAGGAAAAATACTGTAAATACAATGAGTTGCAGGTAATACGGTCGCAGACAAGACGAGTTTGAATGTCTCTACTGTCTGATACCATGTGTAACCCCTGTAGTGTAGTATGACATTGTATGTTAGATACAGTGATTTATAAATCCAAACTCATTTTTATTTGTCCATCCATGAAACTGTCGACCACATCATACAGAGTCATATAATGGCTCATCATGTCTGCATGGCAGACGGAATAAGCCGTGTATTGCCTTTAATTTAAATGAGAGAGAAAAATCACCCCGTTTTTTTACCACCACGCTAATCTTAGACAATTTTCAAAGCCCTCTTCCAATGCCTCAAATTCTTTAAGTAGAAAGTTCGGAATAGTTTTTTTTGTTTGGTTTGCAAACTGAAGAAATAACATGGACCCACTGCCATTTTGTGTGTCTGAATGGCCACGTGTTGCCACTGTGATTGTGATTTAGACATCATCACCCTACCAGCCATAGGGCGGGAATTTTCTGGCTTGGTTCATCCACTGTATCACCAGGTCGTTTCTATTTTTAGCAACACTTGGGTAAACAAAATAGATTACTGTATGTCGGGTTTACGTTTACTTTCGTGAAAAAGGTCAACTGTTAGTATGTAATATGTAGTAGCGGTGCCTCAGGGCGGTACAGCATAAGCAAGACAACCATCGAGCATGGCTTTGGATGTTTCTCCCACTCCGCTCAGTATCTTATTCAATGAGTTTCTTTAGTTTGGCTGCTGCAGCCTTACCTGGTAACATAAAAAGAGATTATTTTTGTTGATTGTGTAGCCTTTGGCATTTCAACTGAGTTGTAAAAATCCCAAACGCTGTCTGCTGTTACTGGTTTTAAGGGTTCACTATTTAATTTGATTTCTTACACTGGTTGTTAGTGCGATTGGTACTCGTAGCAGGCCAATGAGGTGAACATAGTTGAGAGAACGAAACAGAACAAGTCAGAAACAATGAAAACGAGACGGGAAAAAATTAGATGAGTGATTCTTAAATGAAATCACAACCGCGAATCGTGACAATTCATCAAATCTCTCGACCGTGAAACCATTCCATGCCGACCATCCAGCCACCAATCTCATTATGCGAAGATCTGTGGGGCGTTTGGCCTGTTAAAATTCATTCTCGATTGCCCGTGGCGGAATATCCAGGAAACAAATCTAAAATCTTAATCCTGGGGCGTGTGCTCGTTTAATTATTCGCTGCTCCTCACTCATACGGGAGGTGGGGGTCAACGACTCAATGCCCACATGGCTACACACCCATCAGCATGTAAACCAACTACTCAGAGGCAATGGCAACCGATGACATTCTGCATTACCACCCCCAACCCGTGCTGTGAAGGCAAACAACTAATGCTCTGAGTTTCTGAAGCCACATTTACATTATGTTTCGCAATATCCCTGTTTTGTTGTATCCGTGACACTCCCCCATCCCCCATTACCCTGGATAATCGCCAACTTGGGGGAGGGGCACGGTGGCCTGGTCTACAGGAGTTCGTGGGTGCGAACCCGACCCTGACGCCTGCTGTATATTTGGAGTTTGCATGTTCTCCCCGGAGTCGCGTGGATTTTTCTCCGGGTCCTCCGTTTTTTTTCCCTCCACATTTAGAACCCAACATCACGCGTTTAGAGTATTTGGCTGCTATACATTTCCACACGATGACCAGCCACTCCGTTGAGCTGTCATTTGTGGCCAGGTAGCTGCTGAAAAAGAGCTGTATAACTCAATGAGCCTTACCTGGTCAAATAAAGACAAAAGTTTAGTTTAGAGAGTTGACTGCAATGTGCGAGGTTGCTTATGTCGAGGTTGTGATGTGAAGAATGAGGGGGGGGGGAGGGCAAGTAGCCAACAGGGCTCCTGAAGAAGACAAGGCATACGATTTCCTGTTTCCTTCCCAGTCAAATGGTTGGGAAAGAGGCAATGCCTCCCCGCCTCTGTTCTCTCCATCCCCTTTGTTCCCACGCCTATGAGAACAGCTGCCCATCCACCCCCCCTTCCACCTCCCTCCTGGCTGGGAGTCAGAGAGGAGTGTGGATGGACGGAAGATTTGGGGGGTGGTGGGTTGGGGGTTAGGATGGAAGGAGAGTGGGTCGTGAAACTTGAGACGTCGAAAACAAAATAATTTCCTGGGCTGGAGCGTCTGCTGTCTGGGCGTACATGCAAACGCACATGGCATAATGTCACTTAGCACGCACCATGTATACAAAGAGGGCATCTATATACAGTACTGGCGCACGTGTGTTTTTGGGAATGGTGGTGCGGTGGTTTGGTCGTGGCCACCCACCCCTCGTGTGCCGTGCCGGCCTTCATAGGTGTTCGCTATCAGCACTTGGCCCGATAGTCTATTAAGGCTGTACAAGGGATATTTTGTCTTTGCAGTGGTTTGCTCTTCGTGGTACAATACTGGTGACGTGACCTTGATTTCTGACCCTGGTATCTGAACCTGTTCTGGGTCTCGTCGAGGTGGATTCAGCCCCAAGTGAGTGTCTCCTCGATTCGTATTCACATTCACACCCGGAAGACAAAGGCGGCCACACCACTCCCTTGTTTGGGATGCTGGCTTCACTGTACGTATGTAATAGGTGCTCACTAACAGCACTTAGCCCTACAGTATTTAAGACTCACAGAGGTATTTTCACGTCTAGACAAAATAGATTAGCAATTTCTCCATTTAGCTGTCTCTACGTAAAAAATAAATAAACATTTACACAACCATTAGGCCCACGGCCTTTTGAAGGTGCATAATTGCAGCACCTCTAGAGGGTGTTTTTGGCCTACTCTTCTACGCTGCCCTGACGCCTTGAAAGAGGTGAGGTTGCCCACACTTTACCCCACCACACGTGACCTGCCAATTGACCGACTGTTGCGTACCCATTTATATTGCTGAATGAACATAAATAAGGTATCAAACGGGCAATGAACAGACCAGGGTGTGTTTTACAATGTGAATGATAAAATAACTCTTACTTATTTCTGCATTAACCCGTGTGGCATAGTGAGTAATGGTTTCCAGCCACACTCTTGCGGTGACCCAGGCAGTCAAAACCATTCCAGAGTTGGAAAACTTTGATTCAGTAGGCCAGTGTTCTTCGCTAATTTTCAGAGGAGGTGGCCACTTTCGCCAATAAGACATCATCAGTGTGAGGGCAACCGCATCATTTGAAACCCAGTGGCTGGCCGTGTATTTTACACCTAGGCCTTCAGTGCTATCCTCCCGCAATTAAACCGCCTTCGAATAACCTCACCATGACACTAGGGCTATAGGCTATTGTCATTCAACGTAACCACCCCATATTCACAGCCTATATCGAGTGGAATAACGTGATTTAACACGAGGCTCAACACCTATGAGAGTTACAATACACTAATTGCAGAGACAGGAAACCATCAAGGATGTACCACTATTACGCAGTATGACAGGATGCTGCATCACAAATAGACATCGCATAGCCCAAATCAATCTCATTACCAAAGAAACAAGAACAAACTCACAACAACCAGTCACATTTACTCACACGACCACCAAGCAAGCAAAAATGCCGTAAAACACATATAACACAATCAGGATTCAACAGGCTTCCCCACAAAAAAAATCCAAAGCACTACATCTAAAATCTACACGTCACGAAATAAAGTTTCAATAAATCTTAGATGACTAGGGGTTGTTCGGGGGTGCCTGCGGCTCCCCCTCACAACCTTTTACGGCCTTTGGCCAAGAAAGTCACGAAAAAAATTGCACAACGCATTCACGCAAGCACCCGATGCCGACTGACTGAGATGACTGAGATGAGTGGCTGATGCACCACCTGTACCAACTTGCTGTGCTTTAGCCATCCGGCGCTCTGCTCGTTGTTGTGAGCGTCGCTCCTCCGCCCTCCGTTGTTGTTGGAGAGCGACTGCTTTAACAGACTGTAGGGGCAAGTGCTGTTAGCGAGCACCTATGAAGGCCGGCACAGAACACGAGGGGGTGGGGTGGCCAACACCACGCCCGGCCGCCTTTGTCTCCACACCAGGTACTCATTTCAGGCTGAGTCGACCTAGGGGAGGCCCAGGACCGGTTCAGATAATCGTCACTGGTGTTGGCCGTGAGCGGGAATCGAACTCGGGTCGCCGGGTTCATAGCGCAGCGCGCTAACCGCTACACCACCGCTCCCCATGTACACACAAGACAAAGATAAAGACAAAGATCCCCCGTATAGCCTTAACAGACTGTGGGGGCAAGTGCTGTTAGCGAGCACCTATGAAGGCCGGAACGGTACACGAGGGGGTGGGTGGCCAGCACCACGCCCGACCGCCTTTGTCTCCCTAGTGGCGATGTTTACACACCGCACCAGGTACTCATTTAAGGCTGAGTCGACCTAGGGGAGGCCCAGGACCGGTTCAGATAATCGTCACTGGTGTTAGCCGTGAGCGGGAATCGAACCCGGGTCGCCAGGTTCATAGCGCAGCGCGCTAACCGCTACACCACCGCTCCCCACACACACATACGTACACACACACATACACACATCACACCGCTCCAATCGTTCTCTGCGCTGGGTAGGGGAAAGTGAAGGGCGACTGATTTAAGGAATTCCCGCAATGGTTAGAGTCGGTGGGATTTTTTCTAACCCGCGATATTCCTCGTGCCGGTGCGGGGGTGGGTGGGGGGCAAAAAAAAATAGCCACTGGGAGATCGCTGGGGTCCAGAGCCAATGCACATGCTTGCAATTCCTAGGAACTCTGGGCATGCGGAGTGCTGATGTGCAAAACATGCCCGTTGCGCAACCATTAGCAGGGACACTTGTGGCCAAGCCGGGCGGGTGTACGACGACTCTGGGAGCAGGAGTGGAGTCGTCTGGTCGCGGTATTCGCGTGTCAAGCAAAAGTCCCCCCCATCCCCTCGACCATACCAGATGAGTGTGGAGCAGCGAAATGATTTGCATTTGTGTGCAAAACTGTGGGGGGGAGGTGGGGGGGGGAGTTGTTGTTTCCTTATTCTTGGTTCTTTGGTTAAAGTCACGTAGAAGGGAAATAATAAAATAATAATAAAAAAATACAATTCTCACGACGTTTCGACTGCAATACAAGCAATCATCATCGGGCGATTGCACACACACGTCGTGAGATTTTTATTGTTTGATATTTTTATTATTTTATTATTTCCCTTCTACGTGACTTTACCGAAAAAACCTGGAATATGAATCCCTGCAGCCACGAAAGCTTAAAACCGAAATTTGTTATGTTCTTGTTAAGTGCAGTTTGTCAACTATCACGGGAGATCATTGTGTATCCCCCTACCGGATTGTCCATCCCACTGTCGCCCTGCCAACCATCGCTATCTCTGTCACGGTGCTATTAACCAACAAGTCAACAATGGAGGGTTTGGCTCCACGCGTCGTTTAATGATTAATGACAACTTTTTTAGTTTTTCCTTGGCAGAGTGATACAGACGACGGGAAATCCCCCGGCGTTATCTGACGCAACGTTTGTTCAATTCGGGGCAAGAGGGGTCCGTCCACCACCAAACGAAGGCAGATAAAAGCGCAGCAGCAGTTGATGACCACAATAACGATGATGCTAATTTGTAACTCGCACACATTTTCACTTCGCCCGAGTGCAGCGACACTGAGGTGCGGAGTCCAGCTCAGAGATCCGCTCGGTTAAAAGTCAAATGGCAAACAAACAAAAAACATGTTGTTCTGAGAAGGCGCTTGAAGGTAGGCAAAGGGTGAGGACTGCGAATCTGGATGAGGGATGGCATCGTGCCAGATGGTGGTGGTGGTGGAGGAGCCGACAGTGGTCTGGACTCTCTGGGGTCGAGAGTAACCCCTAAGTCGAGCTGTGGAGAGTTCTGGTGGTGGTGGTTTGGAGGTCACGGAGGGCAAACCCGTCCTGTGGGGCAGTGGAACAGAGGCAGGCGATTTTGAAGGTGATTCTGATTGGGATTGGGAGCCAGCCAGCTTCTATCCTCTGTTGGATGGCATCCTCCCACACCACGTGGTCATCTCTCGCGCACGCCCCAGTGATGTTACCATCAGAATTTTTTTTTTAACTCCGGCACGTGACCTCATCTCATCGCTCCATCTCCGCGGCAGTCCCCCTCCCCCCCCATCATGGGCGAATTCTCTCCTTCAGCTGCCACTCTGTCGCCAGTCTCGTCCACGGTTCCTTCATTCCTTTTAGCCACGATTTGTTGTTTCCTGCCCAAGCCCGTTTAAGTACAGCGTCTATTTAGACTGGTAATGTATGGATGTGTGTTGAACTTCTTTCGCGCCGTACGTAGCCAACCGTGCCGATCGGAGGTGCGGTGGAAGGACAATAAACTAAACACAAAAAATGAGTTCCACAGAAGATAGTTTTCGATCTAGATTTAAAAGTGCACAGCTTCAGTGCTTTCCTAATATCAGAAGAGCGTTCCAGACGGCCGCAGAAGCGCATCTGAAAGCGCGCGATGCAGTGACCGTCTTTGTTCTATGGTTAACCAAATATCGCTGATGCGAGGATGGAAAACACACATCAGTCATACCCAGCCACCTTTTTTGTGATGTTCATGACACTTCTTATGGAGTATGTATTTCATGCCGAGTTGACCTAGGGGAGGCCCAGGCCAAAATTCAGCTGACAACTGCTGACAGTGCACTGCGCACGGTTGTGCGGCATTCGTTGTCCGATGCGTTTTCAGCAGGGCTCTGAGTGGTTGTTCGTCATGATGTTCCACCTCTCTCTGCACACGCTGGGGACTTTTTTTGCGGTTCCTTAAGTTCAGTTCCTTGACGAAGCTCCCAACACTTTGGGAGCCAAAACTCATTCTTAATGGACTTGGCCTAAATATCACAAACGAGGCAGGACCCTCCGGAAGAGGAGTCTTTAAAGTCTTTAGCGAGGCTTTTGTGGTAGGGGTGGTGGGGGGGTGAATAAATGCACACACGCTCCAACCGAGGGCACACACGCTCCAACCGAGGGCACGCACGCCGTGGCCACGCGTACACACAAACAACACGGGCGGCACATGGGCAAACCCAAACACAGCTGCCATCCGCACATTTTTATTCGCCGGACTTGTTATTAATGTGACGGCTCCCCTCCCACGGGGTGGTGGGGGGGGGGCACGTCCAGACAGCTTTCTGAACTCAATCCCTTATTCCCACGTGCATCGCCAATCAACATCTGCACCGGCCGCACCGGCTGCGGAACACATCCACTGGGACTATGTATAGAAACTAGATTCGAAACTTTCGTGACTGCAGGAATTACTCTTTGGTTCTTTCGGTAAAGTCACGTAGAAAGAAATTAAATAAATAATAATAGAATACAACGTTTCGATTGCAACACAAGCAACCATCATCAGGTACAAATGAATGAGAAAACAAACATAGTGCTATGTATAGACTTTGTTTTGATTGAATGTTGACCGTGGCACTTCATAAACATGCTTCCTGCTTGGAAATTTTATCAACAACAATAAAAAATACGAAACATCGTGCGAGAGAACTCTTATTCAGCGGTGATGTGCGGGGCCAATATGGCCGACTGTATTATCCACGCGGTTATCCGCGAGTTTTCTCCACTTAATCGGAGCAGGGGGTAACGGGATTCATTTTCAGCACGGCTCATCTTGTCCACACAAAAAATGTACGCGCGTAATTGAAATCCATCGCGGCAATTAATTTATGAGAAAAGTAGTCCCGACAATCGCGGTAGATTGTAAGGACAGGGCGACCTACAATAGGAATTTTCGCACACGCGGGTGATAGGATAACGGATAAGAGGAGTTCTCCTGGGCAAGTTTGTCATCGTGAAAATTGGGCCTTTGCCTGGTGAAATAAAAAAATTGTTTAGTTTAAATAGTTTTAGTCGTTGACTTTTTCGGCAGATATTTTAGTGGAGTCGTGCCAACGTGCCGACGTCTCCGCGTTTTGCCGACGACCCGGCAAATCGCCAAGCCAATGTGCCCGTTTTCGTCTTGGCCAAGACTAAAGTCTGGCCCTCTGTGCGCGGTCGTGTTGGGGCGGCTTCACATTCCCGGCGCTTGCTGTTTAGAGGAGCAGATGACTCAAGTGTAATGTATACCGGTGTTTCTCCCACGTGCATTTCTTGCATGAATTACATTTTCCAAGTTGCTTAAATTCTTCACAATCTGAACAAGTGTTTACTGAATGCACTCCAGAGAGCAACGCCCAAGTTAAAGTCAATTATTTTCATATAAACGATCTAATGTGTGGGATGTTTTGAATGATTTTGTATATTTTTGACCCAACAGAATGGTTCGACGACGACTTATGGAGATTGGTGCCAGAAAAATGTGGGGGGGGGGGGGGTTGGCTTGAGTCATATTGGCTCAAGACAGACGAGGAAAGTGGAAAATAATGATGAAATGTGCAGTGGATACTTACTTGTTTGCCCATGTATCGTAATGATGATGATATATTTTTTTCTAATGCGTTCATGGTAAATTATTATGAGTGCGTAGTTTGACTAAGAAATAAAGTGGATGATTGATTATCCAGCGGCTTCGGGGGGGACAGGGGCGCCGGATTTTCAAAAATGCCGGATAATCACTAAAGAATGATTATTAAAAGTAGATTATTTTTAACATTCTTGTATAACATTATGTTTTTAGGCGCTGTGTACATGTTTTTTTAGTGTTTTACATTTGTTTAATTTTCCGGAATTGGCATAAATAAACATACACATAGACACAAATAAATATCCTACTCTAAAAAAGTTATTGTGTTTACTGTACCGCACCTACCACTCCAATCTCGAAGACTCTGCATGGGATGATGTACGTAGTCGTACTATGCTCTCGTTTGACCAACTTGTGTTTGATGATCACCGGACTGATGATAATGCAGCCTTTAGACCGGTTCGCCGAATTACACGCAATTTTCGCCGGATCGCATTGTGTATTTTTTTAAATCTATTAGTCTATAAAAAGTATGTACGTGCAGTAGTTTCATTATTTAAGTTGTATGTATGTTGTGTGTAATGTATTGTATATAATATTTGACACTGAAATCAAGCATAGCTATTTTTTTGTCAGGCACGTGGTGACGATCGCCGGACTGGGTTACAGTCTTTGGAGCGGTTTTGCCGGTTTCGCCGGATCGACCCCTTATCAGTGCCCTACCTTACTGCAGACCAATTCAGACCTTATTGGTCACCTTGTGTCATTATAAATCTCAACGTTCATCCTACAAAGTCCCATCACAAGGGAGAAACACAAACAAATAGTGTAAAATAATGTTTTTTGCCCGTATTGAAATAGCTGAATACCATATAGACCTGAAAACACAATTTCCCTGTACAAGAATACGGGTAAACGGTATGGGTTGACAGGTATGCATTCTAGCTCATCCAACCTACCAGCGGCCTGGGAAATATAATGGTGAAAAATTAATCACGTATTTCACACTCTGTGGCTATAATAACTGCACGCACGTTGTCGTAAATAACCGCTTAACAGAGAAGAAAAAACAAACATCGTTGCAACATATAACACGAATCACACGGTGGAAAAATAACTCCGTTTTTACATCTCCATTCGAACAATGTCTGATTATCAAGAAAGCAAGGCAGAGTATTTTAGAGGACGCAGTGGCTCGTAAAATAGATGGCATGGTTAATTCGCTTAAATTGAGCCTAATAGATAAAAAATATCTGATCCACAGGTCAGCCATGAATAAAAAAATATATACCAGGGCAAGCTAAGCAGACGTAAACATGACGAGTGTGTGAATTGGCACCGAGATACACAATTCGGATGCTTGTTAAATAGTTCGGTATTCTCATTATCATCATAATCGTATTATGAACATAATAAACAACATTGTTTTAGTTGTAATATATAGTGGTAGATGCTCACCCCGAGCTCTCATTACTCTGATAGTGCATTGTCTTTGAGCTGTACGCCTTTTGGCGTCCTCTGGTCTAGCACCGTTTGAGACGAGGCTCAAAAGAAAGCTGTCTCTGGTGTGGACCAATCAGTTTCAAAGACAATGCATATATTATCAGAGCATGTTTTTTGTTTGCATTCTGACCACAAATATTGTGGCTAATGCAGACATGATTCCTTGTAAAAGGTTTCAGTTTGGTGTTTTAACATCTTAACACCTGTTTTATTGCCAGAAAAAAGGGGAAAAAGCTATTATCATATCGTGGTATCGTTCACTCAAATTGTGTCTTACAATAGTTGAGGAACCCAAGAAAGGCTGAGAGGCAACAGCCAGGCAGTGAGCTGGCACTGCCAACGGTTTCCCAAGATCTGCAGTCTTTTATTGCCAGAGAGGGTAAAACCTATTTTTATTTTTCCATCAGTCCAATTTCTTACCTATAAAAGTAATTTTTGTCTGTCTGTGTGTGTCCTTGTAACGCTTTTGACTGACAAACTGTTGGATTTACGTTTCAACAAAGTACACAGATACGAACACTCGCTATTGGTTTTTGCCCTTGGTCCAATGTAAACGAAGAAAATCACACTTTGTAACAATGTACGCATCTGCGCATGCGCAGAAACGCCGACACGCGGTTGATACTACTGTAGAGTCAGTCGATACTACTGTAGAGTCAGTAGATACTACTACAGAGTCAGTAGATACTACTGTAGTGTCAGTAGATACAACTGTAGAGTCAGTAGATACTACTATAGTGTCAGTAGATACTACTGTAGTATCAGTAGATACTACTGTAGAGTCAGTAGATACTACTATAGATTCAGTAGTTACTACTGTAGAGTCAGTAGATACAACTGTAGAGTCAGTAGATACTACTGTAGAGTCAGTAGATACTACTGTAGAGTCAGTAGATACTACTGTAGAGTCAGTAGATACTACTGTAGAGTCAGTAGATACAGCTGTAGTGTCAGTAGATACTACTGTAGAGTCAGTAGATACTACTGTAGAGTCAGTAGATACTACTGTAGAGTTAGTAGATACTACTGTAGAGTCAGTAACTATGATAGAGTCAGTAGATACTACTGTAGATTCAGTAACTACGGTAGAGTCAGTAGATACTACTGTAGAGTCAGTAGATACTACTGTAGAGTCAGCAGATACTACTATAATGTCAGTAGATACTACTGTAGTGTCAGTAGTTACTACTGTAGAGTCAGTAGATACTACTGCAGAGTCAGTAGATACAACTGTAGTGTCAGTAGATACTACTGTAGAGTCAGTAGATACTACTGTAGAGTCTGTAGATACTACTGTAGAGTCAGTAACTACGATAAAGTCAGTAGATACTACTGTAGACTCAGTAGATACTACTATAGAGTCAATATATACTATTTGAGATTCAGTAGATACTACTATAGTCAGGATATACTACTGTAGAGTCAGAAGAGAACTACTGTAGAGTCAGATACTACTGTAGAGTCAGATACTACTGTAGAGTCAATTGATACTGCTATAGTCAGTAGATACTAGTGTAGAGTTACTTTATTGTATGTAGGGTGTGTAGGTATATATGCCTACAAAATAAAAACTGGGTTGGGGGGGGACTAAAAACATTTTTGGAGGGGGGGGGGGTCGACAATGTTTGGAAACCTTTTAGATCAATTATTTACACCCCACTTTTTATAACTCTTAAAATATTGTTGATGAACAAATACTATTTGTGTATGTATATCTTATGTTATTTTTAAGAGAAGACAAGTTTTAAAATATATTTTTCCCCAGGCAAAGCTTGGGTACTTCCTGATAGTATATATAGCTGCTTTCAGCCAATTAATGTGTGTGTATACATGTGGGAGGAAATCAGGAGCACCCAGAGAAAACCCACACAAGCGAGGAGGCAACACTCTATCCTATACAGAAGGGACAGATATTAGTCCATGCTTCCTGTACTGCCGTCTCCTGGCGAGCCGTGGTATTGCACCTCGGCGCCCATGGCTCGGGAGTTTCCCAAAAATGTGTGCCCCCCCACTCCCCGTATACCCGTCGTGTGAAAATGTGTTATAACACACTCCTGCGGAGGGAGCTGGTAGTAACGTTGGGTTGCTCGGTCAATGGCCTACAGGGTCAACGGCGGCGTGGTGTATTCCGCAAATATGCCCGACTGTGAGGGCGGGCACAAGCCAGCGTGAGGAGGTTAAACGTTGAGTTTTATAAGGGCACCACGGGGTGACCAGCCAGTCCCCACCCAGCCCCACCCCTCCCACCCCCATCCAGCCTCACCCTCCCCACCCAGCCCCTCCCCACCCTCCCCACCCAGCCCCTCCCCACCCTCCCCTCTCCACCTAGCCCCACCCCTCCCATTTTTGGATGCACGACGGACGGACAGAATAATCCCCTATGGGCTGGTGTAACCAGGAGGTTACTACCAGTATAACCTCGTTAATCAATTAAATACGAATTTGTCTCATTTACAGCTTGTAATTTTAGTGGTATACTATTTATTTTTGGACATTACAGTATAATACGATAAAAGGCAATGTAAAATAAGGGAAGACACAGCCACTGAAACAATACAAAAAATTACAATGCGTATCCGGTATATCCGCCCATGTTATATTGCACATACTGTGTGTATTTTTCTGTAATAAGGCAGTGTTGCTGAGAATCTTTTGTTAAAATTAAAGTGTAATGCCATTTGTCAATCAAGGCCTGACGGTCTACGGACAAGAGCAAAATCCGGTATCGCCTAAGGTAGCAAAACTGCAGTCCGATTTATTTATACGGACAAAAAATAGTGAATGGACGTGTGTTGAACTTTTTACGCACCGCATGTAGCCAACCGTGCTAATTGGAGGTGCGGAGGAAGGACTAAAAACCAAACACAAAAATCAGTGCTAAAGTAATGAGTTTTCAATCTAGATTTGAAAGTGCATAGCTCCAGTGGCTTCCTAATATCGGAAGGAAGAGCGTTCCAGACGGCCGCTGAAGGGCATCCGAAAGCGCCGCACGATACGGTGACCGTCTTTGTTCGAAGGCCAGCCAAAAGCTGCTGCTGTTAGCGAGGATGACCCGGGTTTTTGCGTGGCGGTTCATGCTCCCTGACGAGATGAGCGAGGTATAAAATTGCTCGATGACCCCAACAATTTAAAGTGTGTATCCACGTAATTCACTGCTATTGTCCACATAAACAAATTAGAAAAGCTAAAGTCATAGCCACCTGAGGTGGTACCGACAAGTGTGATATCTCTTCTGGGCTCAAAGACGACAAAAGGGGAATAGAGTAAAAATATTCTTGGGTCTTTCGGTAAAGTCCCGTAGATAGAATTTTTTTTATAAATAAAATGAATAGAAATAAATATATCTACGTGACTTTACCGAAAGAGCGAAGAATATGAATTCTTGCAGTCACGAAAGCTTTAAGTCAAAGTATATAATGCGACGTTTTGGGCAATGACGCATTGTGTTTTTTTGGTAATTAATTTCGTCCATAATACAGGTTTTTTTTGGGTAAGATCGCGTATCTAACCCAAATTTTTTTTTTATCATGAATAAAACTGGTCGCGAAAGCCTACGTGTTAATTCCTTTTGTGTGTGTGCACCGCTGCCAATGGAGTGTCACAATTGTTTATTCCTTTACTTAATTACTTTAACATTGTACGGTAAGCGCACAGTTACACGTGTAAAGCAAACACAGAGTTCACACGCGCGTTAGATAACGGAGGGAATCTTTTGGGGGGGGAAAAACCCTCTCCCCATCTTTTTGGAACAAGATAAAAACTTTGCATTGCAGTTTTTTTCTTGTTTGCAATTCATTTTCGAGTCTGGAAAGTCCCCATCATTTTAAAGCGCAGTCATTTCCACTGAAAATGCCAAATTTAGCTGTTGGATCAGAGGAAATATATATTTATTAGTATTATTTTAATAAAACCCAACAGACCACAAAGGGGTTTCAGAGCGCTGTATGAAATAAATGTTACATATTAATGGTAAAAAGATAGCCCATTGCAACATTCACCGATGGTGTTAACCCTGATGGGAATTAAACTTTGGATTGCCGGGTTCATAGCGCACCATGCTAACAGATCTAGCCATCGTTCCATCCCCATAAACGTACCCGTCATTGCAAATGAGCTGCAAGGTAACAGAAACACAGCGGTGTTTAAACAATTGTCAGTCGTGTCACTAACTCTATGACAAGCCACGAATGTGAGGTCCATTGCACGTCGGTTCAAAGTCATTATTCAACTTCTTCACCGCGAAGCAAAAAGTGAGAAACGCCGCGTAGGTTGAGTTCTTTCGGCACTTTTAAATCACTTTTTAACACGTCGTGGACTTTCTCCACCAAATACTATCCATGACAACGTTTTTGTCGTCACTTTACATCGCGTAAATATGAATGCGTCGTTAAACCCAGCCACCACGCAACACGGCCAATTATTATGGTTTGTTACGTAAACAAAATATATTTCCAAAATCATGAACAAACACAAGATCCAGGTCCGATTTAACGCAGTACATAAATTCGTGATCTTATCCCATCTGTGAAGGTCAAGATTCCTGACACGCAATAACCCGGCGTCTACAAACTAAACTGTATCTGCGGCAGCAGTTACATTTGGGAAACTAAGCGACATGGCTGTGACCGTGTTCGTGAGCAATAAGAAAGATTTAAAACACGGTCGGACCAATACTTCTGCCGTAGCTGATCATTATATTAATGCGGATGGCTCACACGAAATTTATTTCTCTAAGACGATGGTACTTTGCAAGCCTACTGGCTATCAACAAAGATTCGTTCATGAAGCCATCCATATATACAGACACAATTTCAACCGAGAGGAAGGTTATAGACTCAGCAATCATTGGAAAGATGTCATCAACCACTTTGGGTCATGACTTGACTTGTGTTTTCTTGTCAATCAACCTCTACTGTCAGCAGTGTGGTGTGTGTAGTGTGGTGTGTGGAGTGTGGTGTGTAGTGTGGTGTGTGGAACAGGGTGTAGTGATTTCCTGGCGGTCCTTTGCTGCATTGGCATTGCTGCTGCATTGGCATTGCTGCTGCATTGGCATTGTTGCTGCATTGGCATTGCTGCTGCATTGGCATTGCTGCTGCATTGGCATTGCTGCTGCATTGGCATTGCTGCTGCATTGGTATTGCTGCTGCATTGACATTGCTGCTGCATTTGCATTGCTGCTGCATTGGCATTGCTGCTGCATTGGCATTGCTGCTGCATTGGCATTGTTGCTGCATTGGCATTGCTGCTGAATTTGGCATTGCTGCTGCATTGACATTGCTGCTGCATTGGCATTGTTGCTGCATTGGCATTGTTGCTGCATTGGCATTGCTGCTGCGTTGGCATTGTTGCTGCATTGGCATTGCTGCTGAATTTGGCATTGCTGCTGCATTGACATTGCTGCTGCATTGGCATTGTTGCTGCATTGGCATTGCTGCTGCATTGGCATTGCTGCTGCATTGGCATTGTTGCTGCATTGGCATTGCTGCTGCGTTGGCATTGCTGCTGCATTGGCATTGCTGCTGAATTGGCATTGCTGCACCGCCCATACTGCTGGTGCTGCTGATACACTTGGGCTACGCCCATCTCCAAACCTTTATAAACAGTTTGCCTTTAGAGGCTAACCCTGATGATGACCGCTTGTGTTGCGATCTAAACGTCGTGGTATTTTTATTCTCTTTATTTTTATTATTCTTTTTTCTATCTACGTGACTTTACCGAAAGAACAAAAACGTTCCAATTAGTTACTAGTTCATCACACCGGTGTGGTGGAGAGTAAACCCACAACATTTACAATTCGAGTACGACGTTTCGCTGGTGATTACAACCAGCATCATCAGGGGATTTCCTAGATTTGTGAAGAAGTCCTCCTGCTTCAGTCTTAAATAGGGTAAAAGTGATATCATCACTGTGGGTTTATCAGGCGCGAATACATACTTGGCAACCCCTTAGCAGTGCCTACCCTATTACAGACCAATGCAGACCTTATTGATCACCCCGTGCCCTTATCAATCTCAACGTTCATCCTAAAAAGTCCCATCACAAGGGAGAGCACACAAACAAATAGACAAAAACACGTGTTTTGCCCGTATAGAAACGGCTGTCTCAGTTTCCCTGTACAAGAATACTGGTAAACCGTATGAGTTGACCGGTTAATGTAGTCATATAAATTACAATTGATATTGTTAATCTGAGCATATGCAGGACCTATTATTGGTCGTTTTATTCACAGTTAATAAATATTGAATCAACATACCTGCATAGGCATGCAATTAAACAGTGTATCACTTGATAACACGCTTGGCGTTACATGTTACAATTGGCCACCCATGCATTAATCTCAGTTGAGAAAGACAGGCATTGATAACGATTTTAATACAAGATAATCGGAATTCATAAAGTGCCTAAATGATGTTGTATCTCAAGATAACGGACGATTGTGGGGACATCTCTGCATGTCGATAGGCGTGAAGATGTCGGATGTTTTGCACCACGTGCTGGAAGTTTGTTTAGGGACTGGAACTAAACGTCGGACATCGTGCCAAACAACACGCGGTAACCGAAGAAAAAACTAAGTTGGAGATCAATATTGGAACATACACATTGTGACATTGTGAGAAGTTGGAAAAATAAGATGTGGGGATTGTAGTACGGCTCACATAACGTGCAATTCTAACCAATATATTATCGTATAATATTTTGCTATTCGGTGTCCGAAATGGTCACTTGAATGTTCCAAAAGCAATGTCAGATTACTAAGTTGGCAATTGTTTGAACAAAAACTTTCAGAAACCGCTTCACCACGTGAATAGTGGGCCACTATGGAAATTAATGTTGGCAGAACAGATTTTATTTCAAGGGCATGTCTGTCCAATTCAATGACTACATATGACGATGTCACATCACGGCTTGTCCGTGGTATTAATACGAGTGTAGTCCAAATCATTAAATACGACAAATTATAGTAAATGTGTTTGACAAAATTATTTCCAGTCAATCAATCCACTCAGGATTTGTAATGCGCGGACGTATTCGGCAAAACAAAATATCCGAGACCAGGAACACGAACGGCACAGACGCAAATTAAACTAAGTGAAACTAACGAGAAGTGAAAATACACGTGTTTTTGTTTTTAAAGTGCGGTTCTTAAAAGCACCGATTGTCGCGGCTGATCCAACATCGATCGGCAGGGACATTTCCAGACAACGGGGGGGGGGGGCTGCAGACGAACAAACTCGGTCCGTTCTGCCGGCCGAAGCCAAGTGGACCTCACACACCACAGAGGCAGCAGCAGCAGCTGGGCCATTAGCAGACGAGCGTAGGTTTCGTGATGGTACTTTTAAGAGGCCAACATCATTACAACTATATTTGAAGTTTTCGTGACTGCAAGGGTTCATACTCTTTGTTTTTTTTCCGGTAAAGTCACGTAGGTAAAAACAAATTAAATCACGACGTTTCGGAGGCAACACAAGCTTCCGTCTTTTTTTTTACGTGACTTTACCGAAAAAAACAAAGAATATCATTTCAACTGTGTTTGTGTGTTTTGGCAGCTTACAATAAAGTTATATAAATATGAAAAAAAAAACAACTCGGAGCTGTTTGGCGTGAACACACTTTGGATTTAGCTGCTGGAAGTAGTCAATAAAATATGGCATGTGTGTCTATGACTGCCATTACGCCAACAACAACAATTATAATTACAATGCTTATTTACTGAAAAAGAGCACTTTCCCCAACAGTTGTAGGATACGGGGGGGATCTTTGCCTTTATCTCCCTCTCCTGTGCTGGGGGCGGGGGATGCTTTGTGCTCTCACCTGATGGCGCCTCCAGTCGACGCGGGTGCCCTCCTGGCTCCAGGGAAGCAGCAGGAGTAGCCGAGCTCGGAGGTGACGTCCACCTGCCAATTCATCCCGACTCTCTCCTCCGCGAGCCTCTTTCCTTCTTAACTGCTCCGTCAACCGGTGGGGGAGGAGGGAAGAGAGGAGGGGGGGGGGTCACCACTTCTCCCCCTCGTCTCAAAAGCCACCAATCAGACCGAGCTGGAGCAATTTAATCGGTCAATCAATAATTATTCCTTGTCCGTCCCACCCCCACCAACCCCCCCGCCGCCACCACCATCACCGTCGCATCGTTCCACCCCAGCTGGAGCACCATCGAAGCGAGGCCGCCGCTATATGCTACGAATGGACTCGGCACGTGGTGCGTCATTCCTAGTGGAATCTGATGTCGAGGGCGGTGATTTTTTGTGTTTTTTCTTATCTACAGATCACGTGGACCGTGACATGCCACTCTTAACCCCCCCCCCGCCGCAAATCCCATCGTTTGTTTGCTCGCTCGCTGTAGCTCGCTTACCCCACACCACCCCAGAGTGTCGCTCACCGCGTGTTATATCATCTTCCTTAACGCGCCCTCGCCCCCAAAAATATCGCACCACAGCTCACACAGCCAACGTCCCCCACCAACGCCCCACGGCCGGATTAACGCAGGGAGGTCTTTAGAGACTCTAGCCCAGGGCCCCGTATTGTAAGCCCCCCTCCCCTCCACCCCTAAACAAACATAAAAGATTCTACTTTATATGATTAAAATGCAATATTGTAGCACGATGTGAAATCGTATCTGTGTGATTTGTCCATTAAAGGCAAAGCAACAATGTGTATTACTACAAGTTAATATACTTATCCGTATATATATACTCACCCATTCGTTCACTCAGCCACTCACCCATCCACTCATGAATTTATTCACCACACTATAATAGGAGAAAGTGATACTGTAGCATTATGGTAAATTCCTATATTGTAATTTGGCCTATGAAAGCTATATAATCACGCTTGTGTATACTGTATCTACACATCCCTTCATTCACTCACCCACTCATTCATTCACTCACTCACTCAATTATTCACTCAGTGACACATTCACTCATCCATTCACCCACTCACTATAATGGTAGAAACGTGATACTGTAGCACTATGATACTCCGTATAGTGTCATTCGGTGATGAACATCATAGCGTCACGGTATACGAACTTCCAGTTGAGCGCCAAATTTATAACCGCATTTTCGTTTCAAATTTTCATTTTGGCTTTGCAATTCATATCTCGCGTTCGAAAAACCAAAGGCCCTCGCAACCTCAAGATTCCACCCCGCGGAACGAAAGAACGAATGAAAGGGCTCGCGAACGCAAGAACGGGCAGGAAAACGAGCAACTCCAACAGGAGATTAATTTCGACTGTGCAAAAGGAACCACAACACGCACGCGCCCCTGGTTTAGTTCTGCCTACAGAAGACGCTGCACCAATATATCACACGGGCGCTACGCCCATCGTCTCTTCGCACGAAGTGGGAAATTTAGAAGAAAAAGCCCCACACCACCCAAACCGCGAACGTGGATCAGCGTCGCAAAACAACAAAATAACATCGTCCCAGATCCTCAATCACGCTGCCCCCACCGCACCCCACAGCATCGCTCAACGGGCAATGGGATGGGGCAGCCTAAACCAACCAAATGGCCTGTGTCCGTTGGCTCAATAAACAGGACCCACTTCTCACCTGAAGACGATTGCCCGTGTTGCGATCGAAACGTCGTGATTAATTCTTTTCCTACCTACGTGACTTTACCGAAAGACCCAAAGAGTGTGAATTCCTGCAAGTCACGAAAGCTTTAAATCAAGATCGGACCCACTTATTGGAAAATGTTCTTGTTGTCACATTTAACGCGAGAGCACTAAGTCAAGGGAAGGACCTTGAGAACGATTTACGGCTTCCTCCTTTCACGTCGTTCAGCAAATACGCCGTCGCTTTGTGAACACCCCGCTACCTAGTTTTGCGCAGCCTCAAGCCCCCCCCGACCCCCCCAGGCTTACATCGCTCCCAGCATCAATCGGCCTTTCTCGTTATCCCTCGCCTCTCAGCCACCACCACCACTAACCACCTACCCCTGTAATCGCTTTGATTGACGTCGCTTCGATATTCGTCGCCGCACCTTTCAAGAACGCATCCCCGACGTTAACCGGGGTATTAGTGTACTATATATATAGAGATACCCCCCCCCTCGACCCCCTCAACCGATTGCAGTCCCTTAGCCCCCCATCAAACTTAATCTAGCCCTGCTAATGCTCACCCTGTCTACGAATCGTGTGCTCGCCACATCACCGCCCTTCCCTCCACACCCCCTCCCCTTCAACGCCCACACACACACACAGCAAAAGGCAAAGATCCCCCGTATAGCCTTAATAGACTGTTGGGGCAAGTGCTGTTAGCGAGTGGCACCCATGAAGGCCGGCACTGTGGCTCACGAGGGGGTGGGTAGCCAGAACCACGCCCAACCGCCTTTGTCTCCCTAGTGGCGATGTTTACACACCGCACCAGTTACTCATTTGAGGCTGAGTCGACCCAGGGGAGGCCGAGGACCGGTTCAGATAATCTGTCACTGGTGTTGGCCCTGAGCGGGAATCGAACTCGGGTCGCCAGGTTCGTAGCGCAGCGAGCTAACCGCTACACGACCACTCCCCACATGCACACACAGCACACACCCAAGCATCACACACACATGCAGTACACACACACGCACGCGGAGCACACACACACACATGCAGCACACACACAAGCAGCACACACACATGCAGCACACACACATGCAGCACGCACGCGGCGCACATACACGCAGCACACACGCAGCACACACACACGCAACACACACACGCAGCACACACGCACAGCACACACACAGCACACACGCAGCACGCACGCGGCGCACATACACGAAGCACACACGCAGCACACACACACAGCACACACACGCAGGACACACACGCAGCACACACACGGAGCACACACACGCAGCACACACACGCAGCACACCCCCAAGCAACACACACACACGCAGCACACACACGCAGCACAGACACGCAGCACACACACGCAGCACACACACACGCACAGCACACACACAGCACACACGCACAGCACACACACAGCACACACACACACGCAGCACACACACACAGCACACGCAGCACACACGCAGCACACACACGCAGCACACACGCAGCCGCTCCCAGAGCTGCCCACCCCCGGCCGACAACGTTGGCACTTTCTTGGCCAATGGAGACTTCGTGAGGTGCGTCGCGGGCAGCCTTCTGCACAGAAATACACACAAACACGGGCGCATAGATACCCCGGGCACAACAGCAGCAACACTTAGGAACGAGAAACACAGAGACAAAGATCCCCCGTGTAGCCTTAACAGGCCGTTGAGGCAAGTTCCGTAAGTGGAACGGCACACGGAGTGGGTGGTGTGGCAAGAAAAACCACGCCCGGCCGCCTTTGTCTCCCCAGTGGCGGCATTTACACACCGCATCCGATTCAGATATTCGTCACTGATATTGACCGTGAGCGGGAATCGAACTCGGGTGGCCGGTTTCATAGCGCAGTGCCCCACTTAGAAACACAAAGACAAAGTTCCCCCCTATAGCCTTAATAGACTTGGGGCAAGTGCTGTTAGCGAGTAGCACCTATGAAGGCCGGCACAGTCGCAGGAGGGGGTGGGTGGGTGGGTAGCACCACGCCCGGCTGCCTTTGTCTCCCCGGTGCTGATGTTACATACCCGACCAGGTACTCATTTTAGACTGAGTCGATCTAGGGGAGACTCACGACAGTACATAGAGATACACATACAATACTCTACACACACACGTAACTGTACGGGGTGATCCAGATGTCCTGTGACCCACCCATTTAATAATTATCTAAAACGTAATGTCTTTTTTTAAGTAAGGTTTTATTTAAAACAGAAATGAATGCTCAAAGGGGGGAAAAATGTTGGGAGTCAATTTATTGGTGGGAGGGGGGTCACAAGACATCTGCACCACGCTGGAGTGTGCACACGCGTATGTGAGCCCGGGTTCCCCATTGATCCGGGCATGCGAGCACACACGCACGCTGTACCAGAAGGTGGTCGCGAGATGGCAGTACTGCAAGTGGGTTGAATGAATTGGTGCCGAACTTTGGAGCGTCATCTCCTCGTCGCACGCGATGGGGCTTCTCCGCGCTCTCCACTGACCTCCCACACGCACAGTAGCAGGACCCTCCTGACAAAGACGTCTTGAGACTCATCGAGGCTACGATGGCCAGCTTAGCATTGGGCATTTTGCATTGTATTATTATTAGAGAAAAGTGGTCGCGTGGATTTTTCCCCGGGTCCTTCGGTTTATTCCCTCCCAACATTTCGAATCAACATCACGCGTTTAAGAGTATTTGGTTGCAAAACATGTCCACATGATGATAAGCCACTTTGTTGAGCTATCATTCGTGACCAGGTCGCTTCTGAAGAGAGCTATACATCTCAGTGGGCCTTAGCTGGTAAAATATAAAAAAAAGTTTAATAGTAATAGTTTACATGACATTTAATACAGCACATTATATACCAATCACATACGCTCTTACAGACTACTCAAACTTTTAATTCACGTAACAAACCACTCAACACATTCGCCAATACCACTGTGACCTTAAACGGAAATATATATAATGGGCGACGTTTCAGGCAATGGTGCTTCTTCATAGCAAGCCGAAGACACATCGCAGTCATAGCCACGTGGCTTAAACGAATCTGAGCCATCAAGAATTGACCATTGTCTGAAACGAACGACTTTTTTTTGTTAAGGCCTCATTGGCATCATTGACGCATGAGTTGGAATTGTTGCTGATTGTGCACCTAGCATGGCACAAGCGCCGCGGTGCGGACGTCACCGCCACTTCGTGGTGATCAGCGGCGGTTGTTGTTGTGCTTTGCGCACCACTGCCAAAGCAGCAACAGTAGCGGTAGCACCCAATTCTATTTTTAAACAACACCAAGGTGAGAGAGGCGCGTGTGTGTGTTACTCACACCCGCCGATGATAAGATTCGATCGCATTTACAAGCAAAAGCTGAAAAGGAGAAAATGCCGTCTCATAGCCGTTTCGAAAACTCGGTTCCAGGAATAAGTGTTAGTACGTGGATAATTTCACACTGCCGGACACAAAGACCTGTATAGCCTTAACAGACTGTTGGGGCAAGGGCTGTTAGCGAGCACCTATGAAGGCCGACACGGCACACGAGGGGATGGGTGGCCAACACCACGCCCTGCCGCCTTTGTCTCTCCAGGTACTCATTTGAGGCTTAGTCGACCTAGGAGAGGCCCAGGACCGGTTCAGATCATCGTCACTGGTGTTGGCCGTGAGCGGGAATCGAACTGGGCAAGGGTTCGAAGCGCAGCGCGCTGACCTCTACACTACCTCTCCCCACACTGCCGGACACACACCACACACACCACACACACACAGCACACACACCACACACACCACACACACACATACCACACACACACCACACACACCCACACACACACCACACACACACACACCACACACACACACTACGCACACACCACACACACCACACACACAGCACACACAGCACACACACACCACACACACACCACACACACACACCACACACACACCACACACACACCACACACTACACACACACCACACACACACCACACACACACAGCACACACACCACACACACCACACACACACATACCACACACACCACACACACACCACACACACCACACACACACACACTACGCACACACCACACACACCACACACACACCACATACACCACACACACACCACATACACAACACACACACACACAGCACACACACCACACACACCACACATACACCACACACACCACACAGACCACAGACACACACCACACACACACACTACGTACAAACCACACACACACCACACACACACACTACACAACACACACACACCACACATACACTACACACAGCACACACACACCACACACATCACACACAACACACACACCATACACACCACACATACACTACACACACACACCACACACACACCACCCACGAACTGCCCACGCGCCACCCACGCTCCAGACTTAAACACTTCATCAACATCACTCAAGGTCAATTCGCTGCAGCAGTCACACATGCACGTCCGTATGTTGAACTTTGTAAAGACTCAAGGATGATTATACCCTTCACACTCACCATCTGTTTACAATGTTGAGTGGGCTCTCACTGCCGTGCAATGCATTGTCATGTTGTCGTTGTTGTTGTTTAGCGAATGTCAATAACACACTCAGCCGTGTTTGCTTATTTATTTATTGCACTTCCACCTGCAGCTTTTCACGTGGGGAAAACGAATCGCAGCTATCCAAGGTTAAAACATTTTTTTATAACTATTATTGCATTCACTATGGAGGTGTTTACAAAGTGGAGGACATTAGCCTCCGATTGCTGTTACACAATTAAGTTAGCCTCCTCTCGTCGTCTTTTCTCCAAAAGTAGAATCGCCCGAGCCCTGCTTGCGTGACAGTTTTGTGGTTCTGTGACTCAGTTAATTTCGGTTTATTGGACTCCTGGCTCAGCTTACTGCAACCGGCTCGACAACCAGCGGCTCCTCGAAGGAGCCCTTCAAGGAGCCCTTCAAGGAGCCCTTGGTGACCGTTATTTTATTGAGGAGCCACCGTCTCGTATACAGATGCGCTTCTGCGGCCGTCTGGAACGCTCTTCCCTCCGATATCAGGAAGCCACTGGAGCACTTTTAAATCATCGAGATTGGAAACTCAATTCTTTAGAACTGCTCGTCGCTGTGTTTCGTTTGTCATTTCCCCGCACAGCTGTCTCGGGCAACATCGAGTGTTGTGTGCCGAATTCTAATAAAATGGCTCTTCTTATTATTATTTTGGTTGCTGACCCGTGGTTTATTGGCTTGTTCCCAATGGTGTTTTTTTTTCCCAGTAGCGGTCTCCTACGTATGGCCCTTGCTAAGGAACGATCCACCTGGCGCCTACACACGAGGCGATATCATCATCATCATCATCACTCCACACACAAGACAAAGATCCCCCATAAAGCCTTTCACATACTATTGGGGCAAGCGCTGTTAGCGAGCATCCACTAAGGTGCTCGCACTGAGGTGCTCGCTAGGCCGCACGACTGAGTGGAGTGGTAATTGCCACATGGGTCGCCTTTGTCTCCCCCAGTGCTGATTTTTACGCGACGCAACAATTTAATGAATTAAGCGAAAGTTCCGTCAGGTTCAGATGCTTATCCCTGGCCCGCTACACACGCAGCTGATGTTATCCATGGCCGGGAATTGAACCCAGCTAGCTGGGAATTGACCTTCTGTATTTGGGTTTGCGGCACGACGCTCATATATTCTATGGTTATTTCGGTAATGTTAAGTAGATAGAAAAATAATAATCATAAAAGATCACGACGTTCGAACTGCTGGATTTTTTTCTTCCGCCTGAGAACGACCGCTTGTGTTGCGATCGAAACGTCGTGATCTTTTATTATAATTTTTTCTACCTACGTGACTTTACCGAAAAAAACAAAGAGTATGGATTCCTGCAGTCACGAAAGCTTCAAATAAAAATCAAATAATAAACAAATAAAGTGAATACAAATATCACGACGTTTCGATCGCAACACAAGCGGTCGTCATCGGGAACAGGGGATATAGCTGATATAGCCAGATACACAAGACAAAGACCCTCCATAAAGCCTTTCACAGACTGTTGGGGAGAGTGCTGTTAGCGAGCACCTATTAAGGTGCTAAGCCGCATTTGTCTTCCCAGTTGAGTCGACCTCGGGAGGCTGGGGACTGGTTATGATATTCGTAATCAATGTTGGCCGAACTCCGGTCGCCAGTGTAGCGGTTAGCGCTACGCTGCGCTACGAACTCGCTCACGGCCACCACCAGTGACGATTATCTGAACCGGTCCTGGGCCTCCCCTAGATCGACTCTGCCTCAAACGAGTACCTGGTGCTGTGTAGTAAACATCGCCACTGGGGAGACAAAGGCGGCAGGACGTGTTTCGGACGTGTCGCGGCCTGCCGAGCACCTTAATAAGTGCTCGCTAACAGCACTTGCCCCACGAGTCGGTTGAGGCTATACAGAGGGGATCTTTGTCTTTGTAAGTGCTGAGCTGTGGCGTGGACGGTGAAGATCTTGGGAGCGTAATTCTCTGGTGCAGAACGCGGTGTCGCCGTTAAAAATAGGCAGCCGCTAACCACAAAAACGCCACTGCCCCAGCATCTCTGGGCAGGATATAGTAGTACAAAGGCAAAGATCCCCCGTGTAGCCTTCACAGACTGTTGGGGCAAGTGCTGTTAGCGAGTAGCACCTATGAAGGCCGGCACGGCACACTATGGTGGTGGGTGGTCAACGCCACGCCCGGTCGGCTTTGTCTCCCCAGTGGCGATGTTTACTACACAGCACCAGGTACTCATTTGAGGCTGAGTCGACCTAAGGGAGGCCCAGGACCGGTTCAGATAATCATCACCGGTGTTGGCCGTGAGCGGGAATCGAACTCAGGTCGCATGTAGATACACACACACGTACGCACACAGACATGCAAAGATAGATCCTCCGTACAGCCTGAACAAACTTTTGGGGGCACACTCTCAAATACACATCCATGCACACGCACACATACACTCAGTGCACATGCACACCCACGTCCACATACACATATACAGGAAAAACAAAGATGCCCCTTAAAGCCTTCAGTAGGCTGTCGGGGAAAGTGCAGTTAGCCACAATCATTCACATACACGTTCATTCGCCCACACGCTTAGCACAAACGTAACACATGTATACATACACTTACACACTCACTGATATACACATACACACACACATGTACGCAATCACATGTATACATGCGTAAAAAGAGATAAAGATTGCGAATTTGTACTCTTAGGTTTTTCGGTAAAGTCACGTAGGAAAAAAATAATAATACAAATATAATTGAAATAATAATAGAAATAAAGTAATAAATAAGTTAGGGGTTTTTAAAATTAATTTATTATTTATTTCTATTATTATTTTAATTAAATTTTTATTATTATTATTTTTACCTACTTGACTTTACCGAAAAACCTAAGTGTATGAATCCTTGCAGTCACGAAAGCTTCAAATCTAGAATTGCGAATCTGGCATACAAACACCGTTCGGATAGCGAGCTCCTCGTTCAAGTGATGTAGCCAAAGCCTGACCCGACCACCTTTTTCTCCCCAGTCCTGATGCTTGCACATCATCTGAGCGCGAAGTCGATCTCGTTGGAGATTACAGAACCGGTTGAAATATTCGTCACTGTTATTAGCCGTGGCTAGGAATCTAACTTCGCTCGCCGGGTTCGTAGCACGGTGCACTATTTAACTTTTATTTTATTTTATCAGCTGAGGCCAACTTGAGCTCAATAGCTCATTTTCAGAAGCGACCTGGCCACACACCGCGTGTAAATATATAGCAGCCAAAATCGTCTAGACGCAAGTTGATTCTAGATTCTAAAATGCGGAGGGAAAAAATTAACCCCTAAAAACAAAGTTTTTCACTATAAATCCATTATATGCGTGGCGGCTAGAGTCCTCTCGTCCTCTGGCTTGAGATGGCTGCCACCTATGGGTCAGATGATTGCCTGCCACCATTAAGCAATTGGTAATTAAATATAATTTTCTTTTTTCATAAAAAGTGTAAAGTTATGGAAAAAAATTTTCACAAAAATAAATTGTCACGCACAACGAGTCTGTGTGCAAAATGTCAGCTCGATTGGATCACGGGAAGTGGGTTAAAAAACGACCGAAAGATTTGCACGGTCGTAAGCGCGCAAGCAAGCAAGCAAGTGAACTTAATATAAAGGATTAAAAAAACCAGAGGACCCGGAGAAAAATCCACGCGACCACGGGGGGAAGAGCGAGAGAGAGAGGCCGCAAACCACAAATATACAGCAGCAGGCGTCAGGGTCGGGATCGAACCCACGACCTCCTGCGTACCAGGCGAGGTAGTTAACATCTCACCACCGCGTCACCCTCGTAATAACGACTGCACCACCGCACACTCACAGCGGGGAGGGACAGGAGACGGGAGGTCGGGGGCGGTCATTTGAGAGAAAACAAATTAAATTTCGATTTAAAGCTTTCGTGACTGCAGGGATTCATCTTCTTGGTTCTTTCGGTAAAGTCACGTAGAAGGGAAATAATAAAATAATGAAAATAAAACATAATACAATAATTAATAAAATTATTTTTAATAATATTAAAAATACAACATAATAAAATAATTAATAAACTTGCTTTATTATTTTTATTTTATTATTTCCCTTCTACGTGACTTTACCGAAAGAACCAAGAAGAAGAAAACAAATTGCTCATAGTTACAACGTGCCGCGCCTGGAGATTGAATAGATTTCTGCGACCTTTGCATTGCGAGATGGTCCGGTGTGCGTGCGAACGCCACGCCACCAGCATCGTTGACTCGTTGCGCAGAATAAACAACAACAACAACAACCCAACCCAGTGCTCGCGTCGAGAGAATAAGGGATGTTTATGGTTTGATGCGTTACCAACGCCGAGCCGCTGATCGAGTGACGGGGGCTCGGATTTCGCTGCCTGCCGTTCATCCTCCCTGGGCTTCGAGGCACGCCACACCAGGTTCCGGCCTGACCTGGTGGGGGGGGGGGGGGGAGGGTCGCAGACATCGATAGCCCTCGAACCTCGAGCCCATGAATGGATCACGGGTACCACTCTCACTGTGGCAAAAAAACATTGCGAGCAATTCTTTTTTTCCTGCGTGTTTAGTTTGTTGTGCTTCCCCCGCAAATTTCGATTATCACGGTTGGCTACGTACGGTGCGAAAAAAGTTTAACATACACACTTGGTTGGACTATTTCATCTACAGATAACACAAAAAAATGGTTTACCGAGGAAGTTATTTTGAAGACAATTTTCCAGAGGGGTCCTGGCCATGATGTTACGATGCGAAACACGAAATGAAACAATTGTTGGGATGTTTTGGCCAACGCCAGTGACATTGCACGGGGTCTGTACCTTTTTGTTTCGTTTAACTGTGCGAGGAAACAAGAAAACTCGGAGGAAAATCCTGCTGTACCGGGAGGGAGCATTCACATTCCAGGCACACGTGCTACCACTGCGCCACCACGCTGCTGTCCCGTGTATAATACAGCAAGGCCACTGTGGTACCTCTGAGAGAGAACCAAAATAAACAGTCGTTCATGATGGCTTACGAGAAATATATGTGTGACTAACAATATTGTTTCAGAAGAAAATAAATCGACGATATGAAATTTAGACGGATTATGAACATAAATATTGCGTCTATAATAACAGACGGGATACAAGTAAAATAACTGAACACAAATATATATGATAGGCGACGTTTCAAGCGATGATCCTTCTTCATTGCACGTGTGTTTTGAATAAATTGCTATGAATAAGGGTCATCGCCTGAAACGTAGCCTATCATATGTTTATTTTTAGTTAACGTACCCGTCGGGATTGGTGGATATCGTTGCATAACCCCCATGCATATGCATGCTTTTTCTTACTTTGTTTCTGAACAATTAGACCTGAAGCGTTGAAAACTAATTCCTTTCAAATATATTTTTGTGTTTAGTTTGTTGTCCTTCCCTCCGCACCTCCGATTAACAGGGTTGGCTACGTACGGTGCGAAAGAAGTTCTACATACAGTAGATACCTTCAAGAGGGTTAATCAAGTTGTTGACGTTTCAGGCTATGGGCCTTTTCATAGCACTTTGGTTTGAAAGAAAGCCATTCGCCATTAAACGTTGTCTATTATAGCTAATACTCTTTGGTTCTGTCGGTAAAATCACGTAAGTGAAAAATAAAAATAAAACTCACGACGTTTCGGGCGCAACACAAGCGCCCGTCATCAGGTGGGATACACAGTTAGAAACAACTGCTGAACTGGGCAAGAGATCTGCAGTGAAACAAGACGCTATATAAGTAAGAACCAACGAGTATGGATTCTTCCAGTCACGAAAACTTCAAATCTAGAATATTATATCTTAATTTTGGAGCTTTCGTGACTGTAGAATATTATAGTTAAGCTTTATTTTTGAGGCAGTGTCATTCATTAACGTGTTGAGTTCTCGTTTTGTCTATTGTCCTTGTGCACCACTGCCAACGCAGCAGCGCCGACTCATTGGCGGAGAGTTCGTTGATCTTTCTCCCCGTGCGTGTACGTTGAACTTCCTTCGCACCGTACGCAACCAACCGTGCTGATCGTAAGCGGTGGATACTTTGCTCGTGCGGTAGTCTGCGCTGGTAGCAGCGTGCGTCTCCCCACCCCCCCAGGTGGTAGCGATCAGCCAACCAAGCAAGGTCCCTTGGCGCTTGGCCCAAGAAACCAATTAGAGGGCCCAATTGACACGGTTCTGAAATCCGAGCCCGGGTCCTTTTGGCCGCTGCTGTGCGTCGCTGGGGGTGCCGTGTGAGCACGCACGGCGCTCTCCGCGCGCAACTCCTCATTGCTAAATGCGCGCGATGATGCTGATGTCCGCGATTAACGCTTAATTCTTCGGCATGTAACAATTAACCTCCCCACCCCAAAGATTCCCCCGTATAGCCCTGATTGACAGACTGTTGGGGCAAGTGCTGTTTGCGAATACCTATGAATTCTAGATTTGAAGCGTTCATGACTGCAAGGATTCATATTCTTAGGTTTTTTCGGTAAAGTCACGTAGGTAGAAAATTTAAATTAATAAAAGTAAAATAAAAATAAAATAAAAATCACGACGTTTCGGAAGCAACACAAGCCTCCGTCTTCAGGTGGAACAGTCACAGCACGATAGCTGTATCAAGTGAGAGCATCTCTTTAGGAAGGCCAGCGTCTCGAGAAGCTGTGACTTCTTGTCTCGTTGTCTGTTAAAAACTCTAACAGATAGGTGGAATTCCTTCGCGTAGAGGGTATTTTTTTATTTTACTTTTATTAATTATAATTTTTTACCAACGTGACTTTACCGAAAAAACCTAAGAATCTTCTTGGTTCTTTCGGTAAAGTCACGTAGAAGGGAAGTAATCAAATAATAAAAATAAAACATAATAATATTATTATATGATATTATTATATTATTTTATTATATTATTTTATTATATTATTTTATATTATGTTATTTTATTATTTTATTATGTTTTATTTTTATTATTTTATTACTTCCCTTCTACGTGACTTTACCGAAAGAACCAAGAAGATGAATCCCTGCAGTCACGAAAGCTTTAAATCGTAAATTAAACCTAAGAATATGAATACCTATGAAGGTCGGCGCGGCACAGAACTAGCTGCTGTTTGTGAGGCTGAGTCGACCTAACTCTGTATGGATCAGAGAGCTGGACTTCATTAAAGCAACTTTAAAAAGAAGCTTCTGGCCTTTGGGCGCTTGCGGGAAGCGTACGGATGCTGGAAATTTCACGAGCAGGTAATCAACTCGGAACTTGCGAAGTCAACGTGCCAAGATGTCGTTAAACAATTGATTCAGGAAGAGGAGGTTGTGACGGGTTGGGACATGCGTGCGAGATGGAGAAGGGCGGAGCGCCGAGACACACATTGGGGTGGCACGCGGAGGTCTGCGACCTGAGCACGACCTTTCAGCCAGGTGCTGCATGGTGGTTGTGATGAGACTTTGGAAGAGTGGTCCTCGAAGGACGTTTCATAAGGGAAATTGAATGGATGGGTGCGTGTATGGGCCATTAGGTGACTGGATGGATGGATAATTGGATGGATGGATGGGTAATTGGATGGGTGATGAATTAATGATTAGATGGATCATTGCATGCGTGGTTGGGTGGATAAATAGGTGGATGTATTGCAGTTCGGGCTCGTGCCTCCAGGTTGGGGAGGGTGCAATCTCCACCCCAGATGTATTAGGCGACGCGTGAAGGTTCATCAACGTCTGGCCTTCCGATGATTCAACAAAGCTACTTGGACGCGCAGCCTATGTCTGAAAAAATTAACCCGTAAAAACAAAGTTTTTCACTATAAATCCTTTATATGCGTGGCGGCTAGAGTCCTCTCGTCCTCTGGCTTGAGATGGCTGCCACCTATGGGTCAGATGATTGTCTGCCAGTATTAAGCAATTGGTAATTAAATATTAATTTTTTCCCCCTAAACAGTGTAAAATTTTGGAATTTTTTTTTCACGAAAATTAATTGTCACGCACAACGAGTCTGTGTGCAAAATGTCAGCTCGATTGGATCACGGGAAGTGGGTTAAAAAACGACCGAAAGATGTGCACAGTCCTAAGCAAGCAAGCAAGCACGCGAACTTAATATAAAGGATTTAAAAAGCGCTGCTGCTGCTGCTGGGTACGTGGACGGATGAAAGTCAAAGTCAGTCATTCATTCATTGCCTGGCCCAGCGCGCTGCACGCTACAGCTGTAGAGCTGTTACGCATGCATAATGCAGCGCTGACAATGACATCAGCGACTCCAAAGCGGAGCTGTGAGTCAGCGGGTCTCGATCGCACGTGCGCTCGGGAATTTCCACACCCAGTGGAAAAACCGGCACTCTGGGGACACGTGGAACGCACGCGCACACACACAACACACACACACGCTTCTACACGTGTACGCGTGTATGATATATGCAGATAAGTATGCAGCTTGTGAATATGTGCAGAATGCATACGCGCAAGCTGCCCATATTTGTAAAGTAATAATTTACACCCCTTTGGCAGCTCACTGCTGTATGAAGGCATCCGCATGCCGTGTTGGGTATGGGGGTTGTTTGACCATACTTCACCACGCTGGTCATTGCGGGTTGGTGAAGGGGTGTGGGGGGGGTGGCGGCGGAGGATGGCCAGGATCGGTTCAGATATCACTTGCCACCGATGTTAGTCGTGGATGAGAATTGAACTCGGGTGGAAGGCTCTATAATGCAGCGTGCTCACCGTTGCACCACCACTCAATCCCGGTCTCTGTGTGTGCGGGTCCGCGTGTGCGTTGGGCATTTGACGATGAATCGATTCGTTGATTATTTTCCATTGTCCTTTCCCCGCACCTACGATGAGCACGGTTGGCTGCGTACGGTGCGAAAGAAGTTCAGCATACACGTATACGTAATAGGCGAAGCGACAGCTGCATGATAGAGTCGATATTTATCGAATTTGAGTGTTAAATTCAAGGTCAATGCATTGATTGGATTGCATATTTAAGAATCTGTTAACGATATAATATATACTCTTAGGTTTTTTCCGGTAAAGTCACGTAGGTAAAAAATAAAAATAAAATTAGAATACGATATAATATTTGTTATTTGTAACTGACATGCAACTGTTATATTTTGATTGGTGAAACAAGGACGAGTGGACACTTCTGCAAATGAAAAACTCAATACATTCGTAATAACATTGCCTAAAATATATAAAATAGGTGACACTATGGGCGATATGCCCTCTTCATAGCACATGACGAAGGGATTGATCCGATAAAATATTTGAATTATAAGGGCCATTGCCAGACACGTGTGCGATATGAGGAAGGGCCTTTTGTCTGAAACGTGGGCTATTTTATTTATATATTTTACTTTTAAGGCCACGGTGTTATTGACGAATGCGTTGGGGTTGTTTTTGGTAGCTTGTGTTTGCGCCACCACTGCTGACGCAGAATCACCGAGTTATTTGTTTAATTTTGCAACATGAAATGTTCCATCTCAAGCGGATTATGTGGGACAACTATTTCGATGAAAATAAAAAGTACAGGTGAAACTGGACAAACGAGAAACAACGTGAGAGACGGTCACACCAGACAACACGTAATTGATCATTGAATCGATCCACAATCTCGCTAGAATGACGACAACCCACCAACGAACTTGGAGCGTGAGTTGATACTCGTGTGTCGTGCGATCCAGAGTTCCAATGCTGACTTCGCCAGTGGCCGGTTACCACGCCTCGCTTTAGGTTGACTCTGCTTCAAACAGCACTTGCCCCAACAGTCTGTAAAGGCTATACGGGGGATCTTTGTCTTCGCTCGTAAGTGAATGCGGCGAAATGTTCTTGGGAGTTCGGCAGTCTGGGTTCAACTCTCCGGCCACGGATAATGCCAGTGAGGAACAAGCGGTATCTGTGCCTGTCCTGGGTTTCCCTGAGGGTGACTCAGCCTGAACTGAGTGCCTGGCACGCTGCGTGACACTTCAGCAATGGAGGGGGGGGGGGCGTGTTGGCCACGAAAGCCCGTCCTGTCCACGTACCTGTCTTAATAGGTGCTCCCTAACACAACCTTTCTTCATGGGTAGTCGTGGCCGAGCGGTTAAGGCGATGGACTAGAAATCCATTGGGGTCTCCCCGCGCAGGTTCGAATCCTGCCGACTACGTGAACGTTTTGGTAGAGCGATGTTTGCAAAAGTGGGTCCGGCGCGCGGCGCTATGATACGAACCCCGGTGTAGGCAGGCCGCGAGACACCACTCGATATGTAAACCAGATGTTGGCTACCCATTGCTTTGCGATGTATGCAATCCTTCGTATTTTTTTTGGGGGGGGGGGGGAGCAAAATGTCGTTCATTGGGAAAGGCGACAAGTTCCGAGGAATGTCCTCGGCAACAGAAACAACTTTGTGCTCGGCTTTAAAAAAAAATCCTTTATATTAAGTTCACTTGCTTGCTTGCTTAGGACCGTGCAAATCTTTCGGTCGTTTTATAACCCACTTCCCGTGATCCAATCGAGCTGACATTTTCCACACAGACTCGTTGTGCGTGACAATTAATGTTTGTGAAAAAAAAATTCCTAAATTTTACACTGTTTAGGGAAAAAGATTAAATATTTAATTACCAATTGCTTAATGGTGACAGACAATCATCTGACCCATAGGTGGCAGCCATCTCAAGCCAGAAGACGAGAGGACTCTAGCCGCCACGCATATAAAGGATTTATAGTGAAAAACTTTGTTTTTACGGGTTTACTTGTTACGGGTTTACTTGTTTAAAATCCTTTATATTAAGTTCACTTGCTTGCTTGCTTAGGACCGTGCAAATCTTTCGGTCGTTTTATAACCCACTTCCCGTGATCCAATCGAGCTGACATTTTCCACACAGACTCGTTGTGCGTGACAATTAATGTTTGTGAAAAAAAAATTCCTAAATTTTACACTGTTTAGGGAAAAAGATTAAATATTTAATTACCAATTGCTTAATGGTGACAGACAATCATCTGACCCATAGGTGGCAGCCATCTCAAGCCAGAAGACGAGAGGACTCTAGCCGCCACGCATATAAAGGATTTATAGTGAAAAACTTTGTTTTTACGGGTTTACTTGTTACGGGTTTACTTGTTTAAAATCCTTTATATTAAGTTTACTTGCTTGCTTGCTTAGGACCGTGCAAATCTTTCGGTCGTTTTTTAACCCACTTCCCGTGATCCAATTGAGCTGACATTTTCCACACAGACTCGTTGTCCGTGACAATTAATGTTCGTGAAAAAAAAATTCAAAAATTTTACACTTTTTAGGACAAAAATATTATATTTAATTACCAATTTCTTAATGCTGCCATGCAATCATCTTACCCATAGGTGGCAGCCATCTCAAGCCAGAAGACGAGAGGACTCTAGCCGCCACGCATATAAAGGATTTATTGTGAAAAACTTTGTTTTTACGGGTTATACTTGTATTTCGTCCGACGGGCCGTGTGCGAGATCCAGAGCGTGACGTACGGACACTCATCCGTTGTAAATGTAGCGCAGTCCATCGGATACATGCCGGTATCTTTGTCAATGCGTGTGTGTGTGAGTAGACACTTTGTGCGTTACACGGGGATGATTGATGGGCCACGTCGATCCTGACCAGGATTTGAACCGATGATCTCACGACTGGGGAGCCCAGCTATAATCTCTACCGACTTACTGACATCATCAGCTCAGAACCCGCACGCTTCGAGTTGGAATCGTAAGCGCGCAGCAACCGCTCTGTTAATACAAATTCCGTGATTGGATAACGACCACCAACTGCTGACAGACTGCGCAAATTTCCCCGAGTTTTTATAGCCGCGTGATGTCAACTTGACCGCCTGCCAAAAGGCACCGTCCGCACATAGCACTGCTTGACCCGGTGCCAAAATCCTAATATCGTTAAACCGCCATCGATGGGGGCTTTGCAATGACACGGGCGTTAAACCTATGCCCACCCCGCCCGGCGACGCAGCGGTGAGAGCGAACGGATCGCAATCACAAGGTTGCGAGTTTCAGATCCTGATTGAGAAGCGTGGTGGGCGGTTAAGTCAGCCCATCATCATACTGGGGTCGTTAAAATAGGTGCCACTCTGTGAGGAGGTTAACAATGGTTGTCCTATGTAGAGACTCGCCCCCCACCATGGGAACGTGGAATTTCCAGAACTGGCTCAGAGCGGTAAGGGGGGGGGGGGTCCAGTGTCTTGATGAGCGTATGTTGAACTCCTTTCGCACCGTACGTAGCCGACGGTGCTAATCGGAGGTTCGGGCGAGAGACAACAAACAAAACACAAAAATCGGTTCCAAAAAAATGAGTTTTCAATCTCGATGATGATTTAAAAGCGCACGGCTCCAGTGGCTTCCGAATATCGGAAGGAAGAAGAGCGTTCCAGACGGCCGCAGAAGCACATCTGAAAGCGCGCGATGCGGTGGCCACCCTCTTTGTTCGATGGCCTCGCCCAGAAAGCCGCTCATTCAGCGGGAAGGAAATAATTTTGAATTTTGAAACGAATCCCGCTGCGCTGTCAGAACACTACGAGAATGTCATCGTCGAATCGACGCGCAGTAGCTCGCTTATCTCGCGATGAGATGGATCGCCTAGATTTCGGGGTGTGCTGCGATTCGAGTATTGATTCTCGCATCTAGTAGTAGTTATTTTTGTACGTTGTTTTTGATACAATGAGCAGACCTCTTCTTGGTTCTTTCGGTAAAGTCACGTTGAAGGGAAATAATAAAATAATAATAAAACAATAAAATACAATTCTCACGACGTTTCGGCCACAACGCAAGCAGCCGTCCTCAGGTGAAGAACATTCAGACGCTGTCTTTTCGACAGACCTGTTCTTCACCTGTGGACGGCTGCTTGCGTTGTGGCCGAAACGTCGTGAGAATTGTATTTAATTATGTTTTATTTGTATTATTTTATTATTTCCCTTCTACGTGACTTTACCGAAAGAACCAAGAAGATGAATCCCTGCAGTCACGAAAGCTTTAAATCGAAAAGACAATGAGCAGAATTTACGCGTGCGTTTCGCAAGCATGGCCCAGTTGACTTTCCCGTCTCGTGCGTGCAGGTTGTGTCTGGCCAATCGATCTACATTTAAACGCAACCATACCATTTGGATGTGATTTGTGTAACGGTATGCTGTTACACGCAGGCGATCCGTTTATAAACACTCTCCCGGATCATTCTGTTCACCGTGTTCAACCTAGCCACGATGATTCGCTTGAACCATGCAATTGAGAAGAGGGTCGTTGGAAAATCAGTGGGAGTACCTAAAAATTGATCTCCCTGTATAATACGACAGGATGATGTTATGAACCTCAAGATATTATCAATACATCTTTAGGTTCATAATTGTGTGCACAATTGTTTTGCGTGTGGAGGCGGGGCGTGGGGAGAGGGGCGTCATCCAGCAGTGGATTGACAAGGGTATTTTGACTTAAAACTTTCGTGACTGCAGGAATTCATATTCTTGGTTTTTTCGGTAAAGTCCCGTCGATAAAAAATAAAAAAATGGTCCTCATCAGGCTGACGAAGACCGCTTCTTTTGCGATCGAAACGTCGTGGGTTTTTTGCTTTTATTTTTTTTGTATTTTTTAAATAATTTTTCTTTATTTTTTATTTCATTTTTATTTTCTATCTACGTGACTTTACCGAAAGAACCAAGAATATGACAAGGGCATGTAAACAACAAAAAAACGTACCCATCTTGCAATATCCACATCGCCAACCTTGCCTGCCCACTGTAATCGCATGCAAATTGTGGTTCAGCGCAGGGCTAAATTATTAATTTCTCGCTGAATTGTTTCCCGGAATCGATGGTACACTGAGTGGGCATCGCGAAATCGTGGATGTGGTGTGCCGAGCGCGGAAAATTTTTTTTGGGCAAACTTGGAACGGACGCGGCTGAAATTACATCACTGGTTCAGTTGTTGGAGCATCGCGATTCCACTCGTTGAGTTTCGGGACATTAATTCCTAGGCAGTGTGTTCCTAAAAATCACTACCGCCATCTCACACGTGCAGCCAGCGAAATAAGTTCTGACACAGAGAATCACTGACCACACTGTATCACTTGATTCATTTGTTGTACATACACTGTATATTAAAGCAAATCAGCAACGCTTTCCTGTTAGCCTTTGCTGTATCCATCCATGGCTTTCCTGTTATTCAAAAATATGCTGGCCATCAATGTGTTCTCACATGTCCAGCCGTGTGTATGTTGTTTGTCACGTGACAATAAAACTGATTTTGTTTAGTCCACATTGATGGAATGTATAAAATAACACGAAGAACAAATAATAATGTTTTTGTTTGTTTGTTCAAAAGCTGAGACCATGAACTTGTGGCATTTCTAAGACACGGTTTAATCACCGTTGGCCGAAACCCAGAATTTGAACCCAGGATCTCAGCAGTACCGGCTAAACTCTCTGGCCGAGCGTAAATTATGGACATCTGTAAAGAGATGTATAGCTAATCGGATTCCTACAATATAAATACGTAATTCGGATGATAAATTCCCGTCGTCACTCAGCCACCTCAACGACAAAAAAACTCCACGATTTAAGGTAAGTAAACCTATTTGTAAATAAATACTGAAAAATTAATCTGGGTTCCTATTTTGAATCAACATTATTAATCTGATAACTCAACGAGCTAATCGGCTCCACCTTTTTAGGCCATTCGATTCTATTCTTGAGCGTAACGGCAGCAGCGTCATGTTCACGATCTCGAGGTCTGCTGCTGCTGCTGCTGCTACTGGCCACGACGAGAGAGGGCTTCAGCAGAGAGAGAGAGAGAGTTCGTGTCGGGTCAGAGGCGTAGCTAGGGGGGGGCAGGAGGGTACATGTGTCCCCGGGCGCCAAGGTAAAGGGGCGCCAAAATTAGGCTTACAACATTACATTATAACTTATTGCGGCGGGCGCGGCAGCCTGAAACGACTGCACAAATCTACACCTCAACCTAAAAGTGTATATATCCCGCCACACACAGCCTACATGTCATGTAATTACATTTTGGTATGTGATTAAACGGGGGGGGGGGGGGGGGGGGGGGCGCCAATTTTATAGTTCGTCCCCGGGCGCAAAATATCCTAGCTACGCCACTGTGTCGCGGCGCTGTTCCTCCACCTGCTCTTCTGATGTTGTCGAAGCACAGACCACAGTCGGTTTACGATACGGTCCACAGGTTGGGATGCATGGATAACGATGCGGATAGATTTTTCGATTTAAAGCTTTCGTGACTGCAGGGATTCATCTTCTTGTTTCTTTCGGTAAAGTCACGTAGAAGGGAAGTAATAAAATAATAAAAATAAAACATAATAAAACAATTCTCACGACGTTTCGGCTACAACGCAAGCAGCCGTCTTCAGGTGAAGAATGAGACACTACCAAACTAGGAGCTTATATATAAGCTGCATTGGGGGTTGAAGAGCGCCTTAACAAAAAGAATGTGCATGTGAAGAGGGATTTAGCATATTCATGGGAAATGCGTAGGCGTTGGGCGGGGGGGTGTCAAAGTCATATTATGCCCATGCATTATGCAGGATCAGCAGCAACCAAGGGGGGTGCAGGGATTAGCAGTAACAAAGGAAAGGAATGTTAATGATATGTAGCTGCAGTTACTCAACAACTACGTAGAAAACTAAAGTATAAACTACATAAAAAACTAAAGTATAAACTGCATCGCACCATCAGTATACTTACTATACTCTATAATAAGCTGAGTTACTAACAGCAAGTAATACATTACAATTTTACCTCGTAAAAATTCTATAATATGCTTCCATCTAAACCTTATTCTCTTACATCACACGAGCATATACCGTACTATATACTGCCATAGATAAACCCAACATTAAATTATACAGCAATACAGTATATAACTTAATGTTGGGTTTATCTATGGCAGTATATAGTACGGTATATGCTCGTGTGATGTAAGAGAATAAGGTTTAGATGGAAGCATATTATAGAATTTTTACGAGGTAAAATTGTAATGTATTACTTGCTGTTAGTAACTCAGCTTATTATAGAGTATAGTAAGTATACTGATGGTGCGATGCAGTTTATACTTTAGTTTTTTATGTAGTTTATACTTTAGTTTTCTACGTGGTTGTTGAGTAACTGCAGCTACATATCATTAACATTCCTTTCCTTTGTTACTGCTAATCCCTGCACCCCCCTTGGTTGCTGCTGATCCTGCATAATGCATGGGCATAATATGACTTTGACACCCCCCCGCCCAACGCCTACGCATTTTCCATGAATATGCTAAATCCCTCTTCACATGCACATTCTTTTTGTTAAGGCGCTCTTCAACCCCCAATGCAGCTTATATATAAGCTCCTAGTTTGGTAGTGTCTCATTCTTCACCTGAAGACGGCTGCTTGCGTTGTAGCCGAAACGTCGTGAGAATTGTTTTATTATGTTTTATTTTTATTATTTTATTACTTCCCTTCTACGTGACTTTACCGAAAGAAACAAGAAGATGCGGATAGAATTTAAAAATGTTTTCCATTTTCCTTTACAAAGTATTATTTACCAAAACGTATTGACCCACCACTGAACAGTATAAACTGTCCAGCCTCCTCTCGTTATAAACATGGAGAACATTTCACTGCTATGAATGTGTTTACTATTCACCAACACGGAAAAAAGAAATGACTTGAATATAAAATTCACTGGGGGCGATGGGGATGAATCGTATCAGCCCTGCAAGTCAATAACATTGATGTTTTTCGAACGAGAATAACCGATCCCGACCATAAAAATGTGGAACGGTGATATCCAATCCGGACACGTTCATGTGGACACTGCCGATGCTACACGGAAGACAAAGATCCCCCGTGTAGCCTTCACAGACTTTTGGGGCAAGTGCTGTGAGCGAACACCTTTGAAGGCCGGGCACGGTACTCGAGCGGGGGTGGGTGACCAACACCACGCCCGACCGCCTTTGTCTCCCCCAGTGACGACCTTTACACACCACACCAGATACTCGAGGCTGGTGTTGGCCGCGAGCGGGATATCGAACTCGGGTCGCTGGGTGCGTCGTGCAGCACGCTAACCACTGCGCCACCGCTCCACACGCGATGCGCACACGAGCGTGCTGGCGACGTCACGACCCATCAATTCCACAACGCTGCAAAATGTTCTGCCGGCGACACCGATATCAACTGGAGCAACCGCCCAATGTCAATTTTTTGGGGGGGGTTTTTCTCCACCACCCCACCTCCCCCCACCACGGCTGATAGGCATCGAGAGGGCGGCTGTTATTTCCAACTGGCGACAACGGCGACGACGTCACCTCATCGAAGGGGAACGTGAGCCAAGCTCGACGGAGTTCAACGTCGAAAATAACGTCAACAGCGACCGTCAGGGCAAGGGCAAAGGAGGCGCCAACGTTCGTCAGAGATGGCGTGGGTGGAGGTGGGGGTGGGGATTGGGAGCGGATGAGATGATTTTATTTTGGTTGGAGGATGTAAGGTCCATGCTATTGCACAGCGTAGGCGCCGTTTTTAAATATTCGCGCGCAGCAAATTTTTGTTCGTCGTCATTTGAATGCCAGGGTGGCAATGGCCGTGTCATTGCATGGCCACGACCAACACGGACGCCACCCCCCCAACCCCCATTAATCAAAGTAATTAATCGGCGATGCCGCGTTGCTAGCGGTGTACAAGGCACCGTCAACAATAACTCATGTTACACTGGTCTCTAACATTTAAAACCTAAAGTGGCATTCTGGGCAACTGCCCTTCTTCATAGCAGATGCCAGAGATGAAATTAAGTTGGACTACACTGTACACCATGGAGCCCCTGATAGACATTTAATACAAGTTTACGTGTAGTGTAGCATTTCGTAGTCTATGCAACCCATACTTTTTGGTTCTTTCGGTAAAGTCACGTAGAAAAATATTTGTATTATTTATTTTAATTCTACCCGACTTAACCGAAAGAACCAAAAAGTAAATTCCTGCAGTCACGAAAGCTCCAAATCAAGTATATACAAATAATGTTGGTTTAGGGCTTGGACCACGTGGTGAGTGTAAATTTGTCATCAACTCTCCACCACCTGACAAGATTACCATTCAGACCTCCATCGTTCACATTTCTACCAATAACGCACCTCGGCAGTGGTTCAAGGCTTTTCACGGCCAAATTAAATGTTGACATTTCTCGAAAATTGCTTTCAACTTCATCCAGGTAGCACAAACGCCGAAATTCTTGATCGTGCCGTGCCCAGGTATTGGTTGCGACACCAGCCAAATGTACCGATCAGGACGTCTACGCCAAAGGATGCTCTTAAAGTTCAGCTTCAGCTGTCAAAAAACTGTTACGGTATGGCGGTGGTTGGAGCCAGTGTGTTTATAATTTATTCGAATAAGGTTACATGGGTGCCAAGTAGCTCTTGGGTGATGTTACACCACGCACCATTTACAAGTATCCACTCCGATGTCGTTCCTGAGTCAGTTAACGGCTTTAAAAAGGGACGACCACTTCCTATTTGCAGGAAGCTCAGTTGAAGTTAACTGTGCCAATTGAACATGCAGATTACAAGGTTGGGCAGTAGGTCAGGCGTTCATAGATGCGAAGGCGACACTCATCACCTCTTAAAACCTCAAAAAGCCACTCGAGGGAAAGCATTGATTATCCACCTATTTCGATTGAAAGCTTTCGTGACTGCAGCGATTCATCTTGGTTATTTCGTTAAAGTCACGTAGAAGGGAAAGAATAAAATAACTTCATTGTATAATTGTCATTATTAATTATTACTTTATTATGTTTTATTTTTATTTTTTCCCTTCTACGTGACTTTACCGAAAGAACCAAGAAGATTATCCACCTAGATCAGTTCAGTTATCCCACAACCCATTGCCAGGATCCCCACGATTGAAGCAGCACCACATGTCACCAGAAGGGATTAAGGTCCACAGCATCTTTATTTTTCACATCATAATCATGTACAAGCCGTGAATCAAATCTCGTGTATTATTTCAAATGCACGCCGCAAACGGTGGCCGTGCCGTATTCACCACCGCGACACCATCGCCCCACGTTCAGCCGCGTATGGCCTCTGCCCTCCTCCACGTGCCCTGGCGGCCATGGCGCAGCAGCTTGGCCACCAACGCCACAGCGATGGAGAGGGCGAGGAGGGAGCAGGTGGCAGCCACGAGCCACACGAACCATGTGGGCCACACGCCACCTTCTGGGAGAGGAGAAGACAAAGAACCCGGTACACCACATCGAGAACGCGGCTCGCTTTAACTAGCGATGCAGCGTCAATTTTTTTTTTATAAAGCGGAGAAATAAACCATTGGAATTTCTGTACAACCGCCCCCCCCCTCCGGTAAGATTAAAATAAAATGGGTTGGAGATCTATCAAAATCACTGCCACACAAAAACCACCACACTTCATTTTAGCAGCTCCTTGTTAGATCACACCCACGCTAAATCCTAAGGGTACCAGACACGCACCTGCAGAGCTTGACAGATCAGACTTTGTATGAACGTCATCCGATAATGTAATGGGGCCGGGCAGGCTGGCAATGTGCGTCAGGTCGTCCGTGGCAGCACGTTTCACATCTTCACCTGGGGAGACGTTGGGGGAAATAAGTACAATTTAATGGTCGATTTAAAGTTTGTGACTGCAGGGATTCAGATTCTTGGTTCTTTCGGTAAATGTCACGTGGAAGGGAAATAATACAATTATAAAACAATAAAAATTCACGATGTTTCGACTGCAATACAAGCAATCATCGTGCGAAATCCACAGCAAGAAAATTCGGTAGATCACTTCTAGGCGACTTTACCGAAAGAACGAAGAATGTTTAAACCTATACACCAACCATTGATTATTGCATTTCACCACCCGCTCCCCCCCCTTGGCTGCTGGCAACATTGGAGTGCCTCTAAAAGTGGCACGAGAATCTTCGTGTAACAAAGCATTGGAATCCGAGGTCTTGGAAAGAACTGCTTATTTGGGGTCAATAAGAACCTAGTTTATAGAGATTTATCATGCAAGCGATTTAGTTGCAGCATCTGTGATGAGTTAGGGTTCCTTGGGATAAAGCGGCAAGGGTACAAAAGCGCACATTTTAAGTGTAGTGATAATTTACCAGCGTTCTGAAAACTCACTGTTGATGGAAGGCCCCTGCCTAGGCATGCATCTACAAGAACTCTACTTTTGGGTTAAATCTTCTTTTAACAAAATGGGTTGTGCAAATAATGGCACAGCGCTTTCATTAGCCGCTTGCAGAAAAGTTGAAAAATTGCAAGTCGTGAATAAATGGGCGAGCCGGGTGAAAAGACGAAAACGTTTCACTGCCGAGGGCAACTCACGGGCGCGGCGCGTTGACGGGGAGCAGCTGCTTGGTCCGCACTGCGGCAGATCGGCCGAGTTGGAGTCGCACACCGTGGCGCTGCAGTGGAAGTAGAGCTGAGAGCGACAAGGAGGATAAATGATGCACATGCAGGCGTACGTAACACCTTTGCAAGAGATGGTCTTTGGGATAAAGTGTATTAGCAGTATGAAAGCCAACTGCTGTTGCACTGAAGAAGTTCTAAAATTTGGAATGGTCCTTGTGCCAACTTGGGTATAGGTACGGGGGAACCATTCAGTGCGAGCAGTTCTGTAGGGCAAGTCCAATAAAAACTACAACGCCATGTTAAAGTTGATTTATATTGGGTAGTCTTTGCGAGCATTGCTGCCCCCCCCCCCCCACCATCACGTTAGGAGGGCACACATTCCACACAACTGTCATGAGTGGCATGCATCAAGGGCCGTACCGTATCGCGCAGGGCTCCAAGTGGCGCTGGGTCGGCGAACACGAAGGTCTTCACCTCGAAGCGCTTGAACCTCAGGGGCAGCGGCACCGAGGCGGGGCTCACGGCGTGGACGGTGGTCAGGTAGTTGTCGCCGGAGAACGGGCACCTGCCCCGCGGCCGAGAGGAGAGGCACTCAGCCAGAGGGACACGCGTGGGGCATCGAATAAACAGGGACCAAGACGCGATGGATGTATTGCGAGCACGATGCCACTTCGAATAGAAACCATTTGAGCGGATATCATGCCACGCAGTCGTTTAAGCCACTGACAGATTAAACCCTCCTGTTGGACATTGAATATTTGCCTGCCCATATTTCACTGGTCCGTGCATATGGTGAACGCAGAGGGTCCAGGACCAGATGGCGCGACACATTCCGTATGAGATATCACAGCAGCAACAGGCGCATGCTCGATACTCTACGCATCGTGTACGAGAGCAGCAATCGCACACGCGTGGCAAGCCGTATAGCAGCAGTAGCCGCCTGCGTTCACAAGGGGGCAGCGCACCCGGACACGAGCAGGTCCCACTGGGGCAGCGAGTTGGGGTCGGGCTGAGTGGTGGCCCAGCAGTCGGCGAGACGCAGCTCCAGCACGGGGTCGGGGTGCGCCAAGAGCTGCACCTGCACGCGGGGCGAGACAGTTGCATTGTGGGTCAAGAGAGGGCCCAAGATGTCTGTAGTCATCGTTGAGATGGCGGCCTTCTGGGTTCGTGTGGAGAATGGTCATGGGGCTCAGCCAAGTGACCAGTTTGTTACAAATTATTATGGAACTTGCCGAATCACTGCGAAAACACTTGGTCAAATTAAATTTAGAAAAATCTATGCAAGTCGACTATAAACGTTACAAATAAATTTCCATTGCAAAAAAACTAAAGAATGTTGCGCCCATTACAACAGGAGGTTGCACTGCTCGTTGCATTGGTCATGCGACACGTGGCAGGCAAATGAACATTTTAAGAGAGCCATAAAATGGATCAACAGGCCAGGCTGTATTGACACAAGTGGCAATATAAACACCCCATTACGCAGGATTAGAAGTTCTAAACAAGCAACCTTGGTTCCATGCGAGGCATCACGATTTAGATCTTGAGGCAGGGGGTCATTACCTGGACGAACAGCGGCTCCCTCAGGAAGCGCACGAGTGGGTAGTCAGCGGCGACATAGGGAGCGACGTAGTCAACATCTGGGAGGGGAAAGGAAAAGTCAACAGCATGGAAAATTTGCCCAACCAAGTAGCAACCTTCAAAATGTTATGGTGGTTGCTCGAACCGATGCCTGGACGTTACGTTGGGGGATCGCCTGAAAATTGGTTCAGAACAAGCTACAAATTTAAGATTTCTCAATACTGCACCAGCTGCCCATGCATCTAGAACGTCCTATGGAATGGTGCACAGTAAACAAAAGCCGTGATCGTAGCAGTCACTCGATGCACACCTCATTACTGCCTAGGCCCTGGTGTAGATGGGGGAAGAGGCCATAGAATGAATGTGGAGCATGTAGTGGTGGCGAGGATCGTGGAGGGGGCTCACCAGGGAACATGGTGAGCTCAATGACCAGGGGCCCGGTGCCGTTCGCAGGGCTGGGTGGAGACAGCGTGGGAACAGTCACGCCCAGCATCAGCAAGTCGTCCCCAGAGAACTCGCAGGTGATCTTCATTCTGGAGGGGGAGCAGAAAGTGGCATTAAAGTTTGGTTTGACGCAGATTATTTATCCGACAGTCTCGTGTAGACACGTTGAGGGGGCCATCACACCAGCGTGTCAAAATGAGTCTTCTACCAAAACTGTCCAATAACACTTTTCAAAATGTGAAAACCAGGCATTGCCACCACGTGGTTCTCGCAGCGTGTAAACAAGGGCAGCAGCGGGCACCTGTACTCGCTGCTGCGGGAGATGATCACGTGGATGGAGTCGCGCATCAGAGACACGGCCTCGTTCTCGTACACCAGCTTGCCGTCCACCATCTGGAAAACCGCACGTGCACTGCCCTGTCAAACACTTGCTGTACTGCTTCTTGCAGTCAAGCACCCTGCATGTACGAGTTGTGACGATTTGCATAATCCGAACGTCACATGGAGTGGTTAAACACTGTCATCTGTAGCTGCCATCTTATAACCACAAGGGGGAGTGAATGGCGAGGCAATGTCCAGAGCAGTTGGCAAAAGTAAAACTAAATCCTATTGCATCATTAGGGTTCCATAATTTGGCTACGAAATCTGGTACTACAGCCGTTTGTAAGAGATAGATCGCCACTTATCCCACCATCTGCCAAAGAGCGCACCACAGGCATAGCAAACAAAGCACAGAAAGTGTCAGACACCGCGTGCTCCCACCTCGTGAGTGGTGCCGCACTCGTCCAGTGGGACAACAAACACGGCCTTCTCGGCCGTCACCTCGACGGGCAGGCAGGAGGGGTCGCGCACGTGCACGGTGGCCAGGTCCAGTGGGGGCCGCGTGCTGCTCGCGTAGACCTCGAACGTCATCTGCCCGTCCGTCGAGCATTCTGCCGCCACGTAGAGCACAGAAGCAGGAGGCGGTGGGACCAGGATTAGAAACTGTACATGGGCCGGAATGTTTATGTTCATCAAATCAGTCTCGACCCAACGAGTTCAGTAAAAGCTGGCAAAAACGAGCAGAGTTTTCTTCCCACTGCTGTCCAAGAGGACGCGTCAAGGCCCAGAAGTGGAGGGAAGTGCCCCAAATCATGCCACGGTTTGGTGCACGCAGACAGCGCTGAAGCGCGTACGCTGGAGCACGCCGGACGCGACGGCTCGTGGGGGCCACTCGCCTGCGGTGTTGGAGGTGCACACCAGGCTGTACTCCTCCACGGCCCCAAGGTCGTTCCTCAGCGTGAGCAGTAGCGACCACTCCGTCGAGCCGTCCGGCAGAGTCTGATGTCAATTCCAGGACGATTAACGGCATTGTTAATTTTTTTATAAAATAGCCGAGATCTTGGTTGATACAGTCAAGCTTTGCTACATGGGTGCTGCTGGAAGGTTAAGTTGACGAACAAAATCTAGTTTAACGTATTAAAAAAAGTTCCAGTTGATTAAAGGTAAAGACACATTTAAGAAATGTAAAAAAAATTGGACGAAAGAAAAATCTAGTTGATCTGCACAAGGGAAGCTGAAAAAGGTCGTGTTTTTAACTGCCGTGCGTGAATAAAGAAGAGACAAGTCAGCCTGGTAGACAACCAGGAGCAGAGGCCATGGTAGGCATTAGCAATTGAAAAGTAGATGGCAATTGATTGCCGGCGGATGTGCTGATCAAGCGTTTGACCGCTTTGGCTATAGGAGATGCCATGGCGGGCATACATCGAAGGTGGCAGGGAATGAGGGTCATGTCAGAAGTCACCTTGACCACCACGTCGAGCGCCGTGAAGTCGACCTGCAGGCGCAGCTCCGAGGTGGAGTTGGTCAGGCTGTAGCCTTGGTCGAGCAGCTGCGTCACGGGAACTTCCGACACTAACAGCGTGAAGTCTCGCACCTCGGCGAGCTGCAGCGTGATGGCGAACCACGACGGCCCGCACGACACCACGCCGGATGCTGATGCATGCGACTACGTACACAGGTTACGGTCAGTCAGACTACTAAAAAAATTAACCCGTAAAAACAAAGTTTTTCACTATAAATCCTTTATGCGTGGCGGCTAGAGTCCTCTCGTCCTTGGGCTTGAGATGGCTGCCACACCTATGGGTCAGATGATTGCATTGCACCATTAAGCAATTGGTAATTAAATATATTTGTCCTAAAAAGTGTAAAATTTTGGAAAAAATTTTCACGAACATTGTCACGCACAACGAGTCTGGAAAATGTCAGCTCGATTGGATCACGGGAAATGGGTTAAAAAACGACCGAAAGGTTTGCACGGTCGTAAGCAAGCGAACTTAATATAAAGGATTTAAAAATAATGCTCCGTCCCTTTATACCAAATGGGTCACGGCATTGAACAAAAAGTACAGACCAAACCCTCACCTGGGAGAAGCTAACGCATAAGACTTGTAAAACATGAACCGTGCGGATTGGAGAAAACGTAGATTACAAACATCCGAAAAACGTGCATGCTGTAGACTTTAAAGCAAGTGACCATCGACAACATTAGACGCAGCACGTGCCGAGAGGACTCACGCGTGTAGGGCATGTGGCACGCAGCCTCCACGCTGTAGTCGTGGCGGAGCCCCAAGCCGTCAACCACCACGATGTGGAACAGCGCAGAGTAGAGGCGGCGGCCAGGTTCCTGAGACTGCCAGTGTCACGCAATGCAAAGAGCGAAAAAGGCGAATTCAGAAAGTTACAGTTTTCCATACAGCCGAGCGCAATGGTTCTTGTGCTTTTCTGCAGCCTGCACCCCCCCCCCTTCCCCCCCCCCCCCCCGTTGGTTCTCAGAAGGGGGTACACGGATTACCCTAGAATGTGCGTGCACTCTAGGTTAAGAACCACTTTGCCTAGAGGCTATTGATAGTGGACGTGTCGGCCGAGGCATGCATGAACTTTTGCTGCCAAAATTGGAGGCGCGCTAAAACCCGGACGAGCAGTGCCACGCACCTGCACTACAACGCCAGGTGCGGTGCGGTAGGCGGACACGGCAACGTAGTAGGAGCCGTTGGGCATCAGCTTGACTCCGGAGTCGTAGAGAGTAGAGTCCACGGTGGTGGAGGTCAGCAGGGACACGGTCCCAACAGTCAGCACCTCGATGGCCGGCGGGGAGCCGTACAGGGGCCCGAACACGGCGAGCAAGAAGCTGCCGTTGCAGACGGCTGCGCGCAGAAAAGCGGGTCACAAGCCACAGGCTATAAAAAATGGAGACAATTAGAGCTAGTGCTGTTACAACAGGAGCATCCATTGAAAAAAAATCGGGGAAGACCGACGCAGGTTAGGTTTCGTGAAGATTTGGAAACAGACGATGTATTTTGTGTTAGGGCAATGGTAAAATTCCAGCCATACCCTGGCACTGCCAGCTATGCGACTTTGGTATTGATGCAGTGTACCGCAAGCTGTATTGTACATGGTTAAATGCAAAGGATGTACCAACCTGTCTCACCAACATTAAAAAGACAATTGTTGGGAAGATGGATCTTGGTCAATATTCACTACAGGATTTAGCATAATGGGCATCTTGTTTAGTCATTGGTGACCAGACCGAGTCAAAAAACGCACATCATTTGGGAATCCAGGAATAAAATAACTCTGATGCCACCTTAGCACTTGACCTCCAGGGACAACCACCAATTTACCAGATCTAAGTGCACGCTCACATCTGGTGTCAAAAACCTCAGCTCTGGGTGCCCACATGACCCGTCCTACGATGCTCACCGGCGAAATTCCACTCACCGCTGATGTCGTCCTGCACGGCGACGCACGGACAGCGCAGCAGCAGTGGGAAGGTGAGCGGCCGCGAGGCGTGCGTGAAGGTCATGGACATGTTGGCAAAGTGACGCACGCCGCTTGACTGGCCCATGGGACACGCCTGGTCCAGGCGAGGGAAGGAGCAGCCACGGGCAGCAGAGAGGGAGGGAATGGGGAGGCGACGGACGGTGGACCGGCAATGAGCATAGCTGGCTACAACCACCTGCATGGTGCAGCGTTTATTTGAAGATACGTTGGCATTAGGGATTTCATTTAAAAAAAAGGTGCAGGGCGGACCACGTGAATGGCCCAGGACCAGTTCAGAGACCCACGTCATATTAGCCATGGCTGGGAACGAAATCGCAGGCAGCCTGGTGCGCCAACCACTACCACGTTCGAATCCAGTCTCCCCCCCACCCCTCCACACACGAGCCCACCGCTCCAGCACCTCCTCACTCACCTCCACGTTGAGGAGCGGCGACGTGCGCTGCAGCGAGAGCACGAACCCCCAGCGGCCGCCGCTGCCCTCCAGCCGCACCTCGACCCCCGGCACGGAGGGCAGGTCCGGGTACACCAGGGTGGTGCCCACCTTCACCGCAGTCAGGGGGCCGGGCAGCGGAGGCACCGTCACCACCAGGCTCGTGTCGTTGCACTGCAGGTAGTCTGGACAGGGAGCGGAAGCACGGGAAAAAAGGCGAATAAGGTTTGACATTTTAAAAAGGCGAGATATCAGGAAGCACAATTGTAAGGTGTGACGATAACAGTGAATGGGATCGGATGGTGTCGTCTTGCAGCAGTATCGGGCAAGCGAACCATCGTCAATTACTTTATTAAATCGGAGCAGTGTCCCAGCCTCTGGAAACGTTTGTGAAATTAAATGCGTTTAAAATTCTGCTTCGGTGTAGAATAAGCGAATTGAAAGTATCGGCCACAAAGATTTTACGGCTGCACCGTTTCAAGGTCGCTTTTGAGCCATGTTCATTCACACCACACCACGAGGACGGCGTTACAAGTACACGCAAGCATGGGGGGGGGGGGGGGGGCTCACTTGGTACCAGGCACAGCATGGGGGTGAGGAAGTAGATGACCGTGGTGGTGGGGCCATAGCGCATCCGCAGGTCCAGGAAGTAGAGGGAAGTGTTGTCGAACTGCACCGCACGGAGGCCACGCAACGACCGCACCACAAATCATTCTCACGCTCGCGATGGAAGGTCACAGCAAGTTGTGCGCATTCAAGAACACATTTAAGCAAAACCTCGCAAAGCCAGGCTTTTCGCAAGCCAGACGCAGTGTCCGAAATAAAGTCAAAGTCTCACCCGAAAACATTCCTAATATTAAAAAAAAAGTCGACCTACGCAGTAGCAGACGACCTCAAATCCACAAGCAAACTCAAAGCCCAGACACTGCCTGGTCCGTGTCTCTGGAGAGCGAGGTCACGAGATGGCAGCAAGGGTGGCCTCACCTGGGAGTAGAACACGCCGCTGGCCGTGTACAGCGCCATCACCGACAGGGTCAGTTGCTGGGACTCGAACGTGTAGCCGGCCTGGCTCGCATCTGCCACGGGAATGCTCCACTGCGCCGTGCCGTTGTCAATGTCCAGGTACCACGACATGGGTTCCTTGGCGTGTAGCTGTGCGCGAAGGAGGGGGGGGGGGGGGGGGGAAGCGAGGTGGGTGTGCTAAACTTTTCGCAGCATACATAACCAACCATGCTAAAATTAGAGTTGGTGGTGGCTTCTGCATGCTCTGGCGGGATAGGGTTTAAGGCTCAGATCAATCTTTAACCAATTACCCTTTGGAGATGGGCATTCCTTCAGCAAGCTCCGTGGGTCTAAGGAGTTGGGATAATCTTCTTGTCAAAATTAAGTTGCCGTAATATTTCAAAGTCTCAAACAACGCAGTCAATTTCTCTGCTCCCGCCCCCCCCCCCCCCCAAAAAAAACCCACCACATGCTACCACATGGCAACGACGTGATTAAGCACTACCCACCACCTTACATCAAGGCCGACCGACTTGATGACGCTTTAGCACCCACCCCTCAATATTAGCAGAGACATTGAACCGACGATTAGTACAGTAAAGATCACACAAACTGGTATTCTAGCTTTTAGTCCGGAGCAGACGGTCTGGATTTTAACGGGGGGGGGGGGGGCGCGGGGGGGGGGGGCCCCATTGATATGAAGTCGGCCTCACAAATGATGATTGACATTGTTTGTCGCCGGTTTAGATATTGTACAAGCACTGCTGCATGTAATCTATTTTAGTGCGGAACGATGGGCCGAGCGAGAATCATGCAACAGCGTGCTCTCCAACGTGACGTGTGCGCAGTGTTTTAACCAGTCGACGATGTTAAGAGTTGTGAGGATGCGTTTAGTTACCACACCAAGAGCAGAGAAGTCTGGTAGAATCCTTGAAACGGCCACCTTAAAAAAAAGGCACAAAACTGTTAAAGGCGACCACCACCATTCGTTGTGCTTGCTAACAGCATGGCACCACTATAGGCGGGCAGTGACAAGCGCCACACTAAATGTTTCCACAAAGGCATACTATTAAACCCACTAAACTCCAGCAGAGATGGGCAAATAGGACATTAAAGGACTAGGAAGAGAATTACACATTTTGCCGAGGTGCGCAATTAGAACAAATGCCAAAAAGTAAAGTAATTGCAGCAAGCTCGAAACGCATTAAGCAATGTGAAACTTGCGCTTAGCGTTTAAGCCATTCCAGTCAGGCAAGTTAAATTTAGGAAAACGAATAAACAAGCTTCGTCACAGCAGCTCTGCCGCAAGAAAATTGAATATGTAAACATTCCCATTTCAGGCAGCCATAGGCTTCAGGCGTACAATGCCAGGATTGGTTGACAAGCAAGCCATCAGGACAAATAATTTGGTCTCACCATTCTGGACAACCCAATTATCCGTTCCAAAACAGCACCACCGCAACTTTCGGTTCAAGTCACGCTAGATCGTTAAGGAGCCCGATCTACTGCATAGATGGCATGCAGCATCGGCTGCTAAGCGGCACTTAAGAAGAAGTCACCCCCATTGGATCTTTAAAAAAAAAAAGAGGTTAAAGCACGCGCTCTACTTCATTGACAAGAGTTGAGCATCGGCTGCAAAGCGCCACCCCAAGAAGAATAAGAAGTCACCCTCATGGAGGAGCTGCTGCAGTTGACAGTGGTGAGACCCACGCCGTAGGAGTAGAGGAGCGCGTCTGGGTCTGTCGCGTCGCCGGAGCGATCCCAGCGCAGAACTGGAAGAGCCACAGACACAGCACGCGCGGCTTCAGATCGTAGGGGAAGGAGCAGCAGCAGCCGCTGCCAGCGTGACCCGGGTGGAGGGCACGACGCCAGCACAAGTCCATGTTATTTCGCTGCCGGGGATGAGTGACTGTCCGCGTAAGTTGGAGCATATCGCACCACGCTCGAGCTTAGCACTTTGGCGATGGGGGGGGGCGGGGTAAAACGTCTACACCGCGACATGGATTTTTTTAAAATAAGAAATTCGATTTAAAAAAAATTTGCACGGGATGTTTCCGTTCGAGGGTTGGCAGAGTAATTTTTCACGAATTACCGAAGAATGTCAATCATTTTAAGAACCGGAAAACAGTCCAATAGGATGTTCGTTAATAAATCTGTGTTACAAAGCGGTCCTTTAGAGGCACGTGCAGCTAGAGCCGCAGGCCCCACCCCCCCCGGTATTTTAAGCAAATCATTCGGCCGCGACAATTACGGTGCCACAAAATTGTAATACATTTTAGGTTTGTTTCAAATATTCGCGGTGCTGAAACATGAACATGCACCGGTTAAAAAAAAAATCATAAAATATTCCGTAAGTCAGTTAGCACGCAAATATTAAAAGTATAAAAACATTAACCCGTAAAAACAGTTTTTCACTATAAATCCTTTATATTCGTGGCGGCTAGAGTTCTCTCGTCCTCTGGCTTGAGATGGCTGCCACCTATGGGTCAGATGATTGCCTGCCACCGTTAAGCAATTGGTAATTAAATACTATTAATTTTTTCCTAAAGTGTAAAATTTTGGAATTTTTTTCACGAAAATAAATTGTCACGCACAACGAGTGTGCACAATGTCAGCTCGATTGGATCACGGGAAGTGGGTTAAAAAGCGACCGAAAGATTTGCACGGTCATAAGCGCGCAAGCAATGCAAACTTAATATAAAGGATTTAAAAATGAGCAATGTCTGCGACACGTGGCACAGCGAAGTACCGTACGGAGCTGTGCTAATCGGGATACTCACGGCCGCTGCGGGCGCGCGTGTGCTTGGAGTGCTCATAGCGGCCCTTGACTGGTCCAGCTGCAGAGGAGCCGTCAGTCCATAGCAGGAGGCTGCGGCCACACGGTTAGTCCACTCGCATTACAGAAGACAGACCCCCCCCCCCCTCCCCCAGCATTGCCGTAGACTGTTGGGGCAAGCGCTGCTAGAGAGAGCACTAAATGACAGGAGCGGGTGGCCAGCACCACGCCCGGCCGTCTTTGTTTCCCACGTGGCAAGGTTTACACCGCACCAAGTACTCCAGATAGAGGCGACGTAAATACACGGAGCAGCCATGCATCAGTGGAGTATGGATCGGCGTAAGGCACTACCTCGAGTACAAGGCACACCTAACCACACGAATCAAATACGCCACTAGAGTTTCATGAAATAACATCGGACAGGTGAATTATTTTATGAGCGAGGGAAAAAAAAAAAAAACGGCGTGTACAACAACAATTGCCGGGGGAACAAGAATACCAAGGCGGTTCCGACTTTAAACTCGGCAGCAGACAATACCTGCACAGTGCAAGCAACGCAGACTTCATCGCGATCCCCGATGTCGAGAGAGTCCCACAAAAGCAGCCACCGCCGCCTCTCCTCTCTGCAGTTGTAGCGGCAACGGGCTCAGGCGGCACCGCGGACGACCGAGAGAGACGGACCTGAAAAGGCAGGACCGGCGCAAAGACGCAGACCCGTGGGGTGCGGGTGATACAGGAGACTGGGACGTGCCCCGCGGTTTAAATAGCGAGAGGGACCGAGGCCATCCCACGCCCACAAACACCCACAACCGCAGAGCAATCTTCGTCCGCGATGAGCTGATCATCTTAACGAGCGGAAACACGTGCGGGCAATTGTGACGTCGACGTGAGCCGAGCGATCCATTGACGGCAGCGTCTCTCCCCCCTGATATCTTTCCCATATAGAAGGGAAATAATAAAATAATAAAATTGAAACATAATAATGTGTGAGAATTATTGAATTATGTGTTTTTATTATTTCCCTTCTACGTGACTTTACCGAAAGAACCACGAAGATGAATCCCTGCAGTCACGCAAGCTTAAATCGAAATTTATCCCTTAATCACTCAATTCGCGAGGCGTGCGTTTTCTTCCCATTTGTCAATTTACCACCGCCACTACCACCCGCTCCCGTTCAAATCGAGGCTTTGAAGTTGACGTTGTTTAAGCCAGGTGAAGGCAACTCAGGAGGCAATGGAATAATAAAAATATGATTCGCAAAGCGTGACCTGGTTCTCCAAAATAACAAAGAGCGTTATTTATTTTTGCATTTACGTTGGACTTCTTCCGTACGGTGCGAAAGAAGTTTACCATACATATAAGGTATGCTCTTGTTATTTTGGAACACCAGGTCACGCTTGCGAATTATACTTTATTCTTATAACGTAAAGTTGGCCCACAGCTACGAAGTGAATAGATATTCGGAGCTAAGACTTCACTGTCACTGAGAATTCGAGATCCCGTGACAAAATGCATACCTCGGATTACAAAACGCGTTGACAAACACCGCGAGACTTTCACGTAAAAAAACGAACGAATCTCAATTGCTCATTACAATTAGCGATCGTTGCAAACCACAGCAGCCATTTACAATGAGGTCGTTTTTAATTACTCGGATAACGTCTGTTGATTGACACGACTCTGCACTGGCAATTGCGTGAGCGGGCATTTGTGCCATCCGTTGATTTTACAACTGATTATGCTCGGAAATATCTGACGCAGAATACAAATTTGCAAATCCGAACCAGACAAAGTCGATCCGTTGGTTGTGGTGCAGGTGAACGCGCAGATGAGTGCGTGTGATCGCGCAGCCGCCCGCACGCGTTTCTGCTTAGGAGGTGATCAGCTCATCACGTGTTTGGTGGCGTGGGATGGCTTCGCCCCCTCTCTACTTAAACCTGGCCACGGGTACCTTGGAGCTTGTAACGCCTGCGCTCCCGACTGTGGGAATGTGGGATTAGTCTTTGGCCGCTGTCTGGTCTCCGTGTGTCGCTCTCGCTTTTTCACTTTCTCGGTTCCCTCGAGTTTCTTCCCCCCGTGCTTGAGCAACTGGAGCAGCACGGGGAGACGAATCTGCTTTTGGAACTCTCGCAGCATGGCGAGGACTGTGATGAATGCTGCTGCGCTTGCGTTGTGCAGGTAATTGTCGGTGCTGGGTTTGGGCCGGAGGGGGAGGACGAGGATTTGTGCCAGTAGATGTATCCTGGGCTCGGCCACATCCCTACTCGCTGTATTTGGGCATTTTTTTTTAAACCTTTATATTGTAGAGGTATTGTATGTATCGGTGTAGGATGGCTCTGGCTAGACGGGACTGTTGTAATCTACTGGTAGTACCTTACGCAGATCTTTTCCCACCCACCCACTAACAGCCAGGGTGCCAACTCTCTGATAAATATCGATGGGGTGGGGGGGGGGACTTAAGCCGCGTATTTGCGTTCGTTACTTTATCGTGAACAAATTGTCTCTAGAATAGTATTATAGGTTCCCTAACAACCTGACAGATATGTTCACTTCGCGCCCCTCCCCCCCCCCCCCCCCCGGCGATAGAAGAGTGCCTCTGCTGTACAGCTTCTGGATGTGGTGCTGAGGGGGGGGGGGGGTGCTTTTAATTTTAACTGCCACTAAGCAAGTCGAGTGGTAACAATTGACTTGGTGGACGTGCCCAATACGTGACCCTGAAACCAGTCGGATCGTGCGTCTTGTAGCCGGGTCTCCATCCCTTGCCCTGTGGCGGTCCACGTCTGACCTGTGCCACCCATGTGGTGGAGCGGTAATATGCGAGGGAAGAGGTAATATGCGAGGGAAGTGTCCATGTGACCTGTCTGGCATGAGCTGGTACGTGACCGCGCGTGGTGTGTAATAAGAGTGCTCAGTGGCTGGCGTGCTACGCATCCCGACTACCCACGGTTCGATTCTGGCTGGCGGCCAACATCTGTGAGAACTACGTGAACCAGTCTTCCCCTAGGTTGCCTCTGCCTCCAAATGAGTACTTAGTGTGATGTGTAAACATCGCCATTAGGGAGACAAAGCGGCCGGGCGTGGTGCTGGCTACCCACTCCATCGTGTGCCGTTCCGGCCTTCATAGGCGCTACTCGCTAACACAACTTACTCCTACAGTCTAATTCGAGCTACTGGGGGTGGTGGGGGGGGGGAGATCTGTCTGGTAATGAGAGTGAATTGCCTGTGGTCGCAGCCTCGTGCTGTGGACTTGCAACTTCTCCGCAGCGGAGGGAGTCGGAAGACGTCGCTCCGAGCACGCCAAGCGCAGCAGTGAGTAACACCCGACTCTGCGGCAGAGGGCACCGCGGCGATCAGCATTGTTCAACTACGCCATACCACCCAGGCGTTTTAAGTTTGCGCGACTGGCATGACATGAAATATTTATAATTAATTGTGCATCTTCATTCAGAATTTTTGCTATATTCAAGGACTTTCATTAGTATCCTTGTAGTGGCTATATAGCGGCATCCAGTGGCTGCATGGTGTACCTTAAACCACTGCACACATCGTTCACGATTTTTTAAAAAGTAACTACACCTGTGTCTGCTCGTGGAGTCCCCGCCAACGCCACAGCCCAGCGTGGTGAAGTATGCTCTAATTAATCCTCGCACTCTGTGCGACGAGTCCATTCCGCCCAGTCCGTACGTCCATCCAGCAGCGGATTAACTGGGGCTGTGTCGGTTGTGCCCTCTGCCACCCGGCGCGGTGGCTGCGACTTTTGTTGCCGTCTCTCCACCGAATGGTGCCGTGCGTTTTGTGATTTTATTTTTGCGTTTCTAGTTCCGCGCTGGGATCGCTCTGGCGCGATGGACCCAGACTCCCTCCTCTACTCGTACGGCGTGGGTCTCACCACCGTCGAATGCAGCAACGCCTCCATGAGGGTGACTTCTTATTATTCTTGAGTGGCACTTGGCAGCCGATTTGCTGAACTCCATCCTAATGCCGTGGCTCTTGCTCTAACTTTTTAAAAAGATGATCCAAAGTGAATTGAACCGATGGTAACGTATTTTCGAGCCACGCTTCCCAACAGATTTTGCTGAACGCCCGCTGTGTAATCATTCCTTGCTCTAACGTGGAAATGCCATAACTCTCGTGACAATAATACCACGGATTTTTTTTATTATTAACTTGTGGTGATTTCGACTTGTAACGCACATTCGTTCCTACTCCGAAAACTCAGAAGCTCTCCGAACCGCGGACGAGCAACCAGGCGGGCACGTGGTGAGGCTTCTAGCAACTGCCCAAGCTCTGCGGTTCTCTAATTTATACAATGTAATGTCTGCATATGGAAGGAAACTGCAGCACTATGCGAACAACTGTGCTGTTAGCAAGTGTCCAAGGTGGTGGAATTTACATTTTTACCGAAGCGCCTTTAATTCACTTTTTTTAAGGTGACTGTGTCAAGGATTCTACCAGCCTTCTCTGCTAGCACGGTAACCGAGCCATCCTTGCCAATCCATTGGCTAACACATCGCACACACGTCAATGTAGAGACTGTGAAATGACTTGTCAGCCCATCTTTTGGTCTGTCTTCTAAACAAAGTACCACTTGCTGCTTGTATAATGGTCCCAAAGTAATCGACCACGTGAAATTTGTTTTAATTTGCAATATGAAATGTACAGACACTTGATGACCAATCGTACCAGCTTTGCTACCGACTCCAGAGAGCTCTGCCCCCTAAAAGAAGCTACAAGGCGTTCTTTTAGGGCTCTGTTTTTTTTACATTAAGATGATGGGGCCTGCGTTCTAACCCTGTCCCTCGGACCACAATTGATACCTCTCCAATCTCCCTTTCCCCGTGCACGCACAGCTCCACGACAAGCGGCCCATGTCGTGGTACCTGGACATCGACAACGGCACGGCGCAGTGGAGCGTACCCGTGGCGTATGCGAGCCAGGCCGGCTACACGTTCGAGTCCCAGGAACTGACCCTGGCGGTGACGGCGCTGTACACGGCCAATGGGGTGTTCTACTCCCAGGTGATCCCACCCTTGCCCTCTCGTGACCTCCGTCTCTAGAGACACGGACCAGGCGGTGTCCACGGCTTTTGGGATTCGCTTGTGGACATGCAGTGTCCGCTTAATGCGCTCCGCCTGGGTCTGCGTAGGTCTTGGTTTTCTTGTTTGTTTAGGTTGGAATGTTGTGCTTTATCAGACGGCCCCCTTCCCTTCCAACTTGCTAGAAGCCTGGCTTTGAGGTTTTGCTGAAATATTTTCTTTTGTCGCACAACTGACCTGCATCGAGCATGAGAATGAGATGTGGCGTTGCATGCATGGTCTCCAGCACAAGTAGCCTCTGTACATCAGATTACTTGACTGCTATAAATTTCCACGTGATAAGCCACTTCGTTGAGCTATAATTTGTGGCCAGGTCGCTTCTGAAAGACTAACTTGGTGGGCTTTACCTGGCAAAATAAAATTTCCTATGCTTTCCACAATTTTTGTGTTTTGGAATGTTGCGACCTGTCCCAACTGGCCATCTGAAAAGTAACTTTTATAGCTCCCTCGGATTCCTCCACCAAAAAAAATCTTGTTTCTGGTCGTCGCGTGGACTCTGCGTGCAGTTGGAGGACACGTCCCTCTACTTCCTGGACCTGCAGCTGCGCTACGGCCCCAGCAGCACGGTCATCTCCCTGCTCACCCCCATGCTGTGCCTGGTGCCAAGTGAGGAACCCCACACTGGCGTGCCTTTATCACATTCTGGGTGATGGTGTTTCAATTGACACGCCGCGGCGATGAAATGGTAGTGTAGTTGCGCGCGCTTGCTGTTTAGCTGTGCAGCCACCCTCCATGCTTCAACTGACGCTTTGCGTAAACCATCCTACGTTTAAGGACTTTGGAGACGATTGGTCACTTCAGTTTCTCCTGAGGGTAGCTCAATGGGCCATGCTCGTCGTACAAAGCTGCATTGGGAGATCCGGATTGATACTGCATCTGGAGCCATGACGCTGGCACGGTTGGCATAAAATGAAGAAACCCGAAATGGACGAAGGTCCCCAATTGACACCATCTCTACCCGCCCCCCCCCCCCCCCCTTGCACGTCGCTCGTGCTCCCTGTCCAGACTACCTGCAGTGCAACGACACGAGCCTGGTGGTGACGGTGCCTCCGCTGCCCGGCCCCCTGACTGCGGTGAAGGTGGGCACCACCCTGGTGTACCCGGGCCTGCCCTCTGTGCCGGGGGTCGAGGTGCGGCTGGAGGGCAGCGGCGGCCTCTGGGGGTTCGTGCTCTCGCTGCAGCGTACGTCGCCGCTCCTCAACGTGGAGGTGAGGGAGGAGGTGCCGGAGCTGGTGGGCTCGTGTGTGGAGGGGTGGGGGGGTGAGACTGGACTCGAGCGTGGTAGTAGGTTGGTGCACCAGGCTTGCCTGCGATTTCATTCCCAGCCATGGCTAATATGACGTGGTGAGTATCTGATATGGGCCATTCACGTCGGGTTCGCCCGACACTTTTTAATGAAATCTCTGGAAATTATTTTTTCAAATAAACGCTGCACCGTGGAGACGGACGGCTTGGTGAACCGAGCTGCTGGCCAAGTCGGTCTCCATGTGCTTGCCAACAGCCGATGCTCTCGCAGTCATGCACAGCAGGGGAGGTGCCCTTCCCGTTGTGGGTATGCGCGACTGTCTGGGGCGCTGGGCTTGTCATCCTGTATCTGACAATTTGCACCATACGTAGTCAGCCGTCCTAATCAGCGGTGCCATTGCCTGGTCTCTATTTCCCTCTGCTGCCCGATCGCATGTCCAGCTGTGCTCCATGGGCCAGTGGAGCGGTGTGCGTCACTTCGCCGACATGACCGTGACGTTCACGCACGCATCTCGGCCGCTCGCCTTCCCGCTGCGACTGCAGCTGTCCGTGCGTCGCGGTGCAGGACGACGCCGGCGGTGAGTGTGAACCGACTGGTGAGCATCGCTGGGCAGCGTCTAGAGGGATTTGTGTGCAGCCCAGGGGCATGTTGGGTACTCGAGGCCCGGGTGTAGATGGTTTCCCTACGTAGTCCCTGCTCGTGTTTTGAGTGCCTCGTGCGTGGCAGTTTTTATGTTTGTCGTAATAACTTTAAAACAATACCTCTTTAGTGGTTGCGTGACAGCCAGAATCTTAAACCATAAACCCATTTGATTTGACGTTTTCGTGACCTGCAGGCATTACTTTGGTTCTTTCGGTCAAGTCGCGTAGAAAGAAACTAAATTAATGTCTCATTTGGCATTCTTTGGAAGAACGTAATCAACCAGGTGAGGTGCTGACTGCAGTTTTGGCCAACTGTTGGATTGCATTTTACTTCTAAGTTCACCTAGGTTTGGTTTCTACCTGACGATTGCTTGTGTTGCAATCGAAACAACGTATTCTATTTTAATTTATTTTCCTTCTACGTGACGTTTTTACCGAAAGAACAAAAGTAATAAACCCATTGTTTACCTAGACTGCTGTGGGCAGTAAATTACGTTTGGCTTTTTGGGAAATTTTCCGATTTAACGGGATGTTGATGCTGTGCGGTGAAACTAGTTATTGTGGTGATTTATAATTGTTCCTGCTAAAGTTATCCTTTAACAAATAACTTTACTTATTTTTTTCACCCAAGTTTTAAATTCGTGCGAACTCTGAACACAGCCTCTTGCCTGAATCCATAAGGGTTGCTGATGGGTTTCATTCCTCGAGTCTCCAGTGAGGTTGGGTTTGATTGGTCCACTGCACCACCGGTGTTTTTGTCTAATCAAAGTGGGGACCTCCCCAAAGGTCAACTCAACCCTAAATTAGTACTTCTGATGCCTTTGGAGAAACTTGTGTAACGACCGAATTATGAGGCACTCGCTCTCCCCAAGCCAATGTGCAGACAAACTAATTGAAAAAGTAGGCCAAGGCCTCGTATTAGTAAAAAGCCTCCACGATGATTGGTTGGGAGGACGGGGTTTGAAGAGCTTGGCATTAAAGGTTTAAACGGGAGAAGGGAGTAAACAGGAGGTCATCTCCACATCTGTCTGCCTGATGAAGCTAGTTATTATTACCGTAGAAATGTCTTGTTCTAAATGTTGTGGCTTGCCTCCCTCCAACACGCCGGTGTACTCGTGAAGAGGAGACTTGAGCTGGTCAACCAAGGGTATTTATTCTCGATGCCAGCTCGCACCACCCTTCCACTCGTCATCCAACGCTCAACACCCAGCTCTCCGACTGTTCCATTTTTAATAGCCCTTCCCACCAATCGCCACCACGGGTTTTCCCGTCCTTTAATAATCCTTCTCGATCCGATCGGTGTCTTCCACTCGCTCGTTGGATGGTCGTGCACGACGGTGCTCCTGTGAACCTTGACCCTTAACCCGTGTTTTGTGTGGTATGTTTGTCCCGAACAACCTCTACGCTAGTAACTAATTGGCATGGTCTGTTTACATCACCAGACCGTACCAATTGTCCGTGTCGGGTGGTGGCTGGTTTAACGACGCGTAAGTTTACGCGATCTAACGAACAAAAAAACACCTGTGGTATTATGGAAGTCGTGGACCACGCAGGCCAAAGGTTGGGGGAGACGGACGGGTGGGGGTACTGGCTGTGGTTAAAAAAAAGAGGGGAAGTTCGAGGCAAAGAGGGCTCGAAGGATTAAAGAGGGAAGACCAGGAGGAGAAGACGAACAAAGCCCGGGCCTCGTGTTTTGTGTCCAAAGTAAAGAAGCTCCTAGTACGTTAAGTCGTCCATCCGTGTCATTGACAGTGCACTGACCTTGATGAGAGGTGGCATCCTTAAGCAAGTACGACCGCCAACAAATCTATGCTGGGGGGGGGGTGGTGTGCATGTGGCCTTTTTGTGCACGCAGCCGTCTGCAACGGTAGCGTCTTGCTCGCTGTGTTCGGACCCCTGTACGGCCCCCCGCCGGCCATCGTGGTACTGACTGTTGGGACCGTGTCCCTGCTGACCTCCACCACCCTGGACCCCGATCTCTACGGCTACACCATGACCCAGATGCCCAACGGGTCCTCCTACCTCACCATAACCGCCGACCGCACCGCGCCCGGCGTCCTCGTCCAGGTTCGTGGCACAAAGTGCTCGCACGTGGCGCACTGCTAGTGGTCCTCCACCTGTGTCTCCACTTTGTTGTCGTGGTGGTGGCAACCTCCTGCAGGGGATGGTGTTTTGGGGGTGGGGGAGGAACTCCAAGTGCTCGTCTGTAGATATCCGTGCACTCCTGCCCTTGCCTGGTTTATGTAGTGGTGGTTGGTGCACTACACCGACACTGGCATCCTGGCCCCACTGCTGTTATTGGTGGTGACGATCTGACTTCTACCTCTCCCCAAGGGCATCTGTTTTGTTAAAAACAAAATTGTTGCAGGCGTGAATCGCGTGCTTGAGCGTAGGTGGTGAATTGCAACACCGTATTGTGCCATGTCGGCCTTCAGTACCCCCACTAATGAAAGCCCTTTCCACCAATTGCCTGTCTAGGCTGAGAAACTTTGTATGCAATCGCATCTGTTTTGAACTTATGTACGTGCGTTTTTTTTGCATGGCAGTCTCAGGAACCCGGCCGCCGCCTCTACTCGGCGCTGTTCCACACCGTGGTCATTGACGGCTTGGGGCTCCGTCACGATTACACCGTGGAGACGTCCTGCCACATGCCCTACACGCGTGAGTCGTCTCGTGTGTGCCCTGTGTAGAGCTGCTACTCTTTCGATCTGCATCTCGCAGTTGGCTCTAATGGTATAAAAAGTTCATCAGCATTCGTACACCGGAGGGAGTTTATCCCCGCAGGTACGCCAACCTGCACGGTTCATCTTTAAGGCTTGCAAATCCTCTCGGTGGGCGTTGATCTGCTTGTGCCATGTCCTGACGTTTAGTACAGGAGGCGTTGCGGTTGGGCTGTTGGCTTGGCTGCGCAGTGTCTCACTGACGACACGACCGTGTGTGCGCATGCATCAGCATCCGGCGTGGTGTCGTGCGGGCCGTCGTGGTTCGCCGTCACGCTGCAGCTCGCCGAGGTGCGAGACTTCACGCTGTTCGTGTCGGGAGTTCCCGTGACGCGGCTGCTCGACCAGGGCTACAGCCTGACCAACTCCACCTCGGAGCTGCGCCTGCAGGTCGACTTCACGGCGCTCGACGTGGTGGTCAAGGTGACTTCTGACATGACCCTCCTTCCCTGCAACCTTCGATGTGTGCCCACCATGACATCTCCTATAGCTAAAGCGGTCAAATGCTTGATCAGCACTCATCCGCCAGCAATAAATTGCCATCTACGTTTCTATTGCTACTGCCTATCATAGCCTCTGCTCTAGTTTGTCTACCAGGCTGACTTGTCTATTATTCACGCACGGCAGCTTCCCTCGTGCAGATCAACTCTTTTTCTGTCCAATTTTCAACAAGTGTTTTTTTTTATGTATTAACCTTTGTTTAACTAAACTTTTTTTTTGTATCCCATAACTAGATTTGGTTCGTCTAAACTCATGAACCTTGCAGCGCGTCCTGCAAGCTTAACCATGTATAAGCTAAGAATCTAAGCTCTTTTAATAATGTTTTTTATTAACACTGCCGTCAATCGTCCTGGAATTGACATCGCAGACTTTGCCGGACGGCTCGACGGAGAGGTCTCTGCTGCTCACGCTGAGGAACGACCTTGGGGCCGTGGAGGAGTACAGCCTGGTGTGCACCTCCAACACCGCAGGCGAGTGGCCCCCACGAGCTGTCGCATACGCGCTTCAACGCTGTCTGCGTACACCAAATCGTGGCATAATTTGAGGCACTTCCCTCCACTTTTGGGACTTGAAGCGTTCTCTTGGACAGTAGTGGGAAGAAAACGCTGCTCGTTTTTGCCAGCTTTTACTGAACCAGTTGGGTCGAGACTAATTCGATGAACGTAAAAATTCCGGCCCACGTGTGCAGTTTCTCATCCTGGTCTCCCCCACCCCCCCCCACCGTCTCTTGCTTCTGTGCTCTGTGGCGGCAGAGTGCTCGACGGACGGGCAGATGACGTTCGAGGTGTACGCGAGCAGCACGCGGCCCCTGCTGGACCTGGCCACCGTGCACGTGCGCGACCCCTCCTGCCTGCCCGTCGAGGTGACGGCCGAGAAGGCCGTGTTCGTCGTCCCACTGGACGCGTGCGGCACCACTCACGAGGTGGGGACACGCGGTGTCTGACACTTTCTGTGCTTTGTTTGCTATGCCTGTGGTGCGCTCTTTGGCAGATGGTGGGATAAGTGGCGATCTGTCTCGTACAAACGGCTGTCGTAGCAGATTTCGTAGCTAAATTATGGAACCCTAATGATGCAATAGGATGTAGTTTTACTGGTAGGAACGAAGTGAACCAGCCTACAATAGATTAGTCCTTCCGTCCGATGTCCGATTAGGTGTAGCAACATCGCCCCCTACTGCAAACACTTGGCAGGACCCTACAAAAACCTTGACTCGGTGAGGCTTTCCTGGCTAAACAAGTGTAATAATACATTATGTTAATATTTTTTGGTTATTCGTTCCTACCAGCCCACCCCGCAGGGACCTGTTATTTTTGCCAGCTGCTCTGGACATTGGCTCGCCATTCACTCCCCCTTGTGGTTATAAGATGCCAGCTACAGATGACAGTGTTTAACCACTCCATGTGACATTTGGATGTTGCTAGTCCTCGTAACTCGTACATGCAGGGCGCTTGACTGCAAGAAGCAGTACAGCAAGTGTTTGACAGGGCAGTGCACGTGCGGTTTTCCAGATGGTGGACGGCAAGCTGGTGTACGAGAACGAGGCCGTGTCTCTGATGCGCGACTCCATCCACGTGATCATCTCCCGCAGCAGCGAGTACAGGTGCCCGCTGCTGCCCTTGTTTACACGCTGCGAGAACCACGTGGTGGCAATGCCTGGTTTTCACATTTTGAAAAGTGTTATTGGACAGTTTTGGTAGAAGACTCCTTTTGACACGCTGGTGTGATGGCCCCCTCAACGTGTCTACACGAGACTGTCGGATAAATAATCTGCGTCGAACCAAACTTTGCCACTTTCTGCTCCCTCCAGAATGAAGATCACCTGCGAGTTCTCTGGGGACGACTTGCTGATGCTGGGCGTGACTGTTCCCACGCTGTCTCCACCCAGCCCTGCGAACGGCACCGGGCCCCTGGTCATCGAGCTCACCATGTTCCCTGGTGAGCACTCTCCACGATTCTCACTGCCACTACATGCTCCACTTTCATTCGATGGCATCTTCCCCCATCTACACCAGGGCATGGGCAGTAATGAGGTATGCATCGAGTGACTGCTACGATCACGGCCTTTGTTTCCTGTGCACCATTCCATAGGACAGTCTAGGTACATGGGCAGCTTGTGCTGGTGGGTTATTTGAGAAATCTTGAAAATTTCCAGCCTGTTCTGAACCAATTTTCAGGCGATCCCAAGGGTAACTTCCAGTCTAGGCATCGGTTCGAACAACTACCATAACATTTTGAGGTTGCAGCTTCGTCGGACACTTTCCATGCCGTTTTGATTTTTCCTTTCCCCTCTCAGATGTTGACTACGTCGCTCCCTATGTCGCCGCTGACTACCCGCTCGTGCGCTTCCTGAGGGAGCCGCTGTTCGTCCAGGTGATGACCCCCTGCCTAAAGGTCTAAATCGTGATGCATTGCATGGAACCAAGCGTACTTGTTACATCTGTTCATGCTGCATTGTATGATATCACTCGTGTGAACGATACATCTTTGCCTATTGATCCATTTCATGATCTGTTAACACATTTTCTTTGCCTGGCACGGTCACGTGACCCACCCAGTGAGCAGTGCAACCTCCTGTTGGAATGGGCACAACTTAAAAAAATAATTTTATGCCATGGGCATTTATTTACAACGGTCGTATGTCCTGCATGCAGTTAAAGTTTAATTTCATCTGAAATGTGGTTTTTTTAAGTGATTAGCACGTCACCAAATGTAATTGAGTTTATGGCATAACTGGTGACCTTGCTAAGCCCCATGAGTGCTCTACACACAGACCCAGAAGGCGCCATTTCAACAATGACTGCAGGAGCCTTGGCCCTCTCTTGACCCGATGAAAGATTTAGATCGTGATGCCTGGCATGAAACCCAAAATGCTTGTTTAGAACTGCTAATGCTGCATAATAGGGTATTATATTTCCACTTGTGTCAATACATCCTGGCCTGTTGATCGATTTTATGGTCTCTTAACGTTTATTTGCTTGGCCACCGTATCACATGACCCATGCAACAAGCAGCACAACCTCCTGTTAGAATGGGCACAACGTTATTTTTTTAAACATTTCATGCAATGGGAGTTTATTTACGTATATATAAACGCCCTGCATAGACTTTTTCAAGTTTTAAATTTGACCTGAAATTAATTTATCGCAGTGGAAAGTGATTTGCCAGGTTTCCTAAATAGTTGGTCGCAAAAACTGGTAATCCGACTGAGCCCCATGACCGCTCTCTGCACGAACCCAGAAGAAGGCTGCCATCTCAACGATGGCTGCAGGCGTCTTGGGCCCTCTCTTGACCCACAATGCAACCGTCTCGCCCCGGGGCTGTGACCTGAGCAGGTGCAGCTTCTGGCGCACCCCGACCCCGTGCTGGAGCTGCGTCTCGCCGACTGCTGGGCCACGACTCAGCCCGACCCCAACTCGCTGCCCCAGTGGGACCTGCTCGTGTCCGGGTGCGCTGCCCCCTTGTGAACGCAGGCGGCTACTGCTGCTATACGGCTTGCCACGCGTGTGCGATTGCTGCTCTCGTACACGATGCGTAGAGTATCGAGCATGCGCCTGTTGCTGCTGTGATATCTAATACGGAATGTGTCGCAACATCCTAACCTGGTCCTGGGCCCTCTGCTTTCACCATATGCACTGACCAGTGGTTATGGGCAGGCAAACATTCATCAATGTCCAACAGGAGGGTTGAATCTGTCGGTGGCATATTGATCCATATAGCCGCTCGCAATGTATTCTATTGGAGGTGGCATCGTACATTGGTCGGCTTCTTTGTCCCTGTTTATTCAATGCCCCACGCGTGTCCCTCTGGCTGAGTGCCTCTCCTCTGGCCGCGGGGCAGGTGCCCGTTCTCCGGCGACAACTACCTGACCACCGTCCACGCCGTGAGCCCCGCCTCGGTGCCGCTGCCCCTGAGGTTCAAGCGCTTCGAGGTGAAGACCTTCGTGTTCGCCGACCCAGCGCCACTTGGAGCCCTGCGCGATACGGTACGGCCCTTGATGCACGCCACTCCTAACAGTGGTGTGCCCTCCTAACGAGATGGGGGTGGGGCACCAATGCTCATAAGTACTATCCAATACAAATCAACTTTAACGTGCAGTTGTGGTTTTTATGGGACTTGCCCTACACAACTGAACAATTGCCCCGTACCAAGGACCTTTCCAAATGTTAGAACTCCCTTTAGTGCAACAGCAGTTGGCTTCCATACTGCTAATAAAATTTCATCCCGAAGACCGTCTCTTGCAAAGGCGTTACGTAGTCCTGCATGTGCATCATTTATCCTCTTTGTTGCTCTCAGCTCTACTTCCACTGCAGCGCCACGGTGTGCGACTCCAACTCGGCCGATCTGCCGCAGTGCAGGACTGAGCAGCTGCTCCCCGTCGACACGACGCACCCGTGAGTTGCCCTCGGCAGTGAAAACTGTTTTCACTGCGCCGTACGTAGCCAACCGTGCTAATTGAAGTTTTGGGAAAAGATCAACAAAGTAAACACGAAGCAGTTCTAATGGAGCTGTGTGGCACGTCTGCAGACAGTTTTTTTTAAATGCTGAACCTAAAAGGATCTGGGATGGGCCTTGACCCAGAAGTATTTTTGGAGTTTGATAAATTTATCATTACGCATGTGTTTTTTAAAAGGTGTGTTTTGCACCCATGTGGCTTAAAAGTGTAACCCCCACGTGTGCCCGAACTCCTGCTGTAAGTAACTCTTGCTATACACGATTTACGTGTCCAAATTATTACTGGGGACCCCAGGGCCAGGTGGTCTCGTCTGAATTCAATGTGTTACACCAAAATGAAACATTCGACATGAATGTATACTAAACATTCAAGTAACTTTTTTTTTACCCACCGTGTATTTTTAGGTAGAGACATCAACCAGGCCGTTGAAAACGGAAGGACCCACGTTGTCAGCCTGGCTGGACCCATCGTTTTCACCACCGATGCCTCAAAATCGCATCCATCAGTCTCTGCAGGTGCGTGTCTCACCTGTGCAGAATCTTGGTAAGGGCACGGACTAAGTTAATTATAAATGGAAGTGCTTTTATTAAACGGTGAAATTGGATTCCATTTCTGGTCTGCTTTTCAAGCGTTCGCACAATTTGGCACGGTTTGTTCCATCATTGCATGCCCACTTACTTCAGCTCCAATGCTTCTGAACCCTCTATCCCATCGTGGCATTCTCCTTCCTTAATTTTCCCAGGCCATTTTTCTCCCAGGGTAGATGTTATCATAGGCCGAGGCTGACCTTGTGCACATAAAGCTTTGCTGGGTTTTCAGCTGTTCAATTGACGCGGCACAAATGAACCGTTTATGGCGGGACCCCAAGGTCCCATCAGCCCCCGGCTCTTGCATAAACTGCGTTGCGACGGCTTGTGTCTGAAGGCGAACGATACGGCAGTCTATTCCTCTGACGAGCTCTACACAGTGCTAATGGGTTTTTGTCTATGGCAATTTTGGCAACGACGGGTGCTTGGTGAAGAAAAAAAATTGATTTCTGGTGGGTTGTGGCGTTTGTGCACAGGACAGTAGCCAAAAAATGTAATTACCATTTTGACTTCCGTTCATTCGACCCCGGGGTCCCGCCATAAGGTTCAAATGTAGAAACATTTACTCGGTTGCCTTTTGCATGAATACACGCATGCATCTCCCCTCCGCCCCCTGCCTTGGGCACGCAAATTGTATGCTTGTTTCAAGTTTGACCGTTTTCAGTATCCTAAGGTTTGTTTTTTCAGTTTAGAACACTTGTAAAATTTGGACTGCTGCCACCAGATGCTGTGTAATTAGGATAAATCTACCCCCCCCCCCCCCGCATTTAGTGCACCTGCTAAATTTGAAGATGGCTTTTGCTACAAATGGCGAACACCCTACCACCTAAGTCATGCCACTGCGGTGATCTGCACGCAAGGGCATAATTCCTCAGTCTCGTCAAGATCGCTGGTAAGACCAGGTATTAGGCATGGGGATTCGCAGCCATGTGAGGTAGTACTGATTTTGTACCTGGTGCATTTTTGCCGCCCCACCCCCAAAAGGTGGCGTGTGGGTCCCGGGGCTCTTGGCTGCCACCTGCTCCGTCCTCGCCGTCTCGATCGCCGTCGCGTTGGTAGCCAAGCTGCTGTGCCGTGGCCGCCGGGGCACGTGGAAGAGGGAGGCCATGTGCGGTTGAACACTATGAACGTGTAGGCACTGCTGTGCGGTGTCTGCTGCTATGCTTGCTAAAAAAAAAAAAATCCCTTGTGCGTTGCATGTTCTTGAATAAATTCCGAAAGTGACGACTATCTTGTTTTATTTTTTAACACAAAGCAGTGCTGCTAACATGCCACGCAATGGACAAAGATGTTAAGACTGACACTGCTTGGGCTGTCGAGCCAGATTCATGTCTGAAGGCCAGCAAAGCATACCTATTCTGGCGTTGCTTTGCAAATAGCCAACTGAAAACGCAGGTCCGTGCTGGACACTTAAGTGGTTTATATTGCACCCTTGGATCTGCTTCATTTCAAGTCGTGCTGTGATGGCTTCCTTTGCCTTTTTTACAGTTGAACAGACAGCCATGCAATTACATTTCAATTTATTGTTTGTAAAATAGGTACAACTCGTGCAATGTTTGGCTGCAAAGAACACTCCCCATAGTGCACATAAAACACCAAGTGTAGGCATTGGTATAACACCCGCAGTATCCAGCAGCCCAGAGTGATTATTGGGTTCTTTTGGTACCCCCCCCCCCCCCCCTAAACTTATCCTGACATCGTATGTCAAGAGAAACTAGCTATTTGGAACTTTCACAGCAGTGCAACCCTTTGTTTTTGGAGGATGGCCCATGGAAGTGTATATTGAATCAATAATTGATCCCTTCCAAGTGAGCTGGGCCCACACATGGGCTAATTGCCACCCACTGATTTTAATGCAAGGATATTACTTCTCAGACCACTCACTGTCTTGGACCCACTTAATAGGTGGTGGCGGCAGCACGAGTTTTAAATGCAATGCCACCTTTTTGGCTAGGTAACGAGCTGCCCCATTAACAAATGTAATAGTTTAGATCTTTCAAGAACCATTGCGATCTTGTTAGATACTTAATGGTTACAATGGAATAGTGCCAACTGCATGCAACATACTTGCCCATTGTAAACTTACTACTGGATGAACAGGGTTATTTTTAAGCATACTTTGATGCTGGTTGAGTATCTTTGGAGATATCCAGGACTGGTTTCTGTGCCAGAATCCGGGCGACAGGTGGACTAACACTCCATGCTAGCTTCACAGCACAATGCACTTGCTGAAACCATTTTGTTTGCACACCTGCAGCCTGATGCCTGTATCTCCAAGATAAATTGATACATCTTAACATAACCTATGCTAAAGTTATACACTTGTTTTACATAAGCTTTAAGATGGTAAATACAATATGGGTGTGGCAGGTGGGGAATTTGTAATAAAGACATTAACTCAAACACGATTTTTTTAAATACACCAAATTTACAGGGAAATTAAGGACACTATAACAAGCTGTGGAACATCTACCAAGTACAGTTAACTACTTTGATTTGCAAACAAATTAAACAATCGGCATTTAAAAACATCCAACCACAGCTCTTAACAATACTTGCATGATTACCCTTTCATTATTTGTGACTAACAAAGCTTTTAATACCAACCCATCTGTTCAGAATGTCTTCAAAACCCAAAAAGTACAAGTGTGAAATTGCAGGTAGATTTTTACCTTAAATTAAAAGTGGAGAAATATAGGTGAAAGATTAAGTGTCAAGTGGGTAACTAAAAGGCACACTCTCAAAGGCTTCTCCTGTCCAGCCCACTAGGCCCTGTGACCAACTTTATTTGGCAAAAAAAACTAAAGCACTAAGAGAATTTAAGGCCACGTGGCATGGAATTGGCCACTTTACAAGACAAGAAAGCATTTTTTTACATGCAACACCTTAATACAAAGCTTCAGCAATTTGTTGTAAAAGTGAGATCGACCTGGGTCCATGAGGGCCTGCATTGGTGAGATGGGGCATGTGAGTATTCCACAGTACCAACAACTGTCATTTGCCACAAAGTGGGGGGGATGTCACCACGCTGCTTGTGCCAGGCTATATGCACTTTAGGTGCCATGGGTTGACTGGCCAATGCACCATCTGTGCCCCCTACTATGCTAACTGTTTTTAGTCACTCTGCTCATCTTGTAAGTACCACTCTGCCCTCCCTTGGTGGAAGGCATCTGCCTCCAACTGCCCAGGAGCATCCTTCACCAGCTGCCTCCACAGAGGTCGAACTTGACACTGCTGGTAAGTTATTGGCAGGTCCAGAGTGTACCATACACTGATAGACCCACCACCAGATGCAATGGCTTCACTTCAGCAATCTCTAAAACCCATATCTTCAGCCACCCAGTGGTGTACCGTGGGTGGCATAGGGACCTTGCCTAAAGGAATGTAATGGGTGGTGGGGTGCCCATCTAATTTCCCCTCATTGCCTGGGACCTGTCTCATAGGACCCCAGTGTAGCTACACCATTGATTTAATCAAAGCCCCCCCCCCCCTCGCCCTTCATATAACTGTAGTCTTGTATGAGTAAAACCTTGTACAAATTAGTTCTGCAATGCAACATTTGCAAGTGATTTGCACTGTTTTTCCCAAAGGTCATTTTTCAGTTCGCGTCGGTAAATCTAGACATCACAACAGGGAGGTTATGAGAAAATGGTAAACATTCAGACTATTGGCAAGGTGCTAATCTGTAGAGTGGTGATCCCACCTACCCACCCAGTAATGTGTATTGACACCCATATGTGTTGCACACGTGCTAGGGTTGCCACCTAATGAAGTACAAAAAATCAGGGACATGGCAAGAAGAATACCTCTCAAGAGGGGAAAAATACACAAATTCATTGTCTCAAGTGGTGATTTGTTACGTAATTCACAAACTGAGCCTTTAATACCCCATTTCCACTGGCACATCCAAGCCATGGCAGTATGGGTGGTTTTCCATTGGCCATTTACCAGGCTGAGCCTAGAACCAAATGCTGAAACTGGCCTCAAGACAACAGCATCTTGCTTGGGGCTAAGCAGAGCCTGGGCTAATAATGTGTTAATTGCGTGTGCCATTAATGGTACACCGAGGACTGTGGCACAACATCACACATTGTGTGTTACGTCAGGGACACAGCTCTGCTTCTGCAGGCGAAAAGCAACCTGGCGCTTCCTCAGCCGCAATGGCCTGCCTCATCAACGCGTCGAATGACACAGCCCTGATGTGCCAGTGGAAAAGGGGTGTTTGTGTCCTGGGAAGATGTGCAGATTTCCCCAGGACAGGCACCTTGTATAACGAGGACAATCTTGGGAAACCAGGACAGGTGGAGATCCAGGAGCAAGCACGGAAGGGGCGGCCGCATCCCAGCCAATCCGCCAGCCTTAAAAGCCCACGCTGCCACGTGCCAGGCAGTAGCCGAGGCGGCTCTGGTTGTTGATGGTCGACATGAGGCCCACAACTGCCTCGATAAGCACCGGCTTTTCTAGCACGAGCACACCGTTGGCACGACCTGGGATGGGGTTGGCTGTGTGAGCTCGCTTGGTAGCCTCGATCAGCGCCTCGCGGAATTTCTCCAGCTGAGCACGTGTGCACCACGTGGGGAGTGTGATGCAGAGAGGGAACAGAAAACATGCAAGTGTGTAAGATCACTGCTGTGGTCAGCACTAACAAGGAAGAATAATTCTGCATAAGTGTGGATTTTATGGAATACTTTCCCCAATATTCGTTTGTTGGCGGAAAGCATTTAATTAGCAACAGCCAGTAACGGGGAGTTGTCATGTGCAAAAGCATTTTGTAAATTGTCCTTTTTTTCCTGGTTTCTGTCACCAAGTTTTGGTCTAGACTTTGATTTTACATGTTATATATATGGACGGACAGACATGGAGAGCTAATGCATTAATGACATCTAGACGTGGAGGGCCTGCCAGTAAGTGATTATTTCACAGTTCGCTCTGCATTATAAACATTATACCAGTGCAAAATCCTCTGTGATCATGTTAGTGTTAAGCCAAGCAATCTTTGTAATTTTCGATTCGAGCGAATACCACTTTTAAACTCTGCATGTTTAGCTTTGTGACGATGACATCGTCAGAAGAATTTCTGCCAAAACATTTCAACCGTGCAGTTTGAACTGCTGGCTAATATTTGACAGCCTTTGAAAACATACAGTACTTGTGTATATTAAACATAACCCATGATTACACTGTAATGTCCTAGCCCTAGTTGTAGAATTAATATTCAACTTGCGTGTGTCTATGAAGAGTACACAGTATAAATTGGATACAAGCATCTGGCTGGCTGTGCTCCTATCTATATGAGCAAGGCCAGCTGTGCTCATATCCAAAGTGCGCTTCCATCAGAAGGTGCCTTTCACCCCACCTGTGTCACATACGGATGAGTTGCCGAGTTGCTAATATCAGAACTGTTGTGCTCGCATCCAGCTTCTCCTGTATACAGATGAGTTCGCTACAAAACGGCTTCCGTTGATGCGCGATGGATGGCTTCCATGCCTCTGCTGAAATTTCTGATTTGGTCACGATGGTTCACTGCTGTGCGGTCTACAGTCTGGTCGGTGTTCTCGAAGCTTTCTGGACAGAACGCCTTCCATCGGGATCCCATGCGCAACCCGCAGTCCGTCGTCAGCTGGACATTACCTGGCAGACAGGAGCCATGTTGGGATCGGCGTGGGCCATGATGTGGTGCGTGAAGGTTGTGTAGGGCAGCTCCGTTGACCACGGGTTCCAGCGGGACAGGAAAGTCGGCTCGCGGAGCTTGTCCCAGTGCACACGTAATCCGTGGCCCTCTCGGCTACAATCGTGAGAGTAAAAGCACATACGCACACATGTACGCAAATATATAAACATATATACATGCACATCAACTGCCATTCGCCACTAAATGGCGGTGACGTCACCATGCCGTTGTTTTTGTCAGGGTAAGGGAGTATTCTCCGGACACGTGAAGTGTCATGGAAGCGCTGGCAGGAGGCGATGGGACAGGCCCAGGTGGCCAGGTGTTCTGCTCATGGGAAGCATTGCTCAACTGTCTTCTTCATTGCTGGCTGCATCCAATGGCTGGCTGCATCCAATGTTGGAAAGAGCGAGTGAGTGAACGCTTGAGCGTTGGGGCGGGGGATCGAGCATTGGGGTGAGCGAGCGAACAGTCTGGTGTTCAATGCGAGCGACCGAGTGTTGGGGCGAGCGATTAAGTTTTGGGGTGAACGAGTGAGTTGAGCGAGCGCCACCTACTTGAGCAGGGACTTGGGTGGGAAGGCGAACTCTCCGAACGAGATGGTGTCGATGAAGTTGAGCGGCACGCGCCGTGCACTCTCGCAGCGCAGCGTCACGAAGTCGTACTTGACGATGAGCAGAGAGCGCTCGGACAGGCACACGATCCGCTCAGCGCTCGTTGTTCCAGTGGTCCACCCTGCAGGTGCAGAACAAAAACATCTTAAACGGAAGAAAAATCTGCGAACGCTTTGGATTTCTGCAAATGCTCGGCGATATGAGTTTGTCCACGTTAGTCATTAATGTGCGATAGTAATGACATCACGCGCAATGACGTCGTCGGGAGCGGAGGTGCACACTTGAAGCGTGATACATGATGTCATTGCGGGCTAGCCCATGGCAAGTGACATCGCATTTGCCAAGGGCTTAGCCATTATCACTTTTTTTATCGGCACGTTTCTTTCGTAACAGAATATGCATTATAAGCATTACTGATTATAGAAATGGTAATGATTAATCGACTATGTTGAGTAATTTGCAGTTAAAGGACTTCAAAGTAAGTCTTTATTCATGGAGGTGCAGCAAAGCACCAGTACAATACGATAAAAATGCACGTACAAAGTTATTGGAAACTGACATTATGATAATTGTCCGATCGCGAACCTCGATAACGAATCGTACTGTGAAAATGTACATTGCGCCAAGCCCAAAGTGGACAGTGGTGAGGACGAAGAGAAACTCCGTTTCCACCGACACATCAGAGCCTCACCAGCATCGGGACCCTCACAGTACGGGTGGTTTTCCACCGTACGGTTGTTGGTTTTCCACCCGTACTGTGAGCCGAGCCAAATCCAAACCAGGGAAACTCTGGCCTCACAAGACATCTGCATCTGGTTCATGGTCAAGTTAGGCCAGGGATAGGATTCACGATTTTAGTCAAGTTGCGTGCGTTAGCAAATTTGAGCGTGTGAAGCTGTCATCACTCACATTTTGAACCACAATACCTTGACGATCTCGTCAAGGAATATAAACGCAAACTGCGGTCATTCTCGCAGTGGCGGCTTTTGGTTAGCCATCGAAAAAATACTGTTACCGCATTGCGCGTTTTGAATGCGCTTCTGAGGCCGTCTGGAACGCTCTTCTTTCCGATATTAGGAAGCCACTGGAAATATGCACTTTTAAGTCGTCTAGATTGAAAACTCATTTCTTTAAAACTGCTTATTGTGTGTTAGTTTGTTGCCCTTCCCACGCACCTCTGATTAGCGCGGTTGGCTACGTACGGTGCTAAAAAAGTTCAATAGACACACATACATTGTGCGTGACATTAGAGGTACGGCTCGGCATCTGCAGTAGAAAAACAACCCGAGGACCTCTGAAGCCACGCCGGGGCCGGCGTTAGTACGGCCCTGGCATGGGTCAGTTGTGCAGTGGAAAAGAAAGCAGGGGAGCTAAAGTGAAGTCTGGTGTTGAACTCACTCTGCCAGGAGCCAGACGCTTTGTATCTCCCCGTCATCCACGGTGTGCAAGACGGATACTTTGATGTCGTTCACTGCTTGCTCGAATGCTCCAGGCTGCGAAGTAGACAAAAAGCAACCCAAACGTATGTTTCGTGAATATATTAATCTACAACATTTGAAACTTTTAAAATATTCTTTACGACAGAGTACATGTTATTATTGTTATATAACGTGCTGAGTTACAAACACCGTGATTTAACACGGAGGCTTTCGCGACCAAAATTAACACATAGGCTTATTAACAAATCTGGCTGTCGCCTGACGAGGCTGGTTGTAATTACCGGTGAAACGTCACTCAAATGATCAATGTTGTGAGTTTGCTCTCCAACACACAACGGTGTGCTGAACTAGTAACGGATTGGCATGTTTTGTTTAATTGACAAACCTTACTAATTGGTTGTGTCGGGTAGTGGCGGGTTTAACGACACACGAATATTTACGTGATCTAACCCAAAAAACCTCTGATGGAAACACTGTGCTGTACACGAATGAAGACAAATATAAGCTATAAAGAGATCAAGTTGCATTATATATAACATACTAGATGTATACAATAGGGAAGAACCAACACTCCTGCCTAGTGATTCCATTAACTCTCCCGATTCGAATCAATAATTTATTATTTTAACACTGGTGAATGTAGCGGCCACTAGTGGCTGCAGGGGTCACCTACGAATCGTGGTTGGCTTCGTACGGTGCAAAGTCCAACATACATACAATTACACACAATTGCACAAAATACACAGATCGTAAACATCGATTCTTACACACGCACAATTAGGTCAACATATCGCGATAACTTAACAATTGATAGTAACTGACGTATGATACGCAGGAGCACATACATGCATTGCACACCGGTGATTTATGGACAGCCTAAAGCTCGATTGAGATCGTAGCATCGGTCGTCCCGTCATGTCAGGTGGCACTATCACGCGACGTGTCATCACCATACTGCGTGTATAATGCACACAGCCTTGTTTTAGACCTTCCAGCTAAAGCGAGTCAAGAATATGGCCAAATTCATTTTGAACAGTCGCAGGACAATGAGTTGACTGTATTACGGTTTTCATCCTTGTTATGAATCATCCCCACAGTTTAGCCATCACTGCCTATTGCTGCCTTGTACCTCAGGGGCTTGATGTGAATAATCCCTCCTGGCGTAAACAAGCGGCTGTTTGGTGATGTGACATGCAAGACATGAATGAGAAGACCGATCCCATGGTCACAATCTTGCCTCTTGTCCATAAATGAGCTTTTCCGCGTGTAATTATTTTAATTTGATACCATCCTGCACAAACCGTTATGTCTGAGGGGTTTATGCATGTACCTATGCGCTTCTTTCGCACCGTACGTGGCCAACCTTGCTAATCTGAGGTGCGAGAGAGTGTTTCGTGACTGTTTTACAGAAGGTGTTAGAATTGGAACAAAAAGTATTGCACACACCACTGCTACACCAAACTTTACATTCACAGTGCAAGACCATCGCCTCCCAGCGCACGAATTTCCCAAGCATGAGCGTGGCATTGCCGATGCCCGATTTTGGAGTACAGTACATGCAAATCGTGTTTGCCCTGGTGGGTTACACTGCATTTACAGATTAAAAGTGTGGTCCTCGCTCCGAGTCACCACAGCCACCGCACACATTCTCAAGGAGGGGCACGTGTGTATTACGTTTCCACGGTGCCACATAGGTCACACACAAGTACCCGACATGCACCAATAATTGGGCGAGCAAACAATTCATTGGTTAAGATAATGTAAGCTTGGCATGTGCGCCTGCTGGACAAATGAGGCAGAACAAATGGAAAAATATATATTTCCAAACGAGATTAAAATGATGCTTCTTGAATCAAACCACAACCGTGAACCATGACAATAATTAAACTGCTCAGGGGATGAATTGTTACATGCTCGTATTTGTATTAGGTGATGCATTGTGTCGGTTTGTGGTCCATAACTAGTGGTGTTAATTCCATGCTCCTATGGCAAGAACCATTCCCTCATATTATAATCGACCCTGGAGTAATGTCGGCGCCTTGTTGACGACCACTATTGATTTCCTACCAATGCTGCGGCCTAAACACTATCAATTATTTATCCAGGAAAGCCTCACCGAGCCTCACGATTCAAGACCAGACACACGAGGTGGAGACATTCAGCACTGCCAACTGCTGCGAACACCTCACAGCCAAAGCCTACAACACCTGGCAAGCCCTGGTGGTCACCCATCCAAAAGCTTACTAGGCCCAAGCCTGCTTAGCTTCCAAGATTCGATGAGAAAGTTGCCATTGTAAAAAGAGTTTTTATTTAAATCGTAATAAATCCAAATTGTATTGTAAACGATAGCAGGACAAGAAGAGTCGCAAATAATTATCATTTATTATTTATACCGAACCTCCCATGCACAACATCTTGAGGAACAGAAATAAAATATCGTATGACACAAACCATCTAAAATGAAACCCCCACTAATGGGGGGGGTCCATTTATATGCACTATTGTTGATGCGACAGCTCCTCAATTAAGACTCATCAACAGGTTCAAGAATTTAGATGAAAAGCGGCCCGGCTGGGTGGAAAAATCGTGGGCAGCAAGTGCGCCTCGACTGCGTAGTTTTGTACGGTTGTGTTGCACAGCTCTGCAATGTGTTCTCGAGTCGTGCCGAGTGTTGTTCGGCGTGATGGCCGACGTTTCGCGCCACGTGCCGAGTACCGAAGCTCCAATCGGACATTTCGCGGAGTGAAACGTGAAGACTGAAGAAGCTCCCCCCAGCGCACGGAGCGAATCGTTGGACAGGCTGAACAACACGCGATACAGCCCAAAAACACATCGGAGAGCCACAGCCATGGAATGTGCGCGAGGGAAATGTATATGTACTTGTGCTATGAAGAAGGGTCATTGCTAGAAACGTCATCTTTTATGTTTCCTTTTAAGGTAGTGTTGTTTGTTAATTGGACCGTGCACCAGTGCCAACGTAGCATCTCTAAATAATTAGTTTCAATGTTACGGGCAAATATAGGCCGCTTGCCGAATGGTAATGCATTGATGGCTGTATCCTTGGCATTGTCCTTGGCGGTTGACATGCATGGGGCGATGTGCATGGAACAGCATCCCCTTACAAGTGCCCCCCATTAGACACACACTTGGGAGTGTCGGGTGTCTTCACTGTCTGACTGGGCGCTTTGTCTACACAACAAATGTTTATGAAATCCATCCTTAATTCGACAACTTGTGCCTCCACTACAGCAAGGCAGATATTGTTAGAGACTTCACTCGATTAATCTAGCCCAGACTTTCAAGTTAATAATGGTGCAGCCATTAATAATAATACTGGTAGGAACCTCCTGGTTACACCAGCCCACAGGGGATTGTTGTGTCCGTCGTGCAGGGAGGGGCTGGGTGGGGAGGGGCTGGATGGGGAGGGTGGGGAGGGGCTGGGTGGGGAGGGTGGGGCTGGGTGGGGCGGGTGGGGCTGGGTGGAGAGGGGCTGGTCACCCCGTGGTGCCCTTATAAAACTCAACGTTTAACCTACTCACGCCGGCTTGTGCCCGCCCTCACAGTCGGGCATATTTGCGGAATACACCACTCCGCTGTTGACCCTGGCCATTGACCGAGCAACCCAACGTTCCTACCAGCTCTGTCCGCAGGAATGTGTTAATGATGCAGCCATTCAATACCAGGATAAAACACCAAGATCACTGCCGAGGTTCTGGGTTTAAACCCAGTGATATAATTCAGGTTTTCAGGTGCAACAAGTTGTAATGTCAGCCAGGTCACCAACGCCTGCAGAAAGAATATGAAATATAAGATTTGGCCTTTGTTCGACTTGTTCTGGCGTTAAGAATTAAAAATTATCCTTTACTTAGCAATTGGCCAGGTGGCTCAGGGTGCTAATGCCATGTCAGAGATATAATCCAGCATTGCTGAAGGCTTTTAATTAAATTTGGGCAACACCTCGTGTATTAAACTAGGTTCTCAAGTAGAACCAGTTGATGTACAAAAATTACCATCATAATAAATAATTATTTTCCTTTATTGTGTTTATTCTAGAATTGAGAGTTAAAACAATTTGGTGTGTTTGCCATGTGGCCAACGCTCCTTGCAGGGCATAGAAATAATGAGAACGTCGTGAATAATATGAGGCCTAGTGAGAAACGGCTTCAGAAGCAGAGGCCATTCTCTGACACAGTGGTGCACTTTCTAGCAAGAGTTCTGAATGGGCATTTGGTTATCTTATGACATGACTAACAGAAACATTGCATATTTATTGCCTCATTCGGATGTGTCACTGGGATATTGTCACACCTACTGGAGGCCCTTCCACAATCAGTGGAATGAGTAAGAAATAGCAAGGCTGCACCTTGACCCATTTGGGCTTATCCATGCTTCTTCACGCGTGCAAGAGCAGTGAAATGTGCGTACGAACATCGGTAATAGGATCCACACCACAGTTCTTCCAATACCAGCATGGGATTCGAATAGTTGTGCTGTAAATCCTGATGTTTTATTGGTTTTGTGTCAGATCAGGTCAGTAAAATTACGCAGCCGGAAATAAAAATCAATCTTAATTATGGAGCTTTCGTGACTGCAGGAATTATTCTTTGGTTCTTTCGGTTAAGTCACGTCTATCTTTAGACGTGACTTAACCGAAAGAACCAAAGAATAAATAAAAATCAATCGCAAATCCTATCGGTCACGAAGGCTTACTGTTAAATTTACTGTAAATCATGTTTGCTATTCATCAAAGTAGGTGAAACTTGTGGGCAGCTAAATTTGCTTAAGTGACACCACACGTGTTTAACTTCAACCACGACTATTTAAAGAGTGTCCTGGCACTATTCAAACTAGCCCTGGAAGCTGTCACTATATATTATTTTAATGATCCTGTGGACTGCGTGACTGATAAGTGGGCGTTGTGGGGGGGTGATGTCACCCACAACCTGCCTGCCGATTGCTGTTCACAGCATACTCCACCTCGTCGAATTGCGACATCGTTGTTCAGACCCCACAGGTTTGAGTTTATGTAAGCACTGCAAATGTTGCAACACAAAAACAAAATCACGAGATCGGGAGGCATCATAAGGTAAGACAAGCGTGCAGCTCTGCAATGGCTTTCTCACGCCTGCAGCGGGGGACGGGCCTCCACTCTTTCATGATGGCCTGACGTTTTGAAAGGGGTGGAAGTATCCATACTTTTATCCCACCACACGTGACTAACTCATGAAGCATCATACTTTTGCAAACGTGCCAGGTCTCGTCTGCAAAAGAGATCATACATATTTATGAGTTCTAGAATTTAATAAATAAACAACTTTGGTTAATAAAACTATGTTATGTCAATGCAATCACCATGGGGAGAGAGAACACTCAAACCCCAAATATAATGCAGGCATCGTCAGGGTCGTTTTTGAACATACGACCGACACCGGTGATGTTTTCTTCCTCGACTGCTTTACCCAGGAGAGGGTTGCTTAGTCTCAAGGCTATCTTTGACACTCAATCTTGCATTACATTTTTTAGAAGGGGTCCTTGCATTGGAATGTTTAACCAATGCAATTAATGACACTGGAGAAACACCATGTGTAAGAGGGGAGTCACAATACAGCCATCTCAAAACCCAACCCTCCCAACAACAACATCCAATAACTTACCAGGCTTAACCCGGCTTATCTTCTGAAATATGACATGATCAAGGCAGACATTTTAACACGTAGGCTTTCGCGACCAATAACACGTTCCTTCGGAGTGGGCAGGTAGGAACTTGGTTGGACAGCGCATTCGTGCACGACAGACAAATATGCATGAAAGACAGACAAATAATCCCTGGCGGGTAGTGTGGAACCTGTTGTTCCTACCTGTATCATCCATAACAGTTTATTTTGGGTTAAATCACCGTAAATATGTCGTTAAACCCGCCAAGACCCGACACAGCCAACTAGTAAGGTTTGTCACGTAAACAGAACATGCCAATTCGTTACTAGTGCAGCACACCGGTGTGTTGGAGAGCAAATCCATATTTTCAATTATATTGTTATTTAAAATCAGATTTAACCCAAAAAAAACTGTATTATGGAGGGCAGACATTGTCATTCACCTGCTGGCTCTACCTATTTAACACTGGGCATGCAAAACGACATTGGAATATCGGCAGGATGAAGGCAGTCCAGTATATGCAACAATGCAGTTGGGAGGGGAAAAAATAAAGCCATCTCATCAAGTGCTCGTTAACTAAATGGAATGGATTTGTCAGTGTAGTACTGGAATAGGATTAGAGATAAGAGGATATTAAGAGAGTAAATAGCATGGACTATATCCAAACTGCATTGCACAATATGCATTGTAGAGTGCAGATAAGATCGGTAAGTGGATAGAAAACATACAAAAGATAATTATTAAGAGACATGTTTTGAGTGTGGTGGTGGCGTTGATGCACATTTGTAATCCAGCATCTTGGAAGTGGGATTGGTGGATAACGTATTGTGTTAGAGCATGTGTTATACAAAAAGACAACACAAAGATCCCCCATATAGCCTTAATAGACTGTTCGGGCAAGTGCTGTTAGCGAGCACCGATGAAGGCTGGCACAGCACACAAGGGGGTGAGTGGCCAACAGCACGCCCGACCGCATTTGTACTCATTCGAGGCCGAGTCGACCTAGGGGAGGCTCAGGACCAGTTCAGATAATCCATCACTGGTGTCGGCCATGGGGCAATGAAGCACTGTCGTGGCATTTGTAACGAGGACAGCCAGAAGACCACGACCTATGCAGTGGTATCCTACTACCAGTGTAGTAGAATGTCATTGTGGGTTTCTACAGGAACCATGGTTTCCTTTCACATGCAAGAAAGCACACAACGTTTGGGTCAAAGCAGGCAAAACTCACGCAAATGAATCTTGTGATTACAGCTTGTCCAGAAAACCAAGGAAAGTAATTAAGTATGATCACATCACATTATACGGATGGGCGCTTACGATGACGGTATTACGGCCACGACATACACAGCGGCAGACGCGATGAAGCAATGAGTCTCTTGTGAGGCTGTGGGTTTGGTTGCTAAAAACACATTGGGGGCCAGAACTTTAAATGTTGGCTTCCCAAACACAAGCCACACCTAAATAACGACCTCGCCAGCACGGTTGCGACTAAACAAACTTTTAAAGTGAACAAAGGGGAGAGAAAAACGAATTCTGTCCTTTATTGTGCGATTAATGTAAACACAGCCGAGGGCTTGAGATGGGGTTGAGCATATGATGAACCGATAACGGTAAGGGTTATATTAAAAGGTTTATTTAGGGGTTGTGTTTTGTCAATGCTAGTGGTAGTATAAGGGTTTGGAATAGCTATGGTTCGTGGTAGGGTTAATGTTACCTGTGGTGAGAAGCTAGTTATGGCTAAAGTTAGGGTGAGGGATAGTTCTGGTGAAAGTTGGCAAAAGCTGTTTGCTATTAGTATGGTTAAGAGTAGTTATGGTTAGAGGTAGGGTTAAGAATAACTTTGCAGGTAGGATTAGGGAAAACTTTGGCTATATGTAGGGTTAGTGATCGCGTTGCTTAAAAAAACGTATTTATTTAGTCATAATGCGCTGGCAGTGTTGCACAATAATGAACAACGAATAAAACTCAACCAACTCGTTTTGGATATAATTATGTCGGAAGGAGTGGTAAAGTTACGAATATCCGTTATGGATGTGGCAAGGGTGAGATGTACATGAAGCTAAAGTTACACGTTATGGGTAGGGCTGATGATGTGTTGCCATGGTTAGAGGCAGGGTTAAATATACGACTGTATTGTAACAAGTATGATGAGAGGTAGCATAGCGATAGCTATGTCAATATAAGTAACAACACAACTGAACAAATTCATCAAACAATGTGTGAATAAAAGTCGAGGTTCAACTTGGGTTACAAGTCAGACACTTTAAAGGCGTGGGTAATCACGAGCATGATCAAGTGGCATATAGCTTGGGTATTACAGCAATTCAGATATAAATATTTTGCTTGCTTTTTTTGGATTAGTAGAAATGGAAATGTTCATAAAGTAACCACGGTGTAGGGGTGGTGCATTCCATTTATCGTGAGTGACTTAATCCATTAATAAGCCACCCTGTCCAGAACCATTCTATATAATTCCCTTCAAAATGACACGACTAATTCGTCTTAAAGTACAGCATTAGGAAGATGTCATTCTAGATTTGAAGTTTTCGTGACTACAATGATCCATACTCTTCGGTTCTTTCGGTAAAGTCACGTAGGATGAAAAATAAATAAAAGTAAATTAAATCACAATTTACTTGTATTTATTTTAGATTTTTTTCACCTACGTGACTTTACCGAAAGAATAAAATAATTAGGAAGATGTGTCAGATGGTTCCTGTTACGTTGCCTAATTTGTGGTTATTTCATTATACGGCACAATCCTACAACACGACTGAGCGGCTGTTAACAGCTTGCCCCACAGTATACAGTGCATGCTTGTGTTACAATGTAGTGTTAATGACACATTCGGTATTTTGTACTTAACACCACAATGTTGGTATTTAATACAAACACACCACCGATGTCACCCAACAACCGCACAGGGGCACCCACCAGTTGAACTTTCGTATTTAATCATTTAAATTATTTATCCAGAAAAACAGTACATTTAACTCGCGTAAAGATAACCAAATTAAGAAGAAACTTCAGTATAAAGTCGAGTTGCTATTAGGCAAATATCCTATTAGAAAAACGGCTTTGTTGATCAAAAGTGTTGCCTACAACTTTATGGACTCAAATAAGCAATAAAGAGACCGGGGTTGGCCCTCTCCGCCCTGCCGGCCGAGGCGCGCCCTGCCCGGTAGGGCCGCTATCCGAGCACCGTAGTCTCATCGCGGCCTAGGTCCCGTACTACTTCCTGTACGCCTATCGCGGATGCAACCGTTAAAAATCGATATTACTTAATAGAGTTTAAACAAAAACACCGCGTGTTGCAAAGCGTTAAAACTATGCTGAAACACGTTGTCCAACATAAAAGTTTTAGATTTGCTTTACGTCGACGTTAATGTGTCATTAGAAACCGATTGGATGTCTAAGTATGGATCGCCTTATATAAATATACAAACAAATCCTCACCATATTCGTCAATAACAGAGCCTTAAAAGGTTACGTATACAACTGGCATATAACAGTATATCCTTTTAAGGTAGTTTTATTGACAAATGTGTTGATTTTAGCTAACGACACGTGCGCACCACTGCAAACGCGTGGACCACCGTGCTCACAGAGTACCAATTACCGCAATTAACGACTGCGATCGAACACACGCAACTTGCAAGAGGACAACCAACCCTGAAGACGAAGAAGTTACGAAGCCTGTAGTCCTGCACGGTCTTCTCATCAATCACCGCATTCTCCGGGTCGGCCCCACCGCCCACCGCCGCTGTGACCCCGACCGCCGGCCCCGGCGGGCGAGAGCCACCGCCGCCTTGCCCGGCTTGGGTGTCGTCCCTATCGAGTGCCACCTCTTCCCCATCTTCATGCTTCTCCGTCTTCTTATTCTGTTCCTGCTGTTGTTGTTGCTTCTTCTCGTCCGCTTGCCTCTTTGCCACGTCGTCCAAGACGCCCGCCTTCATGTCAGCGGGTTCCATCATGACCGATGGCCCCTGGTGTGTGTGGTCTAGCTTCTTCTGTGAGCTGATGTGTGTGTGTGTGCTTGCTATGTACCGTCTCGCTGGTGCGTTGTGTAACTACGTATTGCTGTGTTTACGCTGTGTGTTAAGTTAGGCATGCAGTGAGAGACGTGTTTGTGGAGTGGTTGTTGGCTATGAGTTAGTTCGCTTGCGCTCTGGGCGAGGTTATTACGACGCTGCAATGCAGACGATGAGAGAACAGCTGCGCAGTGAGAAATGCCTAGCTGGGGTGGTGGTGCTGGTGGTGGTGGTGTTGTTGTTGTTGGTGGTGGTGGTGGGGTTGGGGGAGTGATGCCAACGTCACCGCGTGCATCTTCCGGGTTCTGTTGCACGTGGCGTCGTGTGTCACGCGCACGTCGTCCACGCGCACGCGCACGCCCCCCCCCCACCCCACGGTCCGTGCGCGTGCGTGCGTGGGTGCAGCTTCCTGCGCGGGTTGGGTCGCTGTGTGGATGTGTGTGTGTGTGGATGTGTGTGGGTGCTGCACACGTGGTGAGTGTACGTGGTGTGTGGTTGGGTAGCTGTGTGTATGTGTGTGTGTGCTAAGCACGTGGTGAGTGTACGTGGTGAGTGTACGTGGTTGGGTAGCTGTGTGGATGTGTGTGGGTGCTGCACACGTGGTGAGTGTACGTGGTGAGTGTACGTGGTTGGGTAGCTGTGTGTATGTGTGTGGATGCTGCACACGTGGTGAGTGTGTGGTTGGGTAGCTGTGTGTATGTGTGTGGGTGCTGCACACGTGGTGAGTGTACGTTGTGAGTGTGTGGTTGGGTAGCTGTGTGGATGTGTGTGGGTGCTACACACATGGTGAGTACAAGTGGTGAGTGTGTGCATTGGATGTGGGGAGCGGTAGAGAGACCCGGGTTCGCGATTCCCGCTCACGTAAATCAACACCAGTGATGATATTATCTGAATTGGTTCTGGATGTGCCTCCTCTAGGTCGACTCTGCACAGTACGTGTGTGATGTGTGTGTGTCTGTGCAACGTGTGTGTGTGTGTACAGCCTCTGCACATTGCGTGTGTGATGGGTGTGTGTCTGTGCAACGTGTGTGTGTGTAGCCTCTGCACAGTACGTGTGTGATGTGTGTGTGTCTGTGCAACGTGTGTGTGTGTAGCCTCTGCACAGTTTTGTGATGGGTGTGTGTCTGTCAACGTGTGTGTGTAGCCTCTGCACATTACGTGTGTGATGAGTGTGTGTCTGTCAACGTGTGTGTGTGTCTGCAACGTGTGTGTGTAGCCTCTGCACAGAACATGTGTACGTGCAGAAAGTGTGTGTAGAGTGTTAATTCAGCCTCGTGTGCCTGATAGTAAGAATTTGTTTAAGAACAGCCCCTGTGGGTGCTGCGTGTATGTGTTTGAAGCGTGTGTGTATGTAACTTGTGTGTGTCAAACAACAACGTGTGTATGTGTAAACACCCCTTGTGTTTAAATAGAGGGTGCAGGCCAAATATACAACGTGTTTGTAAACGCCACCTTCCCACCCATCTATGTCCCACCACTCAACTCCACTCACCCTAAAATAGTACAATACTGTAATATTGTGTTTTGTAGATCTATGTATTTTCGAGTGTGTATCGAGTGCTGTTTGACATTGTCCGACGTTTCGTGCCACGTGCTGGGAGCTACTTCAGTTCCTCAAGAAGCCCCCAACAACACGTGGAACTGAATTACATTCTCCCTAATTGTCATTAATCATTGGCAAGGGCAATCCCATCTCCGAGATGGTTTCCTGGACAACTAAAATATAATCTAGTAATCAAATTCGCTCATGCGTTGTGGAACATTGCGGTTAACGATGTAAACCTCTCATTACCAGAGTAAATTTACTTTTTGAGAGATCTATTTCATATTAGAAAGTACTGTATCGGTTTGAAGCCAAGTCACAGACGAAATTTAAAAGCTTGTTCAACACGAATTACAACCAGTGACCCAGTGCCTCTTCCAGATGTCAAATCGTAGTAAACTAGTTACGTTAAATCGAGTACCTTTACGTTCTTTAAAGACTAATACAGTTATCCTAAAAAACAGAATTGTTATTGTTTGACTCACTGGGATTTTTGCTTTGACTCACTGGGATTTTTGCACACAGCATTGATATACGGTGCTTTTTCTGGAAGACTTTGCTGTTTTTTCCTGGATTTTTCTGTTGTGCGTAGTCACTTTAAGATGTTTCTTCTTCATGTTTTTGTTTGTTGCGGTTGCACCCGATTCAAGAGCCGAATGGCTCACAGGGATTACTGTACCTAATAAATGAACTGAACTTATTCGACTGAGTAGGTTGTCGTGATTCTGCTGCTGTTTTCCCCAAAGGAAATGAATAAAAATCCCGTTTTTTTTTATTTTTACTTTTCTCATCGGTTCCTGAGTGTTGGAATTTAATATATCTTCCAGGCCTGAAATGCTGATCAAATGCAAAAGGTCAAAACCGGTGACAGTATTTGCTTGTTTAAACATGATGCTGTATAATATTGTCTTGTAAAGCCCCTAGGCTTAATGAATTGAAATGTAATTTTAATACTATACGGAGAGACGAACGGACATGTATTTTATGGACTGTATCAGTTTACAACGTAATGATCCCTAACAACGCTGCACAGTACGGTGTTAAAACAATAGTATTCCCGTGTTGCTGTAAATTGTTACAATTAAAGTACATTTTGATTCACAAATCTTGCACAGTTTTTATGATTTTTCTTCTGCAATTAAAGGTGACTGTTACACATTTTACTGGGGTAAAAAAAAAACAGAAATTTTGTTTTAATGATTCTCATGGCCCAGCATGGCATGCAGGAGGGCATTTACCAAGTAGTGGGCCACATAGTGGATGGAATAAATGATCTTTACGTTTATGGAAGGACCTACAGTACATTGGGATTTTGGCCTACTCCACGCAGAATCAGAGTTTAACTTGTGGGAGGAAACCTGAGAATCTGTTTAAAAACCCCACGATATTAGGTATTAGGGGTAAAACTCAACTCTTCCAACTCCTGATCTTGTTGCGACCCCATGCCTATGGAAAATATCAAGTCGCAGTGACTACCCATACAAATACATAACTAACACATTCCTGCGGAGGGAGCTGGTAGGAACGTTGGGTTGCTCGGTCAATAGCCTGCAGGGTCAACGGCGGCGTGGTGTATTCCGCAAATATGCCCGACAGTGAGGGCGGGCACAAGCCGGCGTGAGTAGGTTAAACGTTGAGTTTTATAAGGGCACCACGGGGTGACCAGCCCCTCCCCACCCAGCCCCACCCCTCCCACCCAGCCCCACCCCACCCAGCCCCTCCCCACCCTCCCCACCCAGCCCCTCCACACCCAGCCCCTCCCCACCCAGCCCCACCCCTCCCATCCCCCACCCAGCCCCACCCTCCCTACCCAGCCCCTCCCCACCCAGCCCCTCCCCACCCAGCCCCACCCCTCCCACCCCCCACCCAGCCCCACCCTCCCCACCCAGCCCCTCTCCACCCAGCCCCTCCCCACCCAGCCCTTCCCTGCACGACGGACGGACACAATAATCCCCTGTGGGCTGGTGTAACCAGGAGGTTCCTACCAGTAAAACTCAACTCTTCTGGTCATGTTGCGACCCCATTCCTACAGAAAATATCAAGTCCCAGTGACTACCCATAGTCCCATACAAATACATATATATTATCCGAGGCCCCTATTACCCACGGCAGTAGTAGGGTCCGTCTAAACTCCTATTATCCGCAAGATTTTTTGATAAGAAGAATAACGAGAGGAAATTAACTCGTTGGTTATTCGCATGGCCCTATCAAACGTAAGCTTTAAGGTATTGGACTTTCAAATTACGTAGTGATCTCAACAAAAGATCGCTGGGAAAGTGTAAGGAAGCAAATTAATGTAAAGTCGCCCTCCTTTGCATCCAAGCTTACTTGCCTGTGAATTGATGCAAGCAAATCTGAATTTTATTTTATTTTCACCTACGTGACCTTACCGAAAAAACCAAAGAGTATGGATTCTTGCAGTCACGAAAACTTCAAATCTAGAACAAATCTGAATTCTTCAGTTTGCTGAAAATGTTGTGAAACTGTAGAGCCTTGGTCGCGATGTAATCGCCACACGCCAAGATATAATACGAGCAAAAGACATGGCAAAGCTGACATATCAGAGAAATGCTTGCTTGACCTGGCAGTGTTTGGTGCCATCTAACAACCGCAGCTGTGTTTGTAGTCCATAATAGTTTTTTTTGGGTTAGATGTTGTAAATATGAATGTGTCGTTAAGCCCGCCACCACCCAACACAGCCAATTAGTAAGGTTTGTCACGTAAACAGAACGTGCCAATTTGTTACTAGTACAGCACTAACCGGTGTGTTGGAGAGCAAATCCACTACATTTACCATCTCAGGACGACGTTTCGCCAGTAATTACAACAGATTTGTCTTCAGTTGTCACCGATTGGCCACAATGAATGATGAATCGTGTGCGATCCCTTTCTCTTTAACTTGTCGCAACACACACTTTTGAGATATTTAGATATTTAGTATTGGCTAAATGCATGTCTGTCAAACCCATATGGTTTACCCCGTATTCTTGTTCAGGGAAATTTAGTTTTCAGGTCCATATGGCGTACAGCCGTTTCAACACGGGCTAATTAATAGTTAGTCTTTTTTGTTTGTGTTTCTCCCTTGTGATGGGACTCTGTAGAATTAATGTTGAGATGTATAAGACCAATCAAGTCTGAATTGGTCTGTAATAAGTGAGGCAGAGGGGTTGACAGGAATGTAAATGGTTGTTTTGAAACTCGCAGATGGCAGTGAGGTGGTGGTTGCCGAGCTGTTCCCTTCTTTAAAGGGTTCTTATATATTTTTAATGTCTTTTTGACACAGCGTCCTGTACAGAAGGATGTCTCAAGAGTGCAAGCGACTCGTCCTTGTGATGTTTCTCGCAACTGAAACATAATATACTTCAGTACTATAATTAGCAATGGAAAAGAGCGACCACGCCTGAGATTATATCCACTGCCAGAGATGGAGCAATGCCATGAGTTAATGTGTGTCGGGTACCGCATGGATTGTGGCATTTACATGCCTAAACATTCATCAAGCATTGGATTGTCCATTGCTGCTGATGATGATGAGTTTGCTGATGTTGATGTGCTTTATCGCTGGGACAGCAACTGTCGTATGTGCTGGGACGGTATTGCCTCTGAATTATTTGTAATGTATAACAAAAAAGCTCTCCTGTATTTATAATATTTAATTCATTTAGTTTTAAGTCACATTTTTTTTTTAGGTTTGGCCTACACAAATGTACGTTCAAAGTGAAGCCTACAATTCTCAGCACAATGGGTGCCGGGGGGAGCTCAGTGCGCATGCGCGTAGTCGTCGCCATTTCGTCAACGAGCTAGCATCGACCAAAAGTAAGTAAGAGGGGGGGGGGGTGGTGAAGGCAAGACAATTAAGATAAACATAAACAAATCTATTTTAAGAGTTATCCAACCGTAGTAATTTTATATTAGTGGAATATATCTATTATAGCTGTTTTTTTTTTAAAATTAGCGAACATTATGGGCGCGTGCTAATAAAAAAATATAAACTTTTAATTACGGACACCCCCACAAGGCTGTCGAATGAACTCTCCCACGCGCGTAATACGCACGCGCACAGGACCCCCTCCCTCATTCCGCCATCTTACGACGAGCGTGCGATACCTTTTCTCTCCCGTAACCTCCGTGAAAGGAAATTAAGATAACACGTAAAAAAAAAGAAACACGCACATAATACAATCATGAGCGAGTACGTTAAGATAGCCGAGGACGAGAACGAGCTGCCCGTGGAGGTGCCTTGTGAGGATGACGGCACCCTTCTTGTGTCGAACGTGGCCGCGCAGTTTCCAGGCGCCGTGGGGCTGCGTTACCGTCCGCCCGATGCGCAGTCTTTCCGCGGCGTGCGCCTCGTGGACGGCGTACTCCACCCGCCCGAGAACGGCTGGGCAAGCTACACGTTCTACGTGAATTTCCCGAAAGGTAGATGCATTTGTTATTGTCCTTTTGTTGCGTCTCTCGTGTCGGCCGCCGCCATTTTGTAGCGTGCGCAGTTTGAGGCCTGGGTTTGCGCGTTGAAGCCTTCCCGCCTTAACCCTGACCGCGCCCCTGTAATTGTCTATCGTTAAACGTTGCCGATGGTGGTTAAGGTGACTTTAGTAGATGTAGCGCGAGGAAAGAAAAGAGAAACTTGTGTAAAATGGCGGGAGTGGAAACGGCGAGGTTTGTTGGGGAGTGGGTGGAATGACCACGTGGTGGCCACTTTCCCGCAATGGTGATGCAGTAGTGGTGGTGGTGATTGTGGAACTTTAAATTCACGGTGTTTTATCAAAGTCCACACGCTTCACAACGTGTAGTTTTAATTCTAGATTTGATACAGTAATTTTAGACTTGATACAGTAAATTTAGCTGTGACTGTCCCACCTGATGACGGAGACTTGTGTTGCCTCCGAAACGTGATTTATTATTTTATTTCTACTATTATTTCTATTATTTATTACTATTTATTTTTACCTACGTGACTTTACTTGTAGTTTTGATTTAACCGCGCGTGTTTGCGCATTATAGGTTTAGCACTTTTAATGGAGCAGTGTTTTTTTGGGTGGGATAGAGATTAAATTATTGCTTTTGTTAATTGTTGGAACGGTTAATATAATTTTAATTGTACTTTGAATGTTTAAATACATTCATCGTGTTCATTCGCAATGAACTTTGGTCAAATATGTAAACTAGTTTTGCATGTTATAAAAGTAGCCCCTTTTTACATGGAGCAAAAGTAGATGTATTTAAACCTATGACTAAAAAATACTTATCTAATGTATAAAAGCGAAGTAGTAAAAAGTACAAGTTTGTCACGGTTGCGTTAACTATATTCTCATGTAAAAAGGGATATTGTGTGTTGCATTGACCCTGTGTCCTTTTTGCTGAAGTCTGATTCCATTTCCAATAAACTCTCAGACCCGTGTGTGCTCGGGCTAGAGAACAAACGGAAGATGGAGGAGGTGGACATGGCCTCCGCATCAAAGATGCTTCGGTCGGAACCCCGCGTCTCCGATCTTGTTGTGCTGGGGCTGCCGTGGACAACCACGGAGGATGAACTCAAAGATTACTTCTCTGCTTTTGGCAGTGTTGTTCTTTCTCAGGTACACACACGCACACACCCACTGGCTTTAAAGATTAGCAGGGAGAGGATGGGGGTTTGCACCCTCTACAGCTGGGCGTAGTCCCGTGTTTGGCGCTTTTGTAGAGCCGACATAAAAGCTTTGCGGTGTTGTGACGTGCGTTGAGGAGGATGGCGAGTTATATATATTGACTTAAATGTTTAATCTTATGGATTGTTTGCTCTGATGCCGACTAAACTTGGATGGTTTGTCTTGTTCAGATAAAGACGGATCCAGCAACGGGAAAATCGAAAGGCTATGGCTTCGTTCGATTTGCCGACCACGAATCGCAACTGAAGGCCATGGGCATGCGACACATGATTGGTGGCCGCTGGTGTGATGCCAAGCTACCCCAGTCCAAGGTACATTGCGTTTTACATCGTCAATTTTTGCAAGTTGTGCTAAAATAGTTAAATGTACAACGCAATTTGAACTGCTGACATAACTATGGTGCCCCTTGGGGCATGTGTGCGTGCATGCCCAGATGTATCCAACCGACCCCGACCGTAATCGCATCTTCGTGGGCCGATGCCCGGAGGACATAACACCCGAGGACCTGCGCTCGTTCTTTGGCCAGTTTGGAGACGTCACCGATGTCTACATCCCCAAGCCTTTCCGCTCGTTCGGCTTCGTCACCTTCGCCAACGAGCATGTGAGCACTGCCTCAGCTGGACCTTGCTTGCACACATTGTGCGTGTACCCCCCCCCTTCAACCTTGTTTGTCAATCTTTTGCTGGACGAGGGCTTCCCCAAGCCGTTAGGTCGTTGGTCTTTTACCAAGCGGCACCACTGGTCAAGGTGGGGAGGGTGAAGTACAGAAAAACATTTTTTTTCTTTACCCGCCCATGACTCCTATAACACATTTTTGCATACGGTGGGTCGCCTGTTGTGCTCTCAAGATGCAATCCTATTTGGATTTGGAGATCTGATTAGGATAATCTTTTCCATCACTGGAGTGGGTGTGTTGTACTTTCCATTGCTGTAAATATTGTGGAAAACCTTTCACCCAATTGCTACTTTCCTCTAGTCTTCCTTGGGTTCTCTAACGTTAACAAATCACGGTTGCATTCGGCGGGGGGTGGGGGTGCAATGTTACATTGTTGATGCCTAACGACCGCGCTTGTTTTTCAGGTGGCACAGTCTCTGTGTGGACAGGACGTGATCGTCAAGGGCGCCAGCGTCCACATTGCGAGTGCCGAGCCCAAGAACCAGCTGAAGCGCTCGAGCCGTCTCAACGCGGCGGCGCAAGCGGCAGCGGCCGTGACTGCACAAGCCAACATGAATGCGCTAAGCGCGCTGTCGACGCTGGGCGCCACTGGCGCGGGTGGCGGCCTCAATCTGACGCCAGCCATGGTAGCGGCCATGACCCAGGCGCTGCAGACAAGCGGCTGGGGTGGCAGTGGCAGTGGGCGTAGTGGAGGGGGTTCTGGAGGAAATGCTTATGGTGGCAACACGTATGGGTTGGGCAAGAACAGCTGGCTGTAGGCAGCCACTGAGCTTGCACCTGATAAGTTGGCTGGGCTAAGAGTGGGCTCAACCATTGTGAGACTTGCCTGTAAGCAGGTGTGTGGTGTGGAAATAGTGAATTTTGTGTTGGCATTTCCCCCTTTACATTGTCTTTTTTATTTGGTGCTCAAACCTTTACCTTCCCATTTGTTTTTCTATTGTCACTAAATTTTGGTAGGTTCTGTTATTTTCTGGGTAGATTGTCACCACCATTTGTCCCAATATGTTAATATGAAATTTGTTTTGGTTGATAGGAACGGCTGAATGTAGAAAGATTTTTTTTATAATAAATTGTAATTTGGCGTTCTGATTCTTTTTGAAACGTATAAACAGTTTCCGCATGGTCGCGTACGTTTTTTGTTGGCAGACAGTGCAGACAATATTTAATGAGAATTTTCACAAGCGGCGACTTCCGCCAGGAGTGTAGTTTCCCTCCAGGTGACGTTATTTTTGAGTGTTAAATGTTAAACTACGTTGCGAATGTGACATTTTTCCTGTCTGTAAATAAAACTGTTCCCGTCTGTGATTGTATATCAATGATCTGCTTGAGTGCTGTTTCTCAAAAAGGTATAGGACGTGTGACCTGTGATCCCCTCCTTCCCCCCCTTCCCCACTGGGAGTTTCGGAAATCGCAGACCGCTGTGCCCTGCCTTTGATGGCCGAAGTCTCCGAAGAACCAAACTGTGCGTGCGCCACCCACGAGACCCTTCGCCACTCACGCCCGCCGCCACCCTTGAAAACAACAAAAATGGTAATGCTGATCTTCTGTCACGTCCGAGTGAGGAGAGAGTCCGAGTCCTCAACTTTGGAGAGCGCGCGGCTGCGTGTGAGCGCGCACGGGGCGTGAGCGGCGTGCGTCGTCGTCCGGTGTGTTGGAAGATGGGCCCTGGTTTTTCTGGAGAAGTGCGAAGAGAAGAGTGGTGTGGGAAGGGCGAGCGAGCGTGAGATGGAAAGCCTGTCCGCTCTGTCCGATCTGGCTCGTGGGTGGTGGCATACCTGCTTTGCGCGGTGTGTGCGCGCGAGTGCGCGTCATGGTGTGAAGAACCGAAACTCTCCCCTCGACATTCTCTGGCGTCTGGTCTGGAGTGTGGGCGTGCGGTCTGCGAGGAGGGAGAGCGCAAAATGCAAGACTTCGTCTGAGTGGTGTGCACCCCATTCTGGCTTGCAACGTTGAGCATGAAGACATCCTGAAAGGACATGCGTCTTGTATCTTGCGTTTTGATGTTTTTTACTTCGGAGTGTGCAGGAATGGTAATGGGGCAAAGCATGCGATTAACTTTTGTGTTGCAGTGGCTGAATACCTTGTTGGGAGCAGGTAAAATGTGTCAAGTGTTATCCTTGTGTAAACCACCACAATGTAAGTATAATGCGCACTTCAGATAGTGGTTTGCATATCACTGGAATAACATTCGCTTTAGGTTTAATTAATGCGAATGTTTAAAAGTTGGAAATTGTTTCTTGAAACTGCAATTTGTGATTAAATGCATCGTTGCCTATCATTGATTTCATCCCATGTGTGAATTGCCATATGAGGCTGCTTTTGGTTGGATGGATAACATCTACCTATAACGAAAACAATTGGGCGAGTGGTCTCCCTTGAAATTGAGCAAGATCAACCGTTTAAGCATATCTGGGAAGGAGGGGGATGGGTGTTAGGTTGGATTGGCACTGTAGGTAGGACTTGCTTTTCACAAGTGTACATCTGCAAATATTTTCGCCCATGTGTGTTATGCTTGTTTAGAAAATTGAAATAAAACTCTACACCGTGACTGCATTTTGTACATCTGCAAATATTTTCGCCCGTGTGTGTTATGCTTGTTTTGAAAATTTAAATAAAACTATACACACGTACTGCATTTTATTCCTCTTGATACACATGCGCACGCCATTCCAAAAAGTCCGAGCGGACCAATTTACATTAACACCACATCAAAGTACTGTGCTGGTGTACAGTTTTTTTACGAAGGCGGGCAACAAATGACACCTTTGGGGGGCCCACATGGTTAGCTGTGCAGCTGGCTTTGAGATGGTTTAGTATTCATATTGCGCACCACAATGCCGTGCAAAGCCGCAATTAGCGTTTCGAAATTCTCACTGCCTTTTTTGCTTGTCTGTGGTGCTACATGTGCTTGGGGGGTCGTATCTGCCTAATGAGGCATCTAAGAAACGACCGAATACATGAGGATTTCTTTTTTGGGACTCGCTTGTATGCCATCCCCGTGTTCTATTGAAAACTGCATGAATGTTCCAACAACTTTTGAGCACCGGTTAATAAAGTTTGGAGTTTTTAACGCCTGGTAAATGTGATTTTGTTTTGATGGCGTCATGAGCAAGTTCCATGAGTAACATGCAAAAACACCTTTTTGCAATGTAAATAACGCGTGTGGAGTTTGGTCGTTAAGCTATTAATATGTATGCGGGTTTTTTATGCGCCGAACGAAGGTATGGGGTTTCGCATCGTGGGGCAATGTTTAATAATGACTTCCATGAATAATGAATTTGACCAGCTTGCGTATCTTATGTTTTAGTGGGAGTCGTTTCGTGTTCAGATTTAGATGCGTTCCTGGGCCCAAGGTGCACATTTTCAGATGCCAAGCTAATCAACCAGGGACCAAACTCGATCCGTTAAACAGACCGATATCCAATGTTAACACATGTTGGAAGCCAATTGAGGGTTTTAATTATTCGAACTTGATGGCAATTTGCAAATATCGAATGAAACCACCGGGGTTCACATCTGAAGTAAAAATTCCCTTAATACTGGTAGGAACCTGGTCACACCAGCCCACGGGATTATTTTGTCCGTCGTGCATACCAAAATGGGAGGGGCTGGGTGGTGAGGGTGGGGAGTGGGAGGGGTGGTGCTTATGCCCGCCCTCGGGTCATTTGCGGAATACACCACGCCGCCGTTGACCCTGGCCATTGACCGAGCAACCCAACGTTCCTACCAGCTCCCTCCGCAGGAATGCGTTCCAGCTGACTACTCGATATGAATAAGAGGCCGACGAGCAGATTAGCAGAGGGTTGCGTATTTTGCCCATTCCAGATTTTACTTTGTATAAGCGGCTCTACTGCCGCTCGAAAACTCACTTAAGGCCGGCGATGCCTCCTAAAGCGATAACGATACTCAAGTTCTGGTGGAAGCCACGACAGTTGCGGGCCAGGTGCTTCTCTGCTGCTTTCGTGCCGCGCAAATTGCCGAATAATTACATCGGCCGCGTTGGGACAGCTGTCGCTCGTTTGAACAGCATTACCCAGTGGCCCTCTTGTCACAACCACCTAGTCACTGCGTGTAGTGGGAAGCGAAGCAACACGATTGGAGCAAATGGGAGAACGGATTGGTAATATCGAGGGCGCAGTGTGCGTTCGTACTATTTGAGTTACGAAACGAGATTCTTATTCGTAGCGACGACCAGGGCTTCATTCCAACTGGGACGCCACATCTCGTGTACGTGCTTGTTACGGCTGCGGCTGTTAAGTGCCTACTCCAGTGTATCGGTGACCCACAAAATACAAGGGTAATTAAGCCCTGCGGGGAACTGCATTCCACTTAGCACCGAGTGAATATGAAGTACTTTTTTTCACAGGGGGCAATTATTGGAGAAAGAGCCTTATTGGTTTATTTTGGTCCAAGAAAGTAAACATTGAAGGGGAAATTAAAACGGGTAGTATACAGTAGTGTACAGGGACTCTTACGTGCGAACAATCGACTTACGAACTTACAGAGATACGAACAAACCTGTCCAGTTGCCTGTTCGAACCGAGAGTCGTAAGTTCAACCGCCGCACAATAGATGGTGGTGGTGGCATCTACAAAAGATTATACAACTTTAAAAGTAATTCCCCGTGTTTAGTGTACATGCCGTAACAACATGTTTGGAATCGACAGGAGTAAAGTTGGACTTGCGAACAGACCTGGAGCCGAACTCGTTCATAAGTTGAAGAGTCCCTGTAGTGTGTTTTTGCCTCTCACTGCAACACGTGGCCCCTTGTGGCCGATTTTGTTTAGTGGTGTTCGTAGCGCCGCTAGCAATCAAATCTAAATTCCGCGTGTAAAAGGAACGCGTCTACAAACAACCAAGACTCGAGCAAGAAACGCAAAGCGACGAACCAAAGATCTACAAGAAGTGTCAAGGCCCCGGTAGAGATGGGCAGAAAATGTTGATATAAAAACCACATGGCCATCCAATTCATGCCCAAATATTCGACACTAAATTAGACATCTTGTTTTGAAGCTTTCGTGACTGCAGGAATCCATACTCGTTGGTTCTTTCGGTAAAGTCACGTAGGTAGAAATAAGTATAACCAGTAAAAACAAAGTTTTTCACTCTAAATCCTTTATATGCGTGGCGGCTAGAGTCCTCTCGTCCTCTGGCTTGAGATGGCTGCCACCTATGGGTCAGATGATTGTCTGCAGTATTAAACAATTGGTAATTAAATATTTAATTTGTTTTCCCTAAACAGTGTAAAATTTTGGAAAAAATTTTTCACGAACATTAATTGTCTCGCACAACGAGTATGTGTGCAAAATGTCAGCTCGATTGGATCACGGGAAGTGGGTTAAAAAACGACCGAAAGGTTTGCACGGTCGTAAGCAAGCAAGCAAGCACGCAAGCAAGCGAACTTAATGTAAAGGATTTAATAAAATAAAACAAATCACGACGTTTCGATGGCAACACAGCAAGGAAATGCTGAAGTAAGCCGACTTCTTCTTTCTTGCTGTGGTTGTCTCACCTGATGAAGATCGCTTGTGTTGCGATCGAAGCGTCGTGATATGTTTTATTTTATTTCTACCTCCGTGACTTTACCGAAAGAACCAAAGAGTATAAATTAGACATGTTTTTATATTTAAAACATGTGAATGTTACAATTGTATTTATATTTTGTCAGGAAAAAAATTATAAGATTTTTTTTTTTACAAAAACGGATGATATGATTATGGTGGGGCGCTTATACATTGTAAGATATATCGTAGTTGTCTTAATTGTTTAAGCTCCCACGTCTTGAGATTCAAGGCAACAAACACATCGACAGCGCTAATGCGGTGAACATCCTCAATGGAACATCTCGTAAACAACTGTCCACTTAATAAAATGGTCAGATGTGTGTTGTAACACCCGCCCGCCACCCGACTTAGTCCAAGTTTAATTAAACTGCCACGTGTAAAAGGGTTTAAAACGCACCAATTGTTGTTTCAGCTCGCCGCTAAGTTGAACAAATCTCACAACCAAATGTAGCATATTTGGTGTTGCAAATATCAATAATAAATTACCAATATTGACTGCGAAAATCAACGCGATATGTTAACTCCCCACTATTACTCACTCGTTTTCTTGACATTCACGCCGCATCTCACGAATCATGACTTTGTCAACATTGTACTGCATTGTAAAATGTAGCTATCCCTCCCATCTTCATTATCATCACCTTTATTCAAGCATCTATGCTCCATGGGTTCACCAACCCGCACTGGCGAGCGTGGTGAAGTATGGCCCTCAGTTTCTGAAATGCGCTCATCCAACAGTTGATTATACACTGGTCAACACACTTTTTTGTGTTATATTACACTGGTCAACACACTTTTTTGTGTTATATTACACTGGTCAACACACTTTTTTGTGTTATATTACACTGGTCAACACACTTTTTCTGGCAGAAGGTATTCCAACGGCTTTAAGATAATTTTGGGGTGCTGATTCCAAATCTGGCATCAGTTTTTGTCTATCACATCAGGTTTTCGAGATATCAAATATTGCATTTTCAATAAAAACTGCAGAAGAAAAATATTAAATAAATGTGTATATCTACATAAAATTATATTATAAACACACTATCCTAAAAAAACAGCACCATATTTTAACACTAAAGCAGTCACTGACTCGCAACAACTTGCAATCATAAGTGACAGAGTTAATTTCGGGTAAAATCAATGAAAATGGGGTATGCCGATAGCATAAAATGAGATGTGATAGAGCAAATCTGAGATCAGATTTGGAATCAGCACCCTGAAATTAGTCTAAAACAGCTGCAAAAGTCCAGGCCAGAAAAAAACGTGTTTTTGTTGTTGACCAGTGTTAGTAAAGGGCTTAACAATTGCGCATTGCTGATGGGAAGGGCCTCTGCATTCCCGACTGTGGCCACAAGGAGGCACCGCAGCGCCGCAGTTTGGGGACGCCTGTGGATGGACGGACATTGAAGTGAAGTTCAAATCCGAGAGCACGCCACGTGCATTCATCGTGCTGCGAAACCTTGGCGACTGAGAGCCGGGTTCCGTGTCCGCATGTCCGCTTTTGAGACAAACACACAGAGGCCCGGATCTGTTCTACAGTTCATATTCTTTGGGTCTTTCGGTAAAGTCACTGTTCTACGATGTTGAACATCATCATCATCTCCTACACCATCATCACAGTCACTGTCTACATAACCATTCTCGCCACACTTATTACTTAAACACGTAACCATCAACATAAGCCTCCACACCATCAATCAACATCTAATCCATCATCACCCTATGCATTAACACCAGCATCAATCAATAAACTCTATAATGTCGACGCTATGAAAATCTAAATTGTATCATCAGTTACCCCCAAGACTTAATTTTAGCCGGGTCAGTGACCTGGATAAAGTCTGCGGCATCCGGCACACCGCATCCAGTATACATTCGGCGATGGCTGTGAATGAAATGCCACCTTCCTGTCTACCGGCGATCAAAACGACAGTGAGAAATTAAGCCGAGGTTCACACCATCATCCTTCTAATGTTCATCATCGCCATCATCCTCTTCATCACCGCTATCACTCCCGACAGTATCCTCCACAACAATCTTAGTTGTCAATCACCTCCACGGGTTGGGCGGCAGAGTGGCTCAGCGGTGACACGTTTGCCTAGCAGCAGCAAGGGGCGTCTGGGTTCGATTCCAGGCTTAGGCGTCTTTCGGCGTGTAGTTTGCATGTTATCTCCCCCCACCACCCTCCCGTTTCTGCATGCGTTTCCCCCCCTCCCTCACCTATAGCTGAAGAAAGCCTATAATCGGGCTTGGCCAAATATACCCAATGTTGAAATATGACCCTGCAAATTACTCAATTTGGAGTTAAGCATTAAAGCGACATCGTGCCTTTCTGCATAATCAGGACCCTCCCGAAACATATATTTGAGACTGCGTTTTTTTCTTCTAAATAAACATGCGAAAATTTTATTGTTTTATATTTGTATTATTTATTGTTTCCCTTCTACGTTACTTTACCGAAAGAACCAATAATATGAATCCCTGCAGTCACGAAAGCTTTAAATAAATAAAAAAATATTCCACTAATTAAATAATACTAAATCATAATCCTACTTACCATAAGCATTTACCTCCCATTAAGATTTTTTGTTATCACCATATTTTTCCACATCAGCATCATAATTATAATAACTAGATTTTAATATATCCCCCTCCTCTGTTGTGCATTTAATATGTTTGATATATTTAGCTCCCACAGCTGATTTTGTAGCTGAGTCTGCTCCACCGATCCAAAACTTAACCTTGCGACACCCAGCGTGTGTTTGTGTATAATCGCGCCCTAGCACGTCTCACTGGTGTTTAATTATATTGCCGTGTCACATCAATTATGTAAACAAAAGAAAACACGTGCACGCGAGCACGTGTGCTCTTGGAATGAACCACCCTAGAGCTACGCAATAACCATCATCGCAATCGTCCGAAAATCATCAACTGGGCATGATCATAATCTAACCATCATCACCATCAATCGGAACATCATCCGATTACCATCATCTGATCATCGTCTTAATGTGAACATCATCATCATCACCTTCCACTTGGTAGGGGAGCGTGCAACTGATAACATTGTTCCTGCGGAGGGAGGAGCGTGTGAGAGAGGAGGAGTGGGAGGGAGACAAAGGCGGCCGGGCGTGGTCCTGGCCACCCACCGCCTCTTGCGCCGTGCCGGCCTTCATAGGCGTTACTCGCTAACGGCACTTGCCCCCCCCCAAACAATCTGTTACAGGCTACACGGGGGATCTTTGTCTTTGGAGTGGGAGGAGGAATGGGGGAGGGGCTGGTGAAGCGCTGCTGCGGGAGAGGAAGCAAGTCGGTGGAGGGATGGATGGGCGAGTGGGAGAGAGAGAGAGGCGAGATGTGGAAGGAAAGAGGGAGGAGAGAGAGAGAGAGAGGGGGGAGGAGAGAGAGAGAGGGGAGGAGAGAGAGAGAGGGTGGAGAGGAGAGAGAGAGAGGGGGGAGGAGGAGAGGGATGGGGGAAAGATGAGAGGAGGTGTTGGGATGAACACCGTGCATAGTTGCGCTGCGCACGCTGCCACGCGCGTTCCGTGCGTCTCGAGGCGCGCAAGGTGAGTACGCGCCGGCTTCATCCACGCTGCTCGCCTTGTGATTCCGCGTGTTCGCGTTGGTGTGCGTGCATGCGCACGTGCCTGAACGTGTGTGTTGTGCGTGCGTGTTGTGTGTGTGTGTGTGTGCGCACGCACTCTTTAGTGTTTTGTGTTGGTGCGCTTTGAATGAATGGGTATATTGAGTCGAATGTTTCGTGTAGTTGCGTGTGTGTGCGCGCTTGTGTTTTGTGTGTGCGCGCGTGTGCTTGAGTGGTGTTGTTAGTCTATTTAATTGTGTACGTGATGTGTGTACAGTTGCGTGTGTTAATTGCGTGCTTGCTGTGTTGTTTCGTAGAGTGTTTAGTGCGTGTTTGTTTAGTTTTATGTGCTCCCCCTCCCTCCCCTATTCGGATTTGTGTGTGCAAATGTTTGTGTTTCATTGTGTTGCGTGCACCTTCGCTTGTGTTTTTATCTGTGTGCATCTATCTCTGTGTGTTCGAGTGTGTGTGTGTGGATTAGATGTGGAGGCTGTTCCGCCAGCAGTGGGTTGAGAAAGTAAATTGCAAGGATGCGCATAAAAAAGCCAGTTTTACAAGCTTTCGTCTGCACGTTGATATCTCCCCCATCCACGCACCCACCTACCAGGTCTGCTATACGAGAGAGAGAAAATCAGCAATTGTTTCGCACCTCTTTGCTCGCACATTTCTCTACTCACGGCGGGACGGGTGACACGGCCCAGCGGTTAGTGCGTTCGCAATGTCGTTTGCCGAGGGTTCGCGGTTCGAACTCCAGCGACCGCCCTGTTTAACACTGCTGGTGTGATCACCACAAATTAATATACGCCGTCTGTTTTTTTTTTTACTTGGAGTGGATCCTCGTGACGTCAGTCGCAAGAGTGTTACAGGTCTAAAGTTTTCCGAATTCGAAACTTTACGTGGCGCAAATGACTCTATTGGGATCACGCTCGGCAACCATCGCCCCCGAACTGGCAGACTTAATGCCCCAGGCCTGACTTGCAAATGAGACTATGCTGGTCTCTTGACTTCTCTGCTGGTAAAATATGCATATCAACGTAACTATACTTGAACTTACTTTTTTTGTTTTGCGTTCAGAGCTTTGATAAAAAGCTATTCTTTTTTTCTCCCACCTTTATTTCAGAGGGACGTAACTTCCAGCCTTCGGAATACGGGTGCCGTGCAGAGAGTGCCATACATGTCAGAGAAAGGATGGGGTAATCAACTTGGTAATTCGCAGAAGAATAAAAAAAAACAATTGGCAAAGGGTGATGTAGTTGTAACGCAGGTTGTGATGTGTGGGGGGGCGTATGCAGGGGGCGGGAGGGAGGGTGGAGGGAAGGTTATCGACACGGGCATCGGGATGGCACCCAGAATTTGGCAAGCAAGGGGGGAAGACCTAAAGCCAATTTGGGGAGCTGATGAGACCGTAAGAGCAGGACTTTGGAGGTCAAGTGTCGACTTCGCAACTACGGAGTCGAGCAGCAGGGAGAAAATGATGGCAGAATTGGCCATGATGACCCCTTGACCTTTTTTGTTGCAGGGAGCATTGTGCCTGTCCTTTTGATAATGGCTTGTCTTTGTCGAGGCAATTTTTTGTTGTTAATATTTTACACGTGTGTGTGTGTGTGTATATCATTTTTTAAAGTGTGACATTCATTGCATGGCTTTCCAATTCAAGGCAAGATTATGATTTTTTTCTCATTTCCATCTCCCAAATGGCTTATATATATGTAAAATTGAGGAAGATTATTTAATCTAGTATCGAGTGATGCCACATGTTTCCAAGATAACAATGTTTCTTGGGATGCTGCCGTGGGGTGATGATTAACATACTGGACTTCGAGAGGTCGCTCTCTGCAACGAATGGTTACACCAGCCCACAGGGGATTATTGTGTCCGCCCGTCGTGCAGGGAGGGGCTGGGTGGGGAGGGAGGGGCTGGGTGGGGCTGGGTGAGGAAGGTGGGGAGGGGCTGGGTGGCTGGGTGGGGAGGGGCTGGGTGGCTGGGTGGGGAGGGGCTGGGTGGCTGGGTGGGGAGGGGCTGGGTGGCTGGGTGGGGAGGGGCTGGGTGGCTGGGTGGGGAGGGGCTGGGTGGGGAGGGGCTGGGTGGCTGGGTGGGTAGGGGTTGGGTGGCTAGGTGGGGAGGGGTTGGGTGGCTAGGTGGGGAGGGGCTGGGTGGCTGGGTGGGGAGGGGCTGGGTGGCTGGGTTGGGAGGGGCTGGTCACCCCGTGGTGCCCTTATAAAACTTACCTACTCACGCCGGCTTGTGCCCGCCCTCACAGTCGGCCATATTTGCGGAATACACCACGCCGCCGTTGACCCTGGCCATTGACCGAGCAACCCAACGTTACTACCAGCTCCCTCCGCAGGAATGTGTTACCCCCCCCCCCCATCACCACCGCTTCTATCCACTCAGCAGTATAAATAGGTACACCGTAGCCGATCGGACGGTCGTATGTGGTGGGCAAAGTGTGGGTAATCCCACCTCTTCCAAGACGTTGGGTCAGTGTGGCAAGAGCAGTCGACAGGGGTGGCTCTAGAGCTCCCTCGCGTGGAAGCCCTTCCGTCAGCAGCGGCTTGAAGAAGAAATTCCAGGGCTGCACCTTTACTTTTAATATTTTACGATGTTTAAATTTATTTACAATGTTTTCACTTGTCCAAACCGAGCAAACATGTTTTAAAAAAAATATTCTTGGGTCATGTTTTTTTTTTATTCAATAAAGATATCAGTTTTTTTGGAAAGAAAACAAGCCCGATGGAAACATATTGATTTCAATCGGGTGGCGCTATACAAATTAGATAACAGTTCATTCTGTTTGTTGGATAACGCTTTTCGGTCCGTGTAAAATAATACCTGCAATGACATGGATCGGAAACACGGCCTCTGGCAAAATGAAATGGAGCAAAAAGCCAAACTTACTATTTTGTGAGAATTGTTTTATTATGTTTTATTTTTATTATTTTATTACTTCCCTTCTACGTGACTTTACCGAAAGAAACAAGAAGATGAATCCCTGCAGTCACGAAAGCTTTAAATCGAAATTTACTATTGAGAGTTGCACGCTTCGACTTACCCGGGGAAACAGAGATGAGCACATGGATTCAAGATTGAAATGTAAATCACAGATGTCATAATCACTACGAAGTGGCCATGGGGCACATGACACATCGTGGCGAGAGGGCACGATGGCCTATGGTTTGAGACTGGTGACAGATTTGTTCTAGATTTGAAGCTTTCGTGACTGCAAGGATTCATATTCTTGGGTTTTTTCGGTAAAGTCACGTAAGTAAAAAATTTAAATTAATAAAAGTAAAATAAAATAAAAATCACGACGTTTCGGAGGCAACACAAGCTTCCGTCTTCAGGTGGAACCGTCGCAGCACGCTTGATGCAGCAAGCGAAACGTCGTGATTTTTATTTTTACTTTTATTAATTTTAATTTTATTTTTTTCCCTACGTGACTTTACCGAAAAAACCCAAGAATATGGTGACAGATTTGGTCGCCAAGAGACGAGGTACCACCGTCATGGAGATGGAGCAACGAGATGGGATTTGTGGCGTTGCACGAACGCGAGAGATCACGAAAAACGTCGCGAGACCTTTTATCTAGCAGTGGATGGACAATAACTGGCGATGGAGATATCCTGTAATTTGATTAGAAACAATACGCGTAAGTGCGTTAGTGCATAAATATGCGATTTGTGCGCAGTGTTTTCTCACTGTGGGAGGGATTACACGCATGCATAATGCATGGGATGAGTGTATATATTCATGTGGAATCCTATGCCTGGCTTAAGAGGGATTAAAGTGTATGTGCGAGCGAATGTGTGTATTGCGCATGTGAATGTATGCAGGTGTGCTTGTAACCTCACACACGTGTGTATTGAGGTATTCGTGCGAGAGTTTGTTATTGTGTATGAATGTGGAAATTGCACGTATCCTTACATATATAATCATTTCAAGCCCTTATCAATCCGCTGGTGGATGAAGGCCTCCCTACGCGACGTTGGTATTAGGAGTTTTTCGACCATATTTCACCACACCCATAGTCAGTCCGTGCCGGGTTGTGAAGGGCCGCGCCCACGACTGGGTCCGTACGACCTGCGATTATTTTGGCCAGCACTAATCGGGTGCTACAGAGGGGCATATTTTTTGACATTTGCGTAAAAAAAATATTGAGCACGCTCAGTCCCTTTTTTGTGACCGCAAGTGCCTCCTCTTGCAGTGACATAACTGAGGTGTGTTTAATGTGTGGCATACCGATAGTATATGTAAGTAATAGCTTTAGTTGTGTATTTGTGGTGGCTTCCACGCACGGGCTCAAAGGCCTAAATACGTAAAGCGGCCAGTAAATAACAGCACGATTGAAGGTATCGCAGATTATAGAGTGACTACATTTTCTTGGAATTAACTGAGCTCATAACATGGGTATAGAGACGACGGGAGGGAATTCCAAAGTCGGGCAGTGCAAGGAATGAAGCCACAGTGTTGCCGTGACCTGCCACGTTTGGTTGAACACGGTGTAATGGATGAGCTGAAACAGTCGGCATCTGTTAGACGCTGTCCTCAACCAACAGCAGTGGATTGTTCATAATCAACGTTTTTGGGTTAGGCCGCGTTATTTATAAATGTGTCGTAACCCTCCACCACCCCACACGGCCAATCAGCGAATTGCCCGATGATGCTGGATGTAATTACCAGCGAAACGTCGTACTCAATTTTTTTTTATGTTGTGGATTCACTCTTCAACACACCGGTGGGCTAAAGTAGTGAACTATTTGTCTTTTGTCAACGTGACACTTTTTTGCTGATTGGCCGTGTCGGGTGGTGGAGGGTTACGACACTTATAAATAACGCGATCTAACCCAAAAACTTTATTATGAATAATATTGGTCGCGAAAGCCTACGTGTTAAACTAAGAAGTGGATTGATTCAACAAGTGAAGTTCCTGGGCACAGGTAAGGATGGATGGGTTGTAGCGATAGACAAGTGATGATGAGGAGGCTAGCGACCGCCGAGTGACTGAAGTTAAATCTTTTCGGGGCATTCGCCGTCCTTCCCTGCAAACCCACGAGAACTCAAGAGTCCAGGTGACCGCCGCTATGCCCTAGAGCTTGGAGAGAGACACGGGGGGAGCTGCATGACCACGGGGAGGCAACGCGTCGTCACAAAAAAAAATTTGCGCTGTGAAAAATAACAAGACATTGGTTGCAAAGATCTGAAAGAGGGGTTACAACGCAAATGCTGACGCGCGCACTTGCTTGCGTTTATTGCATCGCGTATACCCCGGGGTTGCAGGTTGTGCGTGCGTGCGTAACGTCTCCGTGACGAGCGGTCGTGGCGGTTCGTGCGCCGCATGACGAACCCCGGGCGAGCAAAGTTCGATTCCCGCTCGCGATCCAATAACGGCGGTTAATATTTCCAACCTGTCTTTTGGCCTCCCCTAGGTCGACTCGGCCTAAAATTGGGACCTGGCGCGGCGTGTAAAACATCGGGGGCTGGGGATCCGTCGATAAAGGCCGGCCGGGCGCGGTGTTTGGCCACCCCACCCACCCACTCCCATCCACTCCCATCCCTTCTCTTCAGAGGGACTTCATGTGTATCGGCCGCCAAAGGCGCTCGCTGACAGCACTTGGCCCCAACAGCCTATTCAAGGCTGTACGGCAGGGATCTTTGTCAGTTTAATACGTAGTAGGCTTTCGCGACCAATATCCAAAATATGTTTTTTTTATTAGATTTGCGTAAACATAAGTGTGCCGTTAAACCCGCCACCACCCGACACAGCCAATTAGTCAGGTTTGTCACGTAAACAAAACGTGGCCAGTTCGTTACGAGTTCAGCACACCGAAGTGCTGGAGAGTAAACCCACGACATTTACAATTCGAGTACGACGTTTCGCCGCTAACTACAACCAGCTTCATCAGGACGACAGCCAGAGTTGTATATTTACGCGATCTAACCCCCCTCCCCCTCTATTATGGGGATCTTTGTAGTGTCTGGGCAAACCCAGCCGTCCCATAGCCGCCCATAGCTTTGCGCGCGATACTGGTTCTGCTCTCGAAGCGGGAATCCCGCCAGCCTGGATGACCCCACGACAAAGCAGCGACTAAACGCCTCTTTAACAATACATCTTGGCAGCAACGGGCAGACTCTGGTGTCGACTGTCAGGGCTCTTCCACCCACTTACCGTTCGCTCGTTCTTACGTTCCTGCTCCTCCTTCGCAATTGTTTTTATCTCCCCCATAATTTATTTTTTCAAAATCCCTCCGTTTCGCGAGAGAGATCCCTTCGCCCCGTCGGTCAAAGGTTCGCGCGGCCGAACGGTCGCCGGGAATTTGTCAACTTCAGTCCACGCCGGGAGCCGCCGTGCCCCACTACAACCCCCGCGCCGTTTGAGCCTGTGAGCTCTGTGCGATCGTTCTGATGTGCAAGAGCAATTCCCTTGCCCCCCCCCTCCACCCCCTTCTCTCTGTTCGTGTTGAGTAAGGAGAGCCCCAATCCACTGCTGGATGAGCGCCATCCTTCACGCACCGTTGCAGGTCCGCGTTGGTTGTTTTTCAACCACGCTGGTCCGTGCGGGTTGGTGACGGTGGGGAGCATAGAAGTACAATACAACGATAAGGTTTCGTTGCACTGCCCTCTGCCTATCAATCACGTCGAACCACAGGAGTCGAGACGACCGGTGACGTAGCAAGGGGCATTCGTTTGATGCAGTGACCGTAAACCATTTCCCGGAATCGAAATGAGAATTGCCGGATTCGAAGTGAGTGCAATGCGCGGACCAACAGGCGCACGGTCTGTCGGGGTTGTGCATGAGGAGGTAGTGGGTTTGACATACACACACACACACACCCTCTACTCCTGAGCCATCCATCACGTGTATTGGAGAGGCATTACCAATCTCCGAAGGCTTTCGTTGCGGTGGGTAAAAGGTTTTTGCCCTCTCCGTTTTCGTTCGAAATGATTAATGAACAGACGTTAATTCCGACTCCTCGTGTCTCCTCGTGTTCGCGCATTGTCGCCGTGTTTAATGCTCCATTTTTGCCCCCCCCCCCCCACTACTCCCCCCCCCTATTCCTTGGCTAAAAAAGCACTCGTTCCCGTGAGCGAGGTGTGCGCGAGAGGAGCTTCCGATGGGGAGCGGTGGCGTAGCGGTGAGCGCTACGCCACGCTACGAACCCGGCAACACCGGGTTCGATTCCCGCTCGCGGCCAACGCCAGCGATGATTATATCTGAACCGGTCCTGGGCCTCCCCTAGGTCGACTCGGCCTCAAATGGCTATCTGGTGCGGTATGTTAATATCGTCACTGGGGAGACGAGCAGCCAGGCATGCTGCTGGCCACCCACCTCATCGTGTGCCGTACCGGCCTTCATAGGTGCTCGCTAACAGCACTTGTCCCAACAGTCGCTGAAGGCTATACGGGGGGGTCTTTGTCTTTGGATCTTGCCTGACACGACGGCACGGATTGCGAATCGGTAACGCAGTGGGAATTTAACGTGTTTATTATTACAGTTGGGTTTAGATTTTTTACGGTAAATTTTGTTGTTGTTTTACGCTTTCCATCTACGGTTGAAAGCCTTTTTAATTGGTTAGCTTTGTCCATCCTCTGGCAAGGGTGTTAGTGGCCCTAATGAATATAATCAAAATGCTCATATTTTAAAATATAGTTGAAAGTTGTGCTGCTGTTAGGGTCTTGGCCTATGTATAAATAAAATAAATTGTCCAAATTGATCAAAGGGTTTCCCAAAAACTCACCGCTAAATTGACCAGCATTTGGCCAAGTTGGTGATGCCACGAGGCCTTCATGCCCCCCTCCACTCCTAATGACGTCCCTACGTCATAGTCGGAGGAGGTAGAAGAGAATCGGTGGACCTTGAGCCTGGATTGGGACAGGGACAGGGAGTTGGTGGCAACAGATGGCGGAGCGGAGGTGGGGAGAGATCTCCAATTGGGTAAGAGGTTGACGACTGCGAGGCCGAGGAAGCGTTGGTTGCTGTAGCTGAGAGCACGTGAAGTGAAATTGAGTGAGATGAGAGGGGAGAGGCAGGTAGGCCAAGTCCTTGGGCAAACGTATCTGTGGTCATCTACGTCTCTTGCAAAAAGAGATGATGATCTCAACGAAGCATCGCATGCTGAAATAAAGAAAGAACACCCCATCTTTTCTTGCTACCGTCTCATCCACGACGACCATTTGTGGGGAAGCGATGTATGAGACGGTCCTGGGCAACACCTTTTTGCCGAACGTGGTCAAATAATTCCCATGACTGACATGGCATGGAGAGGCCTTCATCCACCATTGGATTGTGAAAAGGTTTTCAAAAAATATATATTTAAAAATTATTTCATCTAAACGCTTGGATGTCCGAGTGGTTACCGTTACCCGCACTACAAAAACCAAACGCATTAAAATTGGTTTTGCACTTCAATTCAACCTCATGAGAATTAAACTTATCGGTTCGACTGTCCTATCGACTGTGTGGGGAAATTGCGGCGGCTAATCTGTAAAGGATGAAAACGCCCACTTGAACGTTTTTTTTTTCTTTCTCACAAGTCCCTTGAAAATTCTCATCCGCAGCCCATTTTCTGGCGTACAAGGTGCACTGCTCTGTGAAGTTTTCTGAATACATTCTGCGCCCCCAGACACGATGCCGATATCACAATTGGGGAGGGGGTTGGGGAAAGAGATAAAAACATTTATAACTTGGACCAGTTTTGTATCTATCTTCATACCTCCGCGTTGCATTTGCTCCCCGATCCCGGTCTGTGCGTATGTATGTTGAGCTTCTTTCGAACCGTGCATCGCTAACCGTGTTAATCGGAGGTGCCAGGGAAAGACAACAAATTAAACAGAAAAAGCAGTGCTTAAGAAATGCATTTTAAATTTAGATAAAAATGCGCGTAGCTCCAGTGGCGTCCTAACATCGGACGGCAGAGCGTTCCAGACGGCCGCAGAATCGCATCCGAAAGCGCCGCGCGATGCAGTGACCGTGGCCAGAGTGCAATTCCAAGCACTTGCGTCTCCACGCCTCTTTGCACACTTTTCAGCTTTCGTTCTATTTTCATTCTTTGGGGTTCATGGTTTTTCTTTTTCCCAATCCACGGCGTCGCCGGCAATATGCACCGGTTGAAAACGTACCGCTTCGGATGAACTGGCGGTCGGTGGAAGTCGGGGTAATTGGTGGCATTTATTGTCAGGCGTGAATGTTGTTGATTGTGCTCTGTTAGAATGTTCGGCGTGCGTTTACGCCGATTGGTGTGATTGCAATCGTTGACCACGCGCTGATCATCGGAAGAGAATGTGTACAGTTGTCTTGTGAAGGTTAGCACACCGCACTTGCAATCCAGAGGTTTGCCGGTTCTATTCCATGTCCCAGTATTCCCAGTGTAGAAATTGACCAATGATGAAAGTTTCTTAACCCCCTTCCCCCTGCCTCGATCTGGCCAGCAGTATTTTTTACGATAATTTTGGACGTGTTTAAGCACTATTTATTCTGTATCATGTTCTTTTGCACCAATTTTTGGCATGGGTTTCATGTAAAAACAAGTTTTGAGTTTTTTTTCTCTGGTTAGTTTGCACATTATAGTAATAGGTTTTTACCCTTTCAACTGGTACCAAAACTGACACCTTTATACAAGGGATCATGTTTGCAATAACCACAACACAAGCAGTCAAAATGCAAACAAAAAGAAACAACTCTGATCATGATAATGATATGCACTGTCCCTGAAGTTGATTGGTCCACACCCGAGACAGCTTTTCTTAGAACCTAGTTTACATTGGTGTTGGACCAGATGACGCCTAAAGGCGTACTAGTTTGCACATTCCCTCCCTCCAGTGTCATGTAGCTGCCACCACTGCCAAATGTATTGGGTTGTAGCCTATGATGCTCAATGTAACTCTTTGGATCTTTCTCTCTCTCTGACTCTATTAGTCTCTGTAACTCTTTGCATCTCCACACGGGTGTCTGTGTAACTGCCGCTCGGCTTAACGGGGACCTTGCCGGCTGCAATAAAAGACCGAGTCTTGGTTGTCAATGAGAACGCCAAATTGTCGATCGGCTGGTGGCGTGTGGTGGGGGTAAAGTGTGAGTACTCTCACCTCCTTTGGAGATGTTTGCCCAGCGTGGAAGAGTCGACCAAATGCTCTCTCCGAGCGGATATCGATTCTAGTGGATGCCCTTCCCGCCAGCAGTGCCGTCGGCAAGCGTTTGCAGGGCTGCACCTCTGCCGTTGTCTCGGAAGAGAAAGCTAAAACTTCCTTGCTGTGGTTTTCACACCTGATGATGGATGATCGTGTTGCAATCGAAACGTCGTTAGAATTTTTACGATGTTTTATTTCCATTATTTAATTATTTCTCTTCTACGTGACTTTACCGAAAGAACCAAGAATATGAAGGTTGAATACGTCATGCGATTCGGTTTCGCGCGGGTATCTTTGGGCGTTGAAACGAGAGGCACAAGCTGCGTCTCTCCGTAGGCACTCGCCCTGCTTGCCGCAGACGGTGATTCATTGCCCAGGTCTGAGACAACCGCGCGACTTTGCAACGCATTGTCAAAAAAAAAGTAAGATGAAAAATCGCGACGTTGGCTAAGAGTTTAAATTTATTGCTGCAAGTATTGCGTCGGCGGGGCCGGGAGGCGGAGAGGAGGGGTGGGGGGGGGGCGAGCGGGGCAATTTGATAAAACGGCAAAAGGCGCTTTGCTGTTGCTGTGGTCATCCGTGAAGTCGGCAGTCTCTGGGGGGCGGGGGGGCTGGCTCCCCTTTCGCCGCACGTGGTCATTCAGAGCAGCGAGATACAGCCCCGGAGTGCAATCGGACAAGAAGGCCAAGCTACGTTTAAGCCGGGGGGGAGGAGGGGGAGGGAAGAACGATGACGCGCCAGGCTGTGAAGTTGGAGGAGGTTTGAAGTTCTGGATGGAGTTGCCACGATGTCTCTTTTGAGCGATACGATATATTTGTGCGCACGATCTGACGGGCCGCTGTCGATGGCAGAGCAACAACTACAATTTAACATTCGCGTGGTCAATTCAGATAACGGAGTGGAATGTATGATCGTCGCTGTGATGTCTCCTTCGTATTAATTCTAGATTTGAAGCTTTCGTGACTGCAAAGATTCATACTGTTAGGTTTTTTAGGTAAAGTCACGTAGGTAAGTCACGTGACTTTACCGAAAAAACCTAACAGTATCCTTCGTCCATAATCAACGTTTTTGGGTTTAGAACGCGTTATTTATAAATGTGTCGTAACCCTCCACCACCCGACACGGCCAATCAGTAAAAAAAGCGTCACGTTGACAAAAGACAATTAGTTCACTGCTTTAGCCCACTGGTGTGTTGAAGCGTGAAACCACAACAATTTACAATTTGAGTAGCACGACGTTTTGCTGGTAATTGCATCCAGCATCATCGGGCAATTCGCCAGAATGGATGTTTGTGGATCGGGGCATTTGCGCCGTTACATGCGGTACGGTCTGGATGACCACCCTCGCAGAGCGAACCACTGGTGAGTTTTTTAAATGTTCCATTTGTGCGCCACGTGTCCACAACCGCCGTGGTGTGGTTTGTAAAGTGGATGCGGTTTAGGGTGGACCACGAGCTTCGTGGGAGATCAAACCCCAGGGGTCTTCTGCGTTGGATCTTTCACGAGGTATGAGAACCATAACGACAGCAGTTTCGCCCCCCCCCCACCCCCCTCATTTTTGTATTTTCAAGCGTTTCACTATCTTCTGTTTGCGCGTCGAGACGAGCGAACGCGTCGATCGGTTTCGCCACGCGCTGTGTCCCGTCGCCAGCGTCGTCGGACTCGCTTGGAATCGACGCTGGTGAGAAGCGCCTGGCGTCACAGGCAAAACGATTCTCATATTCTTAGGTCTTTTCGGTAAAGTCACGTAGGTAAAAAATTTAAATTAATAAAAGTAAAATAAAAATAAAATAAAAATCACGACGTTTCGGAGGCAACACAAGCTTCACAAGCTTTCTTGGCATTTCTCTCACTTGATACAGCTATCGTGCTGTGACGGTTCCACCTGAAGACGGAAGCTTGTGTTGCCTCCGAAACGTCGTGATTTTTATTTTATTTTTATTTTACTTTTATTAATTTTAATTTTTTACCTACGTGACTTTACCGAAAAAACCTAAGAATATGAATCCTTGCAGTCACGAAAGCTTCAAATCTAGAATTAAAACGATTCTCCCCCCACGCTAGGGGCCGGCGGGGTGTGGCGTAGTGCTCCGAGTTCACGGCTCTCTTGCAGGTCGAGGTCGTTCTGCGAGGTGCGGTTGCCTCCCGCCGTGAAGCCATGTCGGTGGCGCGTGTTTTTAGACCCGCCCGCGCCTGCAGCAAAGCCAAGCTGTCTGTGGTGGTGCTTTTTGGTTGAATAATGAATGACCCCGTGCCTCGCTCGGCCGCTTTTTTTGTTTGCGAGTCTTCTCGGCGCCTCGTGCGTTCGTTTTCAGCGAATCGGTGGCGCCGTGGTGATTTTGTTTGCTCCTCTCTCGCTCTCTCCGTTAAGTCGGCCAAAAAAATGTGAGACTCGAGCCCGGGGAGAGGCATGGCGAAAAGGCTATACCGTCACGCGTGAGAGAGTTGTGCAGACGCGGGCGCTTCGTGAAAGTGGAACGTTCTAATTGTGAGCGTCAACAAGTTATTGCGTTTGATAGCCACGGCGTATTATGCCGAAGATGTTATTGACCGTACTAGTCAATGTTATATTACCACGGCATTGATCGCTTTAATGCTGACTTTGATGGCGATGAATATGATTAGAATGTGATTTCCCACTCAATTGAGCACCGGGGTGGTATTGGTGGTGGTGGTGGTGGTGTGATCTTCTCGTTCACAGCCACAAGCCGGAATTGGATATTCCACATTCTTATGGCGGGGGACAAGTCCAGCCCAAAGGCACAACCACGATTGATTGCCCAATTGCATTTGTACCTATTTTATTAGCCCCCACCAGTGAGGATGAGGGGCTGAGTCGAACCCCGTCAGGATTTATTTGAATTTTCGGCCTTCCAACTGTGACCCCACGTGCTACTTCACTAAAACCTGGCGTTTAGTTGGGTAGTATTTTTTTCTTATTTCAAAAAAATATTTTTGATACTTGCAAAAAGGTCGTCTCGATATAATGTATTTTAATGTTTATCTTTTTCCCCAAACCAATTCCGGTCTCTGAACAGCATTGTGACCCTTCTCGATCAAGGATGGCCCATGGAAGTGGTTGTCAAAGAGCTACCTCCGAGACGCCTTCTTCGAGTGATATCTGCTCCACACAGTAGAAGGCACGCGCTCTCCCTGCCCGCTTTGCCACGGAGAGCAATTCTCTTTTCCAGATGGCGAAACTGACATTTCTGTTTAATCCTCAGATAAATCAATTGCAGAGCCAAATTTAACGTGACGGGATGTTTGTGTGTGTGCCGTCATCGGTGACCGGCCTGAGACCGTAAACTCACTGCACTCGAACGCGGTTTTAATGACACAGCCTGGATTTGAACCCAGAATTTCAGCGGTGCCAACGCGACGCCAATTGACTCCGAGCCATACTCTTAGGTTTTTTCGGTAAAGTCACGTAGGTAAAAAATAAAAAATAGAAATAATAATAGAAATAAAATAATAGATCACGACGTTTCGGAGGCAACACAAGTCTCCGTCATCAGGTGGGACCGTCACAGCTAAATTTACGGTCCCACCTGATGACGGAGACTTGTGTTGCCTCCGAAACGTCGTAATTTATCATGTTATTTCTATTATTATTAATATATTTTTTTTCCTACGTGACTTTCCCGAAAAAACCTAAGAGTATGAATCCTTGCAGTCACGAAAGCTTCAAATCTAGAATTGACTCCGAGCCACCCACACCCACTACGTATACACAGTACACCAGGCACACTACTCACTTGACGCTGGCTCGACCTAGGAGAGGCCCAGGTCCGGTTGAGACGATGGTGCAGATGGTTGCGCCGCGTTCGCACCGTGCGCGGGGCTGGTGGAGACGTGGAGAGGCTTGAGCGATCTCTTTATAATCTCATTGCCAAATGCGACGTCTGGGCTGTTAGCGTTAACACGAGGCCCCCAATCGCTGCGTTCAGCAGGGGCAGTGTTCAGCTGTCACGTTGCTTGGACGAGCGCTTGGCAGTGGCAGCCTACGAATGTGTGAGGTCTTACCAAGTGGCACAGCCTTCACTGGGCAGTGCTCATTGGACTGATCCCCGAGCGGCGATGGTGGTGATGTTGAATTCTGTTTGCTGGGGTTGTTTGCTGCTGGCGATGTTGCTGCTGATGCTACTGCTGCTGGTGAGGTTGCTTTGGCTGATGTATCTGCTGGTGATGGTGCTGCTGGATATGATTTCTGTTGCTGCTACTGCTGCTGTTGATGTTGCTGCTTCTCACCATTGGAACCTCATTTGCCAGTAAAAAATATGATCATTGGTTTTTTACCCTTCTATCTGGCAACAAAACTGACAACTTTTTTACAAGGAGTTATGTTTGCATAGACCACAATACCTGCAGTCATAATGCAAACAAAAAACATAACTCTGATAATGTGCACTGTCCTTGAAGTTGATTGGTCCACACCCGAGACAGCTTTTCTTAGAGCCTAGTCTCACATGGGTTGGACCAGATGACTCCTTGTAAAAAAGGTGTCAGTTTTGTTGCCAGATAGAAGTTGCTGCTTCTGTTCATGATGGTGATGCCTTATATTTATCTAGGATTACCTTACCGAGTCTTAAGACTTTTTTTTTGTTCGAGAGGGTCCTGCTACATTGAGATGTTTGGGAAATTCGGTGGCATATGGTAGAGAACTGGAACCCCCGGAGGGCAAACCCACCACGCGTACGAGAGGGGGTGTCACTGAACGTTACAGACACATGGATTCAATCCATCGATGCACCGATTTCTCTTTGCCACCGTGCGCGATGATATTGATGATGATGATAATAATGGAACTCGGTCAACTCTCACTGGGACTTGATATTGATGATATTGATGATATTGATGATGATGATTATATGGATGATGATGATATGGATGATGATGATGTGGGTGATGATGACATTGATGATGATATGGATAATTATATTGATGATGATTATATTGATGATAATATGGATGATGATTTGGTTAAATCAACGGTCACAGGGAAGTGTTGATTGATGACGACGACGGTGATGACGGTGATGGGACGAAGTGGACCCTCGCTGGGAATTGAGCTCGCGACCTTGCAGCCTTCACCCCTGAGCTGATGGCAGACTTGTTCCAATCGCTGTCGATAATGTCCTAGCAGAGCATTATCGCTGGAGGTCTGGCTCTTCTGTCTTTTAAACCCAGATGCAGGCGATCGATCGCAGCGTGCGTGTGTGTGTGTGCCACCTGGCCATCAATAACTAAGCGCCTAATGATGCCCTTGATTACAATGGGGGCACGGCATTCGGTGTGATAATGATGGTTGCAATGGCAAGTGTGAAAGTCGTGGTTTCATGGAGTAATTCGCTAATTGTGACAATTATCGTCATATTAACTATGGTGATGGCGATAATTTGTAAACTGGAACAATATTTAAACAATAATGGACATGACACCTAATATCACGATGATGATTGTGACGCTTATTATGATGATGTTATTTTCTCCAATTAGGCATTCCTGCGTATTCCTATGACGCGCAATGTAATAATGGTGATTGATTGCCATGACGATGATCAAATGATTACCGTTGCAAAAAAGAGACAAAGGTGCAGCCCTGCAATAGGCTTGCTCATGCCACTGCTGGCGGAAGGACCTCCACCGGATAGATGTTCTTGGAAGAGGTGGAAATACCCACACTTTACCCCACCATATGTGACAAGCAACTGCGACTTAAGCCATTCATTGTCCAATGCGCAAACTATGACACCACGAATAGCATCGATGTTTTTTTGTAATCTGCCCTTAAAGTGATGGGTGCTTTATGACCACAGTAACTTCGCGGGGGACGATATCACGTAACTTACAAGAATTAATTGACGTAAGGAGAGACGTTAAACGCCAGCGTTGGAAATGCAGCTTCTGTAGTGCTTGCAAAGGAGTTGTAATAATCTGAGCAAACAACATTTTGATTAAGCGAGACGGTGAGTGCTGACTGCTTTATAAATAGCCAAGCGCAGGCAGCGACAGAGCTCCGTAGGGAGGGGAATCGGAGACTTGCTATGATATGGCTCCGTGAGCTCGGTAATTAAACAAAAAACAAGAAAACCGAACGTTGTTCGGAATTCTGGGCTGCTCGCAAGAGCGAGCGCGGAATGAATGCGACGGGTCAGTACTTTTTGAATTTCATACGCTGGCAGTCGCGGGCTGAAGACATAAATCTCGACGAAATGATGCCAAATAATTTAGGTGAACGCCGCAAAAAGCTTCCTCGAAGTTTGTTTAAAAAAAAATAGCAATAATAACGAATGGTTGAGCACGTTTGATATTCGCGCGCTCATTCTGCACAGCACTAGGCTACCGCGGAGGAAGACGCTGCAGCGTTTCACGGACGCGCGCTTCGAGTCGTGTGTACGTGCGTACGTGGGACTTCTTTCGCACCGTACGTAGCCAACCGTGCTAATCGGAGGTGCCCGGGAAGGACAACGAACTATAAACGCACGAAGACAGTTTTAAGAAATCAGTTTTCAATCGAGATTTTAAAAGTGCGTAGCTCCAGTGGCTTCTTAATATTGCGAGGGAGAGCGTTCCAGACGGTCGCAGAAGCGCGTCTGAAAGCTCGCGATGCGGCGACCGTCTTTGTTTGATGGCCAGCCAAAAATCGTCGCTGCTGCGAGGATGACCGGAGGTTGCGTGCTGATGGTTCGTCCTCCTTTACGAGATCAGCAGATTCACGATTAGGCGTGGGTGGGGGGGAGGGTGTTGACGATGTTGCAGCGGGTAATCCCATTGGAGTAAGTTGCAGTGTGACTTTATTTATTTGAAAATTTGGAGCATGACGCTGGCACACAACGGACTTCTCTTGTTTGTGGATTACATCGCGGAATTTTAAAGGTCCACTACGAAAGCCGGTCACGCCAGTTCACGCGTATGTTATTAATTCATTCCATCACAGTAATTACGAGGGCGGCCTGCCGGGTTTGAACGGGTAAAAACCGTCTGTGACGAGCGCTTTCAATCGAAGTATGAAAATCACCGCGGCAATTGTGTTTGTGTGAACTTTGGCTGGATTTTATTTTTCGAAATACTGGACCGGCAACAGACCAAAAAGATCCTCCGGGAAGGTGGAGTGTCGAATGTTCCACGAGCGCCGTGAAACGGAGGAAAAAAACTGCAGGAGCAAAGCAGCGGAAAAAATAACACGATAATTACGGCACTCCTATAGATCACAGATAAAAGACAACGTCATCAAAGTTGTTCGGTTTTTGATGAAGGCTCCAAGGGTTCTGTGGCTTTCCTTCCCCGGACTGTTTTGATTTTAAAAAAAGGCTTCAGAGGCTACTGCTGGACAGGAACAACCGATGGAAAGGGAGGAATTTAAGGAAATTTGTCGGAGGCCTTAGCCCAGCAGTGGGAAATGAAAGTGCTCAGGTGCTCGTTTAACTTGAAGGTAACACATTTTGTGGCCCGTCGCGCTGTTGGCGCCTGCAGGCGAGCCGGTCTATGCACGCGCGGCTCTAAATGTGGGAGCGTTGGTCCAGCAAGTGCCTGAACATCGTGGGACTGACGAGGTGACCCGGTGGTTCAGAGGTCAGAGAGGGCAGAGCCAGCACCGTTGAGATCCTGGGTTCAAATCTGGATTTTCGGCCGCCTCTGATTTAAACCGGGTTCTCAAGTGTGGTGAGTTACCGGTGACTCGCACAGAGACGCAAACACTTTTTAAATCCTTTATATTAAGTTCACTTGCTTGCTTGCTTGCGCGCTTACGACCAGTGCAAATCTTTCGGTCGTTTTTTAACCCACTTCCCGTGATCCAATCTAGCTGACATTTTCCACACAGACTCGTTGTGCGTGACAATTTATTTCGTGAAATTTTTTTTCCAAAATTTTACACTTTTTAGGAAAAAATAAATTATATTTAATTACCAATTGCTTAATGGTGGCAGGCAATCATCTGACCCATAGGTGGCAGCCATCTCAAGCCAGAGGACGAGAGGACTTTAGCCGCCACGCATATAAAGGATTTATAGTGAAAAACTTTGTTTTATGGGTTAACACTGAGCGGTGATTAAACCGGGCTCTCAAGTGCAACGACTTGAACGTCGCGGCCCGGCCACTGCAAAATTACATTTGATTACGTGTTGCCCACCACGGGGCCATTCGCCGTGCGACATCATCTCATCGTGCAGCTTGAAAGTCGCCAATTTTATTCTGCCGTGGGGAGAGGGGGTATGATGGGAGGGTATATGATGAGAGGAGGAGGGGGGGGGGCAAACGTGCGTGGGACAGCACTGCGGAAATCCACGCGTATGCATGATTTTTCCTTGTTTGAAAGTCATTCGGGCGGGTTGTAGGAACGTCAGCTGGCTGGTATTCATCAGGGGATGGCTGCTGCCGAAGCTGGGAAAGCCACACGGAGTGCCCTAGGTGAAGGGAAGAGTCGCGGAGCTCCAGCAACATCCCGCATTGCGAGCAAGTCACGGGATGACCCCCCGTGTCTAAGATAGTTCGAGCGACGCGTTGCGTGTCAATATACCGCCGCGCTGGGTTGAATCGCGCACATTCGACTGTATTTAAAGTTAATTATAACTTTTATATACATATCAAGAGCGCTGCATTTGCGTGGTGCGCCGCACACCGCAACGGTTTGCACGCCGAGTGATTAACCGCGGCGACCCGAGTTCAAATCCCGGACGTGGCTAATGTCAGTGGCGAGTGATAAACGAAACCAGTTGAGGTTTCTTCGGAGATCGATCAGGCCTCAAATTAATACTCTGTCTAATGATCACCACTGGAGGGACATAGGTGGCTGGGGGGGGGGAACCTCACAAGACCCTACGATACCCCACAAGACCCCACAAGACCCCACAAGACCCCACAAGACCCCACAAGACCCCACAAGACCCCACAAGACCCCACAAGACCCCACAAGACCCCACAAGACCCCACAAGACCCCACAAGACCCCACAAGACCCCACTGACGGCTAACGCGAGACAAACCTGCACTGATTCTCTACTTCTTTCCCCTTCATCAACTCGCCCCGAGCAGCGCGGTGAATTGCGATCAAACAACTCCCGTGAGTGACACAGCCCAGGGGGAGCCTTTGATCCACGACTTGAATAGTGTAGTTACTGATGAGCACATACATGGCATCCCATTTGCGCTGGGGTTATGTAGATGTTGTACACCCGTGTGTGGGCGTGTGTATTTTTTTTATTTTTACACCTTGGGGTTTGGGGGGGCGGGTGAAGAAGACTTTAATGCCTTTGTGGGTTGGCACTTGCAGAGTTTGAATAACGATTGTAAGCTAGGGGGGGGGGGGGGGACAGATGAACAGATAATTGAACGAATCTAAAAATATAAATGTGCCTTTTGTAATAATAATAATATGTATGTTAGTGTGGTGACGCCGAGTTAATGATGCGCTATGATCCCCGGCAACCCGCATTCAACCGATGCTCACGCGCAAATCGCCCCCGGTGATTGGGAAGCAGAGACTCGCGTTGGCCAACACCTAGGTTAACTCGACCTAGAAAATTAATAGGATAGCCGCTGTGGTTCGGTGGCTATGAATAATGTCGGCAATGGGGAGGTGGGTGGGTGGGCGGGGGGGCATACGCAGTGCTCGCCCGAAGCATGCGTGCGCCTGCCCCAAGCAGTGTCTGAGGCAACGTAAATTTGCGAGCGAATGTGTGGTGGGTGAGAATTTTGCAGCAAATGCAACCAAAGATAAATCCTTTAATCCGTATCCCTGGTACCAATTTATAATTAGAGACATCATATTGACCGTTGAGAAACGCAGATGGGCTTGGATGAGTGCACGTCGTGGGGGTGATTTGACCATACTTTATCACGCTGCTCTGTGTGGGGTTGTGACGGCGGGGAGCATAGACGTTGATGCATAGTACAGTACAACAATTGATGTTTCTGCGCCTCCGGCAAAGTATCGTCCGCTCCCGTACACTGCTCACGGCGATTTAACAGTGCCCATGTGCTGGGGGTGTTGATGCCCACGCGGCTTGGGCTTGGAGCTGGGGATTGGGCTGGCATCCGCTGCATTATTAGAATAACCCCGGTCGTATGAGGCTTCTCACTTGTGGGCACACAGCCACCCCCGCCATGCGGGAAGAGCGGCCAATTCCCCCTCGGCTCGTTGCTGTTGCTTTAGCGTTCCTCCGCCAAATTCCGCACAAATGGAGCGCAAACACCAATTTTGGGACAATCCCTCGGGTTTTCATTGTGCGTGTGCGCTACACTGCCGCTCTGTGTGTGTGCGCGCGCACACACACACACACATACAGAGCGGTGGTGTAGCGGTTAGCGCGCTGCCCGATGAAGCTGGTGACCCGAGTTCGATTCCCGCTCACGGCCAACATCAGTGACGATTATCTGCACCGGTCCTGGGCCTCCACCAGGTCGACTCAGCCTCAAATGAGTACCTGGTGCGGTGTGTAAAAACATCGCTACCGGAGGAGGCAAATGTGGCCGGGCGTGGTGCTGATCCACCCACTCCTTCGTGTGCCGTTCTGGCATTAATAGGTGCTCGCTAACAGCACTCGCCTCAACAGTCTGTTAAGGCTATACGATCTTTGTCTTTGTATTTTGTTTGTGTGCGCGCGCAAATTTATTTTAGCATCTGTTATAGCGATGGGTATTTTTGAAAGAGTGGCTTTTCTGCAATGAAATGTTCGCGACTCCGCGTTGTTCTTATGCACTCCCCCCCTCCACCACCCCGCAGTGTATAAATGTTCTAGTTGTGTGGAGTCTGCATCGTGTTTGGTCACTGATGACAGTCGGAATGTGTCATTATTTTTCACAGACTTCTGTAAACATCCATCAAGTAACCTTTGTAAATCCTCCGCGCAATAATAATTGGCGATAATAATATTGAGGATAATGGCAGCTGTCGCCCTTCCCCACACGCTCTGGCATGAGCTTGTTTGTCACTTGACGGGCCAAACTCGATATATTTCGTGTTAATTTTCAGGGCAGGAATGTATCCAAACTTTAATTTTATAGCAATTTTATTTCGTGCGGTCGTTTGGTGGCCGAACTGAAACCCTACCCGACAAACTCCCCCACGTACGACGACCCTGTTGAAAAAGAAAGCCTCGGATACACCTGGGTGAAGCTTTTACGGAGCAAAAAAAAGTATAATATTTTATTGCGATAACTCCAAAGTGCCCTCGAAAAGAATGTGCTGGTCCTTAGAATTCCAAACTCTTATGGTAATAGCCTGCCGAAGATTAACACTTGCAAATGATGGCGCCACGGTCTTTTATTGCAAAACCACCATCTGTATAATGAGCTCGAGTCAATACCCTGGACATTCAACGAGAGAGAAATCCACACCTCAAACAGCCCGTCCATTAATCAGCTACAGCAGTCGATACGTGGGGAGGGGGGGGGGGACTGCTCAGGTCTCCTCGTCTTTTCCCACGCCTGCCACCCCCCCCAAACCCCACTCCCCCCTTGTTTTTTTCCCTTTAAGACTCGCCCACCATCCTTTGTAAAATGTTAGTGAAGTGTAAAAAAAAAAAAATTGGTGCAACGTGTGAGGATGGTAATAATAGACACACGACGACGTTTCGGTCAAGCTGCTCAGACCTTCATCTTGGTAATGAACCTGGAACGTTGAGCGAGGCTGCTTCGGCCGACTCGGGACATCGGGCAGGCCGATGAGCGCACCTATTTTGTTAGTTTATAAAACGGAGCGTGAAAGACGCGGGCCCGCTGGAGTGCAACCGTGGCTACGCAACCCAATCTATGAACCGTGTATATAGTCACAACCTCTCTCTCGTCTGCGCTCAGAAAAGGAGTTGCAAAAAAAACCGACACAAACACCCTCCCAGAATCCTCCTCGTCGTGGCGAGCGGTTCTTCGACGTACGCAAAAGCAGAATCGCTGAGACTGCTCTACTAAGGTAACCGCCGTGACGTCACCTGACATTACCCGCCGTGATCACGGTGATGATTGCGATGGTGGCAATCATATCTGATTCCTTTCAGCGTTTAACCCTTTTTCCGTTCCGAGACGACTGCAAGTTGCAGGGTGGGTTTCCCGTGCACCGCTGGATCTCGGAACGCGCAAGTGGTTCAGCGTTAATTTTATTTAGAGGCGTAGCGCCGTTGTTATTAAAGGGATTGTACTCACCGCATAGAACTGTAGTGACACTACCGCCGCGCTCTATGATAGCTGGCGCCAAACTGTGACACGCCTCTGTAACGATAAAGTTATTTTATGTTAGTTTTTCCTCCGGTTCCGTTCCGATGTAGAACAGAACCGTAACAAAAAATAAACCCGATGATGTACGATGGCGTGCGTGTACGTCATCGGAACGGGAAAGGGTTCATTTACTATTAACATTTTAAGGCAGAGCTCCCACCCCACCACCCCCTTTGAACTTCTTAGAGTGAAGTGAAAAAATGCCGTGGTAAAAGGCTTAACGCCAGTGGAAACAAAGAACGATTAAGCGACGGACTCGTGCTCATGGCGGCGTAGGGGCGAGAGCTGGAGGAGCCAGATTGCCACGGCAGACGCTAGCCGATCGCCTCGTTGCTCACTCCGATTTGCGTTTTAAACGTTCGCTTTAAAGTTTGCGTTCGTCCGTAGACTGTCGACTTCTTGCACGCCGGCTTGCGACACGCGCTTCTTAATTGAGTTGTCCCAAACATCTCAATGTAGGGGCCACAGAGCTTGGTGGGCATTTATTGGGTGCGCCTGTTCTAGAGGGTGCCATTCCCGCTCATCTGTGATCCTACCCGCGCCTCTTGAGGTCATCTCAGAGGCGCTGAGATTGAAAACCAATTTCGTTAGAACTGCTTTTTGTGTTTAGTTTCTTTGTCCTTCCTCCGCACCTCGGATTTGTATCATCGTTGGCTACGTATGGTGCAAAAGAAGTTCAACGTACCGAACCATAATCTTTATTTATACTGGAGGAATCAACAAACAATACAAAAACACGCTAGGTACATACATACGTCTCTCTCGCTGCGTGCTTTACAGATTTTTGTATTTATAACGAGGTCGTGCTGTAGGAGCGCTGGGGGCGGTCACGAGCCGTGGGCACGAGCCCCGAGACTTCCCCCACCACCACCACCGCTTGTCCACTCCATGCGCATGGACAGTTCCGAGACATCAGCGTTTATAAAAGTGGAGAGGGCCACTGCGTTATGGCGTGACCTTACCGCGGCTCCTCGCGCTGCGCCAGACTGCTGCGTCTTTTGACAGCGCAGTAGTGGCAGCAGCAGCAGTAGCAGCGGAGGCAGCGGAGGCAGCGGCGGCAGCAGCAGCAGTAGCAGCGGAGGCAGCGGCGGCAGCAGCAGCAGCAGCAGCAAAGGATTGCAACTTCCTGGAAAGTTACAAAATCCTCGAGGGTGTTTTTTTGTAATCTTGTTCACCTTTTACGCCCACGCACAAATCAAACCCGCGCTGCGATGTATTCAGAATCTGAATATTTATTTATACTGGAGGAATCTGATGAGATATGAAGCTCTCTTTTTTTTACAAATGTTCAGTTGGGGAAGGTAATAACGTTACAACAACGAACAATACAAAAACATGATAGTAGTGTAAAGTACAAAGTTGAACAAATTGCCGCAAACACACAAACACTAAACCATCCCCATCCTAGCAGGCAAAGCCCACTGAGGTATTAACTTGTTTTTCAGAAGTGACCTGGCCACAAATGATAGCTCAACAAAGTGGGCCCCATCATTTGGACATTTCTAGCAGGATTCGAGAGAGGACGCAAGCAGAGCTCCGTTCTCTGTCGTCGTGTGTCAAAGGATGTTGCAGTCTCGTCGGCTTTCCAGACCAATGTTGTCGGGAAGCATTTGTATAAGCAAGATAAAATAAAAATGAAAAACCCCCCTGGCCAATTTCCACTTTACGGGTCTCGTCAGCAGCATAGTCGGAGCACTCGTCAAACAATTGCCGCTGCATGGATTACCAGCTGACGGTCATTGGCCAGAGCGCTCCACGTAACGCACGGGAGACCCCGTTGCTCAAACAGGCCCCATCGGCCAGACCTGTGATCGTCTCCTGTCCTGTGATTTTCTTTGCGCGTGTGTAGTGGACTTGCAGAGAACGCCGGGGGGGTGCTACGTGCTGGTCGGCCGTGACGCGCACCCGAAAATGCTCCGTGCACAGCACCCCCCCCCCCCCCGGGGGGCTCCCGGCACCGCATTTGGTGGCTCATCCGTGAAAGCGGAGAGCTGTCGAACGTCGCGTCGCGTGGGGCAACGTTGTCCCCTGTCGGCGCATCCACGTGGCCATCCACGTGGCCGTGCGCTCGATCGCGCGGTAGCCGCCTGTAATGGATCATAGCGCGGGATGAAAACGCCGGCCGGAAAGAAAAATATAATTTTAAAATGAAAGGCGTTTTGATTGGTCTGCTTTCCTGATTGCTATCGGCTTCGCATCGTGATCTGTCTCGGAGCAATGTGACCCATGGAAGCGGATATCGCAGAACTACCGCTGAGATCCATTCCGAGGTGACCTCTGGTCCACGAGGTGCAGGGGGCAGCACTCTCCCACCCACTCCTGGAGATGTTTTCGTCGTATGACAACCAAATGTATATTTTTTGACCCAACCAGAACTTAAATGTGCATTTGTATATTAATTTCTCAATTAGAATATATATACTCTACGCAGCAATCGTCGCCCCATGCTGTAGAAACTTCACCGGGGCCCTCCTGGAAAAAAGCGTCGCGACTCGGTGAGTTTTTTCGCAGGTAAACAAGCGTGACAATCATTTAAATAAAAAAAAACATTAGCAGAGCTGGAAGTTAGCCACGACGTAAGTGCAAACACATTTTTACGATGTGATTTTCTTTTTTTATGCGTGCGGTCATCTGGTGACCATGCAGGGGTCTAACACCATCGCGTCGTTCAACTCGTGAATTTGGCCTCCTTATTTCTGCCACGAGGATGAATTAACGACCGTGTAGAGGGCCCACATCAGGGGGGGAGGGGGGGGGGGCGGGTGCTGCCACAGGTAACGGGTGGAGCGATAGCGGGGCGAGCGAGGCGAGTTTGACCGCGTGACCCGCGCGAGACGTCGTGTGAAGTCCGTGGCACCGCGCTCGCTCTCCGAATTGATGTCGGGGTTTTCTAACAAAAGAAACATCAAGTTGGTCTTTTCTCTCCCACCGTCACCCAGCAGAACCCCCCCCCCCCCCACCTATCTTTCTCTCCTCTGGCCAGCCCAGCCCAGCCCGGGCCCCCTACATCATCACACACCTTGGGGTTGTGATTGATCCCGCACATGAATCTCGCCGCCCCGTTCTTTCTTGTCGGTGTCCACACATCGCTCGGCAGCTCCCGCGGGGTTTGGAGTTTTGTTTACTGTGCTCTCGACAACGACACTGGCGATTGTTGTTGTTGTTGTTTTGTTATGTGTTTTTATTTATATATACACAGGAATATACGTTTTAGTTCAACTAGGACCCGCACCTTTTAAAGGGGGGGAAAGGGTTTTTGTCTATGCACGCGTGGCAGTTCGCCAGCATTGATTGTAGCAGGTTGGACTCTGCTGATGAGATGCTGCTTCGTTGAAACTGGTTCAGAGTTTGCTTGTATTTCGATTTAAAGCTTTCGTGACTGCAGGAATTCATCTTCTTGGTTCTTTCGGTAAAGTCACGTAGAAGGGAAATAATAAAAGAATAAAAAAAAACATAATAAAATAATTCTCACGACGTTTCGGCCACAACGCAAGCAGCGTCTGAAACTCATTCAGACGCTGTCTTTCCGGCAGACCTGTTTTTCACCTGAGGACGGCTGCTTGCGTTGTGGCCGAAACGTCGTGAGAATTATTTTATTATGTTTTATTTTTATTATTTTATTATTTCCCTTCTACGTGACTTTACCGAAAGAACCAAGAAGATTTGCTTGAATTGTTGAATCAAAGCTGCTGAAATACTGTTCTCTCTCCACAACGTGCGTTTGTAATGTTGTTGTTGTTGTGTTATGTATGTTATAAATATCGGTGTAATTCTGCGTCCTAACTGGGACCCGTACCTTAAAGGGGAGGAGAGGATTCTTGCCTGGACACATCCGCCAGATCGCCAGCATTGACTCGAGCAGGTCGGTGACCTTGCCGATGAGGCGCTGTATTGTTGAAACCGGTTCAGAGTTTGCGTGTATTGAATCAATGTTAATTGGTTTTTTACCCTTCTATCTGGCAACAAAACTGACACCTTTTTACAAGGAGTCATGTTTACATAGACCACAATACCTGCAGTCATAATGCAAACAATAAACATAACTCTGATAATGTGCACTGTCTTTGAAGTTGATTGGTCCACGCCCGAGACAGCTTTCCTTAGAGCCTAGTCTCACATGGGTTGGACCAGATGGTGCACATTATCAGAGGTGAGCCTTTTTGCTTCATCTGGAACCCATGTGAGACTAGGCTCTAAGGAAAGCTGTCTCGGCTGTGGACCAATCAACTTCAAGGACAGTGCACATTATCAGAGTTATGTTTTTTGTTTGCATTATGACTGCAGGTATTGTGGTCTATGTTAACATGACTCCTTGTAAAAAATGTGTCAGTTTTGTTGCCAGATAGAAGGGTAAAAACCCATTCTCATATTTTTACTGGCAAATGAGGTTCCAATGGTGAATCGATGTTGCTGAATCATGCAGTCATTCGAGGCGCTTTATTCACGTGTAAATCATTATGGGTGAACGCATTGCCCAAGCAGAACACAGGTTTTGACTGCTGATGACACCCCAGAAAGTCAAAAACCGGTTCAGAGTTTACTTGCTTAAAACAAATGCTGCTGGATAATATTGAACTGGACAGACAATAGTGTCTATGAATAATAATTGATTTTTGATCCACAAATGTTTTATATGTGAAGACGTAACAGAATTATGATTACATACATATGACATATGACAGAAAAAAATACTCTTGAACTGAATTGCGACCCCCAAATTGTGACAGGTCAGCAACGTCACTGTGGCAGTAAGCATTGTTACGGAGGAGGTGGGGAGTTGTGAAGCTTCCACTGTGTGTGCGTGGGGTAGTCTCTGGCTTTTGAAGCCTCTCCCTGCCAGCCCTCAAACACCCATCAACTGGAGCCTCTGGCTTGTCGCCTGATTTGAGTATTGACGAGAAATGTCGTACTCCAATTGTAAATGTTGTGGATTTGCTCTCCAACGCACCGGTGTGCTGTACTAGTAACGAATTGGCATGTTCTGTTCACGTGACAAAGCTTCATAATTGGCTGCGTCGGGTGGTGGCGGGTTTAACGACACATATATTTGCGCGATCCATCCCAAAAAAAATCTTATGGATATTAAGGAAACTCCTCCTCCCTCTGCTTTTATCAGCAGTGGTGCTGCTCCGAGACTATAAATTCCGGTATCATTTCCAAATATCCCGTTACCAGGCCACGATTGGACGGCACCTGTGGATGTCGTTTTAAATTTTTTCAATTTCTCCATCTCTCTCTCTCTCTAACGGTTGTAGGGGCGGCGAGGGAATGAATTTACAGCGCCAAGAGTGAAATGACGGACGAGCGTGTGAGGCGAAGAAGCGATCTCGTGAATGTGCCGTCATGGAATGACCGCCGATTTAGCATGCTTGGCTACGTACGGTGCGAAAGAAGTTTAGCATCCATAATACGAGTACAGCACACCGGTGCGTTGGAGAGAAAAGCCACAGCATTTACAATCTGAGTACAACGTTTCACCAGTAATTACAACTAGCTTCATCAGGCGACAGCCAGATTTGTTTAGCATACATACATTCGAAGAAAATGATGATAATATAACAATGATAACACTATCTAACATAATTTTTGTTCCTGAGTAGTAAGTGTTATTTCGTAATTGCTTATGCCTAAAAAGTACGGAAAATGGCTATTATTCCCAACAAACTTTGCTTTTGTGACCAGGACAGTGATATCCACCCTGCGGTGGATTTCCACGTGGCCGGGAGCTTGTCCCCCCCATCCCAGTCCCTGAAGAAGCTTGCAGCAAAACAGATCCTGAAGAGGAGCTTCCCGAAAAAACAAAAGAAACGCGTGCAGCGAAACGCCGGGACACGGCCCTGCCAAAAGAACACCCGGCACAACCTGAAACCACATCGGAGAGGGGGGGGGGGGCGTTGAATACCGTACAGCACAACCGCGAAACGCTGCGCTATCTTTGGGAATGACAATACTCGTAGGCTTTCGCGACCAATATTATTCATAATCAACGTTTTTGGGTTTAGAGCGCGTTATTTATAAATGTGTCGTAACCCTCCACCACCCGACACGGCCAATCAGTAAAAAAGTGTCACGTTGAAAAAAGACAAATAGTTCACTGCTTTAGCCCACCGGTGTGTTGAAGCGTGAAACCACAACATTTACAATTTGAGTAGTACGACGTTTCGCTGGTAATTGCATCCAATCGGGTGGTGGAGGGTTACTGACACATTTATAAATAACGCGATCTAAACCCAACAACGTTGATTATGAATGACAATACTGTAGGAGTTGTAGGCCGACGTCGAGGTCTCAAGGAACCTGTCGTTTACCCAGCAGTCAACAAGCGTAGGACTTGTGGAAGGAAATTAGAGCCAAACCACACGCGACTCCAGGGTGACAATCGAAAGCTCTCGCACGGCCAGATTTGAGAATCGACCGCGGTTGGGTTGCGGCGAAAGGCTGCGGGAGCACGGGAGCATAGGAGCACAGTACAACGGTGGGTGGATTTTGGCTGCTGCTTGTCCCCACGTGGCCCCCGTAGCGGCCCTGTAGTACCCCATGCTGCTGTGTGCGTGGAGGTTGCGACATCCCAGCGGGTATCCAGGCTCAATCCCTTGCTTAGGTTTGCGAGACCTGGTGAGATTGGGGGCATTCTGGGTGATTTGGTCATCGGTGCACTTTAATAACAAAATGACTTGGTGATGCTGCTGCTGCTGCTGCAGCTGCAACGCTGACTGCGGCGCCCAAAGCACAAATAACACAAACTGAACACGTTGCTCAATAACGTTGGACTTAAAAGGATAAACATATATTTATATATTTAGTCTGTGAAGGCAGTGTTATTGATATATGTTTAGATGAAAAAAAACTAATGATTTCAAAGAAGATTAGTAAACAGGCTTTGTTTCTTTAAGTTGATGTCACTGGGATAAAAGCAAGCCCTCCGTTTCAATTGGCATTCTTTAATGATTGTAGTTTATTTCTTGCATTTTCGCTTTCAGTGATGGTCAATCAACAATCCTCCCACAGTATTCATTCAATCAACTTTGTTTTTAGTATTCAAATAAGAGATGCTGGCCACGGTCGATGACACGGTAGTTACGGCCCGAGCCCCCCTCTCCCACTTGGAGGGAGCGAGAGCGAGCGAGGGGGGGGATAATTTTGCTCGAGTTTGGAGGCGGTCGATGTGGCGGGGCTGATCAGCAGGGGTGTGAGATTGGCTCGTCGCGAGGCGTTAGACTGTCCAACAGATACCTGCGGGAGAGGGAGTGGGGAGGGGTTTGGGGGGAGGGGTTTTGGGGGGAGGGAGCTAAAGGCGAATGGACCCTCGTGGCGTTTGTGCAGATATTTTGCAACCGATGGGTGCGGGGAGGGGCGGTGGGCGATAAATCGTAAAAGTTTTTAAAAATAAATTTCGGAGCAATTTCCTCGTCGCCAGAAATCCGTGAGCTTTTTTGGGGCTTAAGACGGGAATTGCTTTGAACGTGAAAGTCTCGCGCTAGGAATGTGTGAAAAATTGAGAGCTGTATCCTTGGCCCCGCCATGCTGGCCAAGCTGCAGGAGTGTAACGCGAGTTGATGAATCGTAACAATTCTGGAGTCGTGGGGGTCATGCGGTAATCGATCCTTTTTCTCTTTTTTGTTATCGTCTCTGTTTTGCCAATCTGCGGATGCCGCCGTGGTGGAATTGTTAACACAGGTCCTGTACGCCAGCAGTGGGGAGAACAAGCAATTGCAGGGCTCCACCTTTATGCTTTTTTTTATCTGCCTACCAGCAGTTTTGTTTGCTCCGTTGTAACATTTGCACATCGTTTGTGTACATCACAAGTGACAAACATCTCTCTGGGTGGACGCGCGCGTGTGTGTGTGGGACGTGCCGTTGATCTGAATTTCACCTTCCTGACGAAGCTCCCAGCACAAAAACGAATACGCGAATAAAACTACAACTCGTAGAATACGTCGAAAGGAGGTGAAACGTCTGGTATCCTTTTTAAAGGGCGGCAGCATTTTCACGTGGGGGGGGGGGGGGGGCTCTAAATGTATCTCGGGACGGATGCGCATACCACATATATGTGGGGCTTAATTATGACATGCTGTCGAATGCTGGATGATGCTATGAAATAGAAAGGAAACGGCTTGAATTAGCACAAATCGACGGGTTTTTTTAGAGTTGTTTGCTGCATTAACAGGCCTGGCGTAGGCCCCTTCCGAAGGAGTGATTGGGGCGTTTTGCCTATTTATCCATCTGGACGGCCATCTGTGGTTTTTAATCAAAATCTCAACGCAGCTCGCTAGTGCTGATGGAATTAGTACAACTGTCAGTCTGCTCACGCACGCAGACTTCTAAAACCAAACCTCACAGATAGACGCGCCGATTGTTGATGATGATGATGACAGGTTGGGCTTTTGAGACGGTTAGGTAATTGACGATTACGATTATATTGCAATTGATAAATCGGCAGCAGCCACGATCATTCCACTGCTGTGAAATGAAGTCCCCCAGCATAGATTCTGCGTTGCAATCATCCACCCAGCACCGATCCCTACACACCAGATGATTTCATCGATCTATCTCCTCTGTGCACGCCTTGTTTGACTCGTTACATTGCTTTGCTTCGTCTGCTGACGATAACGTAATTTGCGATGAATATGATGGAGGCAATGATAAGGTGATTGGCGAGGTTGCTGGCTTCATAATAATACGTTTTGAGATTTGTTTCTTGAATAACAAATTGTATTCGAAGAATAATTGCCTATGCATATTTCATTTGAGATGCACTCCAGATAATATGTCCAACGCTTAATCTATGCGCAGCACAATCAAGCTATTTCCCAACATCATTGACTTTGTCATTACATCGGGAACAATTTTTGTTTGCTTGTTTGCTGGGCGCGTCACCATCTGTTGTTATATTTCTCCATCGCCAAGAAAGCTCCGATGCGATTTTTGGGTCGCGCCGCGTGTTTCTTTCGCTGTTCGTCGCGACGTCCGACGGCTCGCTTCGCGTGCTTGAGAGCTTCTGGTCGAACAACACGACTGTGCAATTCGAAAAACCCCCATCTGAGAACTACACGGCCCTAACCGCGAAAAGCACACGCAGTGGCACACATTCATGTTTGTTTCCGATCATTAGTTTCTACTCCATTCTGGCGTATGATGGCCATATGGCCATATATTGTTCAGCAGCTCAATGTCAATGTCGTGGTCTGCTAGCCACGGCGAGAGGGCTTTAGGGGAGAGTCCGTGGGGTTTAGCTGTCCCTCTTCTTCTGTTGAAGGGGGCACTGATTAGTAGGCTTACTTTAGGGTCCATAGTTTGGGTTGCATGGCCACAAATTGCGAGCGACTTCGTATTACAGCGAAAACAACGAATTCGCCCCCCACCTCCCGCAATTATTTAATATGGGTGCCCCAACTGCTTCGCGTGCTTGAGAGCTTCCGGAGAAAAGCGTCGGACTCCGTGGCCGAACAACACGACTGTGCAACCAGAAAAACCCCCATCTGCCTCGTAACGGTCACACTTCCATCGACTGAACTGAAAAGGGGGTGGCAAACTCCTGACTCGGAATTGCAAGAAAACGGCGTTTCAGGCTGGCACCCCAGCGTGGCCAGCCCCCTACCGCCCTGGCCTCGAAGTGGCCGATCGCAATCACCCCTTCCCCCCTCGACGGTAGATTCCCTGGATGTTCGCCGGCGCGCGCACGTCCGTAGTTTATTTATTTATAATCCATTTGGGTCGTGCGGTTTAAATTCCATCTCTATTTTGATGCAGTACTGGCGCGCTGGGGTGGTGGGGTGGTGGGGGAGTGTTTATCCTGAGGCTGAGGCCAATGTTTGCCGGGGTCAGCGGTGCCTGCTCAGAGGGGGCCTCTTTATTTTTAAGCTCCGTGGTCGGACCAAAGTGGTTCTCGTTTCGTCGTGGTAGGAGTAGCAGGAACGATATCAATGAAATCAGCGGTGTTTGTGTGTTTTTTAAAGGGGGGGTCTGGCCACGGGACGGGGAGAGAAGCCCATTGAGATGAAACGTTTCTTGCAAAAGGGAGACCTCGGGGGAGGAGGGGAGGGGGTTTGAAATACAAGGAGACAAATTTCACATTGATATAGTCGTCAGTCACGTACATTTACAATATTGTGGCGTCGTATTAGTCGTCGTAAACTAATCGTTTACAATGACGAATCGGTAGCGATGTTTCGTCGATGGCACACGGAGCTTTGAACGTGGCGACCCGAGTTCGATTTCTGGCCACGGCTAGCATTGGTGGCGAGTGAGATATGAACAGGTCCCGCTCCCCTCTTGCCCCTCCCCCCTCACCAACCCGCACTGAACCACCGTGATGAAGTATGGCCAAACGACTCCCATGACTGACACGGTGTGGGGGAGGGGATTGGGAAAGGGCTGTGGGGGAGGAGTAGTAGGTTGTAATGATTATTCTGGTAGAAACCTCCTAGTTACACCAGCCCACAGGGGATTATTGTGTCCGTCCGTCCGTCGTGCAGGGAGGGGCTGGGTGGGGAGGGGAGGGTGGGGAAGGGGCTGGGTTGGGAGGGGTTGGGTGGGGGCTGGGTGGGGAGGGGCTGGGTGGGGAGGGTGGGGCTGGGTAGGGGGTGGGAGGGGTGGGGCTGGGTGGGGAGGGGGTGGGAGGGGTGGGGCTGGGTGGGGAGGGGCTGGTCACCCCGTGGTGCCCTTATAAAACTCAACGTTTCACCTACTCACGCCGGCTTGAGCCCGCCCTCACAGTCGGCCATATTTGCGGAATACACTACGCCGCCGTTGACCCTGGCCATTGACCGAGCAACCCAACGTTCCTCTACCAGCTCCCTCCGCAGGAATGTGTTTTACTGAGCAAACCATCTGCCTGGTGCGGGCAGCTAGCAATCAGAAGTTCACGAGTTCACATCCTAGTTGGGGGTTCACAGCCCATCATCTTTGAGGGGCCGATAAATTATTTACCACTTTTGTGGGAAAGTCAACAGCGATTGTTCTATGGATAAACTCATCTCTGCGGTAGAATTGTTGAAACATTTCCACAACTGGCTCAGGCCTGTAAACAGGAGATAAGCGCCACTGCCTAGATGCTCAATTGAGCTAGGAAATAACTTTCACCTTTTCTCTCTGTCTCTGTGTGTATCTAACCTAATTTAAAGGCAGCTTCGATGAGTCTGAAGTTTCCCCGCTTGAAATGTTTTCCCATTTTATTTATTCCATATGTTTACAGTCGGGGAAAAAGTGGAAATGACAGGGTAGGAGTTTCTGGAGGCAAATAATAAAAATAATAATCTAAGTATGTGACGTTATAACGCCCAAACTCTGCTACAACAGAGCATTATGTTGAGCCCTACTTGCTGGTACTGGCAGCTGTAGCCGAGTCAGTACATAATGGAATGAGGCTTAATGATATTTGTAGCACATGCCAGATATTTTAAAAGTTTTTTTGCATTCTGGCCGTGTTTATTATTTGTTTACGACTGCAGCACTTGTGTATCTCCTCCAAAGAGGGATACTCAATAATAATAACAACAACGATGCCATCTATTCACACAAACAAAGTCTCGCGGAATCTCAACACCCATTGTCACGAGGGTCCTGTCATTCCGACGTTTGTTCAATTCCACTAACGAATGGCTCCATGTGGAATGAAAATAAATCGAACTGCCTGGGGAAATTTAACAATTGGTAGTTTTTTGCGACCAATATTTATTAATAATCAAGGTTATTTCATGGGTTAGATCGCGTAAATATTAAATGTGGTGTCAACCCGCCACGACCGAACATAGCTGATTTAATAAGGTGCCAATTCGTTACTACTTCAGCTACGCCGATCTAACCCAACATTTTTCCAAATGAAAGCCTGGGGAGAACTGATCACGCATAGCTCCACACGGATGGACTCAGGAATGCATTCGTGTACGGTCATCTCCTGGCCACCTGCAGCCAAAGCCCACAATCAACACCTGCCGGGGATTCTTAGTCACTCTTTAGTGCAAGTACCAAAAGCAATCCCAACCCTGCTTCTCTTTCTTGAGCTCCGATTAAAGAGATGGGATGAGAAGGGCGTTGTGAAGGGTCATCAGGGAGAAGTATGAAGGGGAGGTTGAGGCTTGACGAGGGAGGGGTGAGGGTGAGGTCCGATGGGGTGAGGTGAGGGGTGAAGGTAGTCAGGGTGACTATTCATGGCGGGGCATGTAAGGTGATTTGGGGGGGGGGGGGTCACGTGGCACAGTGGGTAACACTCGTGCCTCCACAGTAAGGACCTGGCTTCGATTTCTGACTCGGGCATCGTTTTGTGTGGAGTTTGTGTGTCCTCCCCTTGTTTCTTGCACGGTTTTCCTCCTACTTCTCCGGTTTCATCCCATAGCTAACCTCCCCCCCCCCTCCTGCATATAATGTAACTGATTATATTTTACGAGTGAAAGAAAAACCCTTAAACAAAAATGCTGATCTCATGAAGGAGCATAAACCATCACGCGAACTCCGGTCATCCTCGAAGCGGATTTTGGCTGTAGCCATCGAACAAAGATGGTCACCGCATCGCACGCTTTCAGATGCGCTTCTGCGGCCGTCTGGAACGCTCTTCCTTCCGATATTAGGAATCCACTGGAGCTATGCGCTTTTAAATAATCTAGATTGAAAACTCATTTTCTTCAAACTGATTTTTGTGTTTTAGTTTGTTTTCCTTCCCCTGCACCTTGCATTAGCACGGTTGGCTCCGTACGGTGCGAAATAAGTGCAATATATAGTACATACAAATTCGAATAGACTTCGGCAAGACCCTCCTGAAACACAGTCTTGAGACTCGACGAAGGCTCTCCAGGGGATGCGGCGGAGGTGGGGGGGGGAGGCTTGTAAAACGAACGTCGTAGCAGTAATAATACTCAGGACAACAACAATAAAAACACGCGAAACGATGTCATCGGTCGCGTTCCGTGTGTCGCGTCTTTCGCACGATGGTCCACCATCCCCCCCCGCCCCCAACAACACCAACAACCACCCCGAGTTGCCGGAGCGCGCAGGCGTGAATTGCAGTTCTCACACCCGGCGCCGTTAATTGCACCGCCAGTGGCAGTGCGGTCGTGCGTGCCGAGTTGGTGGGCACGTGGAGTGGTGGGGGGGGGGCACATGTGTGGGAGGGGGGGGGGGCACATGTGTGGGAGGGGGGGGCACGCGGTTGGCACGTGGGAGCCACCCGAGGGGCACGCGGCGAGCACCTGGTTGGCATGCGGTTGGCACGCGGTTGGCACACGAGAGGGTGGCGGACAAGCGGGGGGGGGGGAGGGCACTTACTGCTGCCGCTTCTCGGCAGGTGCGAGTTCTGTCAGCCGCGGTGCTGCGTCGGAGTTGCCACCTGGTTCTGTTTTGTTCCAGCATGTCACATTCTTTTTGAGCGTAGCCGTCTTGGGAAATCTGCAAAGTGTCATCCGGTGGTGGGGGTTGCCAACTCCGATTGAAGCTATTCTGGGAGATTATTTTTTTATTTGTTGTTAATTTATTCCATCTTTATTAAAATATCCAGGATTGCATTAAATCACCAACCGGGAGATCGATACCAAATTCGGCAGACTCCCGACCAATCCGGGGAGGGTTTGGCAATCTTATCAGGTGGTGGTGGCCGGTTTGGTAACATCACGAAATCGGTGGGGCACGAAAGCGCACGGAGGAAGGCGGGGTGGGTGAAGCAGCGGGAGGGAGAGTGGTATGCAGTTAATACCACAGTATTTTACAACGAGCAGGTAAGCATCGTTAGGCGCCGGTGCCTCCGCTAAGTCCAAGGCGCAGTGCGCTTGCTCAAGAAAATCAATGGGAGTGCCAGCCAAGGCGTCTGAAAGCGCGTCCACCTGGGGTGAGATGGAGCGATGAAATCGGCTCGATCGCAGCAGGGACGGGTACGGTCAGGGGAGGCAGAGCCTCACGTGTCATACTCCAATGAAAATAGCTGTTACGAAAATAAAGAAATAAAATACTAAATTTAGATTGTTTCACTGATCTGTGTTATAAATGTTTGCATGTTCACCACAAGTATAATGCAGACATGATTCCTTGTAAAAGGTTTCAGTTTGGTGTTTTAACATCTTAACACCTGCTTTATTGCCAGAAAGGGGTAAATCCTATTCTTATATATTGATACTGGCAAGGGAGGTCCCATAAAGTAGTAAAATAGTTTAAATGTGTCCCTTGTTTATATATACCTCGGAAGGTGGGCCAACCCTGCCGCGTGTGTATCCGTCTGCCTGTTATAAGTCGGGGCGGCCTCTGGCTGCTGAGACGGGTCGGCCACGGCTGAGAAATATCTCCCACAAAGATCTGTGGGGCAACCGCGCGAGCCAGAATTTAGTGAAGCGCGTTGGAACGCCAACCTCGCCCATAAATCACGTATGAAGGCGCAGATGGAGACATTTACAATCCACCAAAACCGTCAGTGTCGGCGTCGTCGGCGGTGGCGGATCGCTTTACGCCACGGCCGTCGGTGCCCCCCCCCCCCGCTGCGCTGCGTGATTTTGGCTGTCAAGGGGAGGACGTCGTTCTGGAGGGGTGCATGTTTAGTTTCTAACCCGGTGACAACTTAAGAAGGACCCCAGGGTGTTGAGGTGTTGAGGTGACCCTTCCCCCCCCCCCCCCCCCGGCCTTCCCCCGGGGTCGCCACTAAAACTGCGAAAGCAAAACAAAGTACGGCTACGAAGCAAATGGAATTTGAACATAAAAACTAAAATTAAACCTCGTTGTGTGAGTAATCGAATATCCTGGCGGGGACGCGAGGCAAAAAGGTGCAGCTCTGCAATTTGCTTGCTCACGCTAGCCGCTGATGGAATGGCCTCGTTGAGAGTGAGCGACAGAGGACACCTGTAGTTAGAGGTGTGTGTGTGTCTGGCTCTCCCTTCTTCCACGCCGGCCAGACGTCGTGGAAGAGGTGGGAGCATCTACACATTACCCCACTGCCGGTCGCCTTCGCTGCGGCGTACCCACATAGGGGCCGTCCATAAATGACGTCACGCGATTTTGGACGATTTTTGATCCCCCCCCCCCCTCGTCACACGGCGTCACAAAAAGTCAGACCCCCCCTAATTCATAGTCGTGTTTTAAGCAAAATTTTAATCATTAATTATCGTACATTCCACCCTTTTCCCCCATCTTTTTGAAATCACGAATGTTCGCAGACAGTGACGACGGCAAACGTCTGGGTCCAATCGCAGGGCTGTTGCTTGCCAGCCTCTGACCAATGAGAGGCGCGCTTCTATCGCCGCTCGTCATGGCGCCAGAGCGGCCGTTGTAATGCCCTCTACTTGCTGAGCGTGACACCAACAAATCCAAACTGTTTCGATCTAAAGCTTTCGTGACTGCAGGGATTAATCTTCTTGGTTCTTTCGGTAAAGTCACGTAGAAGGGAAGTAATAAAATAATAAAAATTAAACATAATAAAATAAAACATAATAAAACATAATAAAATTGTATTATGTTTTATTTTTATTATTTTATTACTTCTCTTCTACGTGACTTTACCGAAAGAACCAAGAAGATGAATCCAAACTGTTATGAGGTTATTTAAAAAAAAAACACGATTTCCAATGCACACACTTTTGTTTGCACTCAAAATTAGAAGATAATTGATTTTTAGCATCGAATTCTTTATGTGATCAATAACAGTGGGTTCGCTTCCTATCGTTAAGTTTAATTTCCGTTGTGAACGCATCAACTTTTCATTTATTCCGGGGTGAAAAGCAGTTATTTTCTATTCTTAGGTTTTTTCGGTAAAGTCACGTAGGTAAAAACATTAAAAAGTAAAATAAAATAAAAATCACGACGTTTCAGAGGCAACACAAGCTTCCGTCTGATACAGCTGTCGTGGCTGTGACGGTACCACCTGAAGACGGAAGCTTGTGTTGCCTCCGAAACGTCGTGATTTTTATTTTATTTTACTTTTTAATGTTTTTACCTACGTGACTTTACCGAAAAAACCTAAGAATATGAATCATTGCAGTCACGAAAGCTTCAAATCTAGAGTTATTTTCTACTTTTGAGTGCAAATAAAAGTGTGTGCATTGAAAAGCTTGTTTTTTTAAAACCTATTTTTCCCCAAACTTCTACGCTGAGGTTATCGTAACCGTGGGAACCGCTAGTAAGAGCGTGCTGACCATTAACACCGGCACGGCATCACAATATTGGGGAAAGTGAATTGTAGTTTTGTGTGTATGTTGCGTGATAAACTTCATTTGCAACCGCATGTAGCCAACCGCGCTAATCGGAGGTGCGGGAAAGGGCAACACACTAATACACAAAAAGCAGTGCTAAAGAAATTAGTTCTCAATGTACTAGAGTGGTGTAGTGTATAGTAGTGTAGTATATAGGAGTGTATAGTATGTGTGTACGTTGAACTTCTTTTGCACCGGACGTAGCCAACCACGCTAATCAGAGGCGCGGGGGAAGGGCACCAAACGAATAACAAGAAAGCAGTTCTGGTTTTCAATCTCGATTTTAAATGTTTAATTAAAATAATGGAGAGCATAATGCGTGGAATTACAATAAAGAGAACATTGATCGGCGGAAAATACTCAAATAAAATGCATTGACATTTAAGAAACGTAAATGGTCTTGGACAGAACACGCCACTATCTGGGATGATGGTTGCCCTCGGACCTCCTTAGAGGACGACCATCAATGGAGATGGAGCGATGAAAGCACTGCCTGTGCAGGAGTGGGTCACGAGGGGCAGCATAGGGAGGACTTCATCCAGCAGTGGATAGAGCACGGCCTATGATTAAATGATACATGGCACCTGCTTGCAAGAAAGTTCGTTTTGTGGAGTGCATCGGACATCACGTGTCTTCTATCTGTGCACACGAGAAGCCGCTCGTCATAGGGGCCGTCCATAAATGACGTCACGCACCTAGGGGGGGGGCGGGGGGGGTTCAGACATTCGTGACGATGTGTGACGAGGGGGGATGGGGGTGAGAAATGTGACGTCACATAAAAATGCACAACTTTAAATAAATATAGACAACACGTTCTACTTAATAAAATATACTTTTTAATAAATGTTTTCTCCTACAACAGCAGAGTGCAGCGCCACATTAAATACGCACTACAATGACAATAGTTTAAAGCGATTTGAAGCATGTTTTATTTTGGGGGGGGGGGGCAGAGCTTTGTGACGTCATTTGAGGGGGGGGGGTGACGAAGGGGGGGGGGGGTAAAAAATCGTCCAAAATCGCGTGACGTCATATATGGACGGCCCCATATTGAATAATCTTTAACTTCACGTAATGGAACTTTCAGGGATTACGCTGTGCTATTGTAAGAACGCGTGTTTGGAGATTATTATGATGATCATTTCATTACTGTGGGTCACGAGCTTGGTGATGAATCGTTCCATCGCAGGGTCACGAGAGATGTGGGTGGTGGGTTGGGGCCGCCCTTCATCCAGCAGTGGATCGACATTGGCTGATGATGATGGCGAAGTGAAACACGTTTGTCGCCGGGCTGGCTTTGGCACGCGTGTGCGTTGTGGGGGGAGGGAGGGGGGTGTAACAGTCGATGTGCGTTCACGGAAATGAGGTTGTGCGACCTTCCTACGCTGTCGCTTGGCATTAGTGATCGTCGAAGGCTTGTAACAAGACGTTGGTCTCACTTTCGCTCGGGTCTGTTTAAGTGGGGGGGGGGCCCTCTAGCATTCCACCGCAATTACGTGACCTCCGCATCATTGTTACTCCATCGTTGTCGCATCGCACTGCCACTAAATGACATTAATATCGATGTCACGGTTTCTCTTGTCGTGCCTTAATAGAACACAAACAACATGATGCTATATGCAGAAGGCCATTGGTATTGTGCTGCGTAGGTATTCACGGCTGTGGTGCGTGGCTCTCCGATGTCCTCTTTTGGGTTGTTTCAGATTTAGTTTCATTTATTAGCTATAACCCTGTGAGCCATGCGGCTCTTGACTCGGGTGCAACCGCACTTGCCTGTTGCTGGGCGCCTGTGTCCGACGTTTAGCTGCACATGCTGGGAGCTTCTTCAGGAACCGAACTGAATTTAATGGGCGGGCAGGGCAGGGAAAGTCAAGGGGGCAGTACAATGCAGAGGCAGGGCAGGGACCTGTCATCTAATGTTGTCCTTCTTCTTAGGTCGGTAAAAGCGCAAGCCAGCAACGCACGTGGGCGACCCGATCGCAGCTGTGCACGCTCCACAATTTCCTTCTTTGCCTCCCCCCCCCCCTGCCGCACCCCCTCTCAACCGTGGCACCCGAAATTATTGATGGTGGTTCTCAGAAAATGCCACACGCCGTTACGTGTCGGCGGTGTGGTGTGGGCAGGTTTGCAGCCGTGCTGTCCGGTAGACCCACGGCACGAGCTGTTACAACAACCGTAAAATTATATTAATTATAATAATGTGTCTTGCCTTCTGGTCATGGTTGCCATTAAACAATTAATGGGATTTGATTTTTTTTTTTACCAGTAATGGCACGCTGTGGATAGACTTAAGCTTTTAATGGTCATCACGAGTGGATAAAGTGCTTGGGAGAGTGAATGTCGAGGCGAAAATTAAAGGCAAGTGAAGTCAGCAGTGTCCTTGTTATATGAGAAGGGCGGCAGTGTGTTACCGTATTCTCTGAATAACCAGACATGCAAACTAAGACGCACCCCAAACTTGTGACCGGTGTCAGTGGCGTGATTATACGAATGTTGTCACGCACACGAGCCTCATATTTTATTCTTGCGTATGGCAATGTGCGTCCAGGAGCCGAACGCTAACGTCGAGGAATGCTGGTCTCGAGAATGTTTCAAGAGAGTTGGTGAAGTTTTGCTGTTCCTCCGTTGAAGGAGGGCAGATTACAATGGATTAATTCTATATTTGAAGCTTTCGTGACTGCAAGAATTCATACTCTTAGGTTTTTTCGGTAAAGTCACGTAGGTAAAAGTAAATAATAAAAATAATAGAAATAATAATAGAATTAAAATAATAAATCACTTATTTCTATTAGTATTTATATTTTAATTATTTATAATAAATTACTTATTTCTATTATTAGTTCTATTATTTTTATTATTTATTTTTACCTACGTGACTTTACCGAAAAAACCTAAGAGTACAATGGATCACTATATTGTGCGTAATTTGGGTTGTATGGTGGGCATGTGCACATCGGTCTGCAGAGATATTCTGTTGCGGTTGATTGTTATTGCGTCCAGTGTCTTCGAGGAGGAGGAATGTCAAAGCCGGGGATGTGTGCGATGATGTTTGGGTTTCGAATAAGGTGTTTATTCTGGTCGCCGCGTTGTTTCATCCTGTCCGTCAGCATCGGTCGTTCTTCCGGATCTGGGTGAGGTTCTAGGATGGTGTCCACAGCTGCAGCGCGATCCTAGAAGGGGGACCAGAATTTGAAGTGGCAGTGGGTACATTGAGGTCTTGATTGATGGGTGGCTGGTTGTCAATGACCATAAAACTTGTAAACTAACTTTTGCCGTTTTGCATGCGGATTTTAATGTAAGATGCACCCCCAACTTTGCTTTAAATATCAAGAGAACAAAGTGCATCTTGTAATCCAAAGAACACGCAAATTACAGAATGGTGGTGATGATTTTTGGTGATGGTGAAATTGCAAGGACATGATTTTTTTGGTTTATTTATTTTTCACAGATGTTTTCCTCACTATTATTAACATAACTCGGGAGATTGTCAAAGTCTAATGTTCACATTATCAATTCTCGCACTCTGCATGCCGTGACAGCTCCGGCGTTATTGCATTGTTGTCTAAAATTGTCTAAATCTTGCATTGCCTCTCAACATATTCCCGGTTTGCTGACAAAACCAAATCCATTGTCCAGGATGTAACAGCTTGATTTGATTGGCTCTGTTCGGTGGTGGACGGTTATTGTTTAAAAAAAATATCATTATACCTCCCCGATGTGACAAAAGAAAAACCAATTATGAATACAAAGAAACCAATTATGAATTGGCATATTGGTTGCGAGAGCTTACGTGATGATGTCACATTGCTGTGTGTTGAGGTAAAGTGTCACTGAGCCTTTTTAATAATTTTCATTCAAAACGAAGTTGTTTGAGTTTATGATATAGGAGTCATTGCAGCTTCATTCCGTTAGGGGCGAAAAATGCAATATCTTTTTATGATATATTTTGTTTCCGCTTTTGATATTTTTCTCACGAAAGGTAGGTTAATATGTAAGCGCATAAAAATATTTTTTACGGGGGTTTTGAAATCATAGCAAGCATCCGAGTTAAAAGAACAGGCCAAGTTCATTTTCCACCTTCGTATTTGGACGCATTTTTTGCGGCGTTTGAATAGGCGCTTCAGAAAATTCGGGCTCTGTGGTCACCAGGCTGGAAAGTGTGATTTTTGAGATCCTATTGCGGTTGGCATAAAAACCCCAACAGCAACACGAATGTTATCAGAGATTTTCAGGCGAAATTTCTCCCCCCCCCCCCACCTTTTCCCATCGGGAGAAGTGAGAAATTCCAAAAGAAAAAATCCAATAAAACTAATATAAGCCCAAGTAACGCTTGGTCAGAACAGATAAGAAGCAAAGCGATCCACTTACCGAGAAAAGCAATTATTATTGAAAGGATAGTCGGGATTTTGAAAATTTTGATTGAGTTTATTATCTTGCCTCCTTGGCGTCAACATCTCCGCTGGGAGTGCAAGCGCCGAGGTCAGGACAGGAGACTCATGTCACTGATGTGTCCCTGAATTCTTCTTGGGATAAGCCAAGGGGTTGGCTGTGTGCACATGATATGACCTTTGACCCCCCCCCAGCCCCCACACACCCCCCCCCACCACCCCCCGAGACTGTGTTCCACCACTCTTTGCCGAATGTATTTTTATTTTTGTCCGAGCATTACGTCGGCAGCTCTGAGCAAATATCGCAATAGCAATAACCCGAAACGATTTGTTGACATTGGCACTCACATTAACACCTCGTATGTATGTTTTTATGCACCGTACGTAGCCAACCGTGGTAATCGGAGGTGCGGGGGAAGGACAACAAACTAAATACAAAATGCATTTCTAAAGAAATAAGTTTTCAATGTAGATTTAAGACTATTTTGATTAAAGGAATAATAACGGTGCCAAAGGTTTGTTCATGAGAAGAAAGATAAATAATCGACTGAATTGCTTGCTGTGTTTTTCTTTTCCAAAGCGCAACGTGCCAATGACATAACGATGCTTATCTCTGTTTTTTTGTGCTTAATATTTACAGAGGTGAAAAAACAAGGGACACACTGGGACGGGTTTTGATTTCGAGCCCCGTCAGCAGCAGTGGAAGCGCGCTGCACGCACCCCCAACTCGAGCTCTGAATAGTGGACTCACAATGGCCGACCCCCTTGGTGTCACCGCTGAGCGTCGTGAGTGCAAAGACAACACCGCTGCGGACACGCAGAGAGACGCAGACACCAGAGGGGGCTGTGGTGGAGACAGAGACGTGGGCAGAGACGGAGAGACGGAGATACGCACGAGTAGAGACATGGGTCGAGGAGACAAAAACGCAGACAGAGCCAGACTCGATAGCATTGAACGGACGCCAAACTGCAGCAGAGCGGGAAGCGAGAGGTTCGAGCGTGCGGACGAGCACCCGGCGCGTGGCGGACACAAGAACGGAACTGGCTCCGCTGCTGACGGAAGCCGAGGCTCCCAAGTCGGCGACGACGGCGACGAGGACGACGGAGATCGGGAACTCCGGTTCGGGGCGAAGAGCCGCGACGGGCGCGACCCCGGTGATGCCGCGGTGTCTGCGGCGAGGGAGACGGGTTGGTCGTTGCGCGTGGGACGCGCTTACGCATCGCCCCGCGTGTCGGCGTGCGCGCTGGCTCTGGGCGTGGGCGTCCCGCTGGCTCTGGCCGCCGCGATGTTCTCGCTGTCGCCGCCGCTCGACCTGGACCTGTCGTATGGCGCCTTCGAGCCGCGCGACCAGATCGCCCTGCGCCGCTTCGACGCGCTCGCCTCCGCCCTGCGCACACAGCTCCTGGAGGCCGTCGTTCCGTCTGGCTCCTCCCGCGGACGACGCTCCACGTCGTTCACCGGCAACGCAGCCTCGCGAAATTCGCGGCCCGATGTCGACGAGGGCTTCTCCGGCCAACGAGTCTTCGGGCTGCGTCCGGCTCCTGCTCTCGACGATGATGTCTCGTCGCTTATCCGCAGAGTCAACGAAAGGAACATCGCCCACTGCAGCAGTGCAAGCAGAAAGGGCGGCGGCGTTGGTGGTGGCAATAAGCTCGTCTTCAGGGATGCCAAGACGAGTGTGCACATCTTTGACGTGATTGCGCCGCGCCAGTGTTTGGTGACGGTGGCCGCCAGGGAACGGCGGCCACTCCGAGGGAATTGGACCGTTGCCCGGGGCGATCGGTGGTTGGTACGGAAGGGAACCCGAAAGCTGATGGCCAGGCGAAATCTGCCAGCTAAACAGGTGAGAGTTGCCCCGGTTTTGAGTGCGAATTAGAGAGACGTCCGAAATAATTGCCCTGCGACGTGTCTTCTGTGTTGTGCGGCACGTTGTTGTGCGCGAAATGTTTTTGACGTTTCACTCCGCGTGCTGGGGGAGCTTCGTCCTTTTATTCATCTTGATCGTGAACGCATCGGAGGGAGCTGTGCAGCGTGACCGTACACATCACGGCAGGAGTGTAGCGCTCGAGTAATTGTTTTTGCCGGCTGCGGTGGAGATAACGCGTGCCTATGAATGTGGATTTTGGTTGTGGCTTTGTGGAATTGTGGAGAGAAGAGACACCTACCCTGATGGCTATCGAGGTGAGAGTAGGGAGGAGGTACAGCAAGTAGGTTTTTGATTTATCTGCGCGGGACGATGAACATTATTCCACCATAAGCAAGGCCTCTCCAAGCAGGTCTTTAATAATAGTTGTCTTAAAATTTGGTTTGATTGACACGCAGAGAAAACCTTTGCAGGACGCATACAAGATGTACCCCAAGTGTGGGAAAAGAGGCCTGTGTTGAAGATGACAAAGTGAGATTTAGGGGCAGCATGGTGGCAAGATGTTTACTTCCTCGCCTGGTGTACAGGATGTCATGGGTTCGATCCCAACCCTGACGCCTCCTGTATACTTGGAGTTTGCATGTTCTCCCCGTGGCCGTGCGGATTTTTCTCCGGGTCCTCCGGTTTTTCCTTCCACATTTAGAATCGACGTGCGTTTAGAATATTTGGCTGCTATACATTTCCACGTGATAAGCCAGTTCGTTGAGTTGTCATTTGTAGCCAGGTCGCTTCTGAAAGAGTGCTATAGCTCAGTGGGCCTTACTTAGTAAAATAAAAAAAATTAACCCGTAAAAACAAAGTTTTTCACTTTAAATCCTTTATATGCGTGGCGGCTAGAGTCCTCTCGTCTTCTGGCTTGAGATGGCTGCCACCTATGGGTCAGATGATTGTCTGCCAGCATTAAGCAATTGGTAATTAAATATTTTAAAAAAATTCCCTAAACAGTGTAAAATTTTGGAAACAATTTTTTCACGAAAATTAATTGCCACGCACAACGAGTCTGTGTGGAAAATGTCAGCTCGATTGGATCACGGGAAGTGGGTTAAAAAACGACCGAAAGATTTGCACGGTCGTAAGCAAGCAAGCAAGCACGCAAGCACGCAAGCAAGCAAGCGAACTTAATATAAAGGATTTAAAAAATAGTTAAATCGTTAATAGTTTTGTGACATCATCTTCGGGGGCCGTTCTCTTTACACAAGGCGGTGCACGATTAGCTGCAGAGGCCCGATTGGGAATTCCTTCTTCTCGTGACTTGGGAACCGATAGCATGACGGTCGGAATAAATAATTACGAAAGGGAACATAACGCCCAACGCAACAGGAACGTGAGGCACTTTGCGCCGGTGTCGGTTGCTAATTGATGTTGTGACTATGCGCGAGGGTGCGATGATTATGGGAATATCGCGCCTCACATTAATTGGCCTACATTTGCTCCCGTAGACAACCAATGGCGTGAGTTAATGGCTGCGATTATTTTCTTACCCACCGTGGGTGAGCGATGCCAAAATAAGCCCCGTTATCCGTTACGATTCTCATCACGCCGCTCACAATGCGTTTGCGTTAATGTTCTGTGCGGGCTGAATCTAATAAACGGAGCGTCCTTTTATAGGGGGGAGGTCCCATCTGCCAACCCGTGACTTGTAAAGGACCTCATGGCTTCATCCCTGAAGACAGAGCCATTGCGGTGTTGGTCTCGTGGCCAAATTGGCGTTGAGAAATTGCCACGAATAATTAAATTTGTCCCTTGTGGGAGTGATGGGCTGGTGGGGGGAGATCGGGGAGCTGGGGGCTGTGGGCTGAAAGGGGGGGGGGTCGGGGGGGGCAGTGGTTGTAGGGGAGGGTGAGCCGAGATTGGTGGCACGTAGCCTCAATTGCGCGCAGCTAATTCTGAAATTCTGACCAGAAATTGGAAAATTGCATTGCGATTAGGATCTCTCCTCCACGGATGACATCTCGCCAACATTGTGGCAAAGCGTAACGATCATAACAACAACAACGATGACGACAACGCACAAAGAACTATCTTATCGGTTATCGCATGTACATGACCTGACACTGAAACAACCGTGTGAGCCTGACAATGGTGTAAGACGACACATGGTCCACATTTTCTTCCTTGCTAATGAGATGCATTTTTTTTTCTTTTCTAAGATCAAATTGTCTTCATGGCCGTTTGACGCCACCACTCCTCGCCCGCACCCTCGACCCTTCGCCAGACCCCTGAGCTGCTGCTCCGTTAGCCGTGTGACCCTCCAAGTATCTTCCCTATCGGTCTCCTGCCATCGGCACCTTTAGGTCTTCTCTTCCCCTTGGCCACCAGATTTGCGGCGACCACTCCAATGCCCATTGCGGAATGTGTCCTTCACCAAACCCTCCTCCGTCCTGCACACGAGCTCCACCCGGCACAGCAGTCATCATATCTCCAGCTCTCGCCTACAACATGAAACAGCATAAACTGTCACTCGAACTCCAGTCTTCCTCGCAGCAGCGGCTTTTGGCTGGCCATCGAACAAAGGCAGTCACTGCATCCCACGCTGTTCAGATGCGCTTTTGCGGCCGTCTGGAACGCTCTTCCTTCCGATGTTAGGAAGCCACTGGAGCAATGCACTTTCAAATCTAGATTGAAAACTAATTTTATTTTTGCTGTCCTTCCCCCCCCCCCCCCACCTCCTATTAGCATGGTTGGCTACGTACAGTGCGAAAGAAGTTCTACATGCATACATACAATACTTACCTCCCATGTTTCCTCCTGGGACTTGAATTTTAATAAAGGCGACCTCTATATTATTAACCTGTCCTATCCATCCACTGTGACGTCTCCATGGTTACAGGATGCAGGGGGCAGATCTGGACAGCTGCAGGCCCAACCGACATGGAGGATGGAGCTGGTGTTCGTTGCCATCGGCAACAGCTTGGGCCAGGAGGCGAACATGCTAACCGAGGAGCGGCTGCAGGTATCATTACCGATGTCACGTGATCAAGACGGTTGGCAATTCGGAGATAACAGCATCGATCTCCCGGCGCGGCGATTGAAACTTTGGACGAGTTTCTTAAATCACCGCCACTCCCATCCACCCAGTGGTGTAAAAGGGTGCTTTTCAGTTAGCCGATTGGCGGGGAGGGTCGTGTTTGGCGAGATAAAATGTGGGTACTCCTACTTCTTCCAAGAGGGTCTGAACAGCAATGTAAGAAGTCGGCCAGGATAGCTCCTAGAGTGGCTGGGCCAGGAGCCAGTGAGCCAGGAGCTGGTGAGCCAGGAGCTGGTGAGCCATAAGCGCCGGGGGCATCCCGGGCTTGAATCCGGCTTGCAGCCACCCGTGACTAAACCCGGGCCACATCCCCCCGACGGGGAATTTGACGGCGTCAGCTTGGTCACCGATGGCTGCGCAAAAAAATAATAATCGAGCGATACAATCGTTGTATAATGGATTTCAAATGTAATTCGTTATAGCCTAGCTCCGAGCGGCTAAAACATATAAATATGGTCGGATGATTGGCGCGCCGTGACCCGCTCATTACGCGGCATCTAAAGGGGCATTGTCTAGTTTTTTGGGGTGGGTGAGGCCTTGTGAAGTGAAATAAGCACGGTTACCTTGTGTGGGTGCTTTGCTACGATCCGACCGAGGTATCGCGTCATTCGGAATTCTCGGGAGCTCTAAAAGCAGGCTTGGCGCCCCAGTTGGTGCTAGGACCCGGGTGACCTGCCAACGCGGCTTGCCGGGGGGAGTCGTCGTAGGGCGGTGGGCATGCAAAGGGATGGGCCAGGAGATGGCGGTGCCGAGCGCGGTGTTGCCGGGTTTTCTCGCCCGGGGTGTTTCCTGGTTTAAAAAGACAAAAAAGACCCCATCGGGTAAACGCTCACGGTGTTTTTCCCAGTGCGGCCCCCTCTTGCCCGCGCGCGCTTTGTGCGCACTTTTAACGACGCATTTGCCCGTTGCGCAACCTGTGCACCCACGGTTCACGGTTTAAAACGATCAGCTCGCCACTGAATAATCCATACCTTCGTTTCATTGAGCTCACTTGGGGGCTGCGAACGATTTGCTTGTAGAGAACGCGGTGTTAGTAGAAACATCATTCCCTTGTTACGCAATTGCGCAACTTGGCATGCTGAGGTTTGCACGTTCATTTAACGCAATTTAGCTCCTCTCCTTCATTCCATCGCGGGCAAAATGGGGGGAGCAGGGGGAGGAAACGCTGTGCCGATCAATAATCTGTTCAATTGGTTGCTGTATCTTTTAAATGAGTATCTTAGCCATTTCATTAATTCACTTTGTCCGCTCATTGATATGCTTATCTATTTTTGTGTTTAGGAATCTGTTTGAAAATCAGTTTCATTCGTTTACCAATTGAACCGTAGGACTTAACAAACAAGCAAACTGCTTAAAATGGTAATTCTCCCAGTCTTGTTGCTGTGATATGGAATTTGTTTGACTCCTGATTTTCTTTTTGCGATGCGGGGGTGGTGGTGGCTGTGTTTATCACGCTGGCGCGACACGGGTGGCTGCCTTGATTTGTTATTTCCTGGCCCCTTTTATTTGACAACCCTGCCAGGTACGCAAAAAAAAAAATGGGCCCCGTCTCTATCGCACTGGAATTTTTATCCGTGAAATTATTTATCTCTCGCGGTTGGACGCCATGCTGAATAATACGGTGGCGAAACTAACAAACGCATCAGAGAGCGTTGCGCGCGCGCACAGCCGCGAATCCCAGCGCAAACCCATTCAAGTTCCCACGGAGTTGCCGATGCCGCCGGTTATTGTGGACGCGAAACGATCGCTAATTTGCGCGACGATGCCCCCCCCCCCCCGCCGCCCCCACCAACCCAGGTGGTGCGCGACACGGAGGCCCTCGTCCGCTCTTGGCCTGGCTTCTCCGACTTTTGCTGGCGCCCGCCGGAGACCCGGAGAGACCCGGCCCTGCGAGATGGCGGCGGCGGTGGCGGCGACGACGGCCTCCCACTTCCCGCATCATCAGAGCGGCGCAGCCACACGCTCCTCGGCCCCGGCACCACCGCCGCCACGGCGGCTCCACCGTGCGCCCCGCCTGCCTCCATCTCCACCTTCCTGTTCCCGTCGGCAAGTGGCGGCAAGGTGTGGTTCGACGGCCAAGGCAGACAGCTGGCCGACATCAACGGTGAGATTTGTGGTGACATTTAAAGTCTGGGTTGCCCCCTCCGCTGCCAATTTGAGGGTTTGAATTGTGTTGTTAATTGTTGGAAGATTTATGAATTGTCACCGATAGACCAACGTTTATTGTAGGAAATGCCTTTTTTTTTAACTAAAATCTGGACTCGACTCTGAGAATTTGTCAACTCTTACCAAAAGCCAGTTTTAAAGTGCGTATTCCACCAGCACCTCATATCAGCTCCACTACGTATGTATGCTGAACTTCTTTCGCACCATACATAGCGCATCGTGCTAATGGCACGATGCCAACACTGTGCCTCCCGCATGCCACCACCGCACTGCCCCCTCCTCCTGCCTTTGCCGCCCCACAGGCTCCCTACGCCTGGCCCTGTCGCACCCGCAGTCCTACTGGTTCGCGGACGAGACCTTCGGCCCGGAGCGTTTGCGCAGCGCGGTGCTGCGCAGCCAGGTGCACTTCGGCGCACCGCTGCGCGGCTTCGGGCGAGCCGGGGAGCGACCCCGCGAGCAGAGGGAACGCTTCCGCCGCTTTGTGACGACGTACGCCCGCGCGCTCGCCCACGCGCCGTCCTCGTGAGTGCCCCGCGAGATGCCCATCTCCCGCTCTCCCGTTCTCCGCAGACGGCACGCTGCGCCATCTGTGTGTGCGGTGATTCGTTTCGCAAAAATGCATCGTCCAGCTGTGACAGGAATCGAACCGTGTGCAAAATGGCCATGTGGCCAACAGAGCTGTGGGTCACGTGATATTCAGATGGGCGCGATGCTAATGATGGCAGAAGGGCCACGACAGCCGGGCAGGTCATTCTGCCGTACGACAGAAGATTTTGTGGTGGTAAAGGCGCAGCCCTGCAATTGCTTGTTCGTGCCAGTGCTGGCGGAAGGGTTTTCACTCGAGGTAGCTTTCACTATTGCGGGTAATTGGCCTACTTTTCCACTCGGCAGTTGAAGCAATTTGAGTTTTCTTAAATTTCCCCCTCCACCCCCCCCCCTCTCCAACCTACTGCTTCTATCCACCCAGCAGTATAAATGGGTAAGGCGCAGTCAATGAGTAAGTTGTGTCCCAGTGCCCCCATCTCTTACAAGTAGTTATCATCTTGGCCCATAAACTTTCCAGTTGTCAAAACTAGTATGAATGTGATTTAAAGCTTTCGTAACTGCAGGGATTCATCTTCTTGGTTCTTTCGGTAAAGTCACGTAGAAGGGAAATAATAAAATAATACACATATAAAACAATAAAATTCTCACGACGTTTCGACTGCAACACAAGCAATCATCATCAGGTGTGAAATCCACAGCACCTGATGACGATTGCTTGTGTTGCAGTCGAAACGTCGTGAGAATTGTATTGTTTAATATTTTTCTTATTTTATCATTTCCCTTCTACGTGACTTTACCGAAAGAACCAAGAATATAATATGAACGTCTCAAGACTCTTTTTTTTAATCAGGCCAGTTGCATAAATGAGTTGGGAGGAAAAAAAAAAACGGAGTGCCCGGAAAAAACCCTCGCGTACGAAGAGACGTGACGCTCACAGCTCCGCACCGACGAAAACTCGTGGCAGGTTCCGTGGGTTTCCTCTCGCTTGCCTGCTTGCTCTTCATCCTGCAGGGCTCTCCCAGTGAGGTTTGAAAGTTTCGGGAATGTGTACGATCCGCCAAGGCCCCCCGGGAGGGGTTGGTCATTGATTCAGTCGATGAAAGAGAGCAGCTCCCTGCGGGAAGTTAAGCCATAGTCTTCTCATGGGTTGTCCTGGGAAATGAGGAATACAAACCACTTGCTCCGGATTTTCGCCGATGGAGATTAACTCGCGCGCCGCAATACTTGTTTGTGCCTTGGGTGACGCTTGTTTAATCTTTTTTTCCCCTCTACCTTGTTTAAATGGAATTAACGCACGGCTAATTGATTCATTAATTAACAGTCTGGTATTAATATTAATTTGTTTTGAGTGAGCGAAGACGTTGTTTTTCCCCTTGCGTTTAATTGTTTTTTTTTTGTCATGAATTTATTTAAATCCAGCTTTGGTGGCGTTGTATACTTAGGAATTTACATGAATGAATGCATCACATTAATATGTAATGGGTCAGTGTAATTATGGTAATTCTTTCGAACGCAAGACAGCATTACGTTGGCTGGGCAAAGGGGAGGAGGAACACGTCAATTTTTTTCTCGCTAACAAAGCGGGAGTAGCGTGTCGACGCACGACCGTTCATCGTTTTACAGCTAGGATCGCTTGCTCGAGGGCAGGAGCGAGTGGACAACCCCGTCTGTATCTTTCTTTTCGATGACTATAATTATCTTCGACCTTTTAAATATCTTTTCAGTGTTTGGACGAGCGGCAATCGGGTCGCGTACGTGTCTCTTGTGCATGCATGTATTTGACATACTAATGTACGCACTTAAACTCATCTTTTTAACAATGTGTACTGCATGCTAATGTTGACTGTGGTCACAACCGTGGGGATACATGTTGGCGCTCGGAGCAAGCTCATATCCTTCCCCTCCCAACCCCCCATTAAATATTTTTTTTCTCCAAAATATATATCCCAATTGAAACTAATTACGTCATAGAATGAGGTAGAGACACGTCCGTTCGGCTTGCGTGTTAGAGAACGGCCCGTGGAAGGTGACATCACAGAATTACTTCTGAGATCTCCTTCTGGTAACGTTTAATTTTTAATCCACACACTCTCTAGGTGGTGCAACTTTTTCACAGGCCGTGCTACGGAGGAAATGGTGGTTGCACATCGGTGGAACTGAAATGTTAAATTCTCAGACCTGCAATTTATCCAAGTCAACCGAAACATAGCAAGTTCAATATGATGTTTTGAATGGTTTTTTTATTTTATTTTGCAGTCTTTGTTGATAGGACTTGGACCATTAACTCGCTGCACGCTAGAACCCGGTCTTCATTCCGTGCATTCGGACGTCAGTGATGCTAGCTCAGTGGTTGGACCACGGACCCATTAAAATTATATGATTGTTTTATTATTAAATTCCAGCGAGGATCCACTGACTAGCACCACTTAGTTCGAAGTCGGTTGTGGTTGTTCAATGGAAAATCAGATGCACCCACTCCACCCACCCCCTGTTTAGCCATACCAGCTGCTAGATGTGCTCGCTACGACCATGAGAAAAAAAAATCGATACAGAATGACATGGATCAGAAACGCGGACATTAATGAAATACCAACAGTGCCCAAAGAAGCATTGCAAGGTGCATCCTTGGAATTACATTGAGAGAAAGTAAGAAGAGGATCAGAAAACATACGCAGGCTAACGACATCATTTTGTGTGTATGTTGAACTTCTTTTGCACCGTACGTAGTCAACCATGCTAATCGAAGGTGCGTGGGAAGGACAAACTAAACACAAAAAGCAGTTATAACGAATTTCGTTTTAATCTAGATGATTTAACAGTGCATAGCTCCAGTGGTTTCATGATATCGATAGTAATAACGTTCCAGACGGTCGCAGAAGCACATCTGAAAGCGCCGCGATGCAGTGACCCGTCCGTGTTCGATGGCCAGCCAAAAGCTGTTGAGCAAAGTAAGTGGGCTTGGGCTGCTGGACACTTCGCAAGAATGGACGTTGGCTCGATGGTCGAGAGCAGCGATGGAGCAGCAGCCAAGACGAGGGGGGGAAATCGAGCAATGAAATTGGCTCGTGAGCAGGTGCTCGGTGGATCATTGCATCGCAAGGGACCGAGAACAACGCCTTCATCCAGCAGTGGATAGCTCTTGGCCGATGATGATGATCGCGATGGCAGTGATTAATCCAAACGCATTAGTCCCTCGCTGGCTTTCGCGACCGCGTGTGTTTTGCGTGCTGCTCGGCGCGCGTTCGTCTTCGCGATCGAGATGAGCTCAGGGCCCGGCGATCTTCACCTCGCGTTCCCTTTCACGCTCCGACGAAGAGTGGCGTTTTGCCCCGGAGCGGTCTGCGGGACGCTGAGCGAGAGCTCCCCGCCCCCCCTCCCTCCGTGTGTGTCGGTCATCGCCGCGTGTGGCAGGAAGGTGCGGGTGCTGTATGGCGGGTACGACCTCTTCGACCAGGAGGTGCGCGACACCTTCTGGGGAGACATGCGCCTGGCCGCGGCTAGCGGCGCCTGCGTGGCGCTGCTCGTGTGCGCGCTGACGCAGGGCTCGCGTGAGTGCGCACGTACACTCGCGTACACACGTGTACACGCGCACACACAAAGCTCCCCCGTATAGCCTTAAACAGGCTTTTGGGTCAAGTGCTGTCAGCGAGCACCTATGAAGGTCAGCACGGCACTCGACGGGGTCGATGGCCAGCACCACGCCCGGCCGCCATTGTGTCCTCAGTCCTGATGTTCACACACCGCCAGAAGGTACTCATTTAAGGCTGAGTCGACCTAGGTGGGAGGCCTATTACCCGTTCAAATACACGCCACTGTTATTGGTCGTGACCGGGAATCAGATCCGGGGGAGAGGGTCGCTGGATTCGTCGCACACCGCGCTAACCACTGCGTCCACCGCTCGCCGTGACGCACCCTCGCACAAGCATGCGCGCGCTCACATTTATTGGCGCAGTCCCGAATCATCTCCCCAAACAAAAACCAAAATGAAGGCCCCCCTCACTTGACTGGCTTTGTTTATACAGCGATCGTTCCTGTGCCCCCCCCCCCCCCCCGTTGTGTTGCAGTGCTGCTCACGTTTTTCGGCCTCGCGACCATCGTGCTCAGCTGCCTCGTGTGCCTCTTCCTGCACCACGTGGTGCTCGGCGTGCGATACCTGGGCATCCTCAACGGCGTCGCCGCCTTCGTCGTCGTCGGAATCGGTGAGCGGACGCGACTCGGGGCGACGCGGCCTCGCGACCTGGGGGTTAAACTGGAGGGGGGGGGGGGGGGCGCCGGGGAGGGCCGGGGCGGGGGGGGGTATTGGAGGTCGGAACGCAGAGATCCTGGGTTTGGATCCCGGTTTTGGCCACCAACTGCGATAAAAATTTATTTTTTTATTTTACTTACAGGGTTCTTGAGTGTTAGTGGGTTGATGTTCAACAGCCCGGTCACTGATTGCACAACAACAACAAAAAAACACCATCACACTCCATTTATTTTCTGTGAAGAAGGGCGATTGCCTGAAATGTCACTTATTCCATCTATTTTCCCTTCAAGGGCGGCGTTATTGACGACCGAGTTCTTCGTTGTGCTTGAATTCACCACTGCCAGCACAGCAGGTATCGCCGAATAATTGATCGCGTTGAAGTGGTGCTACATTAAACTCCAGTTTTGAGCATTGCAAGCTCGGGTCTCGATTGTCACGAGACGCACATGACCCCTTTTGTGCAGAGCGGCTGGAAAAATACCACTCCAGGGGTCACCGGTGAGACCTGGAGGTCACCTTGAAGGGATCTCAGAAGTAGTGATGTATTCGCTTCCATGGGTCGTACTGGATGTAATCAGATAGGGAATGCTGTGATGGGTGGGACAGATGTGTAGTATAGAGCGGGGCAGGTATGTATGAATGTAGAACTTCTTTTGCACCATACTTAGCCAATCGTGCCAATTGGCGGTGCGGGGGAAGTACACCAAACTAAAAACAATAAGTAATATTTTAAAATACTTTTTTTTTAAAACACGATTTAATTAAATGTACCGTATGAGTAATGGCAGAACTCCACGAATCCAGGAAGTGGGCCCGAGGCTTGCCATAGAGTAAGGGACCGTGGTGATTTACAGCCAACGTGAGTTGAGCGTGGACAATTAGAGCCAAGCCGAAACATAACATATAAAAAGGATTGTTTAAAAAAACACATTTTTTTATTTTCAATAATAGAATATAATATTGTCACCAGTATGACATACGCATACCAAGTTTGCAGTCGATACGACATTGGGAAGTGGGTAAAAATTGAGTTACAAGAGTTGAGGATACGACAACGGACAGAGTGAGTTTATCAAAAGCGTGTAAAAGAATGTTTAAAAAAATATTTTTAGATTTTTTATGATAGAATATAGTCTTGTCATCAGTATGACATAAGTATACCAAGTTTGCAGTCGATAGCACATTGGGAAGTGGGTAAAAATTGAGTTACAATCTTTTTTTGAGGATACGACAACGGACAGAGTGAGTTAAATAATAGCGTGTAATAAAAAGAGGTTTCTGAGATGGGGTCACCCAGAGGTCGGCTACCAAAAAGAACGAAAAGGATGGAAGGAAGAGATTGCGAAAGTGCGGGGGTTGCATCCATGGCATTGGCCACAGTGACCTCTTGACCTTGAATAACAAATAGTCGACTCACACCGTCTCCTTGCTCCAACAGCCAATTGGGGTGGGTGTCCTTTGGCGGCCATGAGCCAGTGGTGGAAATTCTACATTCTCATGGCAGAGGTCATTTTCTTCAGAGGACGACCACTGTCGATGATAATAGGATGTGCATCACTTATCCGGTGAATTGTCACTGAGTCTCAGGACAAATTCATTGGGCTTGATTGACCATTAATTTTTTTTTCATTACCATCGTTGAGTATTTTCAGCATTGCAGAGTAATTTTTTTAAACCTCTAGTCTAAACAAGACCTTGCCGTAAAAAGCAACTTCACTGCCGGTGAGATTCTTTCACGACCGACCGGGCCTCTGTGCCAACAATCGCGTCACGTGAGTATGCAACGCCCGTTGTAATGAGTGCCGCGAAAAAGTGACGTGAGAAAACGAATTACTTGTCGTAACCCTTCGTAACAACGTTCCCTTTCAACTCGCCGCTCAATAAACTCTTTCCCCAACGTCTGTGGAGAGTAAAAAATATGTAAAGAAATTTTTCAAAAATCATAAAAGTATGTTTATCGGACCTGCACGACGGATCGATAACGATCGGCAATTCAGACGACGAGGAAGCAGCAGCAGCAGCACCAGCAGCATCTCTTTTTTTTAAGTAAATGTTTTAATTCACGGTGGCGTCGTCGTTTGAAGTTTTGGACGTGCGGCGGTGTTGGCGGCTTTTGTTGTACTTCGTGTCGCGTCTGCTCTGGTGTCAATTCCCAAACGTGCCCTCCGTGTGTACCTGAATCGTTTTGTTCAATGAAATACTTGTAAGAATTGCAACATCAAAAATGCCCAAAGCTGGACTGATTGTGATCTAACCCAAAAAAACCTTTATTATGAATGATATTGGTCGCGAAAGCCTACGTGTTAAATTATACGGTCGTGTTTCATGATTTTCTCCCCGTTTTGTTTGCATTTGTTTACTCTTTTTCATGTACGCTCTCTTTGTTTTGTAATGAGGCCACCGTGGCCTTTGCCATAGATGTGGCCACACCTCGCTATCGCTTCCTTCCTTCTGCTAGACACCGAAGCTCCCGCACCTCCAGTTAGCACGGTTGGCTACGTACGGTGCGAAAGAAGTACAGCATGCATGCATACAAACGAGCTGCTGAGCACTATCTACGCGGAAATCTCAAGCTCTGTACAAACAGTATCCCTCCACCACCACCGCTCTTAGATTTTCCCCGTTGCGCGACGGACTCTTGAAGACCAATGTCACACATGACGATTCCGGGTTGACTCTTAAAGTCTCGCCACGCCGTCTGGCAGAGTTCAGAATCGGCAAGTTGCCGAAGACGCTTCGGCCACGCGGGGCGAAACGTCGGACGCCGCGCTGAAGAAAGCGCGGCGTGGCCGCGAAAACACGTCGGGAGATCCGTACTGCGGCGCACCGGCGGACAAGCCCACGCAAGTCGTAACCCCGGGTGGTCCATGCGTTTTAGATGACTTAGATGATTTGGCTGCTATAAATTTACACTCGATAAGCCACTTCGTTGAGCTATCGTTTGTGACCAGGTCGCTTCTGAAATAGAAGCCAATAGCACAGTCGGCCTTACCTGGTAAAATAGAAATAGTTAAATTTCGATTTAAAGCTTTCGTGACTGCAGGGATTCATCTTCTTGGTTCTTTCGGTAGAGTCACGTAGAAGGGAATTAATAATATAATAAAAATGAAACATAATAAAATAATAAAAATATAACACTAATAAAATTTCGATTTAAAGCTTTCGTGACTGCAGGGATTCATCTTCTTGGTTCTATCGTTAAAGTCACGTAGAAGGGAAATAATAATATAATACAAATGAAACATGATAAAATAATTCTCACGACGTTTCGGCCACAACGCAAGCAGCCATCCTCAGGTGAAGACCAGGTCTGTCGGGGAGATGCTGTCGTGAGAATTATTTTATTATATTTTATTTTTATTATATTATTATTTCTCTTCTACGTGACTTTACCGAAAGAACCAAGAAGATAGAAATAGTTGCTAGTTGGTAACTAAAATGGCAATCATCGTCATCGACATACGGAGTTTATTTTATTGTATTTTCTGTTGTAAACAGTGCTGCATTACAAATGTAAATATACTTTTTGTTTGTGATATTGCACCACTGCCAATCGCCAAACCCCTCAATTTACTGTACCATTCTTATTTGTCTACCTGCCATCTATCGACCCATCTCTGTGCTAGTCTAACTACAGCATCTTTCTCTGTGTCTAATGAATACGAGGTTAATTAAGGAATAAATCACGCAGGTCCCTTGTGAAAACGAGCTTCGGGGACTCTGCGAGAAATTTCTCGATAAATAATTTTCGTTCGTGGGATGCGCAAAAAAAAAATGAGGGCACAAAATAACGGTGCCCACAGCTACTATCAGCATTGCCCAGGGATCACTCGGCAAACTGCTGACATTTTAAACGGATAGCATTTCAAGTTGCCGCATTGGCAAACTTTGTGCAATGAACAACAGCTTAGTCCTATAAGCACGCAATTTGTTTCCGCAGTCGCCCAGAGAATGCAAATATCTCCCCACGTTTCGGCCGACTGGCCTTCTGGAATTATTATAGTTCGCAGAGGGAAACTCTCTCAGACACGTTGTACTACTCCTGGAGAAGGCCAGTCGACTAAACGATAAACACATTTATTTTTCTCTCGGTGGCCTTAAAAAATAAACGTTATTATCGTACATTTTTTTATGGACTGCTGTTAATCCACTGATTTGTGAAGGCCTTGCCCATGACGTGTCTGTCACGGGAGTTGTTTGACCATGCTTCCCCATGCTGGTCAGTGTGGGTCGGTGAGTGGTGGGGTGGGTCGCGTTTCCAGGCAAGACCGGTTCGGATGTCGCTGGCCACTGATGTTTACAGACTTGGCTGGGGAATCGACTTTAGCTTTGCCGGTTAATAGCACAGTGCGCTAATCACTGCGCCACTGCTCCCCAATGTGTACACAGTATTTTTTTGTAATGGGAGCTATATTCGAAAAATTTGAAATGGATTGGAATAATTACTATACTGCATTGTTACATATGTCTGTTCTTCTTCTTGGTTCTTTCGGTAAAGTCACGTAGAATGGAAATAATAAAATAAAAATAATAATTATTCTTTTATTATTTCCCTTCTACGTGACTTTACCGAAAGAACCAAGATGATGAATCCCTGCAGTCACGAAATCTTTAAATCGAAATATGTCTGTTCTGTCATCAATATGATAGTTGGACAACTAGAAAGGCTTGATGAAGAAAACTAGCAGGGACAGAAATGTGTTTTTTAAGAAGAAATGTTTAACATTTCATGGGCAAGAGCAGCATGAGTAACATGAATGTACTATGGCGAGCAGCAGGGTACGCAGCAAGAACATTAATCAGAATAATTTGAGAAAGCCACCGTTTGATTTCTTGGACATGTAATGAGAAAACAAGAGACTGAAGTTGAAATGTTTTGACTGGGAAAATTGTCGGCACACGAATTCGGGGATGACGGCGAGTGAAGTTACGTAAGCAATGTGAAGAAATGTATGCGACGTGGGAAGAGTTTCTGACGCCATGCTGGTGAGTAATCAGCACCGATGGACTCTTTGGTTCTTTTGGTAAAGTCGCGTATAAAGAGAAAATAATAAATTAAATACTAGCATACGACGTTTCGATTGCAACACAAGCAATCATCATCGGGTATAAATGAAATAGAAACACAAATCTAGTATACTTAGAAATGTAATGTAATACAACAGAGAGTCGGATAACATAACAGTCAACACATTACATTTCTAAGTATACTAGATTTGTGTTTATTATTTCATTTATACCTGATGATGATTGCTTGTGTTGCAATCGAAACGTCGTATGCTAGTATTTAATTTATTATTTTCTCTTTATACGTGACTTTACCGAAAGAGTAATTCATGCAGTCACGAAAGCTCCAAATTAAGTAAGCACCGATGGAGCTGAATGGAAGGAAGGTGCCATGATCACCGATGACTTTGAGCGAGAACGTGGCCTCGCATAGAGCCAGAGATCGTTCTAAATCGAACCGTTGTTAATTGTAGAAGGAGCCGTCCATAAATGACGTCATGCGATTTTGGACGATTTTTGACCCCCCCCTCTCTTTGTCACATGACGTCACAAAAACTCAGACCCCCCCTCAAACATGACGTCACAAAGCTCTGCCCCCCCTAAATAAAACATGCTTCAAATCGCTTTAAACTATTGTCCTATTGTCATTGTAGTGCGTATTTAATGTGCCGCTGCATCCTGATGTTGAAGGAGAAAACATTTATTAAAAAGTCTATTTAATTGAGTAGAACGTGTTGTCTATGTATTTAAAGTTGCGCATTTTGATGTTACGTCACATTTATCACCCCCCCCCTCATCACAAATGTCTGCCCCCCCCCCCCCCCCAGGTGCGTGACGTCATTTATGGACGGCCCCTTATCCATCTGTCTTAAAACAGCAGCGGGATTCAAGAAACGTCCTTGCAATCGCGACGATGCCCCCCCCCCCTTCTCCCCTCATCTCCCTCACCTCTCTTTTTTTTTACGATCAGTGGAAACAAGAAGATGCTCGGTGTATTCGACACTTTGCTTCGTTCATCATTTCGTAAAAAAAAAATTATTACTAAAATTTTTAAACTTTGCTTTATGTACACCCCCACCTCTCTCGCCCTCTCTCGTTCTGCACGCAGCCCTTCTCGCAGTCCGACAGCCTCCGACGGGTAGCTGACCTCTCTGACCCCACCACCGTTCTCTCCCCCTCTCTCCGTGTCTCTCCCCCCCCCCCCTGCCGCGGGTTGACGGTGTCCCAGGCGTAGACGACGTCTTCGTGTTCGTGAGCGCCTACCGGCAGGCGGTGGCGTCGTGCGCCCGCCGGGACGAGCGCATCGGGCGCGCGGTGCGCGTGGCCGGGCGCGCCACCTTCTTCACCTCCTTCACCACCGCCTCGTCGTACGCGGCCAACGGCTTCTCGCAGGTGCGGGGGGGGGGGGGCTGGTGAGGGGGGGGGTTGGTGAGGGGGGGTGAGGGGGGTTGGTGAGGGGGGGGGAGGGTGAGGGGGGAGGGTGAGGGGGGGGTTGGTGAGGGAAGGGTGGGGCTGGTGAGGGGGGGGGAAAGGGGAGGGGGGGTTGGTGAGGGGGGGGGAGGGGGGGTTGGTGAGGGGGGGGGTGTGAAGGGAGGGGGGTTGGTGAGGAGGGGTTGGTGAGGGGAGGGGAAGGGTGAGGGGGGGTTAGTGAGGGGGGGTTGGTGAGGGAGCAGTGGGTTGGTGAGGGGGATTGGTGAGGGGAGGGGAAGGGTGAGGGGAGGGGGGGTTGGTGAGGGGGGGGGTTGGTGAGGGAGCAGTGGGGGGGAGAAGGGTGAGGGAGGGGTGGGGAGGTGAGAGAAGGGTGTTTTGGTGAGGGGAGGGGGGGATTGGTGAGGGGAGGGTGGGTTGGTGAGGGGGAGGTTGGTGAGGGAGGGGTGGGTAGGTGAGGGGAAGGGTGAGGGGGGGGGATTGGTGAGGGGGGGGGGATTGGTGAGGGAGCAGTGGGCTGGTAATGGGGGTGAGGGAGGAGTTGGGGGTAGAAGGGTGAGGAAGGGTTTGGTGAGGGAAGGGGGAGGTTGGTGAGGGATGGGTGGGTAGGTGAGGGGGGGGGGGTTGGTGAGGGAGGGGGGGAGGAAGGGTGGGTTGGTGAGGAGATAGGTGTGCTAACAAGTGCTTGTGTGGGTGGGTGACTTGTGTAAGTTGTGGGGTGGGTGAGTGTGTTATTATGCAACTGATGAAAAACAGAACTTTTTAATCTCCCAAGAAGACTGACAGATTTCTCAGGACAGCTATCTCCTCAACAAAAGGATGACGATCCTTGGAAAGCCAGGACAGGTGGCAACCTTAGCATCTCCCAAAGTGAGAGGTTTAAAGTGTGGGTGAGTGCGTTGGCGAGTGGATGATTGAGTGGATGAGTGGGTGGATGAGTCTGCGGTGTTAAGGGGTGGTGAGTTAGAGGGCAGGAAAGTGTTTGAGAGTTCGTGTGTGCGAGCAATGTGCGTGTGTTAGGTCGCCTCAGTCTCAAATGAGTACCTGGAGCGGTGTGTAAACATCAGCGCGGGGGAGACAAAGACGGTCGGGCGTGATGTTGGCCACCCACCCCATTGTGCGCCATGCCGGCTTTCTTCACAGGTGCTCACTAACGACACTTGCCCCGACACAGTCAATCTGGGCTGTATTGTCTTTGTGTGATCGTACAGTGGTTCACACACCACACAAGCTTACGATCCCGTAACGCAGGATTCCCATTCCAGACTCCGCACGACAAAAAGCTTTGCATTTGTTTCTGCACCGGATCTTCCTTTAGGTCATTGTAGCCTCAAAAAATGTGTAATATGGGGGCGATCTGCGAATCATCCTTTTTGTTTGCGCGTGTGTGCGTGGTGTGTGTGTGGTGTGTCTGGGTGTGTGTGTGTGGTGTGTGTGGTGTGTTTGCGTGCGTGTGCGTGCGTTTGTGTGGCGTGTGTGTGTGGGTGCGTGTGTCTGTGTGGCTGCGTGGGTGCGTGCGTGTGTGCGTGCGTGTGAGTGCGCGTGTGTGTGCGTGGTGTGTGTGGTGTGTGTGGTGTGTATGCGTGCGTGTGTGTAGCGTGCGCGTGCGTGGTGGTGTGTGTGTGGTGTGTATGCGTGCGCGTGCGTGCGTGTGTGTGGCGTGTGTGCGTGGTGTGTGTGTGGTGTGTGTGCGTGCGCGTGCGCGCGTGTGTGTGGCGTGTGTGCGTGGTGTGTGTGTGGTGTGTATGCGTGCGCGTGCGCGCGTGTGTGTGGCGTGTGTGCGTGGTGTGTGTGGTGTGTGTGCGTGCGTGGGTGGGTGCGTGCGCGCGCGTGTGTGTGTGTGCGTGCACGTGTGTGTGGGTGTGTGGGTGCGTGCTTTATTTGGAGTGGCCCCGCGAGTGTCTCTTGTTCACGCCGGGTGAACAAGCGGAGTGAAAACACGGCGCGCTGCTCTTGCGCGTTTGTTGCTTTGTTGCTTGCGTGTGCAATAAGTGGGCAAAAACTTTGACCCGTCGAGAGATGAACGTTGCCATTAGTCAGGAAGAAAGTCAATACACGGCGCAGTGGGGACGACAGCGGTGGCGGTATTGGAGAATAAACTCCCCGCAGCGTCCCGGATGTCTGGTGACGTTCCTCGTGGTGGGTGCTGGAGGCGCGCAGTCGCGCGGACAAATGACCGCCGCATTTTTATCATCGCCATTATGACATGGTGACATGAATGGTGCCCGTTTTCGAAATACACTCTGTGGAAATTCGTGGACCGTGCAGTGTGCGCACAGGTGTGTGTGTGTGTTTGTGTGTTGTTTTTTGTGTGTGTCATGGTCATGGGGGGGATATTTGTCATGGGGAGGGGTGGCACAGTGGTTAGTGTGCTGTGCTCCAAACTGAGAATCCATTGAAATTGAGAGAAACAGAAATAACTTAAATCGTTCTGACAGCTACAGGCTAAGTGCGGCCTGGAAGCGAATTATTAAATACATACAATTACAATTCCTTATAAGAGAAACAAATACCAATGAATAACAATTGAATGATTACCAATCTATATAATTACAATACCCTCCCTCTCTTTGCCTCGAATCACTGCACCAAATTGAATTAAATGATGACGTCACCCTGCTGCTGCTCTATTTAAGACCGGGAGCAACAGGAGAGCTTCACCATTCCTGCCCGATGAAGCTGATTGTAATTATCAGCGAAACGTCGTACTACGCAAATTCTAAAATGCTGTTGATTCTCTCTTCAACACACCGGTGGGCTAAAGAAGTCAATTATTTTGTCCTTTGAAAAAACGTGACACATTTTGTACTGTTTGGCCGTGTCGGGTGGTGGAGGGTTACGACACATTTATAAATAAAGCGATCTAACCCAAAAACCTATATTATGAATAATATTGGTTGCGAAAGCCTACGTGTTAAACTGACAGAGCCAAGTTCGATTCCCGTTCACGGCCATCAACACCAGTAACGATTGTTTGAGCCGGTCCTGGGCCTCCCCTAGGGTCGACTCAGCCTCAAATGAATACCTGATGCAGTGTGTAAACATCGCTACTAGGTAGGCAAAGGTGGCCGGCTTGATGCTATCCACCCACTCCATCGTGTGCCGTGTCGGCCTTCATATGTGCTCCCTAACAGAACTTGCCCCAAAAGTCTGTTAAGGCTATACGGGGAATCTTTGTCTATGTTTGTCATGTGCTGTATCTGCGGAGCGGATGCATTAACAGCGTAATTTGCCGGCTGCGTTTCATTTTCTGGTGGCCCTGAATCTACCCTGACCATTGTGCACACATCAATAACAATTATTATGATTCCGCTTGTTTACCCAGGAGAGCATCAGGGTGGGTCCTGCCAAGTTTTTTTTGTGGTCGGAGCGAAGGTTGCTATGTGTCCATTAAGAGTGTTTTTTTGGGTTAGATCGCGTAAATATATAAATGTGTCGTTAAACCCGCCACCACCCGACACAGACAATTAGGAAAGTTTGTCACGTAAACAAAACGTGCAAATTCGTTACTCGTACACCATTGTGTTGGAGAGTAAAACCATAACATATTCTTTGGGTCTTTCGGTAAAGTCACGTAGATAAAATAATAAAAATGAAAATAAAGTGAATATTCACTTTATGAAAATAAAGTGAATATTCACTTTATTTTCACTTTATTATCATTTTTATTATTTTATTGTTCTATCTACGTAACTTTACCGAATGACCCAAAGAATATGAATCCCTGCAGTCACGAAAACTTCAAATCTAGATCGAGTACAACGTTACACCGGTAATTACAGCGAGCATCATCAAGCGACAGCCAGATTTTTGGAGAAATCCTCCTGTTTTATTCTTAAATAGAGGGATAAATGTGATGTCGTCACCTGTGAATCAAGAAGGTGCGAAGGCCAGAGAGGGGTGGGTTAATGTATGCTCTGTGTGTTGCCCAATTGAGTTATTTGTGGGTTAATTTGATCAAATTTGGACCGTGACTCTGGCACACAATGGCTTACGCTTGCGAATGATGCCACTGTAAAGCAAAGGGCGTGTATTTTGATGGTTAATACACCCGCAGAATATTAATCGGGGTAGTCGCCAAAGATTCGAACCCGTGAACCTCTGCAGCTAATCGGCAAGGCTGTGAACCACCCCCATTAATAATTACACCGCTAATTTACCCAGGATAGCTCTGGCCCTCGAAGTGGGATTTCGGTCAAATTTCATTCGTGAGGGCTTGGCTTCTGTGGGTAGCCTGGCGTACCGGGAGAAAACCATGCCTAAAGAGGGGGTGACATGCAAATCACCACACAGGTGGATTCAACCCATTGCTGTGCTGGCCACCTTGCTGGCTAAGCGAGCCTAACAACACCGTTTCATCTCAAGCAGACCCCCATCCAATACCAACTAGGCTCACCCATATTCTTTGTTTTTTTCGGTAAAGTCACGTAGGTAAAAAATTAAAATTAATAAAAGTAAAATAAAAATAGGCTCACCCACCCGGGCTAGATTCCGAGATCTGACGAAATCAGACGAATTCAGTGTGATCCGGTTGTAGTAGCTTCTTGAACCAACCTGCCTGCGGAGTAGGAATACCATAACCAGCAATGGGGGAAACAGAGGTGGCCACGCATGCTCGGTGACTGGTCTTTGTGCGTCTCTGTGAGTTCCGCTTGCCCGCCCGCCCACCATCTGTGAGTGTGGGTGGGGGAGGGGTGATCTTCATGTTTTGTCTTTGCCATTCGAACGCCGGTCGCTGTTGTGTCCCGTCCCACCCCACGCCACCTCAGATCCCGGCTGTGCGTGACTTTGGGCTCTTCATGGCGCTGCTCGTGGCGGTGTGCTGGCTGCTTGCCGCGATTATGATGCCCGCCGCGCTGAGCCTCTGGGATCGCCACTCGCACGGGGCCGATCCTCCCAGGTGAGAAGAGCGGTCGTCGTGGCGAATCCGTGCGTGTGACTGTCTCAGATCGAAGTGAAGCTACCAAACCTCTGGGCAGCTCAGCTGGGCGAGGTGCCAGCTGCTCCCTCATCTAGCCCCGTCCACTCTTACAGCCACACACCCACTCATCCACTAACCCCCCCGCTCCCGCCCACACAACAAGTTAACCCTATTCACTGATTTTGGATTACACCTTCTGCTCATATGCCCTCCCTACTCCACTGCCAGTCCAGCCTACTGCTCAGGTAGCCCCACCCACTAGTCAAATAGCCCCACCCACTAGGCAGGAGCCCCACCCACTACTCAGGTAGCCCCACCCACTAGGCAGGTGCCCCACCCACTTTTCAGGTAGCCCCACCCACTACTCAGGTAGCCCCACCCACTACATAGGTAGCCCCACCCACTAGGCAGGAGCCCCACCCACTACATAGGTAGCCCCACCCACTAGTCAGGAGCCCCACCCACTACATAGGTAGCCCCACCCACTACTCAAGTAGCCCCACCCACTACTCAGGTAGCCCCACCCACTACTCAGGTAGCCCCACCCACTACATAGGTAGCCCCACCCACTACTCAGGTAGCCCCACCCACTACTCAGGTAGCCCCACTCACTACTCAGGTAGCCCCACTCACTACTCAGGTAGCCCCACCCACTACTCAGGTAGCCCCACCCACTACTCAGGTAGCCCCACCCACTACATAGGTAGCCCCACCCACTAGGCAGGAGCCCCACCCACTACATAGGTAGCCCCACCCACTACTCAGGTAGCCCCACCCACTACATAGGTAGCCCCACCCACTACTCAGGTAGCCCCACCCACTACTCAGGTAGCCCCACCCACTAGTCAGGTGGCCCCACCCACTACTTAGGTAGCCCCACCCACTACTCAGGTAGCCCCACCCACTACATAGGTAGCCCCACCCACTACTCAGGTAGCCCCACCCACTACATAGGTAGCCCCACCCACTAGGCAGGAGCCCCACCCACTACATAGGTAGCCCCACCCACTACTCAGGTAGCCCCACCCACTACATAGGTAGCCCCACCCACTACTCAGGTAGCCCCACCCACTACATAGGTAGCCCCACCCACTACTCAGGTAGCCCCACCCACTACATAGGTAGCCCCACCCACTACTCAGGTAGCCCCACCCACTACTCAGGTAGCCCCACCCACTACTCAGGTAGCCCCACCCACTACATAGGTAGCCCCACCCACTACTCAGGTAGCCCCACCCACTACATAGGTAGCCCCACCCACTACTCAGGTAGCTCCACCCACTACATAGGTAGCCCCACCCACTACTCAGGTAGCCCCACCCACTACTCAGGTAGCCCCACCCACTACTCAGGTAGCCCCACCCACAAATCAGGGAGCCCCACCCACAAATCAGGTAGCCCCACCCACGTAGCCCCACCCACTAGTCAGGTTGCCCCACCCATGCTCAGGGAGCCCCACTTACAACTGTACTTGGATGGCTTTGCCCAATTCATGAGATGAGCACGAGGGCCCAATCTTAACTTTCGCGAGTTCTTTGCGATACAGTGACAGCGTTTCTGACGCGCAGATGGGTACAAAGAGAGACCTCGATAGACGCAGAAATCTGGTTGAGGCACTAGTTGACAAAGCCACGGAGAGAGACACAAAGGCACTGACCGAGATTGACATGGCAACACGAGCCAGAGATCTGGAGGGAGGCACGGATGCAGATACATACGTAGAGATTGTATCATCGCCAACATTACTCAACTGACGTGGTAATCAATGAGTAAAAATAATTCTTGACTTAAAGCTTTCATGACTGCAGGAATTCATATTCTATGGGTCTTACGGTAAAGTCACGTAGATAGGTTCAAAGAAAATCTACGTGACTTTACTGAAAGATGCATAGAATAAGTAAAAAACAAGTTTTCTGATTGGTACTTAACGGGCCTGAAAGGGAATTGGTTAGAGGCAGGGAATTGAAGGGATTGAAAGAGAAATATGAAAATGGAAAGAGCGGGAAACGTAGGATGATTGACAGGATGGACGGTTGGAATTCGTTTGGAAAAGTGGAAGGTGATTGGCTGGAGAGAAAGCAGGTCAAGGAACCTTCGGGAAAGGGGCTTGAGGGATATATGAAGGGGAAGCGAGGGAGTTCGGGACGCTTGGAGTGAAGGGAATCCATGACGACCGTGTCTCGTTCTGGAAGAAATAAAGACTCAATCTTGATTTGAAGCTTTCGTGACTGCAGGAATCCATACTCTTTGGTTCTTTTGGTAAAGTCACGTATATATAAGGTCGGGTCTCTTGGGACTTCTCTTTAATTGATACAGCAATTGTGCTGTGACGGTTCCACCTGAAGACGGAAGGTTGTGTTGCCTCCGAAACGTCGTGATTTATAACATTTTTATTATTATTATTTATTTTTTACCTACGTGACTTTACCGAAAAAAACTAAGAGTATGAATTCTTGCAGTCACGAAAGCTTCAAATCTAGAATTAACGTCACGTAGGTTTAAAATAAAATAAATCACGACGTTTCGGGCGCAATACAAGCGTCCGTTATCAGGTGTTTTGCCCGAAACGTCGTGATTAATTTTATTTTCTACCCACGTGACTCTACCGAAAGAAATAAAGACTCCTATTATTGAATGCTACTGTATCAGGTGTCACTACACATTGATGAACTTAAAGCTACTCGGAGAAAGATACAAGGAGAAAGGGAGATGCACAGTGTGATGTAGATATAGTTTGCGTAGAGCCAGACGCCCACAGATTCTGCAAATTAATTCCTCTCCCTTTCCCTTCGTGGATTGCCATCGATCTCGCTTACCTCCGACAGTAACTTCGGAGTCACCTCTTTGGTGTAAGGTCAAAGGGCAGAGGAGGTCGGAGGTCATCGGTCAAGGAAAAGGGGTGGCAATGAAACGTATACAACATGCCAGAAGACATGTGGGTATATAGGGTATCTCAGTAGATGTATAACGAGCACAAATTCATAAGACCGTACAGAGAAATATCAGAAATCAAAGGCAGAATGCAATACACAGGGGCGGAACAGTGGCGCATTGGTTATGGCTCCATACTGTGAAACCTGACAACCTGAATTCCATTCCCTGCCATAACTAACACCAGTGGCTAGTGACATCTAAACTTCCATTCATCCAGCCCGCAATGATGAGCGCGGTGAAGTATGGCGAAACAGCCCCCATGATCAACACGGCATGGGGAGGCCTCGATCCAGCAGCGGATTGACAAAGGCGTTGCAAATATAAACCGTATTATTATTATTGTAGAATACACGGAGAGTGTACTTCCCAGGAGAGATATGCTTTCTGTCAGATTAATAATTGAGAATAACATATTCTTTTGCGCATATACGGCGGTTGATGAAAACCCAGGAGAGGGGTGTTGTGTATCCCTTTTGAAGCAGCTATACATGAACTAAAGATGACAGATTCCCCCCCCCCTCCCATCACCGACGAGGGTTTATTGATGCGGTGTGTAGCCGCCCGCAAAGATGCGTTGACTACGGAGCTTTGTTGAGCTGTGTGCAACAACGTGTTTTCGCTCAGGTTTCGCATTTTTATCGCCGCCGCCACACTCACGGAACACGGTCTAGTTCAGGCTCGGCTCCCGGATCACGGTCGTGGCACGAATGAGCCGTCTTGAAGCCGCGGGCTTAAAAGCCGTGCGCTTAACTTAAGCTCAGAAGTTTCATCGTGGTCCGAGTGAGCCTGAGCCAAGTCAACGTCCGGGTCGCTCACGCGAATTTGAAAGCCAGCGAGCGGCTTGTACCTGAGCTGAGCCACAATGAGGAATACGGCCCTGAATCTACACTCGGCTAATTCGTACATTTGATTTATGTCCCCCCTCCAATCCCCCCTCTCCTTCTCCAGTTCCAATTGTGTTATTGAGGTATTGTTTTTTTGCAGTTGCTGAGTACAGGCACAAATGGCCAAAACACAAACATCATCATCATATATATTTTGTTTCCAGAAAAAAGGGGAAAACCTATTATGATATTATAACAAACATAATCGTATTGTTTTCTTTGGGTCTTTCGGTAAAGTCACGTAGATGGTTCAAAGAAAATTAAAAATATTATTTTTCCAAAGAATATGGATTCCTGCAGTCACGAAAGCTTCAAGTCAAGATTCATCATCGTATCTATTAGCGTTCCAGACAATATTATCGAGGAGCATTTGATTTAGCAACACACTGTGGACCTGTTTGAAATTGATAAGGAAACGCTGCTCGATTACTAGACGTTGTCGACAGGAGCACTTCATATTGAGTATGGGGCTTCATCTTCTTGGTTCTTTCGGTAAATTCACGTAGAAAGAAATTAATAAAATAATAAAAATAAAACATAATAAAATAATTCTCACGACGTTTCGGCCACAACGCAAGGGATTCATCTTCTTGGTTCTTTCGGTAAAGTCACGTAGAAAGAAATTAATAAAATAATAAAAATAAAACATAATAAAATAATTCTCACGACGTTTTGGCCACTTGCGTTGTGGCCGAAACGTCGTGAGAATTATTTTATTATGTTTTCTTTTTATTATTTTATTAATTTCTTTCTACGTGACTTTACCGAAAGAACCAAGAAGGTGAATCCCTGCAGTCACGAAAGCTTTAAATCGAAAAATTATGGGGCTTCGTTCAGTGCAATGTTGGTGTCTTGTCGTGAGACGATATGTACGGAGATCTCACAGCGGAGCAGTTTCAACCCCCTTGTGTCAATGAATGGCCCAAGGAAGAGATGTTTTGACAGGGCTCTCTAAAATTGCGAGGGCACGCAAATTGCAGGGCTGCGTCTCCTTTACCTTTCATACACACACATACACACGTGATACCAAGTGTACACTGCATGCATAAAATATGTACACAATGTGTGCTTTTTTTTCGATTTAAAGCTTTCGTGACTGCAGGGATTCATCTTCTTGGTTCTTTCGGTAAAGTCACGTAGAAGGGAAATAATAAAATAATAAAAATAAAACATAATAAAAGAAAATTCTCTAACCGCCTCTACGGGGAGGGATTCCACGTAACTTTGAGATCCTTGAACAAACTCCGGGATAAGAAAGCTCAGCAAAATCGAGTCTCTCACCTTTAAATATACGCTGCCAAGCTTGGTGGTGTTCATTCGGACGCTGTCTTTCCGACAGCCCTGTTCTTTACCTGAGGATGGCTGCTTGCGTTGTGGCCGAAACGTCGTGAGAATTTTATTTTATTATGTTTTATTTTTATTATTCTATTATTTCCCTTCTATGTGACTTCACCGAAAGAACCAAAAAAATGTGTGCTTTGTGTACACCAAAGGACACCTTCGGTTTCTTATCCCTCCTGAAAAGGAAGAAAAAGAAAAAAAAATAACGAATGCGATGAAGATATCTATGTACATCGATAAATAAATTGCCAAACGGAAACGTGAACAATGTAATCGCGACCCCCGCGACACTGCGACCTTTTGAGGTGTTGCGATGGCTCCGCTTTCCCCGAAAACAAATGTGGTGTGGCCTCGCTGGAATTGAGTGGCTTCCACAGTGGCCTCGTGTCAGCCTCCACCAAAATGACGAATCTGCCGCCCACCCACCCACCCACCACACACACCTCACTTCCCGGTTGGAGCACCAGAAATGTAATCAATAAATTACAGAGATGATCTATGGCAGCATTATTCATATTTATTTATTTATTAATTCATTCATTCATTGTTGCATTGATTCATTCGCGATGGAAACCTATTGATCGCTGCAAGTGTAAGTTTAACCCCCCCCGCGCCTAAAATAAGGGGAATTTGGGGGAAAAAATTGCAACCATTGTTTTAGTGATGTGTGTTTTCGGAATGAGCCCCGTGTTATTCGGTGCAATGTCTGACGTTTCGTGCTGGGAGCTTCGACTAAAACGGAGGACATCGTGCCAAACTACACACGGTTAACAGCACGACCGCGAACACCTAAGCAGTAAAAACATCGCTCTTTATTTATGACCATGCATAACTTCTATTTTGCGCGAGGCAAAAAATTACTTCGAGAATCGTGAGGTTTGACGAAACTTCCGAAACAGGTCGTTACACTTAATCATACGTTCGGGGGCTGTGAATTATTAAAAGGGTTTTGGGAATTATTCTGTAGCATTTATTTTTTGGCTGGTGACACGTTGATTACGGTAGTTTGTTAAATAAATCTATCAGGTGCTATTTCATACATTTGGTGGTGGGCCATTTATATGATTTAAAGCCTCGAGGTCCACTCTGTCTCTGCCTTTTTCCTCTTCGCCCCGCCAAGACAAAATGCTTCACTCGCCAGTAATGGCCATTTGCCGTCATCGTTTTTGCACCCGTCTTCAATGATATAATAGTAATTGATTACGTTTGGTATTCCTGCCGTTCCTATTATACAGCACAGGGCTATGTTTCGCAGATAAGTATAGTCTGCCAGCAGGGGATGATATTGCCGTGTGGTTTTACCCAATTTCATAAATGTGCGGATAATTCCTCAAATTCGTCAAGAAAAAAATCGGTAAACCGTCACGCCGGCATGCATGGAAAATGTTGTTTTTATTTTAAATCGGGTCGTTGAATTTTATTCTTTTTTAATTTCCATCGTGAGGCAGATGTATTTGTGGTTGATGCTGTACACCGGCAGTATTAACCAGGGCGGCTGCTGGAATTCGAGTGGCGAACCTCTGCAACAAGCGGCAAAGCGAGCATATCAATTGGCCCGTTTCACTGCCCTAGGGCGCTCTGGCCAATAGAGCTAGTCTACGTACAGTTTGATTCCCGCCACAGCGAGCAAGTACATCTACGCTTGTTTTACCTGCTGTGAACGTAATGGTCTACCCCCTGTGACGTAGCCATTTGGAGGAGTTGGCCATTCCAATAAATGGAAATGAGTTGGGGAGCAGTGGCACAGTGGTTAGTGCACTGCACTATGAACCTGGCGGACCTGGGTTCAATTCCTGGCCATGATGGCTAATGGTCCTCGAATCTCCTTATTTGCCAATGCTCACTAACCAGCATGGTGAAGTATGGTGAAATAGCCTCCGTAATCAACGCAACTTCTGCAAGCCTTAATCCACCAGGGGCTGTAAATTATAACTGTCCCTTTGTGGCTATTGACTGTCCAAGACTGCCTCCTAAAGGTGGTTACGAATCTCAATGCATTCTCACCTGGTTAAATAAAGGCAATGATCCGAAAAAAATAAGAGCTCAATCGATTAACCGTTGATGCAAACCTTGCAACCTTTCAGGAATAAAAAAAACCGAGCCGAGTTATTCCACGCAGTCTCACACTTTCATCGTCTGTCAACCGCAGATGATGGAAACAATACCTTTAAACAAACTATGAAATGAGAATCGGTGCTTATGGAAAGTGTACGGGAAGGCGTAAGAATGAGGCTTTTTTAAATGCACGCCAGCCCTTTAGAGGCAGCATCTTGTTGGGTGATTTAGCGGGGAAAACTGCTCCATTGAAAGTGAGAAAAAAATCCATTCTCTCCGGTAATGGCAATCGTCGCTATTTAAAACTGCCGTGCCTCTCTCCAATGTCTCACTCTGATTTTCCATGACTCGCCACTTTTCTCGCTCTCTCCTCTCCCCGCCTAATAGGCACGACCATAGCCGCACGTCCACCTACACAAACACAATCCCGATTTTAAAGGTGAAAATCCGAAACTCGGGCCGAAATGTACGAAGTTTTGGATTATCCGAATTTTCGTTTTGTTGTGGATTGATACTTAAAATATGAAGGCCAAATAACCCTCGAAGTGGCGAGCCACGAGATACAGAAGGGAGGTGAAGTTGGTAAGGTGTGTGGAATTGCGCTGTGGTATCGGAGGAAGGTGAGTGTGGGAGGAGAGTGCGGGGTGAGTTAAAGAGCAGTACACTGGTAATCTTCTTGGTTCTTTCGGTAAAGTCACATAGAAGGGAAATAATAAAATAATAAAAATAAAACATAATAAATTAATTCTCACGATGTTTCGGCCACAACGCAAGCAGCCGTCCTCAGGTGAAGAACAGGTCCATCGGAAAGACAGCGTCTGAATGCGTTTCAGACGCTACTTTGCGTTGTGGCCGAAACGTCGTGAGAATTATTGTATAATATTTAATTTTTATTATTTTATTATTTCCCTTCTACGTGACTTTACCGAAAGAACCAAGAAGATGAATCCCTGCAGTCACGAAAGCTTTAAATCGAAATACACTGGTAATGTCTGTGAAGACGTGACGATGTGTTCGGAGCCAGCAAGACGGTATTTTACCCAATAATCACATGGGCGCTGAGTCTTTTCATCCTGCGTGGAATTGCTGTGGAAGGAAGCCGCTGAGCTCTGCTCCGTATTTCGTGCGAACAATTGCGAGTTTTGGCTCTGGTCCGATTTGCGAGCGGTGCAAATGGATTCGCTCGCAAATGTGTATATATATTTTGGTGGTGGGGGGGGGACGAGTCAAGCGTGGCGGTAGTAACCCTGAGGCAGCAAGCGAGCGAGCGAGGAGGAGTGCATCAGGTCGGGGTAGGTGGTGGTGGGGGGGGCACAAGCGCGCGACAGAGAAATGAGAATGGGAAGAGTGAGCTGCGGGGCAGCGGAGAATTGAGATTTTTTTTGGGGGGGGCAGCGGCGTTTCAGTTTACGTTGCTAAGGTGAATAGAGAGCGGGGAGAGCCTTCTTTCAAATGGCATCAGTTGCTGAGCACAGGCCCGAAAACTCGAAATGCCAAGCGGTCAACAACATACGGCACCAAAGATAACTGCGAATACGTTTTTTGGCGCCTCCAAATAAGAAAAGTCGGCGGTAATGAATTGACATTAAGGTTTCTGGCCATTGGGCAGCTAAACGTGCGTTACTTTAAGCCAGTTTTTTTAAATTAATGTGACGCATGAAGTGTACCGTCACCTGCGACTGATATCAAGTCACTAACAAAGAGAAGTAATAATGTTAGAGTCTCGCAGTATGGCAGAAATGATGACAAAGGCTACCGCAGTGACTACCTTCGACTAGTGCAATCCTCTCACGTCAGGAATCTGGCAGCATGGTCGGAGCATGTCTGTGTGTGTGTGACGGTGACAGAACATGAATGCGTATTTTTTTGTAAAAGTAAAAAAACACATACGCTGAAAACGTAAAAATAAAATGTACGTTGTGCAGAGTAGATGCACGATTATTCCTTTCTTTCTTACGAGACTAGCCCTTCGCACTCGTTCCGTTGTCACGTACCGTGCGCTAGCACACACACACACGCGCACGCGCGCACGGGCACGCGCGGACGTGGATGGGAGAGCGAAGAGAGAAGCAGGTTTCGCTCCGCGCGACGGGAAGTCTCCCGCCCGAGTCGGCGGCGTCGTTGTCGTCGTGGCGCGTGCGGGAGGACAACGAACGCGCACGGCGGCGGGAGTAGTCAACGACAAATCCAGGGGTAAATACACGCGGTGAGAACCAGACGCGAGGGTGAAACCAGAGGGGGAGGGGGTGTCGAAGAGGGCGAGCGAGCGAGAGAGAAAAGCTTCACCACATCCACACCGCTCTAACCCAATCCATCAGTTTAATAACACTCCCCTGCCTCTAAGAAAGCCTATTAAGATTTAAACTGAAGGTGATAACATTATCGCCGCTCTCTCCCCTGCCACCGTCGCTGCCCCGTCCCGTGCTACGCCACCAGGCACGCTCGCAACCCTCCGGCCCAATCGACCGCTGCTCCAGAGATCATTCGCTGTGTAAATTATTCATCTTGTTTTTTTTATCTCATCATCATTCTTCGCGGGAAGTTGCGTTATCATCGAGGGAAGGTGTTGATTTTAAATTGTGTACGCTTGCTAATTTGCGCCTTCTCTCGGTTGATGGATTATTTTCTTTTTCCCACCCCTTCTTTCCCCCTCCTCCTCCTTAAATGAAATCGTTTGTTACATCATCACATTTTTGCACAGAGGTATTTAATTGGCAGCCAACCCACCAAATTGTCACCTGTGTAAATAAGACATTTTATCACACAAAGGCTGCTAGCGGGAGGGATGTGTAATGTGTGGTCATAAAATGTTTTTTTTACTTTTCACTCGCATTAAGACATTCTGCTGTTGAAAGTGCCCATGGTAATATTGTCACAGGAATTAAGGACAGAGTCATTTTCAGAAAGAAAAAAAAAGCTCAAACTGACAGGCTAATTATGTACCATTACACTTTAAAAGAAATTACATTCAGGATTAACCCTTTTACTGGGGGCAAATAAAGATTCCGCACGAGCTTTATGTTCTCTTTCTCACAACCGCACCCATTTACCCGGCACCACCGAGCCAGACGGTGGTGACGGTGGCCACGTGGCAACGTTCCCCATAATCCGCCAGTGTGGAGGCGAGGATTTGGTAGATCGCATTGATGTTGCGAATCCCCTTGCCGTGGGCTGTGAGCTGCCCCGTGTATCTACTCCCTGGTGGTATCAGCAAAGTGCCCACTAGCATCATCTCCCCCCCTGTGTTTAGCTTGTTGTCCTGTGCCCGCTCAACTCTGATTTGAGCAACGGTTGGCTGGGTACGGTGCGAAGGAAGTTCAACGTGTACGTTACTTGCGCGTGCCATCCCGTCGTCTCGCTCGAGCACTTTTCGTTGTGCGTGCAATGACACCGTCCTCGGTGGTGGTGCGCAAGCACGAATAACAAACACAACTCCTCCAACGTGGCCGTCGGTGACGCTACGCAAGAGCTGATGAAGGTGGCGTGAGAGGTGGCGTTTTTTGGGCACTGGTCCTCTACCCTATTCTTGTCTCCGTTACCGTCCCGTTTCTATCGTTCCACGTTTCATCAGACGACTTTGTTCTGTCATTTTTACTCCGTTACCCTTCACACATCAATCGGTGAGCGTATTAATTTGCACGCATCATTAAAACGGTGATTCTTTTTTTTGTTGTTCCAGCAGGATTTAGCGGTGTCTATTTGAATAATAAACCACTTTTGTACAAAGTCACTTGAAGCACTGAATTAATTTTAATTAAGCAATTGTCAATGTCCTAGCAACATAATTATTATTTTCATCCCTTTGTCAATTCACCGACGGATCCATTTCTCCCTACGCTTAGTCGGTCACGGGGATTGTTCGACCATACTAAGACCACGCTGGTCAGGTGCAGGTTTGTCAAGGGGAAAGAGAGGGCCTCGGGAACAGGGAACTCAACCGGGGTTAGCCGCGTTTCGTAGCGCAGTGTGCACCACTCCACTGCTCCACACGTACGCGTGTGTAACACATTGTGTATGTGCTCTTAAATGATATTTCCTGCCCGTAAAATGCCGTTGTCCTTTGCTTTACTGTGCAAATGCTGCACAGGAGCGGCGCGAGATGAAGGCGTGACAATGTGGCTTTGCACTTCATTTGTCTGCGCTCCCTTTGACCCAACCGTGCACTTCTGGAATCCAAAGGGAGAATTATGATTGTCCAAACCCCAGTATATATACATATATATAAAGGTGCAGGCTGGGACTTGGTTGCTCATGCCACTGCTGGCAGAAGGAGCCTCCACTACACAGGGCCTTAGAGAGCCCCTCTAAGAGGGTGTTTGGGCCAATTCTTTCACGATGTCCATTCGTATTGGAAACGATGGGAGTACTCGTACTGTGTAACCGCAACACGCGCAATCTGCCACTTGACTCAGTGTTGGTCCACCCGCTGGGTGGACCGAGGATGGGGGTGGGGGTTTAATGAGCTTCCCTATTGTTTTAAAACCGACGCGACAGGCGATATAACTGGCGACCACTGGATTTGGAAGTCCAATGTTGCTACGAATTACGACATAGCAGCATGAAAGAATAAACCAGTGGACACTGCGGGTGGCGTTTTATCGGCGCGTCAAACAGTTTCGCCCGTTCGCGATACACGCAACCGCATTCTGTGCCTGGTGGATTGATAATAACGATGTATGCTAATGATATGCAAGTTGCATGCAAATATTATGTTGAGGCTAATGGAGCTAACAAAACTGTATAAACAAGACAGAAAGGGTGAGAAAATTATACAAATCTTGATGTTCAATAATGGAGGGGGTGGTGGTGGTGGTGGTGTAGGGGGTGGCCAGGTGACTCGGAGGTCAAAGGCCTGAGCTAGCACAACCGAGAACCGAGGATCGAATCCAGGCAGCCGCCTCTGATTAAACTGGCTTCTGAAGTGTAGACAATTTATGGTCTCAGCCTGGTCACCAGTGACTGCACAGATAAACCCAGCCCCTTAGCACATTAAATTTTGGTTTTGCATTAAATTTGGCTAAATTCCAGCCCTTGTGAGAATTAAGAAATATATATGATTGACTATCATGCGGGCGAACATTACTCTCTCTAGCCAGAGGTCGTTTGGAGAGGTCTGAGAAGTTTTTTACCCTTTTATCTGGCAACAAAACTAACACCTTTTTTTTTACAAGGAGTCATGTTTGCATTGACCACAATACCTGCGGTTGGAATGCAAACAAAAAACACAACTCTGATAATGTATGCAGTGTCCTTGAAATTGATTGGTCCACACCCGAGACAGCTTTTCTTAGAGCCTCGTCTCACATGGTGTTGGACCAGATGAGTTGTGTTTTTTGTTTGCATTCCGACCGCAGGTATTGTGGTCAATGCAAACATGACTCCTTGTAAAAAAGGTGTCAGTTTTGTTGCCAGAGTAAAGGGTAAAAAAACAATTATCATATTTTGCTACTGGCAAAGGAGGTTCTAATTGTGTCTCAGAAGTATTTTTGTGATGCCACAAAGGGCGCCATGACTTTTTGAGAGGTCCAATTGGATTCTGCGTCCCGTGATGCGACACCCACTGGCACAGTCGTGATAGAATTTGGTAAATTAGAGTGGTGTAGCGCGATGCATTGATTCACCGATTAAAATCGATTTTGCTCATGATGCTTCTGTAAGATTCGATGCTTTTTTTTGTTCTTATCGATCGATCTGTCCTGCATGCAATGGGTTCACGTGGCCAATTTCACGTCGCTGCATTTGCCTCAATGATTGTTAAAAAAGAAAATTTTAATTGTTGAATTGTATTGGAGAGCACTGCAGAACGTTCAAGAATGATCGAGTCATCTTTTTGGTTCTTTCGGTAAAGTCACGTAGAAGGGAAGTAATACAATAATAAAAATAAAACATAATAAAATACAATTCTCACGACGTTTCGGCCACAACGCAATCAGCCGTCCTCAGGTGAAGACCAGGTCTGTCGGGGAGACAGCTGTCCTTGCAGTCACGAAAGCTTTAAATCGAAAAATGATCGAGTCATCGAATCACTGTAGACATTGTTGGAGGATGAATCGTTAAGTGCTGTATTCAATGGTTTTTGAACTTTGCAACAAAGGTTTAGAGCGTTTGTCCATGAGCTCTGTCTAGTGGGAGGGGGTGGGCTGGCGGGGGGGGGGGGGGGGTACTATAACTGCCGCACAGATGTGATCCAATATTAACGAGACCTTCATATGAGGTTGTGTTGCTATTCGGGACTTGCCCTATCGAAAACTGGCCACGCTGAACAACGGTATAGTGGCCCCAAGCTTGCAGACTCAATCAAACCAGAGCCATGAGGACTAACGTCCTTACAAATCTGCAAATTACTTTTTCCCTGACAAATTCATTTTGCCCTACAATCTCGCTTCCGTACTGCTGATTAAATACTTTCGAAGAAAAACGCAAATTGGGTTGTGTTACATAACCCCATGCGTATGCAATGATTGTTCCCAAACTTGATTGAAGCCCGTCCCCTTAAGTATTATCCTTCAACGGTGTCTGAGGGTGCTTTTGCAGCCCGTAACTATACAGCTATTTTAAACTTACTCTTTGGTTCTTTCGGTAAAGTCACGTCGGTAGAAAAAATAATAGATCACCACGTTTTGATCGCCACACAAGCAATGTTCTTAATTTTTTTTTACTTTTTATTTATTATAAACTTTTTATTTATTTTACCAGGTAAAGCCCACTGAGCTATATATCTCTTTTGCACAAGCGACTTGGCTATCACAAATGATAGCTCAACGAAGTGGCTTATCACGTGGAAATTTACAACAGCCAAATATTCGAAACGCCGTGATGTTGATTCTAAATGTGGAGGGGAACACCGGAGGACCTGAAGAAAAATCCACGCGACCACAGAGAGAGAGAGAGACGCGCAAACTCCAAATATACAACAGGCATCAAGGTCAGGATCAAATCCTCGATCTCCTGTATACCAGGCGAGGTAGTTAACATCTTGCTACCTCCTCTCCCTCTACAGGGAGGGAGAAGAGGAGGTAAAGGTGCAGCCCTGCAATGGCTTGCTCACGCCACTGCTGGCGGCTGGGGTGAGGCTCCACAGCAGGGACTTCAAAGCATTTCTTCCGCACGTCCATGGTGGCCAGACGTCTCGGAAGAGTTGCGGGGGGGGGGTTACCCACACTTTCCCCACGGTGGCAAGATGTTAACTACCTCGCCTGGTATACAGGAGATCGTGGGTTCAATCCTGACCCTGATGCCTGTTGTATATTTGGAGTTTGCGTGTCTCTCTCTCTCTCTCTCTCCCCGTGGTTGCGTCGATTTTTCTCCGTGTTTTCCCCTCCACATTTAGAACCGCGCGTTTAGAGTTTTTGGCCAATATAAATTTCCACGCGATCAGTCACTTCGTTGAGCTGTCATTTGTGGCCATGTCGCTTCCGAAAAAAAATAGCTACGTAGCTCAGTGGGCCCTTACCTGGTAAAATAAAACATAGTTCAGTCTTAGCCCCACCACTCGCAACCTGTCCAATCGATCGCGGTGGATTTTAAGAAATCCCCAAAATTATTTCAACCCACGACGGGATCGAACCGGGGAGCTCCGGCAGCAACGTTGCTCGCCGTTGACACCACGGGAGAGCCACCCCCCCCCCCCCCCCACTTACCCCCACGCTAATCATTTAAGAGGGGAATCAAACGTGGCCTCAGGTTGAGAGGGCTTCATCGTGAGCATTGCCGCCGTGGCTGCCTCTCTTCTTGGTCGTGGCCGCGCAGTTGGAGGCTTTTCCGCCTCTGGCGGGAGGACGCCTCATTAGGCACCGCAATACGGCAGCACTCGCAGGCACACGTCTCGGGCAGAGCCGCTCAAGCCCTGTTAGGCACACCGGGTGGAGCGGGGGGGGGGGGGGAACTCAAACAGCGTTCACTCTCCCGTCATCTCTTCCCGCCCCCCACCCTTCCCCCGCCTCAAGCTCTTGTAATAACCTTGCCCAATTCAAGACACGTGTTACAATATGATCGATTTTGTTCGTGCTGTTCATTTCTGGCCGCTTGACGGTGCGGTGTCATCATCATCATCATCCATTCAATGTCAGCCATGGTCTATTCACTGCTGGATGAAGACCTACCAAATTATGCCATCATCCATTCAATGTTAGCCATGGTCTATTCACTGCTGGATGAAGACCTACCCAATTATGCCATCATCCATTCAATGTCAGCCATGGTCGATCCACTGCTGGATGAAGGTCTACCCGATTTCCCCGTTACCTCTCACAACCCTGCGATGCGGTAGTCCCACCTGGGAACCCCGCAAGAGCGTTTAGTTAATCTTCTGCGTCTTCATGGTCATGGCATTCTCAGACGAGTTGCGTCCCTTGGCTGCCGCTCCGTGATTACCCTTGATCATATTCATGCCTTCGCTTGTCCGATGATATTTTTAGTTAAATGTCATCTTACGTCGTCGTAAATAACGATGGCGATTGCGTGTTACCCCCCCACCCACGCCCCCCCTCCCCTCTCCTCCATACGTGTACTGACTGTATGTAATCTTAGTGTGGCTGCTCTGTTTTTTTAAACAATTATTATTATTACATCTAAACATTTGTACATTTATAACCTTGGTGTGCGAGAGCTCCAACTGTGTAAGATTCAGGAAAAGAGTAATGAAGTTCAATTACCATTGTGCGGAGCCTAAATAGATTATGGAAATGCGTTCAGCTCGGTAAGAAATTGATGCAGTCGAATCAACCGTCGGCTTTGCTGTCGTCAATTCAAACCGGGCACGTGGGGTGGAGCGATGGCTGGCGTAGGTGCTTATGGGCGCGCTACGTTGTGAACCTGCTGATTCGAATTCGATTTCCGAACACGGCTTACATCAGCGGCGAAGCGATGTTTGACGCGGTACCGCCACCCGATACACCGACTCGCACTGACATAGCGTTGTGTGAGGTGTGGGCAAGTAACCGCCACGATTTTGATTTAAAGCTTTCGTGACTGCAGGGATTGATATTCTTGGTTCTTTCGGTAAAGTCACGTAGAAGGGAAATAATAAAACAAAATAAAAAAATGTAATTCTCACGACGTTTCGAATTTTTTTTAATAAAATGTTACAATTTGTTTTTAAATGTTTTCTTGCTGTGGTTTTCACACCTTATGATGATTGTTTGTGTTGCAATCGAAACGTCGTGAGAATTTTATTGTTTTATTTTAGTTATTTTATTATTTCCCTTCTACGTGACTTTACCAAAAGAACCAATAATATAACCGCCACGACTTAAATGGTGTTGGGATTCCTTCATCCAGCAGTGGATTGACAAAGGGCTGTAAATTCTGAATATGATCCGAGGAATGTAATGATTTCCCACACCCCCCTCCTCGTGATTATGATTGGTCATAATGCGTCGTCCTGTTTGAATCTAATTATCTGTAAATTTTTTGTTATTGTGAAGAATACAGCTGGTCTATGTGAACTTATAACCCACAACATGTTCCGATTTGCGTGATATGATGCATGCATTGTCAGCATGAGAATCAATTTTAATCCACCATAAAATGCCCTTTTTTGTGTTTCCGGGAAAGCCTCATTGTGTCCAAAGATTATTTTACAGGGGGGTCCTGCTTTTAGAATATTTGGCCAATTCCATCGATGAGCATTTGGCCACGTGGGAGGAGGAAACCGGAGTGGCCAGAGCGAACCCACAGACACAAGGGGGGATCGCACTCTATGCTTCACACATGTGGGAGGCATCACTCCGATGTGCGATCGAGTTCTCGCGCGTGTTGTTCGGCATCGTGTGCGAACCGTTCACGTCCACGTGCTGATCTCAATTTAGTTCCGGAAAGGAGCGCTTCCAGCACGTGGGACGAAACGTCGGACATCACACCGAACAACAACAACAACAAGGACGCGGTACAAAACGAAACGACATCCGCGAGCCGCACCGAAACGAGCTCGAAATCCCACACGGAGGACTCGCCGGGTCCATCTTGCTGCGCTGCCTTCCGCCGCCCGTGATAGTTTTCGCAAATCTGCGGTGTGTCCACAAGCGCTCGCCTCCTCGAACGCCGATATTCGAGGCGCGTGTGACCATGCCAGGCTAATTGGGAGCGAAAAAAATAGACATTTTGAAATCCCGTGGATCGGCCTCCTCCCAAGAGTCCTTCGTGCGCTTTATTATTCTATTCCCGCCGGATGTTTCCGTGGCAGTTGCCGCCGTTGAGTTCGGCACTTGGCCTTTGTCATCGGCCGCTCGATAATGATGGTGGTGCACTTGTCACCTCGCCGAGGGACAGGCAGACGCACGGATAACCTGAGGAATGCATCCTGTAAGTAATCGTAATTGCGCACGCCCATAGGTTTTTCAATTTGCACTTGAGGCACACGGTCGGTGTTGTTTTGGCACAGAAATACAGAGAGCATTTAAAAATAACCCACGCAGGACCCGGTTGGAACAGTGTGAGATTAATAACATCATGTTTTGTTCCTAAGTGGAATTTCTTGTGTGGCAATGAGTGGATTATTTTCGGCTTTATACTGCTAACCCGGCGATGCGAGTTTGATTCCCTTTCACGGTCACCAACACCGGTGATGATTGTTTGAACCGGTCCTGAGCCTCCCCAATGTCGATTCGGCCTCAATCGACGACCAGGTGCTGTGCGTAGCAAACATCGTCACTGGGGGGACAAAGGCGGTCCAGCGCAGTGCTGGCCACCCCATCTCCTCGTGCGCCGCCGTGCCGGCCTTCGTAGGTGCTGCTCGCTCACAGCGCTTGCCCCGAACAGTCCGTTTAAGGCTGTACGGGGGATCTTTCTTTGTCTTTGGTGGAATTCATCATGGTTAATATATTCATGCAGTTGGGGGAATTGCCAAGGTGGGGCACGATGGGCGGCGGCTGGGAATGGCAGTTGGCTGACAAACACATCAATTGTATGTCAAATAAGGAAGGAAATCAAGTGCAGAGTACCTAAAAAAGGTGTCAGTTTTGTTGCCAGATAGAAGGGTAAAAAAAAACAATTATATTTTTTATTGGCAAATGAGGTTCCAATGGTGCAGAGCACTCATTGCCGATTTTCTTTTACGGTAGCGGTTCTGCTTGTTCCTACCCCTGTGAACGAGTGGAAAGGGAACAATGGAGCAACGTGGCCGTGAACTTTGGCTCGATTCATTCTGGCTTCTCTTAATTCGCCGACCTCGCTGTTGTTGTTCTGCCTCTTCCACACGAACCGACCCCTGCGAACGCCCTCGCAGCGCGTCGGCCCGCGCCTGCTCGCGCAAGGCGCCGGCGAGTGAGGACGCCGCGGGCCGGCCCCGGGGGTCCGCGGGCCTGCCGGTGCGGCCCGACTCCTACCTCGATGACGACATCCCACTGCTGCACATGTTGGTCGGCGATGAAGGTACCCCCCCCCCTCGGCAGCGAGAGAGCGCGTGCACGCGCGCGAGACGACACCGCGAAATTTTTTAATAAAAAGTAGAACACGTTCTGCAGAACCACCCAGCATGAATCGCCGGTAGAATGGAGGCCCGGGGAGAATGGAGATAGGATGAACTCTGGATACAACGCCACCCTTATTCATCGCCTTCTTCCCCCTTTCTCCATTTTTTCTCCTTCTTTCGTAGATGTCAAATAACTGCGTCAGGAGTAGTGGAGTGTATCGGCTGTGTTGGCCACCACTCCTTAACACGTGGTAACAAGACTGACATACTTGGGCATCGCGTTCATGTTATTTTATTTTGGGTTTTGTTCGGTTCCATTGTTCCCCCCCCGGCCCTGCCCCCCCCCCCCCCATTTTTCCATTTTCTTCCCGCCCCCCCCTAAACTCGTTACCTCTACCACGGTAAGGCAAAGAGCCTGGGTGCCCTCGTTCATTCCCTAATGTTTGAGGGTGCATTACGCCCCGGCCTATTATACATTACGCGTTTGTTCCTCCCTCCTTTTGATGTTCCCACTGTATGCTGGGATCTCGAAAGACAAATAAAAAACATGCTTTAAAAACATTTCCGACTACATCCGTCAATAACACCGTGGCTTTAAATGGAAAAATATATATTTAAGCAATGTTTCGGACAATGTCCCTTCTTCAGAGCACAAATAAACTATGAACTAAACTATGTTCTATTTTATCAGGTAAGGTTCACCGAGCTGTACAGTTCTTTTTCAGAAACGACCTGGCCACAAATGATAGCTCAATGAAGTGGCTTATCACGTGGAAATGTACAGCAGCCAAATACTCTAAACGCGTGATGTTGATTCTAAATGTGGAGGGGAAAACCGAAGGACCCGGAGACAAATCCACATGACCACGGGGAGAACATGCAAACTCCAAATATACAGCAGACGTCAGAGTCGGGCTCGAACCCACGAGGTAGTTAACATCCTGCCACAAATGGAAGGGTCATTGCCCGAATTGTTCCCAGTTTTATTATGTTTTATTTTTATTATTTTATTACTTCCCTTCTACGTGACTTTACCGAAAGAAACAAGAAGAAGGATGCGAGTTGTTAATTGGTGCTTTGTGCACCACTTCCAGTGCAGCAACAGCAAGCAGCAAGCGTCACCAAATAGTTAGTTTCTTCTAGATTTGAAGCTTTCGTGACTGCAAGGATTCATATTCTTAGGTTTTTTTGGTAAAGTCACGTAGGTAAAAAATTAAAATTAATAAAAGTAAAATAAAATAAAATTAAAATCATGACGTTTTGGAGGCAAGCTTGTGTTGCCTCCGAAACTTCGTGATTTTTATTTTATTTTTATTTTACTTTTATTAATTTTAAGTTAGTTTTTTCTCAGAGAGTGCATGGGAAAGTTTTGCCCAATCTGCTGTGTGAAGGATAATAAGGTGGGAGGGGGGGGCCCTCTGAAAAAATCTCTCCCGTAGCCGTCGTCTGAAGCGCGTGGAGCACCGTTGTGCGACATCTCTGAATGGGGATTGTTGTCGTACGAATACATTGGGGTGGGGGGCCAAAAATGTATTGAGGATGCTTGTTCTTAAACGCCGTGCAACGGTTAATGTAATCACGCCCTACTTTGTCTATTTGATTTGGTGTCGTTTGCGATGAGATTTCTTTTTATAGAAGCCAATCGCGCGGGCAAACTCGACTTGGCCAGCGCATTCATTTTTATTAAAAAATATTTTGCATTGCAGGAGTTTGATGTTGTTGTCCTGAGCATCTTTGTTTTTCGCTGCTTAGGATGGATATACGGCACTGCCAACGGTGCTTTAAGTAGAATGTTTAATTACTTGTGAAGGCTAACATTTCAATGTTTACCCAATGTATTAACTTTAATTAGAATATAAACGTACACTCCTACTAATTGCGCCGTTTTAGTTGGCTTTCCAGTTTTGTTTCAGATTAATTTACCGTCACGGTGTAGTGCTCCGAATGTTATCTTGCGATCGTCGTTTTTTGTCGTTCGCGTAACTCGTCCCCCGCAACGAAATTTCCCACGAGCCTCTCACCCTGCAAAAGAGATCCGTCTCGGCGTGAGCCGTCGACTGCTTCCACGTAAGCGGTACGCGCACGTCATCGGCGCAGTCTTTTGTGGTTCTATCCACTGCTGGATGAAGGCCTTCCACGCACCGTCGCCAATACCAATAATGGCCCCGCGATACTTTGGCGTACATCAGCTGGTCACACACCAATTGCATCTCCGTGGCGGTTGTTCCCGTAAGATTGCAGCCCTCATTGGGTGTAATTCTCTGACCGACCAAAATACCCCTTTGCTAATGGTGCTGACGATAACCCGCTATTTCAAAGTGTCCGAAATGCGCATTCCAAATCCAAAAACGGATCGTTAAAATCCACCGATCCAAAAAAAAAACATTGAATCACCTGTGACCTGCACTCATCGCTGTTCTGCCATGTCCTGGCCGATTCACAGCCTCATGCCTACGGTGCACGGGATGCCCTGGTGGGCACCCACCAAATTGTCTCGAGGCAATTTTTTCCCAGGATGGTTCTGCCAAGCACTAAGGAGCAGCCCTGCTTGGCTTTCCAAGATCCGATGAAGTTCGGCACGTTGGTGGCTTTTGTGCCTGTACACGTGCCTCTACCGTTTTGCAGTATCCGTGGCTTGCAATTATTCATGCTTCTTTCTTTGTCTGCCCAATATGCGGCCAATCTTTGAGCAACAGGTGAAGTGTAATTATAGAGGCTTCTATATTGGGCCCTCAGTCACAAGGCCTGACAACTTAATATTCCCTTACCTCTCTCTCTGCTCTAAAAATTAATGAGCGTGGGGGCGCAGGGACCTGCGATGATGTTGGTGGCAATTACGCTTGTAACCATTATGATGACGATGGAGGCGATCGTGATCAAAATGTTCCGGTAATGATTTCTGCCGCCGAGAAGATGATGCCGACAACAATGATGATGACCGAAATTTTAGTTGTGATTTTCATCTTCGATGGTTCTGGGAGTGTCAAAGATTATTCATGAAAAAAAAATGTGGAGATATTCACATTATCATTTTAATTGCCGTCCCTTTAAGTATCCAGGATGGTGCCCTGGTGTGACGGCTCGCACGCTGGACTCTCAATGCTGAGGACGTCGCTTTGACTCGATCACCCAGCGCATGGCAGTATGAAACGATGGGGCGCGTGGTGGTGGTGGGGTAATGTGTGTCAATGGACACAAGGTGGGATGTTCGAGCCCACTGCGTGGCTCACGCCGTATTGGACCAGCCCTGGGCCATTCCCTGACCCCTGACCTTGCTTGCCAGTGGTCGAAGAAACTTAGCACGAGAGTCATAAGGAACCTAATTTCTGCGCTGCTTAAATGCTAATGCACGTCAGATCAAGAAGGTCAGAGTCAGGGCTTGGGGACTGGGAATGGTTTGGCCAGGCCAGGCTACCGTGGTAGGAATGTAGTCTCTTTGGTGACCGTACCAAGCCAGCACTGTGAAAGACCCAACGCCGAAGATCCCTGGTGGCTTATCTTCCACGAAGCTCATGGTCCAACCTAAATCGCATCCACTGCACAAACCCATGGCAGGTGCGGACATCTGATGCACAAACGGAAAATTAAAAACTCTCCAGTGTGCGACTGTGGTCATCCAGAACAGACCGTACAACGTGATGCCTGATCCACAAATACGAAGGAGACATCACAGCGATACACTCGGCTACTCCTGACGCGGTTATCTGGCATGACCCACGTGAATGTGAAATTGTAGTTGTTGCTCTGCATTAACATCAGCGGTACGATAATAAGACTGGGCTCGCACACTTTCTACTGGCAGTGGAGAAAGGGCAGCGATCGGAAAATCACGTTCAGTGCCGTCAACCCAGTCTACAAACGAGATGGTAAAGGTGATAAAGGTGCAGCCCTGCAATTACCTCTTCACGCCACCGCTGACGGAAGGAATGCTGCCGTGGTGTGATGGTTAGCACACACAGGTCGCCAGTTATACAAATAAGACTTATCGTAATTTCTAGCAGGATCAGCTTCGGTCGTTCAGTGCAGTCATTTTAAACTCCGGGTCACATTTTGTTTGCATGCTTGAATTTAACCGTGTTAGGCACAGACACGGCCATTAAAACCGGATTACAGGCGCGTGCCAAATGGAATGAAGCCGTGTGAATTCCTTCTCGCCGTTTGTATTGCAGAATCTCAAGGGTCGGACGGTGACTCCCCGCCACTCGACCTGGAGCAGAACGACGCAGCAGGAGGAGGAGGAGGAGCAGCAGGAGGGGGACACGCCACTGAGTCCGCGGACGAGGGCCGAGCGAAGGCCGGCGATGCGATCTCGTCAGCCGGGGGGCCCGAGGACGACGGGAGGCCGGACGGCCAGCTCGGAGGGGACTCGAGCCGCGAGCGCAGGGGGGCTTGCGAGGGTCTGCAGGACGCGCTGCAGGTGGTGCTAGTGCGGTGGATCGCGGGGCCTGCTACCCGCGCCCCCTGGGTCGTGCTTGGTGAGTGTGGCTCTCACCCCCGTGGACCTAAGTGGGGGCGCCGCGGGACACATTCTGCCTGGTATGCGGGAGGTCGTGGGTTCAATCCCAACCCTGACGCCAGCTGCTGTATATTTGGAGTTTGCGTGTTTCTCTCTCCCCGTGGTTGCATGGATTTTTCTCCCGGTCCTCCGGTTTTCCCCCTCCACATTTAGAATCGACATTACGCGTTGAGAGTAGTTTGGCTGCTATACATTTGCACACGATGATAAGCCACTTTTCTGAGCTACCATTTGTGGCCAGGTCACTTCTGAAAAAAAAGCTATATAGCCCATTGGGATCTTACCTGGTAAAATAAAAATAATAGTAAACCCATGAAGTAGCCTTTTTTTCCACAGGCACATCCGAGCCGAGCCAGGCACGGGGGCACCTAACCCCGTGCGGTGGACTTTTGCACTGGCATTTTCCGTGCCGAGCCGGAAACCAAACCGTGATACGCTAACCCTCGCCGGACATCCGAGTCTGGCTCCGGGGGGGCGGGGGGGGGGTGAGCGGGGTCAAGAGGTGAGGCTCACGGCCGTGGGCGCTGGGTGCCTACTGCGTCACCACAGGATCTAACTGCCTTCTCAACCCGCCCGGTTGCACGAGCCGTTGGCGGTCGGTGACGGTGGTGCCGGTGGCTCGTTTCTCTACGTGGGCAGAGCGTTGACACTTCGCGTGGCCTCGCAGCGTAGCGAGCCCGACAAAGATGTCGTGGTGACTCGCGGCGCTGACATTCAGTGAGGCGCGGTGGTTGTTCTGCGTGCGTGTGTCGTGCGGCGGTTGTGGTGTGTTATAGCACCCGGCAATGAACCTGGAAACTCGAGTTCTGGCCACGGCCAACATCAGTGGCAAGTGCTCTCAGTCCTTGGATCTGTCCATCGTGTTGTATCTTGCACAACGGCCTCGTGCGTCGTTCGTGCCTCAATAGATGCTCGCAAACTGCACTTTCCCCAAAAGGGTAGTAGGCCATTTGGGGATTCATTGTCTTTTGGGGAATATTGTCGTCATTGTCATTTGTCATTGTGTGTCATTGTTTTAGTACTTTGGGGAGTCATTTTCTTTGGGGGATAATTATTAGGTCATTTGGGGAATCATTGTATTTTCGCATACGTGCTTTATATATAAATGTGCTTGTACTCGCCGCCTGTGTAGATATGTATGAGCCAAGAATTATTTTTATTGTTTATTTTAGTTTTTTTCCTCAGCACTTTGTGAAGTAGTTTGAAACGATTACACTCAGGATGGTTTTGCAACAATAGATAAGAAAAATAGCAGTAAATTAGTCTTTATTTAACGATTTAAGTATGAAGTAACCGCAAACACTACTTTTTCAGTAACCATAAGGTAACCTCTCATAACGTGTGTGTGTGTGGGGAGTGGTGGTGCAGCGGTTAGCGCACTGCTCTACGAACCCGGCGTATACGAGTTTCTTTCCCGCCAACATCAGTGACGATTATCTGAACTGGTCCTGGGCCTCCCCTAGGTCGACTCGGCCTCAAATGAGTACCTTGGTGCGGTGTGCAAATATCACCACTCGGGAGACAAAGGCGGCCGGGCGTGGTGCTGGCCACTCACTCCCTCGTGTGCCGTGCCGGTCTTCATAGGTGCTCGCCAACAGCACTTGCCCCAACAGTCTCTTCAGATTTCACGGGGTCCCTCATTTTTGCCTTTAGTGCTTCCGTGCGTGCGTTTGCAACTCCTGTGTGCAAGACTCCACCACGCTGCGTGTCCTCAAGGTTCACCGCCGCTGGTGCAACACGCGCACCGTGGTGACATCACCGCCACTTAGTAGCGAGTGGCAGCCCTTGTCATTAACGCACGCGTTTGCATAATAGCACGCGTGTGCGCGCGCGAGCGTGTGCGTGTGCGCGCGCGCGTGCGCGAATTTCTCCTCCCCATCGCCTCCCCGCCACAGCGTTTCGGAGCGAGCGTGATGGGCGACCGTAATTTTTACCCAATCTGCTCCAATTCCACTTAGAATTTATTGACCATCGCGCTCCCACAGAATTCCCCCATGGATACCGCCTCGGAGTGGGGCTTCGATGTTCGGCGCGTGGAGCGACAAGGCGATCGCTAACAAACCCACTGGGCTTGCTTTTAACGAGCACCCGTTCCAATTGCGACGTTTCCCCCCAAGTCACCTCCATGCCCCTCCTCTCATTCCCCCCCCCCCCCCAACCTTCCCGCCTTCCCACGAAACGCGGGAGCGTTTGTTGACGCTGCCCGCCCGCTTTGCACGAGGCAATGCGATTGCTCCACTTTGCACACCCATCATTCGTCGGCTGTTGGTCTGAAATTTGCGAAAGCCTTACCGCCGTGCTGTTCCCCGGGAGAGGGTGGGGCTCTGCCTTGATGCCAGTGCCCGGTTGTAATGGTGCCTCTCTGAGCAAGCCCTGGGAATATGAGAGAGAGAGGGGGGGGGGGGGGGAGAGAAACATTAAAACGGGAAAAGAAGTGGGCATGTTCTGGCTCATGAAGCCATTTCCTCCATCTGTGTCACTGTATTTAAAGTGCGCGATAATATGAAAAGGAAACTAAACCGAGATAATTAAAAATATATCTTTCACCCAAGTGACATGGTAAACATAATGAGGCCGTCCATAAATGACGTCACGCACCTGGGGGGGGGGGGGTCAGACATTTGTGATGATGTGTGACGAGGGGGGGGGGGGTTTAAGAAATGTGACGTCACATCAAAATGCGCAGCTTTAAATAAATATAGACAACACGTTCTACTTAATTAAATAGACTTTTTTTATCAATGTTTTCTCCTACAACATCAGAGTGCAGCGGCACATTAAATACGCACTACAATGACAATAGTTTAAACCGATTTGAAGCATGTTTTATTTTTTTTTGGGGGGGGGGGGCAGAGTTTTGTGACGTCATATTTGAGGGGGGGTCTGACTTTTTGTGACGAGGGAGGAGGGTGGGGGGGTCAAAAATCGTCCAAAATCGCGTTACGTCATTTATGGACGGCCCCAATACAGGAAAAGCTGCAGCCCTGAAATAACGTGCTCAAGCCACTGCTGACCAAAGGGCTTGCACTAGAGGGAGCTCTAGAGACCCCTTTTAGAGGGTATTTGGCCTAATTGTCCACGATAGCAAGACATCTTGGGATAGCTGGAAGTACCAACACTTTACCCCCCACCCATCACCAGTCCACTGTTCCACACATACGTGCACGTAACACGTGTATGTATGTCACACATTGTGTATGTAATGTTAAATGATATTACCTTTCTCGTGGAATGACGTTGCCCTTTGCTTTACTGTGCAAATGCTGCGCTGTAGCGCCGCGAGATAAAGACATGACAAGGTGGCTTTGCACTTAATTTGTCTCCGCTGCCTCTGACCCAACTGTGGACCCGTAGAATCCAAAGGGAAATTTCTAATTTCCCTAAACCCCAAATATACGTGGAATAAAGATCCAGCCCTGGAATTACTTGCCCAGGCCACTGCTTGCGTAAGGGCCTCTACTCGATAGAGGTCTTCTCGAAGGTATCTGGCCTTTTCTTCCACGATGGCGAGGCATCTTGGAAAAGGTGAGAATACCCACAGATAATTCCACCACACGCGGCCTGGTGTAGCCATTTATACTGCTGGGTGGACAGAGGTATGAGAATCATGAATATTTATGTCTACTGGAGGAATCCGATAAGCTATAAAGCTCTTTTTCACAGATGTCCCGGAGGAGCGGGTTAGAACGTTGACAATAACGAACAATGGAAAAACACGACGGGAGTGGAAAGTACAGGAAAGGAAAACAAACCACTTTAAACATACAAACAAAACTAAACTATTCCCATCCTACCAGGCAAAGCCCGGCGAGACATAAAACCACCCTTCAGAAGCGACCTGGTCACAAATGACAGCTCAACAAAGTTGCCCATCACGCGGAAATTCAAAGCAGCAAAATAATTTAAATTCAAAGCTCCACGCATGTTGATTCTAAATGTCGGGGGGGGGGGGGGGGGGAAACCGGAGGACCCGGAGGAAAAAAAATCCACGCGATCATGGGGGTGGGGGGGGGGGTGAATTTAGGAAATTTGACCATAATTTCACCCGGCATTGGCGGGAGGTCGAATTGAACCAGCGATTTATGGATTCCAAGTCCACTTTTCTAACCATTGCAACCGCAACCTGAAATATAACGCTGACAAAACTAATAATTGACGTATTTTTTCTCACCCCCGAAAAAAAAGAGAAATCGTACACGAAGCCTGCATTTGTTGGAGAGAAAATAAATAAATTCGTTTCTCCAGGGGCTCACAGTGAGTAGTCCTAGCTGCAGGCTGTTGAGCAGACACGAGAGAGAGGGTAGGCAAGGACATGGCAGGATGGGCGTAATTAAATTCCCTTTCTGTAGCCACGGAAATTGCCGGAAAAGGGTTAATTTGATGCTTCGGAGCCCGACTACAAATTGGCGCGTTAATAAAGAGGACTGGGTTTTTTTTCTTCTTATTTTTTCTCCTTTCACGCAGAACTTTCTCCCTTGAAGCAATTCAATTCTCCAGCGACAATGCATTAGCTTGGCCAACTGTCTCTCAAAGCGTCTCCGGGGTGACCGCTCCTCCTCGTCGGAAACTTCTCGAGCACTGGAGGATTATTGGCGTCGAGCGGCGGAGTCGGCGTCCCGTCGTTTCGCAGCTCCGGCACACGAAGCGAGAGCACACGGTGACGTTCCACTTGGCCGCTTAGGGGCCGTCCATAAATGACGTCACGCATCTGGAGGGGGGGGGGGAGTCAGACATTGTGACGATGTGTGACAAGGGGGGGGGGGGTTGAGAAATGTGACGTCACATCAAAATGCGCGACTTTAAATAAATATAGACAACACGTTCTACTTAATTAAATAGACTTTTTAATAAATGTTTTCTCCTACAACATCAGAGTGCAGCGCCACATTAAATACGCACGACAATGACAATAGTTTAAAGCGATTTGAAGCATGTTTTATTTTTTTTGGGGAGGGGGGGGGGCAGAGCTTTGTGACGTCATATTTGAGGGGGGGGGGGCGTCTGACTTTTTGTAACGCCGTGTGTCGAGGGGGGGCGTCAAAAATCGTCAAAAATCGCGTGACGTCATTTATGAACGGCCCCTTACACGCACCGCGCGCGTGCGTGCGCGCTCTCGCTCCCACGTAGTTTCTGAATCGACGGTCGCGCTCTTGTCCGCCGACGACGACGAGAAAATTTTATGAAAGAAAAACCGCGGCGGTTACACGAGCCGTAATAGACGACGGGGAATGTTAATGAATCCGCGGACTGAGATTGATTGCTGCGGAATACAAATTGTTAATCCCAATAATTGTAATTAGTTGTATGTAATTACCGCGTGCAATGATAAACAGTCAAGAGCGTTCTCGTTTTTGGTGGTGGCGCGCTCGTGTGCTTTGGAAGTCCTGAAACCATTGGTGAAAATTACACATTCTTATGTCGGGGACCTGCCCAAAACCCCCCTGAAGGTTTCCACCTGCTAATGTTTGTGTCTGTGGATCACTCTCACGCCATATGTGTCGTTTTTTTTATTTACCCTGGAGGGATCGAGACGGTAATGATTACGGCAATGATAGCTGGACGTGATTAATAGTTTCAAGGGGGAAAAAAAAACAATCAAAAGCAAAATGGAAAACGCTCCTCTTATTAGCGGAGGGCATAGACCGTGATCTTGCGAAGAAGGGACCCGGGGCGGGGGCGGTTGGGGTGGGGGAATCATTGGGACGCCGAGTCGCTCTGTTGGCAGGGTTAGAGATTGCTGCAGTGCCTTGTCTCGCGCGATTAACACCCTTGCAATAAAGACATCCCCAGCCTCCTCCTCCTCTGCTCTCTCCATCCAAACGTATCCCTTCTCCAGCTCTCACCTCGCCCTTCCTCCATTTTCCAAATCCCTGCGCCACGCACACACCCATCCACCCAGAGCGCCACACGCACACCCATGCACTCATGGCACACACACACACACCCACCCACTCACCCATGGCACACACACACACCCACCCATGCCACACACACACCCATCCACCCATGGCACACACACACACACCAATCCACCCATCCACCCATGGCACACACACACCAATCCACCCATCTACCCATGGCACACACACACCCATCCACCCATCTACCCATGGCACACACACACCAATCCACCCATCCACCCATGGCACACACACACACCAATCCACCCATGGCACACACACACACACACCCATCCACCCATCTACCCATGGCACACACACACACACCAATCCACCCATCCACCCATGGCACACACACCCACCCACCCTCCCATTACATCCATGATGCCACACACACACTCATCCACCCATAGTGCCACACGCACAACCATCCACCCATGGCACACACACACACACCCATCCAAAGATCCCCCGTATAGCCTTAACAGACTGTAGGGGCAAACACACGCACCCCTCCACCCATGGCTGCTTGGGCGACCCACCGGTTAATTTTATTTCTTCTTTATCGACTCGGGCATCGTAAATATCCCGATCCGCTACGTTTACCAGTGGCCGTTCACGACACGTTGAAGCAGTTTTATTAATTCTCATTTAAATTGCAAAATATATGCGTTCCTAATAATTGCCGTCTTAGGCTGTTTAATTTCCACATAAAGATAAGAAATGTTTGCTTTTCTTTTTGTAACACTTTCGTTCACAAACTTCGCAAGTCTCGCTGTCGGCGCCTGAAATACGCACTGGCTTTGGCCTAACTCACGTTTACGACTTGTGGTGAAAAAAAAAGGAACCCTCTGCAGCTTCGCGAGTTAAGATCTCCAGCCCATTGTGGCTCTGTGTGCTTCGTGCGTTTTTTTTGCAAGCGCGCAAACTTACGGCCGTGTGCCGGTCCACGTATTAACGGCACTGTCGCCACGCCGGGTTAATCTGCTTTCCATTATAGCGCCACAGGGAAGGTGTAATCAAGACCCTAATTTTTTGTCCTTGTAATTACTGTTTAAAACAACAACAACAAAAAACGACGGTCCAAGAGATAAAGTAAAATAGACTTTGGTTGTCCGTGCTGCACCTGACTGATGCTCCTGCTGTTGTGGAGTGACTCATGCAGCCAGCTATGGCTGCAGAGTTTGGTAGTACATGTTGTTTACATCGTTTATTGTAAAAATTCGGTCACAGTTCCTATGATCACTATTTCATTGCTTTTATGGCTTTATTTTGGTGATTTTTGAAAAGTTTTTCGGTTTGGCCATGTTTGTTTGTTGTAGTACAGAGTTAGACTGATGGCCTTAATCTAAGTTGTCTTGTGGTTGTTGTTGTTTGACTTGCATCCCACTGGGATTTTTGCACACAGTGTTGGTTTTTCTGCAATATTTTGCTGTCTTTTCTTGGATTTTCTGTTTGCACATCGTCACTTTAAGATGTTTTCTTGTTCATGTTTTAGTTTTTTGTTTGTTGCGGTTGCACCCGATTCAAGAGCCGAATGGCTCACAGGGCTATACTAAATTAATGAAACTTGAAAACTTGAAATCTGGCAAACCAACACA